>NC_081411.1:213687653-214437653 GCF_030272615.1 Cryptomeria japonica
CTGTCATTAGTCTTCTCCCCCTTTGACAACAATGCCAAAAGTAAAACTAATGCATGATTACTTCCCCTGTGAAGTAATTTCCTTGCTGCTTAAAACATATACAAATGTATCATCTCAGTCTCGGTCAAAGCAACTTGTCTTCATTCACTGTTTCCTGCACAACTTTAGGCAACCCCCTAAAGTGTGTAAAGCGGCATCAACTCATTAAATAGTTATTCTGTAGAGTCATAGAATTGATGCTTTCACCGAACTCTGTCAGTGAGTAGTAGATAGGGGTAGGACCCCTAACTTGCTTCTGAGATACTCAAAAGTGTCCCTTGGCAGTGGCTTTGTGAAGATGTCTGCTATTTGTTCCTTTGAACTAATATATTCCAGCACAACTTTCTTCTCTTGAACTTCTTCTCTGAGATAATGATACTTTATAGAGATATGCTTTGTCTTAGAGTGCATTACCGGATTTTTTGAAATGTTAATAGCACTAGTATTATCACAGAATATAGTTACTGGCTCGATAACTTTCTCATTCATACCTTCCAACAGTTGTTTGATCCATGCTATATTGGTGCAATTCAATGCTACAACGACATATTCAGCTTCAGCTGTTGACTGTGAAAAACATCCTTGTTTCTTGCTAAGCCAACTTACTAGTCTTTCTCCCAAAAAGAAAGCTCCACATCTTGTGCTTTTTTTGTCATCAATGTTTCCTGCCCAATCAACATCAGTATAGACTTTTAAGTCAAAATCATTCCTCTTTTTATATACTAAACCATAATCTTCAGTGCCTCTAAAGTATCTGAAAATTCTCTTGATTGTTGTCATATGGGTTTCTTTGGGATCTGCAAAAAATCTTGCAACTATACCTACTGCATGTGCTATATCCGGCCTGCTGTGAACCACATATTGCAACTTTCCAATCATAGATCGGTAAAGTGTCTCATCAACAGATGCAGATTCATCATTCTTTGATAGTTTACAATTGGTAATCATAGGAGTACTTATAGGTTTAGAATCCTCTATTCCAAATTTCTTCAAGATTTCCTTTATATACTTGGATTGAGTAATGAAAATCTCATTTTTCATTTGTAGTATCTGTAAACCTATAAAATACTTTATTTCACCGATTAATGACATCTCAAATTCTTTGCACATTTCATTTCCAAATTTATTGCATAAAGAGTCATTTCCACAAAAAATAATATCATGAACAAATATGGCTGAAATCAGTATTCCATTATCCTCATCATTCTTCATATACATGTTGTTGTTTTCACTTGTCCTCATAAAACCAATCTTGATTAAATAAGAGTGCAATCTTTCATACCATGCTCTAGGTGCTTGTTTTAGGCCATATAATGCTTTGTTCAACTTACATACCTGATCTTTATTCTTGTCTTCAATAAATCCTTTAGGTTGTTCAATATAAACTTCTTCTTCTAGTATACCATTCAAAAATGCAAATTTAACATCCATTTGATATACCTTGAAATTTTTGTAAGCAACATATGCCAACAATGTTCTTACTCCCTCAAGTCTTGCCACAGGTGCAAAAGTCTCACCATAGCCTATTCCTTCTTCTTGAGCATAACCTTTGCAAAATAGTCTTGCTTTATTTCGAATGACCTCACCTTTTTCATTTAGCTTGTTTTTGAAAATCCATTTTGTACCGATTACATTTTTCTCTTTCGGTCTTGGGACTAGTGTCCATGTTTCATTTTTTTTTATTTGTTCAATCTCCTCTATCATAGCATTTACCCAAAACTTCATTGCTAAAAGCCTCTTTTACTATTCTCGGTTCAAATTCAGATATCAAACATGTGTTATGTCTCAGTTTGTTCCTTGTCATCACTAGATCATCCTTATCTCCTATAATTTGACTTGATGCATGATTTCTTCTGACATATTTGGCTAATATAGGCTCGGTAGGCTCTGTATGATCTTCTTCATCACTCGGTAACTGAGTATTTTCTTCATTAGCTTTATCGGTAAAACTTCTCAGTTGTACATATACAAACTCTTCATAATCTTCTGGTTCTTTGGAATTTCCTTCATCATTTCTTTCTACAAATTCATCAATTTTCCTATTTGCACTTTCCACTATTTTGTTAGATGATTTGATCAGACATGTAAATGCTTTACTTCTAGAAGAATAACCAAGAAATGTTCCTTCCTTGCTTTTCTGATCAAACTTTCCATTTCTGTCATCTTTGTGAACATAACATCTACTTCCAAATATTTTAAAATAACTTACATTAGGTTTCTTGTCATACCAAATTTCATACGGTGTCTTCAAGGTTCCTTTCTTCAGTTGTACTCGATTCAGGGTGTAAACTGCAGTGCTGATTGCTTCTCTCCAAAATGTTTGAGGTGCCCTCTTTTCTATCATCAGGGTTCTGGCACAATCTACAATTGATCTGTTTCTTCTTTCAGCTATCCCATTTTGTTGTGGTGTTCTCGGTGCAGACACTTGTCTCTTTATACCATGATCATTGCAAAATAGGTTAAATTCATCAGAAATGAACTCTCCTCCTCTATCAGATCTTAGACATTTCAACCGTCTTCCTGTTTCATTTTCAACTCTTGCCTTATACCATTTGAACATTTGAAAGGCTTCTAATTTCTCTTTTAAGAACATAACTGACATCATCCTTGAGTAATCATCCACAAATAATATGGTATTTATCTCCATAATAACTTTGAACTTTCATAGGACCACAAAGATCAGTGTGCACAAGATCTAAAATTCCTTTAGAAGTGTAGGACTTACTTGTAAAGCTTGATCTTGTCATCTTACCCATCTGACATCCTCGGTATATTGCATTCTCAGGTTTTTCCAAGCTCAGTAGACCTCTTACTCTGTGCTTCTTACTTATTTTGATCAGGTTATCAAAATTTACATGACAAAACCTTTTATGTCATAACCAGGTATCTTCTATTTTTGCATATAGACAATTGTTCTGAGTTGAGTCAAGATGAAATGTATTACCTTTTGTTTGAGTCCTGGTAGAAGCCAACTTTCCATGTTTGTCATGAACTTTGACAATTCCTTTCTGAAATTCTATTCGGTATCCTGTATTGTTTAGTTGTGCTACACTCAACAAATTGTATTTCAAACCTTCAACCCAATATACATCATCACATTTAGCGTTGTCAAGAAGTGTGATAGAACCTTTATCTTTCACCGAACATGGTGCATCATTACCAAATCTTACATAACCTCCATCATAGTTTTCTAATTTAACAAACTTGTGTTTATCACCTGTTGTAGCATCCTAAAATTGCGACACTTGCAATTTCAACCGCATTTGGGTCTTCACGATGGCGATGCAACATGGAGCCTGAATGGAGACCCCGAAACTTGCTCATGGCATCAAAAACTGCATTTTTCCAGCACCCTGCCTGATCCCTCCTTGCATCCTGCTGTCCCAGGAGGTGGGACCAGAGCGCCCAGCGCCCTGGTCCTTCAGGACTAGGGCGCCCAGCGCCCTGGTCCCCCAGGACCATGGCGCCCAGCGCCCTGGTCCCTGGCCCTATTTTTGGGCCCGGTCTCTTTTGGGTCTCGGGTCTTTATGTTTGCAAATTGGAAAATAATCTTTCCTGGTCGGCCTAAGGTCAGGAAAATCAGTCTATCAGCCCTAATTGACAAGTATATAAACTACATTTCCTCTCCCATTTTGGTAGATGGAAAGAGGAAGGACATATGTGTACAAGACGCGGAAGCGATATTCAAACATTCAAGCATTCAAGCATTCAAACATTCCTTCAAGCAATTGATCATTCTAAGTCTCCATTCAAGGCTAAGTGTTGCATTCAAGACAAGGATTCAACCATTGAAGAGGAGATCACATACCACATACAACATACAACATACAACATTTACACCTTCGCATGTAAGAATACAAACATTCTTACAACAAGGTATCAGTACTTGATTACATTACAATCATTTACATTTACAACATTTCTCATTTCTTGGTTAATTCCAAAACCGGGGTTTGACCTAAGGGCAAACCCCTAATCCCTAACCCCCCAATCGTCTTCACTTTTCTATGTGTAGGTTGCAGGTACACGGCTGTAATTGAAGATCTGGAATCCTTGTGCAGAGATGAACAGATCCCCCTTCATTTCGCGGATTTTTCGGAGGACCGTGTGCACGCCGGGTGCCATCGTCCCATCAACTTTCGCTCAAATTTGCAGGACAGCGCCGTCTCGACATTTTACTGCTAATTCCAGGTCCGCAGCTTCATCCTATATTCCTATCTCTGTTTATAAGCGAATCTTTCTCACTTTTCATGCATTCCTAGGTCAATCCTTCTATCTACATTCTTTACAAAAGAGGGTAGCCTTGTTGTCTTAACCCTTGAAACTCATTTAGAATCCAATCTTGCATTGTGTGGGATTGGATCTTGTGGGTTTCAACCCCTCTTTTGAATGTAAAGTCTCCCCTAAGTGAAAACTGCCAACCCTAGTGACCTCCCTTCTCTCTCCTTGGAGTTGAAGAGGGGAGAGCAACTAGGGTTCGATTTTTCCGCTTTACACCTGTCATGTGATGAGAGCATCCACTATCTATGATCCAAGAATCATTTTTATTTATGTGAGATATTAAGGCTTTTTCTTCATACCTTTCTTCATCTAATCCATCTTTGATAGCCACATAAACAACTTCCTCTGTCTCAGTCCCATCAGATTTATCATTGTTGGATTCCTCATCAGTTACTAGGCATGTCTTTCTATCTCTCCTTTTAAAGTCTCAATGTCCTCTGTATTGGTTGTCTTTCTGTCTGTCATCTCGATATTCTCTATTTTCATTAGATTCTTTGTTAGGACAGTTAGAAGCCATATGTCCTATTTTATCATAGTTAAAACATTTCAAAGGTGACTTTCCTTTATACTTACCTTTGCCTCTCTGTAGCCTTCTGGCCAATAATGCTTCAAACTCTTCTTACTTCCTGATTTCCTCATATAGTTTGTGTACTTCTTCCATATTTTTGTGAAATCTCTCACTTGCTCCACTATGATTTCCTTCAGTATACTTATACATTCTATCATTGTAATCATCAGATTCACAAAGATGAAAAGAACTGAATGCAGATTCAACTTTATTTATCGAAGACCCACTGTTATCAAAATTACTTAGCTCAAATGTATGTAGCTTACAGATAGTAGCATCCAAAGAGACTGGCATGTTTGGTACAGACCTTAATTCATTAATTGTAGAGACTCGAATGGCATAAGCAGGTAGAAATGTTCTAAGCAACTTACTTGTTACATCCTTTTCTTCAATAGTTCCTCCTGCTCCTTTGATTTGATTGACAGTTTCCTTTAACCTTGTACTGTATGGGATTATGTTCTCACCTTCATTCATTCTCATGGATTCAAGTTGACCTCTTAGACTATCTACTTTTTCTCTCTGAACATGTTCATCACCACCATACACAGATATAAGCTTATTCCACATTGCTTTGGCATCATTGCAACCTTCCAGATCATTAAACTCTGAGTTGGTCAATGCTGATGTTATTTCAATCATTGCTTGAATATGTTCTTGCCTTGCCTTTATCTCTTCCATTGTCATCGGGTAGGTGCTAGGTGCAGTGTAATCATTCTCGAGATAATATGTTGCATATTCTCTAATTCCTGATAAGTGCAGCTTCATCCTTTTCTACCATGTGGAGAAACTTGACTTGTTCAGTTTTGGTGCATCCCTCTTATACATCTTTGGATCTTGCCTCAAGTTCCTTAAAAAATTTCTTCCGGAGTCCAAAGCTCTGATACCAATTGTTAGTTAGATGAGAGGGGGGGGGGGTGAATCATATAACCTCAATCTACAATATATTCATTAGATTCAACCTCGGTAGACTTTACTTCAATATGCAACAAAGACTGTAAATCATTCAAACTCATAAACAAATACACTTAAGACATCACAACACATTTAACACCAGATTTAACGTGGAAACCCAAATAGGGAAAAACCACTGTGGGATTTCAGACCCACTAAGAAATATACCCTTCTAGAGTATGCTCGGTTAAAAGCCAATCCTGTTACAGATTACATAAACACATTGCTGGATGCGACCTGGTTAAGGGATTTCCTTCAGATCTGTTAGAATCTTGCACTTTGTTAGAAGTGACCTTGTCAAAGGATTTCAAACACTCATTCTAAATGTTACCTTCCTAGAGGATTTACAAATAAGACTGTTAGGTCCACTCGGTTAAGAGATTTCCTATCACTTATAGAATAAATAACAGTAATAAAATATATCTGCAACTTCACATCTGAAATGCTAAAGCAGACTCTATGTGCTCAAAATAAACTTGTCATATGACTTGTCTTGCTTCTTGCTGGGCTTCTCAATCTATTCTACAATCAGATCTTCAATCTTCTATTCTCGATGATCACTACTACAACATCATTGTTCTTCTATTTGCCCGCATGATTGTTTATCAACAATTCCTCTTTTATAAGCAATTCCTGGTTGCTTAATCTCCTTGATCACATTTCCCACGATCAATCTTAGCCATCAGATCATCATACTTGACTAGGTTCATTGAATCCTTCGACCTGAAAAAATGTTTATCTCGCCTTGGAACTTGTATTCCTTCCTTGGTACTTGTGCTAGGTTATGACCATTCAATCTGCGTTGTAGATCTAACTCTTGCATTTTCATTGTCGTAGATCCTCAACAAACTTCTTGCACAACATACCGATCATCTATACATCTCCAGCTCATTGGCATCCTTCATTTAATAATGCTTTTATTCATCCAATGCGTTATGTTACTGCTTGGTTGTTACTCGGTTAATACTAAACTTTACTCGGTAGACATTCTGCCTTCTTTAACCGATATCGATAACCTTAGTGTTTACCGACTAGCTTCTTACTCGATAACATAGAACAATATCAAACATTTACTCATTCTATTTCTTGAAATCTTTTCTCCTTCTTCGAATACTCATATATAGGATATCAAAACAATCAAAACAACAAAATCTCATCACTGTCTAACTCGGTAATAGTTGCCCATTGAATAACTTATTACTCCCCTTCATTCTCATTCTTTCTGTGTCACTTACCGACATCTTTATACTCATCAACAGATACTCATTAAGATATGGCAACATCATACTGAATCAGAAAATCAATTGCTTGACATCAATGACAAAATAATATTATTAAGACAGTAATCATCCTTTATCAGTTATATCAACAATCTTCAATAACCTTCTCAATATCCTCATAACAAACAAACTTATTGAAAATGCCAACAATTTCTCCTTGTGAAATGCCAACATATGTATGTATGTATGTATGTGTATATGTATATGTATATGTATATGTATATGTATGTATGTATGTATATGTATATGCATGTATGTGTATATGTATATGTATATGTATATGTATATGTATGTATGTATTTATATGTATATGCATGTATGTATATATGTATATGTATATATATATATATATATATATATATATATATATATATATATGTATGTATGTATGTATGTATGTGTGTGTGTGCGCGCACGTGCGCCTGAGTATGGAAGGTTTGACATTCTCCCCTTTAGCACTAATCATGAGAGATCATCTATTCTCATAGAAGAAACAAAGGAAGTTAATTTGGGGGCACCTAAAAATTCACACATACTACATCTAGCAGAATCACTGACTCCAACAGAAGACCTTGATTTTACAGAGTTCTTTCGCAAGAAACAAATTAATTTTGCATGGTCCTATGTAGACATGCTAGGACTTGATCCAGAACTAGTAGTGCATCACTTAACAGTAGCAGAAGGAGCCAAACCAGTAAAACAAAATCTTAGAAAGATGCATCCTTAGATAGCACTATTAGTAAGAGATGAACTCAAAAAGCTATTAGATGTGGGTTTCATAAGACCCATTGACTATGCAAAATGGATATCCAACCTGGTACCAATGGAAAAACCAACTGGGGGCGTCCATATCTATACAGATTTTAGAGATCTAAACAAAGCATGTCCTAAGGACGACTTCCCTCTTCCAAACATTGATATGATCGTGGACCTCACAATAGGACATGCAATGCTATCACTCATGGATGAATTTTTAGGATACAACTAGATAAAGATTGCTCCAGAGGATCACCACAAAGCAACTTTTACATGCCTATGGCATACATACTATTGGAATGTAATGCCATTCGGTCTCAAGAATGTTGGCACCACATATCAAAGGGAAATGACTACTATCTTCCACGATATGATGCATACACTGATGGAAGACTATGTGGATGATTTACTATCTAAATCATTAACCAGAGAGGGTCACCTCGTTATACTAGACAAAATCTTCTACAAACTGGAGCAATATAATGTATGCCTAAATCCAAAGAAGGGTGTCTTTGAGGTAACCTCCAGAAAGCTCCTAGGATACATTGTCTCAAACAAAGGAATTGAGGTTGATCCCACAAAGGTCAAAGCAATTATGGAAATGCCACCTCCTAGGAACATCACTCAATTAAGAACATTACAAGGAAGGCTAAAATCAATTCAGCGATTCATTGTACAATTGGCCGACAAATGTCATTCCTTCACACATTTGCTTCACAAGAATGTTCGTTTCAAATGGGAAGAGAATTGCCAGCAAGCATTCCAACAGCTAAAGGACTACCTAATGACACCACCATTACTGACGCTACCATCTCTAGACAGGCCCTTATTGTTATACAATTCAGTTGTACAACTACGGTCTTAGGTGTCTTACTCGCACAACATAATGTAGAAGGCGAAGAATGTGCAGTATACTACATTTTGAGAACACTAGTAGGGTATGAACTCAATTATACCCCTATTGAACAAGCTTGTCTAGCAGTAATTTTGGCAGCCACCAAATTGAGGCACTACATGTTGACACACAAGATACAACTCATTTCCAAAATAGATCCACTCAAGTATCTACTCATTAAGGCAACACTAACCGACCATTTGGCAAAGTGGGTTATGCTCAATGAATTTGACATAGAAAATGTGGAACGTAAAGCCATTAAAGGACAAGTCATTGTAGATCAGCTAGCTGAAGCACCGCTCACATGCGACCATCCTCTCATTTCTAATTTTCCAGATGAGTAGATTTTCACAGTTATGCCAACACCACCGTGGAAGCTATATTTCGATGGGTCTTACACTAGACATAGTTCAGGAGCAGGCACTCATTTATCACTCCTCAAGGTGATAGCATACCCAAATCATATAGGCTCACATTCCCATGCATGAACAACATAGTAGAGTATGAGGCTTTGATCACAATACTCCGCATGGCCATCTAATGGAATTTGAAAGAACTACAAGTATATGGTGAGTCCCAGTTAGTCATACGACAAGTCAATGATGACTACCAGACTAAGGATGATAAGCTCGTGGCTTACAAGAAAATGGTTGATAAATTCAAGGAATTATTCACAGCTATCACTTTTGAGAAGATTCCTTGAGACTAGAATAGAGTTGTAGATGCAATGGCCACAATAGCCTCTCTCCTTGATCTTCCATAGAACTCCACATGCTATGAGTTCTTAGTTGAACAACTTTGGATCCCTTCTTATGATATCCCAAAATCCGAGATGGTCTATCAACTCATTGGTCTTGATTTCCCATGGTATGGTGAATTTTATGCCTATTTACATGATCAAATCCTTCCCCCTAACTAATCAAACAACCAACAAAAAACCTTCATATGCCAATCCTCTCGATACACCATCATTGTTGAAACCCTATATCGATGAGGTCTCGATGGTACTCTCCTTCGATGTCTAGAGCAAGGTGAGGTGAACACAACTTTAGAAGAAGTACATGAAGGTATCTGCGAAGCTCATTCAAGTGGCCCTTCATTAGCTAAAAAATTAGGTGGGCAGGATACTATTGGCCCTCTATGGAAAAAGACTCCTACTTTTTTAGAAAGTGCAAAAAGTGCCAAGTTCACAGAGATCTGATACATGCCCCAGCGCAAGAATTGCAACCTATCACAACACCATGGCCCTTTTGTCAGTGGGAACTTGACCTTGTTGGTAAAATCCATCCATCTTCATCCAATGGTCATAAATTTATCATTACCGCCATGGAGTACTTCACCAAGTGGATCGAAGTCGTTCCACTCACTCAAGTCACCAACAAGCAGATTGCCTCATTCATCCTCAATTAAATCATCTACCGGTATGGTGTACCGATGTCCATCATCACAAATAACAGTCTCCCTTTAAAAAATCAAGATGTCCATGAACTTTGTGAGAAGTTTCATATCCAACAATGTTTTTCCACCCCATATTACCCACAAGGCAATGGTCAAGCAGAAGCATCAAATAAGAATATATTAAGGATCCTAAAAAAGATAGTCAATGATGTTGGTTGTGATTGGCACATTCGTTTGAATCCGGCACTATGGGCATATCAAACTAGCATTCTAACCTCTACAAGCGCAACCCCCTACTCACTAGTTTATGGAGAAAAATACATCTTGCCTATTGATTTTGAATTACCATCTCTACAGGTCTCCTTGCACAATCTAATAAATGATGAAGAATAATGAGTCTCACGTCTTCAGGACTTGGAACTACTTGATGAAAAGCGACAAGCTGCCTACAACCACCTTAAAGCATATCAGTAGTGCATGAGCAGAAGCTACAATCATAGGGTCAGACCTCGCACTTTTGAGGTTGAAGATCTTGTTCTCAGAGAAAATCCTCGCAATCAACCAAGCAAAGAACACCAAGGCAAATTTGAATCCAATTGATTGGGTCCATATATCATCACTGTCGTCTTTGGGTCTGGGGCATATCAGTTAGCAACTTCAGAAGGAGAACCCCTGGTATATCTGATCAACAACATACATCTCAAAAATTTCCACACATAAGTTGTGTAGAGCATTAGGCTTGTCAAAACTCAGAAAACACCAAAAACATTCAAAAAAATAAAAAATGAAAAAAATGATGAAATCAAGAAAATAGTAAAAGAAAAAAATCATTCATCCAAATGGTGAAAACCACTCCGGTAGCGCCTTGGGTAAGTACGGTGGTGAAAACCTAGTAAACAAGTGCCATTCGTAAAGGCTACGACTCCATTGTCTCTCAGACTTGTTGTGATCACATCCATTCATCCATCATTTATACCATGGCTTGTTATTGATCTGCAATCAAGATTATTATTTCATGTGTCCCACGTCATGCTTTCATATCAACATCTAACTGGGGGCAATGTTCTTAAACCTACTGTTGGGAGTGGATTCTCCATGCTTGTGATTCATTGATTTGCTCATTCAAAAAAGTCCTGAAAATACCAAAAACAGTTGCAAAACGTCCTGAAGAAAACACAAAAACATTCACAAAATTAAAAAAAAACAAAAAACATCAAAATCAATCAAAAACATTGCAAAATAAATTGTTCCTTATACATACACATCGCAACAGACACAAAAACATCATTTTGAAACTCCTTAAACAATGACTACCTATCAAATCAACCAACAAATCACACATCTACGCACAACCATCTTCACAAGGATGCATCTTTCCTTACAAACAAGACATGGTTCCATTTTTCTTTGACAAGAAAATTCTGTTTGGCTGATATTGGTCGACTTTTTTGCCTTTATATCAGGTTCCTATGCTACTCTAGGATATCCACAAGTGATTAGAGTAGCCAGGATGGTTCCTGATATCTTTTCCTTTGTTTTCTATTTGCGGATCATTCCAATGAAGTTCTGGGGCATGTACTAATGGTGTCTACGTGGGAAGATCACTACACTATGGGACCTATGCAAAAAATACACAATCATGGATCACTATGGCTTACTGACTACAACGTATACCTCAACCATCTGTATATGAACTAGAATGGAGAGACACCTCTCTTGCTTGTGATGTTTGTTTACAGGTGAAGCACTCAACCTTGGTTTCTGATACCTCGACCAAAATCGGTACTACCATGCTCAATGATGAAAATTAAGCACTATGACTAAGCCATGGATCACCAGTTTTATCTCATCTGTATATATTGCATTTCGTTGCATATCACCCATTCATTTGATCATTCATCCATTGTACAAATCTATTGTCAGCATGCAATTAATTTGGTTTTCTATGAGAAAGCTCAGCATATAAGCCTTATCTTGGGTACAATCACAACGGAGTTTTCTAATACATCATCTCACATCTCCATTCCATATTTGCATTTTCCAACCAACTTGGCATTTATATATCATGTAGGAATGGCATTGTCATTTAGTTACATTTTATTCATTAAGTGCATTCATTCCTTCATTTAGTTTCATTTATTCATTTAAGTGCATTCATGAATTCATTTAGTTCATTTTAAAGGCCTTCATTCACATTCATTCAGGTAATACATTTATCTCATCCATTTAGTGCATTCATTCCTTCATTTAGTTTCATTTAAGTGCATTCATGAATTCTTTTAGTTCATTTTAAAGGCCTTCATTCGCATTCATTCAGGTAATACATTTATCTCATCCGTTTAGTGCATCCATTCCTTCATTTAGTTGCATTTCATTCATTAAGTGCATTCATGAATTCGTTTAGTTCATTTTAAATGCCTTCATTCACATTCATTTAGGTAATACATTTATCTCATCCATTTAGTGCATTCATTTAATTCATACATGACATTTTAATATCATTTCATTCATTAAGTGCATTCATTAGATTCATTAAGTACATTTCAAAACACATAATTTACTCATGTTGTCCATATCATTATCTCATCATTTCAACATAAAAGTATTATCTATCAAATATCATTATTCATTATCTCATCTCATCATTTAGCACAAACCACCATCATTAACATCATCACATAAATATCATACATCTATTAACCTGCATCCACATATTAGAAAACCACCATCATTTCATCACATCAACATCATACATCTATTAACCTGCATCCACATATTAGCAAATCATTAACATCATCACATCAACGTCATACATATATTAACCTGCATCCACATGGTAGCGAATCATCCAAATCATCCATATAGCAAATCATCCATATCATACATATAGAAATCATATCATCAACATGCACATCTAGAAGGAAAACACATCAACACATACATCTAGACATAAATCATATCATCATCATGCATACAACAATCATGTCATCACATAAATGCATATCATATCACCACAAAACTGAGATCTCATCATATATCACATCAATAATAAAGAACACATGTATCAGAATATAATGATGTCCAAAATATCGGCTACCAAGAGCCATCCAAGTATCAGTATAATAATAATGTAACAATGCAAAAAACCACCTCAAATGGCACTCTCTCCAGATGTCGTGGCTCCACCCCCCCACCATCCTCACCATCTCGCCAAGGAGGACCCATCACACCACTACTGCTCTGACCCATATGAGACCGCTCTGATCACACCCGCCGCATCTGGGAGTAGCTCATCGCTCACTGACTACTCAACACAACCTGCTCATATAATCCCTGTCAGTAGTCAATCTCTACCCCTACTCGCCGCATCTCCCTCATCATCTACCTAGTCGGTCCCTGTCCCTGCAATCCCTCCAAAACTTGAATTCTGTCATGTAGCTCCCTCACTCTATCAACCACATCATCTCTCTCTCGCACAACTGTTGTCAAATTGGCCCCGTGTGCAAAAAAATGGACATCCTTAGATGTAATCTCTGCATCTCTATCCTCCAGCTGTACCTCTAAATCTCGGATGTGCACATCAGCAGCCGTTAGGCGAGTCTACAGCCATACCATTACCACATCTCGTAGGTCCCCCTCTTCCCCACCTACGACTCCCTGTCCCATCTCCATAGCTACATCACCACCCTCTCCACCACCAACATCTCTCCCTCCCGCTCTTGCTGCTCCCTGTATCAGTGGACCTTGTGACAGTCGTAAGGGCTTCCCACCTTTGCCTCTCCTTTGTAACCACCCTCCTCCACCACCTCCTCCTCCAAAACCTCCCCTTCCCCCTCCTCCCCCTCCTCCACCTCCCTCACCATCTCCACCCCCCATCTAATCTCCTCCTCCTCCCTTGCCATGGTGCTCTGTCATCCTCAAACGGTGGCACTAGCTCTGCAGGATCTGAGATCCATAGAATTGGATGAGCGGCTCGATACTGTGTATACTCATATGTCACCTCCGTATTTGCGACCTCTGCTCAGTATGGCCATGGCCTCTATTGTAGTGTCTGAAACTCTACTATAGCTTGCTCATGGGATAATACTGCCCCCCATTGGAATCTCTCTCGTACTACTCTGGCAACTCATCGGAATCCTGGGGAAAACCCTATGTGCCCAAATTGTCTCATCACCCACCTTGACAAATGTCTCTCTACCACGTATGATGTCCATCCAATGAGGAACCACACCATGAACATATATGGCATCACATCTGCATCATCCTCCCACTACTCACAATCCTGGTAGGGGCACCATATCACCGTATCTAACTCATCCAATGCATGTCGCCACTCCAACTTCCCCAACTGGGGTTGAGTCATCATACCTCCATACATATATACATGGGCTAGTCAATCACCCTATACTTCAAACACACTGGTCTCGATATCGACAAGTGCTCCCATGCCCATATATGCAGCAAGGTAATCCCTACTCCCAATGATGAAATCTCATGGTACATAACCTCATGCAAATCCTTGTATAAATGTGCCAGCACACATGGTTCCCATGCTTATCAGGTGCCCTCACTGACCATTCGCTCAATCACCTGCCCCCAGCCCACTGCAAGCCTGTGCGACCTCTAATCTGAGCATAATAGCCCTCCCATGATGCCTGATACCACTACTGGTAATGGCTCATATAAGTCCGCTACGTCCTCCCACGGAACCAATCCATCAAACACCTCCAAATCCAGATACGGGAATAGTCACCATAGTGTTGCCTCACCTAGTGCCCTATCATAAGTAACAAGCTCGCCAATAATTGGGATATGCAGTATCCTCCAGACATCCTCCAGTGTCATAGTCATCTCTCCCATTGCTAAATGGAAAGAGAATGTCTCACTATACCATTGCTCGACCAACACTATCAGTAATCTGTGATTCGTTTGGATCACGGGTAGGTGCATCATATCATATAAACCTGTCGCGCATATACAGTCTATCTCTAGATTTGTCAACTGATCTCACAGGCGCTATGTGGCCAAATGCCTCTCACACATCTGCAAGACCCCTAGGTGGTCCTCCTACAAAATCACAAATCACACAAACACTATCAATAATCTTTGCTATGCAACATTGACTCTTACCTAGACTTCATCAGATGCTTTTTCAAAGTATCTGTCTCATTGGGTAACTCAACTCACCACTGAACCTAGACTACCAACACTCATTTACATCACTTGCCTAGTCTCAATAGGTTCACTTAGTCTCACAGGTCACTATTATGCATACACCAGCAAACATTGACATCAACTGTCAACTTGACATTCAACTTGGGGCAACCGACATAGATCCTTCTACACATATAGACAAAAGCGCTACAACACTGACAAACACACCACAACACAACCAATAACACTAACTCTACCTACAGAAGCTCTAAACCGATTAACGACGCTATTTTAACCTACAAAAGTGCTCAAAAAAATCCAAAGCGCTACAATCTGTGACACATGTGCTTTACTACACTCATTCGCCCAAACCGACAAAAGCGCTGAAACTACCAAAACAATAGCGCTAGAACCACTCTACAAAAGTGCTATATTGGCGATAGTGCTAAAACTATTGCACAAAAGTGCCATTGCAACACAAATGCGCTAATTTAGACAACAAAAGTGCTAAATGCAATAAATGATGTCACAAGGAAAAAATCAGAATTAGACTTACTGGGGGACCATACTCAGTTGGTCGATGGTACCTCCGGATGCACTCCAATCGATGATCGGCAATGGGAAACACCATTTTCGCTCTCCTAAATTGTTGCACAGGTCATTGTCAGAGGCTCTGGATTGCTATGGACACGTGTACAAATGAGGATTGTTTTACCCCTTCTCGCCTACATATAGCCTACCGCTGCATCGCCCCGTAACCCCCGAGTACTTTCGACGCTTGCCATTCTCCATTTTACCCCCGTTTTCCTCCATTCTTTCGCCATTTCCTCTAAATTCATCTACTCTACCATCCCCTAATTTCTTTCTATTTTTTGAGAGATCACCCAAATTTTTGAAATTTTTGGCACATCTCTCGAGGGGTCATATCAACCCATAGAACGACCATTCTTGGGGCATTTTTACCATGCCTATCTATTGTTCTTTGAAACAATGCGATAAACCACACTGTCTCAAAGAGGGGCAAATGCAGACACATAAATTTGTCTATTAATTAAATAAATATTTAATATTCATTTTAATATACTAATATTCCTCTATTAATTAAATTCATATTTAATTCATTCATTCAATTTCCATTCTGCTATTTTAATTAAATAAATTACATAAATCTATTTAAATTAAAAATCCCTATCTCTAACCCAATTATTAAATAAATCTAATTTATTTAATTTCCCTCATTTCTCTCATTTAAATAAATTTAACATTTATTTAAAAACACAAATCAAATTCCCCTTTTAAAATAAATCAATATTTATTTAAAATCCCACCCCACTTGCATATCTAACCCTTCTTCTAGACTCTTCTAACCCCTTCTAATTAGCCTAATCCCCCTCTCTAATCATTTACACATCCCTTAAGAAAGGTCACTTCTCAAAACAACTCAAAAGTTTTCAATAACCATTAAAGGCTTTGTGTCTCCAACAAGCTAACCTCTAAAGTCTTCTAAAACCATTAAAGGCTCTTACATGACCATAAATGGTTAACTCAAACTCAACCTTTGGTTAGAGACTTTCTCTCTAACTCAACCATCATTTAACTCATGGGTCTCTTCAAGCATTCATTGCTTTGACCATGGTTATCTCTTTTACTCTTGCACAAGACTTTATCCCTTGGATAATAGATTTATCCAGTAACCCAACCCATATGAGGTTACCCTCATGTCTCCATAGGCATTAAATGCTTCTTCCCTCTCCTCTCAATCCATCTCATGTTGACACTTGTCATCATGGGATTGGGTTGAAAGCCATCACATGGATCCTAAACCCATCAATCTTGACCCTTCACAAGCTCACTCAATCTTAGCCATTCAATCAACATTTTTCCCTATAAAAGGACTCATTCCTCAAGCAAAAAAAAAAGGCATTAGGGAGCATTAGAGCATTGTTATTATAGTGAAATTTACATAGACATTAGGAGCTTTCTCATAGCAACCCTTTTACACTTGCATAGCATTTGTTTATCATCTACAACCATCTTGAATCTCCATATGGCATCCATGGATAGTGCTAAAAGCTGAGAGCTACACTCATTTGGGACTTGGAGAGGGGAGAAACAAGGAAGAAGCATCAAAAGGCATCATGGAAGCATCTTAGGGATATTTCTCTTCCTTCTCCTCTTTTATCTTGCTTTACTTACATGATTTTTAATCTTTCTTGATATGTTTGGAATGGTTTTAATCATGTGTTCTATGTTGTATATGCATGTTTACTATCTATGTTATGATTCTCTTTATGTATTGGATGTATTAGGATTCTTCTACTAGGGTAAGTGCACAAAGGTGGGGGACCAAAAAGGGGTCTTAAGATGCCACTTTTTTATGAAATCAACAAAGTCTGAACTTCAACAAGAAATTGAAGATAGGTACACTCAAAATTTGAAGATGCAACAAGAACAAGAGTTGAAGTGCTTTGAATCTACTTTCTAAACAACTATTTTATTTTGAAAATGGTCTAGATTAAGGGTTTAAAAAAGGGGCACCACATTTATTGGTCTTTTTTTTATCAGAAAAACATATCATAGCACCAAATGTGGTGCCCCTAAAATGTTAACTTGTTTTGGAATTTTGAAAATCCCTAAGGTGGGAAACTAGCTAACACCATATAGTTTATACTAAATTTTTTGGCTAATTTTTTTACGAATATATGATTTTTTACAAATTTCCAAAGTGGACATGTCCTTAAAAACAAAAATTTGAGTGTGCTCCCCCCTAAAATAATTTGTGAAAACTAATCAAAAATCAAATTTTCTTTCTTTTTAATTTTTTTTTTGTTTGTTTGTGTAGAATGGAGTCTAGTTTCTAAAAATTTAATTTGTTTTAAAATTCAATGAACAAGTAAAAATCTATACCAAAATATGAAATGTTGTTTTTTAAGAAAAAATAGACACACTAACAAAAAAAATAGAGATGAAGACCTTAACATAATCAAAATGTGAAAAGAATTATATGGCTGGATATCTAAGAGAGAGATTAACACTATCATGGTGTTTTTTTTGCTTTCATTGAAACATGTACAAATATGACTGAGAGTGGTGCAGGGCACCTCTTCTTTTCATGGTGTTTTCATGCCGTTAGGGGTGTCTAGTGTTTGTTTTGCATTTACTTATGTTGTCATAATAGGTTGGATCTCAAGGACGAACCTAGATGTAATAAAATGCCTTTGTGTGGTCAATAACCTCTTAGGTGCACATATAAGCCTAGAGGTGTATTAGGCCATGTGGGATTGAATCATGAGATTTTGTGTTTATGATCCTAGAATGTTGTCTTAAGTGTTTTAAAGGTTAATGATGTCCTTATCTATGTTTGGTAAGGTTTAGGTACCTAGGAATTCAAAGTTGCATAAAAGTTGTCATTGTTGTCAAAGCAACTTTTGAAAAGTTGCCGGTTGGAATGTAACCTCTTTCCAATGGTCACAACCATTTCAAATTTGGTTGTGGTCATTGAGAGGAGCCTATTTGTTCTTTTACAACTGATGAGAAAGGTTGGTTGAAGGCACAAATTGATTTGGAGAAGTTTGGTGGAGAGTATGAAATGAAACAAATTTGATTTTGCCTGAATTCTGTTACTTTTCCGTACTGTCCGTACTGAACGTTGAATTATTTTGTAAAACTTTGGCTTGGTATAGTATAAAACTGAATAATCTTTCATATGAATTTGGCCTGACCCCTTGAAGTGGTGTTTGGGAGGAGATATCGACAATTTGCTTCTATAGGTCCGAAAACCCTTAATTTCCCTAGGATGTTGCAAAGATGAGGCCCTAACTTGCAATCTAGTCATTGGATCTCAACGGCCTTGCATAAGATGCAAGTTAGGGGGGTGTATTATGATATTCCAAAGGGGCGAGATTAGGGGAGTTGGATTGGTATTTTTACCACCAAGCCCTAGCCTAAACTTTGTAAGGGTTTAGACTAGTACAATCAAGAATTGATGGATTGCATGATGCCAAACATTAGAAGAATGAGTTAGATGGTTGAGTTGGTACATTCAGAAATTAGACAATCCCTCTGAAGCATTGGATCTTCCTTGTGGTCCCATTCCCGTACACTTCCTTTGTAACCCAGGCCTAATCTGATCAACTAGGTATGTGACCCAAATAGGTGTCTAGGAGTGCAGGAGCAAGTTGGAGATCTGGTTCTTTGGAGTCTTAGAGAAGTTCCAAAAGGGTATTTGAAACTACAATTATAATTTACCAGTATAATCTTCTACCGGTGTAAACTGGATGCCAGTGTGAATGAGCCTTGTTGTATCTGTTGGTGCCGGTAGGTGAAGTCTATTGCCGGTTGAACCTATGGAATCTTGTTGCCATCAATGATAAAAAGGTTGTGAAAGTCTTGTGAGACCCTAAGGGAATAGGGAAGGTGTTTTCCAACCCTTGTGAGGGATAAAGTTCAATTTTTGGTTTTGGCGTGAGTTGAGGCCATCACAGGCTTGAGATTATGAGAGTGAAAGGTGAGAGAGTGTGTGGGTTTGCCACACTACTACTAAAGACCTCTGCATCACAGAGCATAGACAAAAATGTGAGAAATTTTTTCATGTTTGCTAGAAAAACGCATCTCAGGCTCGAGGAGGACGTCCAAGCCTAAGGCTTGGTGTTTCCCAAGACAGTTACTTTGGTGCATGCCAAATTTGGTGTGCACCAAATTCAAAAGATTCATTTTTTAAGTTTGGTGCATGCCAAATTTAGCGAGTGCCAAATATTGTGTACACCAATGTATAATATCAACAATTTTTCAATCTCTCTCTCCCTCACTTTATTTGTTAGTGCAATATATACATAAAATAAAACATTTAAGTATAAGTCATATTTCTTATACTTTAAGTTATATTTTATGTATATATTGGTAGTATGTTTGAGAGTGGTTTCAAATCTCTAGGAGTTGTAATGATTCTAGTTTTTAGAATTTTTATATAAATTCTAGAAATAGTCAAATTTCAGTAATCAACATGCTCATATCAACATTCTCTCTCTAGTCTCCCTGTCTTTCCATGCATTCTCCCCCCCCTCTCTCTCTCCCTAAAACCCTAACTCTTTCTCTCTGGTATCTCCCTCTCTTTCCCTATGTTGCCTCTATCTCTCTCTCTTAGTTCTCTCCCTCTCTTTCCCTCCCTCCCTCTCTTGCACTTGGGCTCTCTCTCTTGTCTCTCCCTCAACCCCCACCTTCCTCCCACTCTCTCTTTCACTTGGGCTCTCTCTCTCTCAACCCCTCACTTCTTCCATCCCTCTTTAACTTTGGCTCTCTCTGGTCTCTTACTCTCTTTCCATCCCTTCTTCTTACTTAGGCTCTCTTTGTTTGCTACTCTATCTTTTTCTCTCTTTCCCTCCCCCTCTCTCTTTTACTTGGTCTCTCTCTTTCTAGTCTCTTACTCTCTTTCCATCCATTCCTCCCTCACTCGGGTTCCATCCGTATCACTTTCTCTTTCTTTCTCTTAGGTATCTTTCTTCTCTCTATCTTGGGCACTCTCTCTGTCTCTCTATTTGGTCTTTTCCTCTCTTTCCCTCAACTCCTACATTCCTCCCCCCTCTATCTCTCTCTCACACACATTGGCGCTCTCTCCCTATAATCTCTTCCTCTCTTTCCATCCCTTCCCCCCTCTCACTTAGGATCTCTCTCTCTCTCTCTCTCAGATCTCTCCCTCTTTCTCTCAGATCTCTCCCTGTTTCTCACAACTCCTCCCTTCCCCACCCCCCTCTCTCTCTCAAGTCTCTCCCTCTCTCCTACTTGGGCTCTCTTTCTCTAGAGGTGAGAGACCTAGAGCCTACGAAGAGAGAGTTGAGAGATTTGGAGAGAGAGATAGAGGGGGATAGAGATGGGTAATGAGATAGGGAGGGAGAAGTAGAGAGATGTACATGGAATGAGGGAGAGACATAGGGATGGCGAGAGAGAAGAGATAGGAAGGTAGGTAGGAATAGAGATGCCAGTAAGGAGGGAAGGAAAGGTAGAGAAGAGAGGGTGGGAGAGACCTAGAGAGGGAAGATGTAGAGAGATGAAGGAGAGAGAGATGTTCATAAAGAGATAAATAGGGGTAAGGATATAGGGAGAGAGATGGAGAGGGATGAAAAGAACTAGAGAGAAAAGAGAACTACAACCTGGGGAGAGAGGGATGAGAGACCTAGGGGAAATACAAAGGTGAGAGAGATAGACGAGGAGAGAGGTGGGTAATGAGATATGGATGGAGAGGTAGAGAGGTAAAGATAGAGGGAAGGAGAGACCTAGGGATGGGGAGAGATAGAGGGTGAGAGGGAGAAGTAGTGATTGAGAGAATGGAGAAAGAGAGAGGGGAGATAAATATTAAGAGAGGGAGAGAGAAGAGAGAGCAAGGAAGGGATAGAGATGGGGGCAAGGAATTAAGGTGAGGTACAAAGGGAGAGAAAGGTGCGAGACCTAGAGAAATAAAGGTAGTGAGGGGAAGGTGTGTAAAGATAGAGAGAAAATACATAGTAGAGAGTGAAGGGTAGTTAAGAGAGGTGAAGAAATAGTGTTAGATCTTAGTGTTGAGAGGAGAGAGTGAGATAGAGAAAGGTAGAAATGGGATAGAGGAAGAGTGATAGAGAGAGATCTTTACGTTTAGAGTTTGGAGGAGATAAAGAAAATGGCATAAAGAGAGTGAGATAATGTTGATAGAAGCATGTTGATTACTAAAAATTGACTCTCTAAAAATTTAAATGATCATCTAAAACTTATAATCTACATTATAACTCCTAGAGATCTGAAACCACTCTCAAACATCCTACCAATATATACATAAAATATGGTGAGCACCCTATTTGGCATGCACCAAATGGCTACATCTGGGCCAAAAAAGTTTGGCAACGTTTTGGTCCCCCATCTTGGTGCACTTACCCACTATTCTTCTATGATGCTTCTATGTTGTACATGCTTATGATGGATGCTTCTATATGAGATGTGTGGTATTACATAGATGATTAATATGATGTATGTTTTTGATGCAATGATTTCTATGATGTATGAATATGGTGATTATGATTCTATTTGAGGTCCATGGTATTATGCAAATGTTTAATACGATGTATGCTTTTGATACAATGATTTTTATACATGGAGGCATATGATTTATGAATCTTTAATGTAGGACTGCATGTCCCTAATATAATATTTACTTTATGGATGCATATGTATGGAAACCTAATGTGTATGCATACTATCATTATCCTTTATATGTTTATGGATGCATAATGACATGTCCTATGTTTTGTATTTTTGAGATGCCTATATATGATGATGTGATGAGATGATATGCTTATATTCTAACATGTTAATGGACACAAGATGCACTTGTTTTTGCATGCCAAAGTACAAGGCCAAAATGACTATGAGAACTGATGGAGGAATAGTTAGTTAGAAGAATGAATTAGTGAGAGTGTAGAATAGTTGGGAGATAGAGGTGATTGGTAGATGATTGACTTTAGATGGTGATGCATACATATTGAATTCATTTTGTACTTTTATTGGTGTACAATGATATCATGGGGGCTTGAATGGCTAGGCAATATTATATCACGTGCATTCATATTGGGGGGTTTAATATCTCAAAAAATAAGCTCAATATATTGCCTATTTGGTGAAAATAGGGTTTTTTTAAAATTTGGGCTATGAAAAAATGCAATATATGGTCAAAATAGGGGGGTTTTTAATTTGGGTTGTGTATTGGGAGGGGGTGACAAAAAATGATTATAGGGCAATATTTTTTGAAAATAGGGGGATTGATATGAATAGATGTTCTATAACTTAGGCTCAATAAGTGAAACCCCCATGAACGATATCATGATTGGGCCTTATTATATGACAAATGGAGGTGTGTGCAGTAAGATATGAAGCACCAAGGTGTAGATGCTTTCCCACTGCATTAATGAGCATATTGCAAGTAAGGAATGTTTCCATCCATCATAGGGTTTGTGTGTTAAGGGTCAAGGTATGTGCGATAGTCACAAGCATAGTGATCCCTAACCTTAGGATTACATAGGATCCTTGTTGAATGAACATGCCAACATAAACACCCAAAACACCTTTGCCCCATAATTTCATGCAAACACACCACAAATAACAAACAAAGAAAAATGAGATCATAAACCATCTTGGCTCCTCTAGTCACTTGACCAAACAAGTCAACAATAATACTAATATTTTTCATTATTGATTGCTTGTGTTTTGGTGATGATGATGATGTTTGGTTTCAGAGATGCAATATCCTACATAAGATAGATCTTTCTGGTTTCTAGTGTACCCTTCCTTGTGTAAGACAGGTTAATAGGTGATTGATATGGATTGATTTATTGAGATCGATTAGACTTGGATGGGTTTGATTGTAGACTTGATTGATTTATTGTCTATTGTTATGTGATTTGTTAAGCATAATGTTTTGATCTATTTTATGTCTACTTAGATATTTATCATTGCAATGGTATAACTTATTACATTGGATTTTTATGATCATCTTTTTCAATTTTAAGGCTTTTCTTCATAACATTTTTTTATATTTAGGGTTTTTTTAGCACAATTTATACTTTTTATTGTTTTTTTAAAGACTTTTTATGTTTTTTATTGTTTTTTCTAGGACTTTTTATGAATTTTATTGATTTTTATTGAATTTTTTAAGGACCTTTTATGATTTTTATTGATTTTTTTACAAACCATGAAATAAGATTTCCCCAAGTCAAGTCTAGGACCATTGATTGTGGGAATGGGGAGGTGGATTGATTTATTGTGAAGATGGAATAGTGACCCTAAAAACTGTCTAATCTTAGGCCATAAGAGGTGTATGAACATGTTTTATTATGGGATATGGGATGAAAGTGGCAAATGAGCTCATGGTATGATGGTTAGTTAAATAGAAAACTAATAGATGATAGAGCTAAACCTTCTACACATGGCACCTATTTGCCAAGTTTTCACCATGGTACTTACCCAAAGCGCCTGTTTGCTAGGTTTTCATTGTAGGGTGAATAATTTCTCTGTAATTTCTTGCTATATTTTTTATTTTTTTGAGATCACACAAGATGCCTGTTTACTAGGTTTTTATCAGGGTGATTATTTTTCTTTTGTATTTTTATGTTGTTTTTTATTTTTTTGACATTTTTCAATTTTTTTTTGATATTTTAAAAGGATAATTTGAGGATCCAATATGAAATTTTTTGAGGTTCATGCTATTAATTGACTCTTCAAGAAGCTCCCCTTCAGGTGTAGTGAGTTGGTACATGCCAGATCCATATGTAGTCATGATGACATAAGTTCTCAACTAGCTTTATTCAAACTTTCTTGGTCTCTCACGTTTTGTCAAATTCCTTTGGTTTTCTTTGAGGACCAAATCTCTTATCTCAAAGAATTTGATTCTTACCCTTTCATTATAGTTGGGACTAAGATGATTTAGGTATGCCTACAAGTGATTGAGTGTGTTTTGGTGCTTATCATCTAGCAGCTCAAGCTCCTATAATTTGGCTATTCTGTTGTCTTCATTTGAAATCAAGTTTGTAGAGATACTATTAGTGATGGCAACTCGACCTCAATTGAGAGAATGACTTTGGGTCCATGAATTAGGAAAAATGGAGTAGCTCCTATTGGGCTATGAATGTTGGTTTTGTATGCCCATAAGAAAGGATTCAACTAAAGGTGTTAGTCACGACCAAAGTCATTAACAATTTTCTTTAGGATATTGAGGATCATTTTATTGGTTGTCTTAGCTTGACCATTACTTTGGGGATAATAAGGGGTGGCAAAGTGGTGTTGGATGTGGAACTTGTCACATAATTCTCAAACATCTTGGTTCTTGAATGGGTGATTGTTGTCTGTGACAATGGATAATGGGAGTCCATACCAACATATGATATAATTGAGTAAAAACTTGGTGATTTGATTACCAATAACATTAGTGAGGGGAATGAATTCTATCCACTTCATAAAATAATTAGTGGTATTAAGGATAAACTTATTTTTGTTGGAAGAAGTTGGGTTGATTTCTTGACGAGGTTGAGTCCCCATTGAGAGAATGGCCATGGAGATGTTATTGGTTGCAATTCCTAAGATGGTGTGTGTATCAGGCCCCATGTATTTGGAATTGGCGACATCTTTAAACAAAATTGTAGGCATCCCTTTCCATTATTGGCCAACAATATCTAGTCCTCATGAGATTCTTTACTAGGGTTGGAACACTAGAATTGGCTCCACAAATACCATTGTGTACCTCTGGTAAAGTTGTTTGTACTTCTGTTGAGTTGAGAAATCTAAGGAGAGTTCCATTGAGACTTTTATGATATAGGGTATTAGTGATGATAATGTATTTATTTTCTTGTCGGATGAGGGATTTGTGTTGGTTTTTAGACAAGTCAAGGGAAAGGTCTTGGTGATGGCAATAGGCATAAATATCCTTTTACCAAGGGGAATTAGGGCCAATGATCTCATAGACAAATTTAGATTGGGGAATGTTGAATGTCGGGATCCTTAGCTTCTCTACCAAGAAATCAAAGTGCATTACATTGTTAAGCATATCAAGCAAGTATCCTATGGTGGCCATTATATTAGCCACTTTGTTCTGAATCCTTGGGATTATTTCAAAAAACAATGTGGTCAAAATATTTCTTCAAGTCATCTACCATATGATTGTAAGGTAGTAGTTTGTCATCTTTTATAAGGTAATCATCATTGATTTGTCTAACCACAAGTTGAAAGTCACCATAGACATGAATGTTCTTTATTTTCCATTGGACCATTGTTTTGAGACCAGTGATAAGGGCTTCATACTTTTTTGTGTTGTTGGTGAAGACAAAGTTTAATCTATAGGACTTTAGAATAACATCCCCTTAGGGCATGATAAATAGGATACCTACTCCTACTCCATGCTGAGTGTAAGAACTATCAAAATGTATCCTCCAATGGATTGATGCTATCATTACGAAGATTGACTCATCCAAGAATTCTGATAAGATTGGGTGATCTAATGAGACAAGGAATTTGCAAGTTGATCAACTATCACTTGTCCTTTTATTGCTTTTTTGTTGACATATTCTATGTTGAACTTATTGAGAATCATTACCCACTTGTCTAACCTTTCTGTAATAACTATTTTGTGTAGGATATATTTGAGAGTGTCAATATTTTCTATGAGCTTAGTGTTATGATTAAGCATGTAGTGTCTAAAATTTTGAGAAGTGAAGACAACGACTAAGCATGCATGCTCTACTGAGGTGTATTTTAACTCATATCCCACTAGTATTCTATTGATATAGTAAATAGATCTTTCTTTTCCCTTGTCATCATGTTGAGCTAAGAGGTCTCCCAAGGATGAGGTAGTAGTTGAGGTATACAATAATGAAGTTTTTTCTTGAACAAGAGACATTAACACTAGTGGAGAGAGTAGGTAGTCTTTAAGTGCCTAAAATGCTTCCTGTAGTGTGATAAAATTATGACCCCTACAATTTTAACCACATTTGGAGTCCTCACCTTGGCGACGACATCCCCTTCCTTAATCGAGACCTAGTTCTACATTTCTAACCCTTCTCCCTTCCTCTTTCATGTCATGTATTTGTTCTAGACCCTGTCCGGGCCCCAAAATAGGGCAGGATAGGGCTGTGGTGCCCTTGTCCCCCTAGGACAGTGGTGTGGCACCCCCGTCCCCACCTCCTAGGGTGGTCCTATGTGTGGGTTGCTCGATCTCCTATGCACTTCTTATCTTTGGGGTTTTTTATTCCTCTTTGTCAGCCTTTGACGGTTGAAAATTAATCCTTGAGGCATGCATAAAAGGGAATTTGATACCCTCATTCAAGGACATATGGATAGCACATAGACGGATAACAAAGTATAAGAGATACAGAGCATAAGGAGAAGATACAAGATTTCAAGGTCATCATCAAGCATTCAAGTCTTCTTCATTCATCCATTAGAGAAACATTACAACACTCATTTGCAAGCATGTGTGTGTGTTAGGTTTTTCTCATGTTGCATTCCATTTCATACAATATTTGTGGTTACATTCAAGAAGAAAAGAAATCATCATCAAGAAGTTGCAGATCTACAAGGTATACATCTCCATTGTTTACATTCAAGCATTTGCAATTACTTTCTATCTAGGTTGATTCCTCAACTGGGGTTTGACTAAGGAAAAACCCTATCCACAACCCCTCTTTTATTCTCTTTCTATGTGTAGGTTGCAGGTGCATAGTTGTAATTGCAGGTTTGGGCTTCATTTGCAGAGACAGGAGAACCCTTTTCGTTTCATATATTTTGTGGCGGACCATGTACATTCCTGCTATGGTCCCGATGACTTTTCTCCAAATTTATAGGGTAGATCCATGTCAGTTTAATTAGCTCAGATCCGAAGTTACATCATGATCTCAAACTGGTAGCACCTCGTTTCACTCATTTCCTCTCCCTTTTCCACATAGTCAACAAGTCAACACATCAACCACTTGCAATCCACTTAGTATTTAGATCCTTGTCTCTCTTGGATTTGGATCTGGTGGATTCAACCCCTCTTTTGAATGTAAAGTTCTTCTCAAGTGAAAAATCATCCTAGTGGCTTCCTTTCTCTCTCCTAGGTGGGGAGTCACTAGGATCCAATTTTCCTCTTTACATTTTGGTGAACCTGATGTCTTACACATTAATTCTGATTTCTTATTCTTAGATTTGATTAATTGCAATTTGAATTTCAAATTTTTATTTTCAAGTTTGATCTCTTTGCAAATTTTAGAGGTTAATTGCATTAAAACCCTAATTTTTCATTTTGAGAAAATTAATCTTGTGAGGAGTAAAATTTTAATTGATTATTTTAGATCTGATTTCTAATTCAAAGTTGCAATTCAAATCTATCTCTTTCTTTTGAAAATTCAGTGGTTAAATCATACAACCCTAATTTTTAAGATCTTTTCAATTTCGACCTTTGACTGCAATTTTGACCAATCTAGACATCTCCAAGTCATCTATTTTTTGGGATTCCGCGTTAAAATCATAATCTCTATCATTCTTGAAAATTTTGAAAAAAGTTGGTTGGACTGTGTGCATTCCTGCCACGGTCCTCGACTTTTTTCCCAAAATTTTGGGAGATGGAATTGATTGTGTTTTTCTCCTCAGATCCATAAAATCAGCGTACTTTATCAATTTTAACACTCTCTAAGGTCAAACACAAATTCAAATTTCATCAAATTCACATCTTAAAATTAATATTTATAAAAAGTTCCTAATTTTAGATCTGCTTTTTCAACAAATTCATATTTCAATTAAGAGACTTTTAATGGCAATTAATAAATTTACTTGCTCTTTCACATGTGATTACATTAATTTTTGCATACATTTATCATGTGTCGAATAAGAGTTTCTTCCATTTATTGTTGCTTCTCTTTCTTCATAGAATTTGGTCATATTGTGTTGTTAGGATTTCCAATTTATTAGATCTCAAAGCTTTCATGTATCATTTATGTTGTACTCTGGTGATGTTGTTAACAAAATGCATTTCCTATGTTAATCATCTTAAAGCTTTTGTAGATCCTAAACCTAGAGATCCTAATCTTTGTACCTCTCCTAGGGTATCTTGTGTGGATGAAATGAGAGCTAATGCTTTACCCAATGATCTTTCTACAAGAGAGAAAGCATTGGAAAGTAATATGGACCCATCTTCTCCTCATATACATACCCTTGAGCAAGGGGGAAAATATGAAAACATCAACATTATTACATCTTTAGATCCTTCTTATTCTCCCAAGACCTATCTTCAACATCAAAGTCTATGTAGAGAGGATGATGTCATGCATTTTATTCATGACCTTTCTCCTCGCATAGAAATCACTAAAAATGAGCTTTTAGATGATGAAGACGTGCTTCCCCAATCTTCCAAAAAGGATAAGATTTATAAAGGCAAAGAGATTGTTATTTCACATGATATTCCTCCTTCATCTACAAATCCTTTTCTACCTCCTTACACATCAGATTTCAAAGAAATTCACGATCCTATTCCTCCATCTAGTCAATTGCAACACTCTTATAGTCGTGGATTTCATATAATTACAAAACAAGGTTTTAAAGGACAAGGAATTGGGAAATTCGAGCATGGAATTCATGTCCCTATAAACCCTTCTACACAAACTACTACAAGAGGCCTAGGAAGTGGTACCCCTCTTTCTATGGACGAATTCCTTAGACTTCAAAAGTTTCAAGATTACCTTTAAAAACAACAAATCAAGAGAGTCCACAAGAATGCTTCTTCCTCAAAGTGTCCTTTTTGTTCATTTCATCAAACCTATGACCATAATGCTAATGATTGCCCTGGTTTTCAAAAATCTATTCAAGATAGCATAGAAAGTGGCAAAATAAGAATCATGGATAATGAAACTTCTTCTCCTAACAAACCCTCTTCTTCATGGGAAGATGATATTTACCATCCTAACAAATTAGTTGCAAGAATCTATTGGAGATTGAAATATGACAAGAACATTTCCTTTCCTCAAAATAAAAACAAAAATCTTAGGCAAGTGAAAGGTATTGAATATTGCATTTTTCATGATTTATATTCACATTCTATTGGAAAATGTTATGCATTTAAGAAATTTGTTTAACTCCAACATGATCTTGCACATATTTGTCTCACATAAGATCTAGTTGTATTTCTGGGTAAAAACATCGTGCCTTAGCACTTCTTTTCCCTTCATGTTGCTTTTCACCCTATGGCATAATTAGCCCATGTAATGGGGGGCTCTTTATCATTAGTTGTGGTAGTATTTCACTTTAACATGCTTTGTGGTGGCAACATGAAGTCCATTCTTCTTCTTTTTTCTACACATTTATCTCTATCTTGGTGCTTTATTCATTATTAGATCTCTTTTCTTGCATAGGGCTATTCCTCTGTGAGCATATAATTGTTCTTTGGTTTCCCTCTTTGCTTGGAGAGGGGAATCTTTAATGAGTACTACCTTCTTCTCTTTCCTTCATTCTCTTGGAAATATTACCTCTTATGTGGTTTCGATTATTTGCAAGTATGATATGCCCCTTAGCAAGGAATGATCTCTTGGGAGGTATGTATTCTTTCCTTGAGAGGATTTGTTCCACTAGGAAGGCATATCACTTGAAAATAATCACCATCAGAAAATGTGTAATATTTCTCCTTGTTCTCATCACTTGGGGGGCAAGGATTTTCACTCCTTTCCCTTTTCCTTGTATCATTATTTCCTTTAGAGGCTGCATTTTTAATATGTGATTATCACTTATTACAATGGTATGCTTTTATGACTAATCCCCCTTGGGGAATATGATGCTTATTCTCTCTTCTTTTCTAAGATTACCACTTCTTGAGATGTGTATTTTACATTTACTAATATCTTTTCTTGCATGTGTTCACGTAAGTTCATTGCGCATTTGCTAATGTTTAATCCCTCTCTAGTAGATTGTGTAAGATCTTCTCATTGTCCCTTAGCTTGGGGGGCAATGATATTTCTCTTTCTCTTTCTCTAGGGATCCACTTTGCCCTATTATGTGGATGGTGTGAGTTCTATTACTTGATGTCATTCCTTGTGCATAATTGTTGGTTATTGGCTGAAGGATTCTCTCTTATACAAGAAGTGTTAATCCTTGACTATGACCTCTTTTACACTTGGTTATGTACATCTATGATAAATCCAACAATCCATCTGGGGGCTAAAAGTGAGTCATCCCTCATCAAGAATCGCTTTCACCTAGAAAGAGGAGGAAGGATTGCATTCTTTTTCTTTCCTTTTCTTGATCTAGAAGATGTTATATTTGTCTAAAGACAACTCCTCTTGGGGGTAGATGTCTTTTTGAACAAATATATCTTCTCCTCCAAGGATCACCTTTACACTTACATCAAGATATCTCTTTTCAACTATCTTATCCTTGTTTGAAGAGTATTCCCTCTCTTTCTTGGATTTATGACATTGTTGCATAGCGGATATCTTCTTTGTGATGAAGGTGGGTATCCTTGTTCTACTTTCCTTAAGATATCAATATTAACTATGTCGACATCTTAAGGGGGGGGACACTCACACTGCTCCTTTGTACTATACTTCTCTTATGCATTAAACAATGGGACATTCTTGGAACTAGAGGGAAACCTCTTAGAGAAAGATGTCATCACTTTTTGTACAGTGGGTCATTCTCGGAACTAGAGAACGATCTCTGAGAGCGAGATGTCTTCACTTCTTCTTGTCTTGTATAGTGAGACATTCTTGGAACCAGGGGGAAACCTCTTAGAGCAAGATGTCATCACTTTTCTCTTGTACAGTGGGTCATTCACGGAACTAGATCCCGGTCTCTTAGAGCTAGATGATGCCACTTTTCTCTTATGTGGGGTGATTATTCTTGTAACCAGAGTATGGTCTCGTAGAGTGAGATATCACACCTTTATTGATACTTGTACTATTCATTCTATACAGGTTGTAGCGTACCCGGGCATAGACTCCTATGAGATGCTCCGAACCTCACTTGCGCACACGTGCATGAGGTTGAGTGGAACTAACGGAGTTCTCACTCTCTCTCTTTACATTGATCACCTAGGCAAGCTCTAGGGGCAAGATTTTCCATGTCCTTCTCTCTATGGATCACCTATTTTTAGGGGCAAGACGTCCATGGTTTCTTTCTTCTTCACATTTCTTCTCATGGATCACCAAAGTGTGTATTCATGTTCTCTCTCTTCTTCCTCTCATGAACTCATAGTTTTACTATTAATAGTTCATGGATGATGTCAACTTTTCTCTTTTATGTGATCGCGCTCGTGTTGATGTGATGGTCCTTGTGTCTTGATTAGTTGTTGAGACATCTGAGCTTGAGATCTCTTCGACTAGTTGGTTTATTGTCTTGTGTCTTGTTCTTGTCATGTGTCTTTTTGTGTTTTGTCTTTGTTTTGTGTGTCTTGTGCCTTTTTGTTTTGTGTGCTCTTGCATATGTTGGCATGAGTTAAGACCCTAATATTGGGGGATTTTTTCTCCTCAATATCAGTGATGTCTTATACTCCTTGTGGTTTGGCTTTGCATCTCCCATCTTCATCTCTCTTTTCTTCTACTTTACCAGTAGTAGTGGCGTAAGCCATACTCCCGCTAAAGTGGGGGATAAATGTAGTGTCATAAAATTATGACCCCTACAATTTTAACCATATTTGGGGTCCTCACCTTGGTGAGGACATCCCCTTCCTTAACCGGGACCTATTTTTGCCTTTCTAACCCTCCTCCCTTCCTCCTTCATGTCTTGTATTTGCTCTAGACCTTGTCCGAGCCCCAAAATAGGGAAGGACAAGGGTTTGGTGCCCCTCTCCCCCCTAGGATAGGGGCGTGGCACCCTTGTCCCCCTAGGATAGTGGTGTGGTGCCCCTGTCCCCACCTCCTAGGGTGGTCCTATGTGTGGGTTGCCTGATCTCCTATGCACTTCTTGTCTTCAGGGTTTGTTATTCCTCTTTGTTGGCCTTCAGAGGTTGAAAACTAATCCTTGAGACATGTATAAAAGGGAATTCGATACCCTCATTCAAGAATGGATGGATAGCACATAGACGGATAATAGGGGATAAGAGATAAAGAGCATAAGGAGAAGATACAAGATTTCAAGGTCATCATCAAGCATTCAATTCTTCTTCATTCATCCATTGGAGCAAAATTACAACATTCATTTGCAAGCATGTGTGTGTGTGTGTGTGTGTGTGTGTTAGGGTTTTGTCATGTTACATGCCATTTCATATAATATTTGTGGTTACATTCAAGAAGTAAAACAATCATCATCAACAAGTTGCAGATCTACAAGGTATACATCTCCATTGTTTACATTCAAGCATTTGCAATTACTTTCTTTCTAGGTTAATTCCTCAACTGGGGTTTGACTGAGGCAAACCCCTATCCACAACCCCCCTTTTCTTCTCTTTCTATGTGTAGGTTGCAGGTGCACAGCTGTAATTGTAGGTTTGGGCTTCATTTGCAGAGACAGAAGAACCCTTTTTGTTTTGTAGATTTTGTGGCGGACCATGTACATTCTTGCCATGGTCCCGACAAATTTTCTCCAAATTTGTAGGGTAGATCTACGTCAATTTAATTATCTCAGATCCAAAGTTACAACGTGATGCCGAACTGGTAGCACCTCATTTCACTCATTTCTTGTCCCTTTTCCACTTAGTTAACACGTTGATTTTCTCATTTATAAAAGAGGGTAAATCACACATCAACCACTTGCAATCCAATTAGTATTCAGATCCTTGTCTCTCTTGGATTTGGATCTAGTGGATTCAACCCCTCTTTTGAATGTAAAGTTCTTCCCAAGTGAAAATCATCCTAGTGGCTTCCTTTCTCTCTCCTAGGCGGGGAGTCACTAGGATCCAATTTTCCACTTTACACTTCCTAACATTGATTTTTCCATTTGAATGGATATCTCTCGTAGAGAAAATATTGGAATGGATGACACTTATTGATCAACTAGGCAATAAATCTCTGGATAGATTGCAACATCCCTTGTAGGCTCAGCTATTGACTTATGTTGGTAGGTGGGGGAACTTTTATTATAGCCTTGTCCTTAGTGGGGTCTACTTGAATGCCTTAGTTAGAAACAATGAACCCTAGAAGTTTCTCAAATTGACATTAAAAATTCATTTCTAAAGGTTTAGCCCGACTTTGTACTATTCCAACCTATTAAATATTTTAGCCAAACCATTCCAATGACCACTCCAGGTGGCTGATTTTTCGAGTAGGTCATCAACATAATCTTTCATTATGTTATGAAACATGCCATAGATTATGGTTTTATGTTGATCTTTGGGCGCTATCTTGATTTGATTATATTTGCATAACCATCCATGATTGATAGCAATTCATAACCTGATATGATATCAACATTCATACCTATGTTTAGCAAGGGGAAGTCATATTTAGGGCATGCTTTGTTGAGATATTGGAAACCAACATAGATTATTATGCCCCAATTTGGTTTAGTAATTAGAAAAAGGTTTGATATCCATTCTACATAGTCAATTGGCTAGATAAAACCTACATCTAACAACTTTTTGAGCTCCACTTTCACTAGCAAGACAATTTGTGTGTGCACCATTCTGAACTTCTGTTTCATTGGTTTGGCCCCTAGAGTAAGAGGCCAATGATGTAAGACCAAATCAAGGTCTAGCCTTGGTATACCAACATATGTCCATGCAAAGTTGATTTTTCTTTCTGTAAATTTTTTTGTCAAGTCTTCTTTCTAAGCTGGTGTGAGTGATTCTGTAAAGTGGACTATTTTTTGATTGTCATTGCTACCCACATTGAATTCTTGTGACCTTTATACTAACAAAGAAGTCTTTTTATATCTCATTGGGAGATTGTAAAACCTTCCATCATTTGGTTCCTTAGATATGTTTTCACCATTGGATACAACTTTTTTTCTTTTTTCTTTTTTTGCGGTCAGAAGACACATTTCCGTTTTTGCCTAAGGACTAAATGTTTTCAATTTCATTTTTGCAATTGGAAGGAGGAATAGACTCTCTAAAGTATGTGACACAATTAAGGTAATGGAAAAACCATCTTTATGATCCTCCAACTTTATACCCTCTCAAATTCCTAAAAACTCAGTGATGGTTTCATCGTTTTCAAATATGTCCATATTTGGTGGATTTCGTTGGCCCCAATTGATAAGGTTAAAGTATACCAAATACATGTTATCATCATGGTCTTCACGGTCAATGGTACATTGGTTATGGTACAAATAGTATGCTTGGGGATTTCAAAGAGATATCTATAGGATTTAGGATCAATTTAGTTATCTTCATAGATTACATCACCATTAAGGTCAATGTTTGTATAAATTTGATCGATAGCCTAGTAACTGGAAATTATTGGTGCATCCCATTCATAATCATTTAAATATGTCTTGATATAAATCTCCTCATCTAACTCATCCTCATTAGAAGTGGCAAAAGTCTTTTCAAGAGGTAACACATCATTTGTGGAACCTAGAATTGGTGGTTCATACCCTATTCCTCTCTTTCTTCATTGTGCCTTAGGCAGAATTGGTTCCACAATACCTTGTTTTTGTGCTCCAAGACCATTGCATATGTTATAGCCATCTTTTTGCATAATTATAAATCCCTTTTCACATTGTTCAACGAGCAACTGAATGCGTGGTCTCTTTCTTCCTCTATATAGAGTGAGTTTGATACATCTTGTTGTAGGGAATCCTCGTTAAGTTCACCCCACCTTGTGAAGATTATGGGTGGCTAATACTAAATAGTAAATTTTTCTTTTCCGCTAGACTAGTTTAGGCTTCCCATAGGACATTCAAGATGCTGACAATTTTCCCACAACAAATGCTCCTACATAAGTGTATTCTCTGCATCCTTTGTCATCTATATGGATCTTGATCTCAGGTGAGGAAGTTGATTGTATGGTAGATTGTGATGAAGATTAGGAGTCATTATAAGCTACAATAGATGATGATGAAGCTGCTTGGTTGTTGGGGATTTTCTTTGTAGTTGTGCCTCTTAGGTTGTTATAGTATTGAAAGGAATTTTGATCATCTGGTATAGTGATATCCATTCCATTATGGGAAAACTTAAGGCACTAATGGTATACATGGAGGATATGACCTTCTTGGTATGAATCCATGGTTGTCTAAGAAGCATATTATACCCAAGCTTAAGATCCGAGACTTTGAATAATGTTTCTTGCATTATTGTCCCAACTGTTATGGGGAAAGTGATGAGACCTTTGGAAAGATGCTCCACATCATTATATTCTTTGATGTTTATCCATTTGGATGCATCAAAACACTCCTAAAAAAATCCTAAATCTTTAACCAATTGCAATGTACAAATATTTAGGCCAATTCCACCATCTATACAAACTCTTCCAATATTATGGCTATGGATGTAGACCTCTAGGTAGAGCAGATCATTGTGGAAATTTTATGGGTAGGAATATCTTGTTTAGTGTTCATGTAACATGATGATTGGTAGAGAGATATCCTAATAATGACTTAAAATCATCAAGGTTTGTATCGTTTGGTGTTGAGGATTCCTGTAAGGCTTTATCTAAGATGTCCCTATGGTTAGGTGTTATGCACAAGAGGTCAAAGATGAATATTTGGGTAGGAGTTTTCTTTAGCTGATCTCTGATACATTATATTGGGTGGTGGGTTGTGACTATTATGCTACTTCTTTTAAGGTTATCTTGGATCCACAAGTGAGAACTGCACAATCAAGACCTTTGCCATTTATGGTTATCGTGAAGACTCTATTGTTGGCTTCCTGGATGTGGTTGATCGTATATTCATGGGATAAGCTTATGCAGTTGGCTTTGTTGCTATGGTCTCATAAAATGGAGGATTTTCCCTTATCTTGATCTTGGAATGGGTTTTTAAAAATAATATGATGAATGTTTGAAGTTACCAAGGTGTTCTCAACTATTATTTCTCCTTAATCAATTAAGTCTTGAATGACATTTTTGAGTTTATAAAAGGCCGAGTTCTTATGCCCTTTTATTCTATGATACTCATAGAAATTATTATCATTTCACCAAATCATTTTGAAGAGGCCTATTTTATAAGGTTTGCAACATGATGACATGAGACTAAATTAACTTCTTTAGGGCTGACTCAATTATTCTCCTAGAGGCATGGATTTTCATCTCAAACCATTAGTTTTGGGATTACACTATTGATTAGCTTAAGCTGTAGCTGAATGGTCATTATTATGCGATTGATTATTATTAGGGGCTGGTACATTTGTATTAGTTGGACCTTGAAGGAAGATTGAAATTTGAGCTATATTAACCACCTTAGCGTCAACTACTCCATCATTTGTAACATTTTTTTTTCTGGACCGAAACTTTTTATCGCTTGAAGTATTAGGTTTATTCTTTTGATTATTTTCTTTAAAGATTTTTACAAGACCCTAAGAGATGAGACCCCTTTCACATTTCAACCCTTTCTCTATCACTTAATGGAAGACATCTAGACACTACATTTATAGCACAAACTTAATTTTTAGATTCAAAATTTTGATAAACATCTCCACTTGTTCCTTTTCAAGAATATGACATGAACTTTTATTTGCGAGAGATTGCCAACATTGGAAAAAGGCAGAAAAGGATTCCCCATCCTTTTATTTAGTAGCACAAAAGTCCATTAATTTTATTGGATTCTCTATCTTTTGGAAGAAATGTGCCACAAATTTCTCAAATATTTCAACCCATGTGTGTATACTAGGTGGTAGGTGCGAGAACCATTCCATGACTTGTCCTCCTAAAATTCAAGGAAAGAGGTGCACAAGGTAAGTTTCATTGTGTGCAACCTCGATGCAAGTAGTAAAAAAATCTCAAATATGGTCTCAAGGATCCCTCTTTCCCAAATTTAGGTGTCTTAAAGTTTAGAGGGAAAGGTGGTATATACAAATGTCTTGTCGAAGGGGTAAGGACATAACTCCTCCATAGTGTAGGTTTTCTCCATTTATTATTGAAAGTTCTACACTTGTTGTATGAGTATATCAGTTAGTGCCAATGAGAACTGGACATTAAGATTTTGATTTGGGTACACCAAAGGATTGGTGTTTGTGTAGACCGACAACTAAGTGAAGGTGGAAGTGTTTGAAAGATGACAATTGGTTTAAGCATTTGGCTAGGTAAAATAGGTATATTGAGGATAAACCTAGGTTGGGATTACATTTTGCTATAATACAAAGAAAAGGTTTTTCCAATGAAGGTTTTAGTTGGATACAACATTGTGATGAATGATGTCCTAGCTATTAGAAGCAGATATTGATGGAAGCAAGGTAGAAATATATGATGGTACTGGACCATTGATTGGGATATAACATTGTTAATTACTTGAGAGTTTGAGGATGAAATGCTTTTGGATTGGCTTCGAGTTTGGATAGTAATACCCAAAGATGCATGGTTTGGGTGGAGATAGGATTATTTGAATCAACAAGTAAAATGTTGTATATAGGGTTGTTAAATTACAAGTTAAGTGACATAACATATGTGGTGATCTGGATAGCATCTTGGGTGGTGGCAATCAATGGAAGACTAGTCGACAACTGTTGTAATGATGATGCGCGTGTGGAATTCATACTTTGTGAGGTTTGAGTGCTAGGTTGCATTATTGTGGAGACATCAAAAATAGGAGGCAATTTAGCTCCATTCTATGCCAATATTAGAAAGTATCTGTCTAGGTCATGGTTCAAGCTCACCCATTTATGACTAAAAGGATCTTAGGATATTACTATGCTTGGTCTAGCTATTCAATTTTAATCCTTTATAATTTTTTTGTACAAAAAAGGGGTCATTAGGATTAGGGACATTGGTAAGGTCCATTAGTATAGCTAGTTTCCGAGAAGATGGTTTGTGTGCATTCGACTGGCAATGTGCATAGAGCTGGTAGGATTGAAGTTCGGTCAACCATCATGGACCCATTTAAATTATCTTACTTTGTGATCATGTATCAACCATGTATGATTCCTACAAATGTGCTAATGAATGCCAGGATGGATATTATGATTTTAGTATTTTTGGGAATTTTTTAGGATGACTATACAACTAAGACAATGCAAACTTAAACTAAAAGAATGATTATGCAATTCTATTTTTTTTGAATTTTTGGAATAAGGTATGATATGCTCACTATATGACACTAAAGAGCCAAGACAAGATGACACTAACCTTATCTTTGAGGTGTTTGAATTTTGAGAAGGTTAGACAACCAAATATATGAATGATACCTAATCTAAATGAAGAGATGATCTAGACCTCAACAGTGATCGTTGATATTGAATGGTGTGATAAAAGTTTTGCCTTCACTAGACTAAGGAGGGAAAGAGATCAACTTGTTAGTGGAAGAGATAGGACACATTTGTGAAGTCAAGATAATCTAATCACTACTACAACATAATAATCAAGAACAAATTCGTAGGTGCTCAGAATTGGCCTCAAATACTATGACAGTGGTATTGACTTAATGCAATCTTAAGGTCAACCTAATGAATTCAAAATCTAAAAAAATCCTATTGAATTGATATGACTTGATAATCATAGTAATGGAAAATATTTGAGTCCCAATTTTCAGCTCAAGTATGGCTTAACAAGCTTCTAGATATGGTTAGGCAATTGTGTGATAAGAACCAATTGATGTGAGACAGATTTTTGTTGTATGCAAGATATATTTTGGCTCATGTGAGACAATTTTTTTGCATGTGAGATAGACTTATGTGAGACATATTTTGTGCATATGAGATTCTAATTTTCTTATTGTTTGCTCCAATTTTGGCAAAAATTTAATGTCTAGATAGTCAAAATACACAATAAACAATATAAGAAAGTATGGTTGATGACTTGAATTTTACTCATTTTGATATGTATGTTCATAGGCCGAAAAATCCCAAATTCCCATTGGTATTGCACAATTGAAGATAGTTCAAACACTCTTTACAACCTAAGCATCAAGCAAACAAATTATCGAAATAGATTAGGCCCACACTTGGTATCTCAAGATGGTAGTGCATGAAGCTATTATCTTTCGAGAGAAGGATGGGTAGGGGTCCCCAGGCCTAGAGGCATAACCTAATCACCCTATTTCTAGAGGCTGGAATTAGCTTATATGCGACCTAGAATTGAACATCTCAACTCAAGGAGATCCAAATGGTGAATAACTTCAGTGTGCAATTCATATCCCTTGAACCAATATTAATTTGAAAAAACAACAAGGGTTCTAATAATAAAGGTTTTTAGTCAGGCTCGGGGACACCCACGTACATACATTTGGTGGTGAGAAAATTAAGTCTCTAGTCAACCCAACATGGTTGTAGCTCATATCCAAACTGACACCATTGACACAATTAGTAGGTTTGGGCTAAAAATTTCACTCTCACCCTTTTTATATAGTGGCCTAAACAAAATATTGCTTGAGGTTAAGCCAATGGGTGATGAAATCCCCAAGGAACCCTCTCTTATGAAAAAATCTTATGAGTTCTCTTGCATGTAGGTTCCATAAAGGAAAGGATAGAGGATACTTTCATAAGATTTTGGGAAACACAACAAAAAGTGTGCAAAGTACCATACACTCATACACGAGGCAATTTACCTTGGGAATTTAAAATGTAAGATAAACTATGAAAGCAAGAAATGAAAGCAAATCCTATTGTAAAGCCCTGCAACACACAAGTTAGTAGTTTGAATCTTAAGCCTTCATCCCTTGTTCACCACACTTGTTGAAAATAATCATTAGTAACACCAAATCCTTAATATAAGGATGAAAAATGCAAAAAATAGAACAAAAAAGCCACAAAATAATGAACTAAAGAAGGTAAAGTTTTGGATTTCACCTTCTAGTTTTACTAGTTGAATGCATTGCTAATTGTAGTGCATAAAGTATGCAATTATGCATATGTAGTAAATGAGCATGTGAATGAGATAATCTATTTGGCTTATGCAACATTCTTCTCTTCTTATGTGGTGTTCTTCTCGATATATGTGATGTTGTGCTTGTTGTATGTTGTACTCAAGTATTCGTATGTGGTACAAAACTTGTGGATGTAACATATATTTTACAATTGTGGAATAGGCACCTATAACCTACAAAACCCGATAGTAGAAAGAAAAAATCTACAAAATACATGTTTTCATGTCAGGTTCACCAAATGTAACAATTGAAAAATTGGGAGAAACATGCAATAGACCTTTAATAGCAACCATGAACTAAGATATATTACTAATCCTTAATTGTAGACAATAAAGGAAGAATTCAAAATCCAACAAGGAAATAACAAAATAACATAAATTAAATATGGAAAACATATGTCGAATACAATGCTCTTGCCTTCATTACTGTGAGATTTTGCCAAGATCAAGAGCTCAATGAAATGTACAAAATAGAGACAAAATATAGGACAAGAATAAACTGTATTCTCATCAATAGATAGATGATCAAAAGATCAATAGTTTTTGATACATACAATGAATATGAGCCTGCATATATAGCCAAGGCTATATGGATATGTGAGCACACGAACATGACGTGTGGCTCAATAAGAAACAAGGGTAGGTAGGAAATAGGTGTGGTAGGTAGGAGAAACAATAAAATATTCCACATTAGGTGGATCACCCACCGAAGTTGGAATTATCACTCCACAATAAGTGGATATGATAGAGTAATAACAAGATCACACCATAAAAGGTGGAAATTCTCCTACACACACTATCCCAATGTGGCACAAACACCCAAGTGTGCTATGAAATGCATCTCCTAAGTAAACTTAAGTATGGTCTAATAATATCCATGATGAATAATTATTTACACCAACACCCCCCTTAAGTGCAACTTAGGGGAATGCACTTAAGTCTAAAATGCAACTAAGCAATGCAAGATGGGTCTTGGCTACGAGGCCATGTTAGGTACCCATGTACAAATGAAAATGCATGCAAACCAATGCAATGAAATCTCTCACAAAGTGGGGAAAGAGAGAAAAACCCAATGGGAAAAAACCCTTCCCCAAAAGAGAGATGAAAGCTATACAAGAGAACTCTCATAGAAGTGTGTGATGAACAAAAACCCATGTGAGGAAAAAGTTCCCCCCATATGAGAGAAGAAGAGAAGCTAGGAAGCCCCCCCTCAATGTGGAATCTGCACCAATGATAGAAGCTTGATGATAGATGAATAAACTGCTCCATGAATGTCGAACAACATTCCTCCCCTTAGGAAGAAACAAAACCAAAGGTGTATCCATGAAATCTCCGCAATCATGAAGGGAAGATCTATGAAAAAAACTCATGATGAATGAAGCCTCTGAAAACTTCTCAAGTGTCCCCACGTCGATGCTGAAAGATACCCCCTCCAAAGGTGGTAAACTGCTCCACACTGCTAAAAAAGGCACTCTAAGATCTAGTGGAGATGAATGTAGAACATGATCCAAAGACTCACATGTCTCCTCTAAACATAAAGAGACCTCCTCCAATTGTTGTACATAAGTATTCGTAATCATGTCAACCTCGAAAGAATGATCATGTAGAGAATGAACAAGAGGGTCAAAGTGTTCCCTCACAACAATCAAAGAAGGATAATCTTCATCAAAGAGAAGATGAATATCATCAATGGTGTCTCCCAAATCTACAATGTAGGATTCCACAAACAAACCTGCAATGTCTGTCAAGTACTCATCCCATGAAACTGAAGCTGGAAGACAATGAATATCCTGCTGCACTGAATCACATGAAGGCAAAACTGTCGCACTATTTGCATCATTAGGTGCAATAGGTGATGTGATATCAATAGGAGGAGATGAAACACAAGGCTCAAGAATGGGGTCACATGTGAGAATCCCCAAGTTCAAGTACCCAAAGTTCTCCTCAAAATCTGAATCATCACAAGAAGTGTGATCATCATCATATGTGAAATCATCATCATCAACAAAATCTGAAAAGGAGTATAACCGAGATGCATGATCAACCACCCCAGTCACAATGATAGCTCTAGTCTCCAAGTCTCTAATAAAAACTGACTCAGGTGTGAACTCCACAATTCTCTTTGTTTCCCCATGTGTGATTTGATAGATAGAAAGGAGATTGTTTGTCAAATGGGGTACACACAATACAACATTGAAGGAGTTATCCCCAATGGCAATAGATTCTTTCCCAATCACATCCATGCATGTATGATTGCCCATCAAAATATGCGGCATGTGGCAAGGTTCAAATGAGGAGAACATAGATTGCGAAGATGCCATATGATGAGAGGCCCCTAAATCTAGAAGCCATCTCCCTGAATCATGACTTGTAGTAGCACAAAGAGTTTTTACTTTTCTTGTCCCAAAAGAGTGAGTCTTCCCACTTGTAGAAGCCATGAATGCTTTCTCTTTCCCTTTTGAATGAGAGGAAGTAGAAGTTTATGAATCATCCTTCTTATAGACATTAGGCAAATCAATGTTATGCTTTTTGAGGATGTGTGTGAGCTCATCAATCTTCTTAGAATGGCAACACCCCTCCTCATGACCAAAATTTTTACAATAGGCACAAGTAGGTCTCTCCCTCTTTGGTGAATTGTCCCTCTTGGAAGAGGATGAATCTCCTTGTTGTGGAGAAGGTGATGCTTTGTCCTTAGGCTTTGATTGCCATTTCTTCTTGTTTGAGTTGTCCTTTCCTTGATTTCCTTTGTTCCCTTGATTTGCCACTAATGCTTGAGATTTAGAAGTCTTAAGAATGCCCATGCTTATCAACTTAGTTTGTTCCATCATCAACATTTCGGTGAAAGAATCAATTGTAGGCATCATGTAGCTTGAACCCATTGTCATCCTATGGGTTTGGAAACTAGAAACAAATGCTGCATATTCTTGTGGAAGCTTTCCCATCAAATTGAAGATCAATTGAGTATCCTTCTTATCAATGCCACAATCCTTGAGTTGTACCCTCAACTCTTTTGCCTTAGTGACATAATCTTGTATAGTATGAAAGTTCTTGGGATCTAACATGGTGAGATCACTATCAATCTGATATCCCCTAATCTCATCAACTTGACCATACAAGTCTTGAAACTTTTTCCAAGCATCATTGATTAAGGTACATTTCTCAATATGAAAAATGAAATCCTTTGATACATACTTTCTTAAGGTACCAATTGCCATGATATTTTTAGTGAGCCAATCCAAATGACCAATAGGATCAGCCTTAGGATCAACGAGAGCAACAATAGTTCCATCAATATAATGAGTTAGTCCTTTTTCCATAAGTTTACTCCATGCATCAATTTTCCAAGTAACATAATTATGAGGAGTTAAGAGAGGAAACTTAGGAGAACCCATAGCAGCAAAAAGGAAGGAACATAAGAGCACAATGACACAAGAGACACCTCCCCCCCCCCCCCCCCCCCCAAATTCAATCAATCAAAGTACCACCCAACCCCCCCCCAAAAAAAAATAAAATAAAATAAAATAAAATGATGATTTTGGCATTTTATATGTAGTGTGTGTACAATAGGCCACTTGCAAATAATGGCAAGGTGGAATTCTGATTTTGTTTTACAACTGCCCCAATAGGCTAAAACTACAATGCAAAATACAAACAAGATAAATCTATGCAATACAAGTGCCAAATTGGCCAAAAAAGACCATTTGCTAAAAGTACAATTTCTACCCAAAATTGCTACAAACTAATAGCATATTATGAGAGTAGACAAAAAATTATGCACTTTAAAAACAAACGACACCTGGAAAGGAGTTCGTATGAGCATAAATGGAGTCCTGGAAGTTGCAGAAATGGGGATTGGACAGGTATAGTCACCAAAAATTGAGATTTCTGAAACACCTATCCATCAAAATCAGAAAATAATGCCACCATGAGAAAGTACATGAAAAATAGCCAATTTCAAAAAAAAATTGCACCCAAAAAGGAGCAAAAATGAGCAAGATATGACCATTTGAAGTTGAACTGCAAAATAAAAAAGCTCAATGGAGGGCCTGCAATTTTTTTTTAAAATGATGACGTCAAAAATTCACAAGCCTAAATTTGACAACCGTCTAGCCGTCGCAAAAACTTCGCCTCCCCTACTGACTGGGCGTTCGTACCATATGGACTAACACATGGAAAAAAATGATTCACTGAAAAGATGACGTGGCACAGGTTGCTGATGTGACAGATGACGTGGCTGATGTGGTAGGGTGACTCGTTGGATGACAGGGTGTATGGAGGTAGTGATTTCCAGTGATTGGGTGCTTGTGTGGAGGTGTCGACAGAGGACACGTGGCAGAGGCGTCGACAGCTGGGGGCCGTGTGAGAGCGAGTTTGGTGCCATCGGCAGAGGGGTTGGGGTAGGAGCAGGGCTGTCGGGAAGCTAGAAGCAGTGCTAGAGTGTGTAGAGCGGCGTTGATAGGGCCCGTGGCCAGGGACGACGTTGGCTGATGGCCGACAAGGAGATGTCGCTGACGCAAAGGGGTCAGGTGATCGCTGGTGGGGATGATTTCATGGTTGGTGAATGCCGCTGGGAGGATATGCAATGGCCAAAGTACGGAGGTCGGCCCTTGCAATTTTGCGAAAAAATAAATGCAGTACAGGGTACCGGGGGGTGGACACGGAGTTCGCCCCAAATTATAAAATTTGCATTTGTTTTTTAATAAAACTTTTCAATCGAATTTCTGCGAATTGTCAAATTTTTTTTTTTTTACTTATGCTTCTTTTAAAAAAAAAAAAAATCTCCGAAATCCATACCGTACCGCCCAAATTGGGCAAATTTTTTCCTCCAAGCTTGAAATTTGACTCACCAAAATAGGCCGAATTTATATTCAAAATTCATGGAAATGGCCACCCGAACGCAATGGTGAGGTCAGATATGGTCTAGGACGCCTCCAAAAGATGCTTCTCCTCAGATCTGCCTCTTGATGTTGCTATAATGTCTCTCAAGGACAAATCAATGACGCTCTAATGGCTCTGATACCATGTGAGATTTTGCCAAGATCAAGAGCTCAATGAAATGTACAAAATAGAGACAAAATATAGGACAAGAATAAATTATATTCTCATCAATAGATAGATGATCAAAAGATCAATAATTGTTCTTACATACAATGAATATGAGCCTACATATATAGGAAAGGCTATATGGATATGTGAGCACACGAACATGACATGTGGCTCAATAAGAAACAAGGGCAGGTAGGAAATAGGTGTGGTAGGTAGGAGAAACAATAAAATATTCCACATGAGGTGGATCACCCACCGAAGGTGGAACTATCACTCCACAATAAGTGGATATGATAGAGTAGTAACAAGATCACACCATAAAAGGTGGAAATTCTCCTACACACACTATCCCAATGTGGCACAAATACCCAAGTGTCTCATACCCAAACTACTATGAAATGCATTTCCTAAGTAAACTTAAGTATGGTGCAATAATATCCATGATGAATAATTATTTACACCAACAATTACTCTTCTCCTCCTTGTTGCATATGATGGTAGTGCCTCTCAAACTTGTACAATACTTGCAGAGTGTTAGCACAAGCATTCAAAGAATGTGGTTGATAATGATTGAAAATGATGCTAATTTTATATATTTTAAGAATTGAAATTGATGACCAAGATTGATTTCACAATAAAATATCAACAATGGAGAATCAATGATATAAGGTAGTTGTGAGCTAATCACTCATGTAACTAGATTGATTGATAAGTTAACTTAGTTAGTGGAAAGTGTTTTCGAAAATGGTGGATTGACTGACTAGTGATTGATGAGTCAATGGACAAGTCAACAGTAGAATTGAGAGTCAGTGATAGTTAATCATTTTTGACATATGCTGTAGGAAAATGGATGAAATTAGAATTTCATTATTTTTGGAGAAACTTGGTTTTTGAAATGTGAGGGAAATTAAATTAAATTATATGTGAGAGAAATGAAATTAAATAAATTAAGAAATTTATTTAATTTAGAAGACATCATTAGCTAATTAAATAATTTGAAATATTTATTTAATTATGGGAGGATATTATAAATTGATTTAATTAAATAATAAAGATTATTTAATTAAAGTAAATGGAGATGATTAATAAATAAATTATTTAATTAATATTAGCAAAAAATTAGCTAATTAAATAATTAATTTAATTAATAAAGAGGAATAATTGGTAAAATTAGCATTTGTGGGCACAAGATAAATTTAGGTGTCTATAGGAAGCATTCTTGCATTCCTAATTATTATTTTTTCTTTCCAAAGGGTGGAATGATGTTTGTAGGTACTATATCATGTTTTGTATTCAATACTCACCATTTATGAAGGACATTATTCTTTTTTGGGGTATGCATATAGTCTCTCTCTCTTTCCCTTTTATGTGGAGTTATTGATTGTATATAGGTGATGGATGTGGTCTTTGGGGATTCATGTGTTTGGTCCTCCATGCATCACTTATTCCACCACTTGTACGTGATTGTTTTCTTACATTCTCTCTTTTGGAGAGGAGTTTTTTCTTATGTGGTGTTTTCCTCCTTTACTCTATTTGTGAGAGATCTTTTGTAAATGGGTACCTAACATGGCCTACTAGTCAAGGCACATCATCCATAAATCTTTTCATTATATATACACTCTTACTTTTATTAACTTCTACCTAAGTTGCATTTAAGGGGGTGTTGGTGTGGATATGGTATTTTACCTAGCTAGTTCACCTAGTAGGTCCTATTCACATGTTAAGAATCAATCTAGAAGTCTTAGTTATCATGATATCTTATCAAGTATCTTATGTCATTTACTTCTTGTGTATTACCTAGTCATTTAATGTTTTTTTACATCTCTCATGTTGAATATGGTTAAGACACTTGTCATGGTACTATCTAATGTGACATCTTAACTTGCCTATATAAGCAAGACCTCGATACATTTGTATCATATAGGGGATCTACAATCATTAATCAATTATCAATCATTGTGCATTATTGCATCCATAATGCAAAAAACTATTATCTTTCCATACTATATTGTAGAGGGTTACTTTTATTTTGCATGTGGTCCTATGGTGTATGAAATCACTATCAATTCATACAAAGAGGAACAATTAATTTTTATCCAATTTCTATATATGCAAAAGAAAATTAAGCTAAATTGTTAGTTAATAACTTCTATTTATTCTATGTTCCCACTCCCAATATTTCTACTACCAACCAAACATTCATAGCCCCAATTGAGGCACCTTAATCACCTAGCTAGTTGAGTTCTTCTCATATTCTTTCTTTTTCTTTTCTTTCCTTTTTTATTTTTTCTTTTCCCATTCCTATTTTTTTTTTGATATTTTTTCAAACACATTTGAGAAGCCATTTTAACTCAGAAGTAATGAAACTTGTTGTTGAATTAAGACTCACAATAACAAAAAGATAAACATTTTATTTTTTCATTCTATACTTAGCTGCAATAATCAAACTCAATAGGTCAAGGAACATTAGGTTGTGTTAGATATATAAGGTTCACCAAAAACACTAATAACCATCCAATCTACAATTAGAGTAGACAAATAGACAATTTTATATAGTTGTGTAGTTTCATAAATTGACACCGGGCCAATTTACACCTCATGTTTGTGCCCCTACTTTAGCCCATCTCCCCCTCATCTCCTATTTGGGTTCATTTAGTGCCTTAACTCTAACCATTATGCTTTATACACCTACCAAATGACCCTCTAGGGCTAGGTCTTCCTGCCTAGGCCTTGGTTTTGGTCCCTGATTGAGAGGACCAGGGCACCACCAATGCCTTGGTCCCAGACTAGAGTGCCCATTGCTTTGGTCCCCCTCTTTGGGGCCCAATTTTTAAGGAGGGGGTGTGATCCATCTCTCCGATGGGAAATAAGGTCAGTGGCTCAATATGACCTTTGGAGGTTGGCCTAATCGACAAATTGACCTTGTATCCCATATATAAAGGCATTTAATCAATTCATTTCAATATAAGTCTTTATATTCAAGCGATTAAGCATTCAATCATTGAAGTGTTCATTATCAAGCATTTTTAGAGGGCTTTTTCATGTTCATGGCACCATTTCACACAACATATGTGATTACATTCAAGAAGCAAAGCATCATTATCAGTCATTGCAGATCCAAGGTATATCTTTCCATTATTTATTTACGTATTTGTAATATTTCATTCAAGGTTAATTCCTAAACTAGGGGTTGACTTAGGAAAACCCCTATTCCCAACCTATATCCCATCTTTAATGTGTATAGGAAGTAGGTATGAAGCTATGATCTTCAGGATAAGCTTTATTTTCAAAGATGAATCATTCCCCCATTGGAGTACAAAAAGTTCGGAGGACTAGAGCGACTGTCACACCGGTCTCGATGAATTAGGAGCTCCTTCCGAGAATATGTCTGAATCCTCTTACAATCCTTAGATCTAGGTTTGTGGCTAGATCCAACAACTATAGCTCACTATTTACACATTTTTACATTAAATTCAGCCCATTTACCCTAATTTCAGCAAATTCACAAATCAATTCAACTCAAGGGAAAAAGAAAAGGGGCTACAGTCCAAACCCTTGGAATTAGATCAGTATTCAAACCTCTTAGGTTTAGATCTATCTAATTCCTATATTTCCCTAATGTAATTGTCTTAAGCAAAAATTGACAGTTTTCATACATGTAATGGTGGAAACCCTATTATTTTCACCAGTACAAGTTGCTATGAAATGAATAAAAAAGATAATTATCAAATTTTCATTAAAAAAAAGGTTAAAAAAAGAGTCACCAATTTAGTAGTACCATTATTTACACTTACAAACAATCCCTTTACTATCAATAAATAAACACTTAATTAACAAAATAGGACCCTAAACTTGTGAGTGATGAAGTAAAAAAATAGTTCACTAAAAAATGAACATAAACTAAGAAAGAATAACAAAAAGATAAACTAAAATGATAAAAAGTTAAAAAGTAATTAACTAAGAAAGTAAAACAAGCTGAAAAAACAGTTGACTAATCAAACCCAAAGTAAACTAAGTAAATTAGACACCTAACCAACAAAGACTAATTATAACTATGTACAAAAGCATAGGAAAATGGGTATCAAAACTCTCTTTTGAATGATTTCTTAGTATTTGTAAGAGTAATAGGCTACATGGTCCTTATTCTAACAAACACATCTTTATATTCTAAAAAGTATGATTTATACAATGAAAGCTTGTATTCACGATACCAAGGGTGGAGAATCAATAAATGAGGTATCTCATCATATTCATGACTAATCCAAATATATGTTTTATTACCCAATACTTATACTCAAGATAGTAAGCATCATAAATCAATGAGAAAATAAAATATACAACCTCATTTCAAGTTCCATAAAAATTTAAAAATATGAAACATAGAACACTCAAAAACATAAAAGAGAGAAATCAAATTTAATTCCTATTTTACCAATATCACTACAAACCTCACAAAGGAAATATGTCAACTGATTCACCTTGTTTGAAATGTGGGTTCTAAACATTTATAGCATAGAAATTTGATTGATGATTGATTTGATTTTGACAAAGTAGACTTGCATTAGACATTTGAGATGTTGAAATGATGAAATAATGATCCTTTAATAGATATTTTGAGTGAAAAATCAGCAAGAATACGAGGAAAAAAATAATGACAATGAGGCAATTTAACTACTAATTGGAAATTTGTTATTTCAAGTCAAGGATAAATGGATAAATGTGCATATCAAGTGTCCATTCGAAAACGAGGTTAATTTGTGAAAAAGGAAAAAGTTTCTAGTTTGAAGATGGAGGTAACTTGTGACAAAATAATTATGAATTATTTAATTTATTTAGTAGATATTTTTATGAGGAAGTTGCTAATTTGAACAACGAGTTAATTGATGAGATGAAATGTAAATTATATTTTAAAATATATAATTAGCTCTCATTTAAGTAAATAATAAAATATTATTCAATTAAATTAATAAATGAAAAATAGTACTAATGATGTGATAAATGGTAAATGGTATTTAATGGATAATAATTGATTAATGATTAATGTAAATATTTAATTAATGACAATAAATTAGTGTTTATGATACGAGGAATATTTTTAGTCTCTACATTTTATCCCTATTTAAAGTGACATTATTTCAAAGAAAATAAAAGTAGGTAAGAGGAAAATTGGAAAAGATGAAGATGATGATGGTATACCCTAGGCATGTAAGAAATGAAGAATTAGAAAAAGAGGAGATGATTGATGCCCTCCTCAATAAATTACCTATGTATAAATTACATGTTTGATCTCTCAAAATAAGAGAAGATAAAGAAAGAAATGATAGATAGACGAAATGATGATGATGCATTATGTTGACTTTAAGCTTAACAAACTTTATTTAATATAGCAACATATTTTATGCACCAGGGTATAGAAGACCAAGGGGACAATATGTCCAATGCATGGATTATCTCATGCAAACAAAGAAAAGAAGATTCTCCAACACTCACAAGGTATTTAATGCTCCTGGTGGGTTTATGATGAGACATCATGGAACATGACACACATAAATAATAGAAGTTACCCCAATGTGTACCATTCAAAGCACACCATAATATGAAGTGAGTATGATGACCTTGAGTAGGAATAGTGTGGGTCAAAAGATAAAGCAAGATAAATATTGAAATATTGAAAGCAAAGAAAAAGACAAGCAACTTTCAAGTCACACACAACAACATTATCATATGCTGAGGTATGAAAATGAATAAAGGATGGACTTGGATCAAGTTTGGTTTTGGGAAGGAAATATATTATTCAGGAGAAATGTCTAGTTTAGGGAAGGAACATCCCATGTAAGACATAGTATGGACTAAAAGAGAAATATTCATGATGGAAAATGGTTAGTTTGAATTTATGATTTTGAGGTTGATGTAAATTTCCATGGTTTTGCATCAAATGTGAATATTTCAAGTGCGTTTGGAGGTTTCAAAGCATATGTTGATGTTTTGTTTATTGTTTATATTTATTGATGGAATTGATATTTTGGAGGATGGTATATACTAGATAAGAACAATAAAAAAATGCAGATCGATGAAAGACACACACAAGCAAGAAAGAAAATATGCACAAAAATGCAAAGACAAACATGATATTGTCGCTAGTCAAGTTAAAAACCAATTAATTGGTTGATGACAATGATAAAATTGTTAATATAGGAAGTGTTGCAAATTGTTGTGGTTGTGATGGTGATGTTGTTAAGTGGTTGTCATTCATGTTAACATATTGGATGGCATTGATGTCTCAGATGTTCTTGGTATTGGTGATCAGAAATGTGTTTGCGAGATCTTTGGTGCTCTAGAAGATGTGTTGGTGATCTGGATATTTCAAGTTATTGGATATGGTATTGATCATTGGTATTAATGTATATATTTGTCCTATTCTTATTTTTGTTGCTTTGGGAAATGATATTTGGGTTTAGATTTAGTCTGAAATTCAAGGATGTGCAACGACTTATGGTGTAGTGTGTGTATCATGTTTTGGATTTGAAATATGTAATGATTGTATCATGTTGATCTGATTGTTGATGTGTACATTATGGTATGGTCTACTACTCATTCCTCCCCACCACTAGAATGATTAGTGTTGACCTATTTTAGATCTCTATCTTGGCCGACTTGGAAGACTATGCTTCCTGGAAGATAGTATATATATGAGATTGTTCTTCTTGAGTTAGATATAGAAAAAAAGTGAAATTATTTTGAAAATATGCGAGATTGGAAAGGAAAGATTTGACTATTGGTGATGTGAGTGAGTGTGTTGGTTTTGAGGCACTGAAAGCAATCTGGTTTGTGTATATTGTGTTTCAATGGTGGATTCTTTCTTTCTTTCTATCTTTCTTTGGCAGTGAGCCTTTTTCTGTGTAGTGAGCCCACCCGAAGTGAGAATTCTGGCAATGAGCCACCCTTTTTAAAAATCACCTTAACCAGTGTCACCTTAACTGATGTTCATATTGAGAACTAACATTCTCTATGATTTTTCCCTTCTTGGGTTTTCCACGTCATATCTGGTGTTCTTTGTGTTATCTATTATATGTTTCTGTTTTCATGATATTTTTGTGTTAATTAATTCTATTGGTTTGGATCTGCATATGAAAAGGATAAAAGAAATTATTTTAAGTTATCAACTAATTCACCCCCCCTCTAAGTTTCCCAGATATTCAACAATTGGTATCAGAGATTTAGTTCCTTGGAGAAGAGCTTAATCTCTTGAGGTAGATCCTGATTCGATGGTACATAAATTGACTATTCCTATCTTTAAAGGATTTGACTATAGTTTCTAAAAATTGAATATGAGAGGTTACTTGATTTCTTTGGGATACAATACTTGGAAAGTAGTGGAAACTAAGTATTCTAAACCGACAAATGGTCTTACCACTCTTGATGAGATTCATGCTTATGAAGAGAATGGAAAGACAAGGTATGCTATCTTTAGTGCTTCATCTAAGAATGAATTGACAAAGGTTATTTCATTGAATACTTCTTACAAGTTTTGGGAAATGTTGAGAGATATCTATAAAGGAAATGACAGAGTGAAATTATCAAAGAAGCTAACAGCTAAGTGCATATATGAGAATTTGAAAATGGAAGAAGGAGAGTGACATAACTAGCTATTTTCAAAAGGTTGATAGTGTGGTAAATGCAATCAGATAACTTGGCCACACCTTTTTAGATGAAGACATAATTGAGAAGATCTTGATTTCCCTACCGAAAAGTTATAGTGACAAGATCTTGGCTATTGAAGAAACTTATGATTTAAAGAAGTTTACTAGAGAGCAGCTGTATGGAACTCTATTAGCATTTGAGATAAGGAATTTTGAAAAATATAAGCCTAAGACCGAATCTATATGTAAAGTCTCCGAGGAAGATCCAGAAGATGAAATTCTAGATGAAATGGAAGCAAACTTTGTAAGGAGATTGAAGAAAGGTATCGACAAATACAAAGGTATGTTACCTCTTAAATGCTTTAGATGTGGAAAGATTGGCCATATTGCCACTAGGTATCTGGAAAAATGTTCAAGACAAAATCCTAGAGAAAATAAAGGAAAATTTAATAAGAGAGCATATTATGTCAAATGAGATGTTGACATTTTAGATGATGAATCAAATTATTAAGATGGTGATTGTTTGCTTTTGGTAGAGAGAGATATACCTAAGATTGATATTCCTAAGACTGTTGCTATTGCTTTACATGCTAGAAGAGATAGAAATGGATGGTTGATTGATAGTGCATGTGCAAATCATATGACTAGTGACAAAAGTAAGTTTGTGAACTTGATAAGTATGATGGTGGTTTTGTTAGGTTGAGAGATGATCAAACAACACAAATTATGGGAATTGGTTCTATTTCTTTTGATGAAAACCATAAAATTTGCAATGTTTGATATGTGAAGGGTTTGCATCATAATATTCTGAGTGTTGGACAGATGTGTGAAAATGGTTACAATGTTGTCTTTCAAGGATGATGGTTGTGAGATTCAGAAAGGATCCAAAAAATTTATTACGACAAGGAAAAAGACTGGCGGAAACATGTATCTACTAGAAGGAGCTAAAAAACACTTTTTGTTGTCTCAGATCAATGATAGATGGATTTGGCACTAGAGGACGTGTCATATCAATTTTGACAACCTAGTGAAGATCAGTTCATCAAGTGCAACAAGAGATTTACTGAGATTGACCAAACTAGATAACAACATTTGTAGAGAATTTCAAGTTGGAAAGAAGACACGAGGAACTAATAGAGGAAAGGAGGATTCATCCACCGAATTGTTAGATTTAGTGTATACAGATCTATGCAGTCTAACCGGAACGAGGAGTATACAAGGTGAGAAGTATTTCATGTTATTGATTGATGATTGCTCTAGAATGTCATGGATTGCATTTTTGAGAGAGGAGTCAGAAGCTTTAAAGAAATTCAAAATATTCAAAGATAAAGTTGAAAATAAAGTTGACATAAAGATTAAGTGTTTGAGATCCAACAGAGGAGAAGAATTTACTTTTGATGATTTTAACGATTTTAACAACTTTTGTGAGAAATGTTGTATTAAAAGACAGTTGCCTACCCCGAGAACACCTCAGTAGAGTGGTGTAGTCGAAAAGATGAACCAGACAATTCATGAGGTAGCTAGAACAATGATCAAGGGAGCGGAATTTATGGAAATCTATTGGAGAGAAGCAATTCATGTACTATAGTCTACACTCTTAACAAAATTCTATACCTGAAGAGACATGGAAAGACATCTTATGAGCTATGACATGGTAGAACTTCAACAATTAAATATTTTAAAGTATTTGAAAGCAAGTGCTACATCTGGAGAGATGAGGATAATCTTGGAAAGTTTGATAGTAGAGCTAATGAAGGAAGATTCCTTGGATATTCTACAAAGAACAAGTCAAATTGGTGTTACAACAAAAGGATGAACAAAATTGTTGAAAGTGCAAATGTGAAGGTTGATGAAGACACTTCTAAAGAGTTTGAAAAATTGGTAGGTTATGAGTCTAATGAACCAGATGATAGAGAAAGGGAAGAGAAGACCAGAGAAGAAGAAGAAAAGAAAGCTTAGGAAGCTCCGACATCTACATCTAAGACTCCAAGATATGTTCAGAAAAATCACTCAGTGGATTAGATTATTGAAGACAAGAACAAAGGTATCATCACAAGAAGCAAAGCAACTCAAGAACAAGTTTTGTTATGTCTACTTTCAGAGACTGAACCAAAAACAATAGAAGAAGCTTGCAATGATCAGAATTGGCTTAAGGCAATGAAAGAAGAGTTGGATCAGATTGAGAAGAATCAGACATGAGAATTATTTAATAGACTGATAGATAAGAATGTGATTGGAACTAAGTGGGTATTCCCCAATAAGTTGGATGAAGATGGAAAGGTTGTGAGAAATAAAGAAAGGTTGATTTGAAAAGGTTATACTTAGATTGAAGGCATTGTTTTTGATGAGATATATGCCCCGATTTCTCATATGGAAGCAAATCAGGATTCTTTTAGCTTTTTTCAGCTTTTAAGGATTTCAAAGTTTATCAAATGGATGTGAAATCAACATTTTTGAATGGAGAGTTGAAAGAAGAAGTTTATATTGAACAACCGAAAGGATTCAAGTTGAAAGATGATCTAAACATTGTTTGCAGATTGAAGAAGGCCATGTATGGATTGAAACAAGCCCCTAGAGCTTGGTATGGAAGGCTAGATAAGTACTTGACTGATCAAGGATTTCAGAAGGGTTCAACTAACAACAATCTATATTTCAAAATAAATTTAGGTAAAATCTTAATTATTGTAGTGTATGTTGATGATACAAGTTGGAGGAAATGAAGGTATGTGCAAAAAAATTGCTAATGAGATGCAAAAGGAATTTGAGATGCCCATGAATGGTGAGTTAAATTTATTCCTTGGTTTGCAAGTGAATCAGAGTGATAAAGGAATTTTCATTTCTCAGTCTAAATATATCAAGGAATTGTTGAAGAAGTTTGGGTTCGAGAACTCTGAACCGGTGTGTACACCTATGACCACTAGATGCAAGTTGACAAAGGATGATAAGTCCTCTAAAGTAGATGTGAGTTAGTACAGAGAAATGATTGGAGGATGATTATATTTGACTGCTACCAGACCGAATACCATGTATGCAGTTTATTTGACAGCAAGATTTCAGCAAGAACCAAAAGTCTCATGTTGTGCCGGTAAAAGGAATTTTTAGATATCTAAAAGGAATAGAGGAATTTGGTTTGTGGTACCCTAGATGTTCAGATTTTACTTTGGCAACTTATACTAATGTAGATTGGGTCGGAAGTGTTGATGATAGGAAAAGTACAAGTGGTGGAGCATTCTTTCTAGGCTCCCGGTTAGCGGCTTGGTCAAGCAAGAAGCAAGATTCCATCTCTTTATCTACAACTAAAGTAGAATATATTGTACCATCTTCAAGTTGCACATAGATTTTATGGATGAATCAAACTTTAAAGGATATTGGTGTAACATTCAATGAACCTATCTCTATTATGTGTAATAACACTAATGTAATAAACATTTTTAAGAATCCAGTACAACATTCCAGAATAAAGCATATATCTATTCGGTATCACTTCTTGAGGGAAAAGGTGTTGGAAAATGAAGTAAAATTTGAGTATGTACCTACAAAGGAGAAGATTGAAGATATCTTCATGAAGGAATTGTGTAAAGATACTTTTGAGTATCTCCAATAGAAGTTAGGGGTATTACCCCTTTCTAGTTTGAACTAATTTGCATTTGGATGTGCATTGGTCCAGTGAGAAGCTTACATATTCTTATCTAGACTATTGTTTGGGTGCTTCCTCTTAGGGGGAGTAGGAGTGAACAATATATATATGAGAGTGATCTGATTGAGTTAGATATAGAAAAAGTGTGACATTATTTTGAAGATATGTGAGATTGGAAAGGAAAGATTTGACTATTGGTGATGTGAGTGAGTGTGTTGATTTTGAGGCACCGAAGCAATCCAATTTGTGCAAATTATGTTTCAATGGTGGATTCTTTCTTTCTTTCTCTCTTTCTTCGATAGTGAGCCTTTTTCTGAGCAATGAGCCCACCTATAGTGAGCATTCTAGCAGTGAACCATCCTTTGTAAAAATCACTAACTGGTGTTTATATTGAGAACTAATATTCTCTGTGGTTTTTCCCTTCTTGGGTTTTCCATGTCATATCTGGTGTTATTTGTGTGATCTGTTATATGCATATGTTTTCATGCTATATCTGTGTTAATTAATTCTATTGGTTTGGATTCAAATGTGAAAATGAGAAAATAAGTTTTTTTAAGTTTTAAACTAATTCACCACCCCTCAGAGGTGCCTGGATATTCTGTTAGAGTTATCATGTTGTGGCTAATAATTATTTATTTAATTATTAGTCTATTATACTCTACGCTTAAGCTAAACTTATGCATCTTATAATTCTTTAGGGTTTTCTCCTTTAGGGTTTCTAGTATCCTTTTATAAGGATTCTCTCTTTGTAATTTAAGTAATTGTATTGCATTATTCTTGCACAATCAATATGACTCATCTTTTCTGGATCATTGAATTCTGGCCTCCATAGCTTTGTTTTTGCTTCTCTCCTTTTGTGACAAGTTTGCATGTAGGTGATCCTTGGGAGCTGTAGATTTGATTTTTCCTCAACACCTACATGGTATAAGAGCTCAGATCTGCTGCTACCTGTTCTTATTTTTTGAAGATTTTTGGGAGCTTTGAGGGTTTCAAGTTTTTTCATAGCTTTTTATTTGGATCTGGGGTGCTTCTTTGTTTTTGGGCATTTTAGGATCAGACAGACCTCACTATTGAGCTAAGAACACCCAAAAACCCTTATTTTCATATAAAATTTATCCAATTTGGACAACTTTGACCAATGAATTTTTTTTTTGGTTTTTTCCCATTTTTGGGCATGAATTTCGAGAAATTCGTTAAAAAAAAATTAAAAAAATGTTTTGGGCAGTTTTATGACATACCCAGGCTGGAATGCCACCGTCAATTTTTTAAACCATTGCAGCTATCATAGCACCTGCCGCCAACGGTTTATTGACTGCTACGGCCAACAGTTGCCACAGGCGGTTCTTAAACCGCTGCGGTGAGTGGTAATCGCAGCAGTAAATCACCTGCGGTCCCACCGCCGTTAGCAACTGCCGACATAGCAGTGTCACCCACAGTGGCACCGCCACCCATAGTGCCACCACCACCAGCAATGCACCACCTCTGCCGCCGCTTAGCCTAGCCCACCTGCCACCTCCGCCCTATCACCACTCCTGGCAGTTCTTTGCATGCTTTTTGATAGGGGGTCTTTTTTAGCCATAACTTGGGCAAATGGAGTCAGATTTTGGCAAACGAATAGGCGTCAGAAAGCTGTTTCCGAGCTCTCTTCAAATCTAGAGGTTTGATCTTTTGTTTTTTCTATTTTGATGTCTTTTTTGATGTCAAAACTAGAAGTTCCTTTTTGCACTCCGGGAGGCATATCTTGAGCATAAGAACTTCGTTTTTGGCACACGAGATATCATTGGAAAGCTAGTTATGTGCACTTTCCAGTGGTATGGGTCTTCTTTCCATATTTTTCTCTAGGTACATTTTATTCTATATTTTTCATTTAGGCACTCTAGTGAATATCTTGGATGTTTCAGCTCTTGGGATCCTTTTCTTTGTCTGGGATGACTCATCTTTGACTATTATTTCTGTATTTCCAGCCTTTTGTCTTCTTTGAGAATTGTATACATCATTTTGTAAGTGTTTTCCTTTTTGCAAACACATTGAGATAACGTGCCACTATACTTTGCATGCTTGGGATGTTCCACATCTTGTGCCTTATTGTACTCACACTCCATTATAAAGTGCCATGGGGGGTTTGATGTTTGCCTTTGTTTACCATCTACCTTTGTCACGTGAGTGTTCCTTTCATGACATTATCCTCATGATGTGTGTCAAGTGAGTGTTCCTTCCATGACACTAGCCTTTATATGTGTTTGTACTTTTTGCTGCACTCTCAATGTTCCTAGTTCTTCATCATGCAATTTTTCTTTGCATTCAGTTTCAGTGTACTTGTCACCTCTCCCTTGTCAGCATTATGGGGGGGGTTTCTCCTATTGGTTGTTGGTTCTAATGCTTCCTTGGTTCGTTGGAGTGAGCTATGCATTCAATATTTGTTCCTATGTACTAGGCGGATGTAGTGGCTAGTTACCTATGCATTTTGGTGAGATGCATCATTTACCATATGGATACTCTTTCATTCCTATTTTTGGAGGCAACCTTCCATCTTCGATTGATCAGCTCTTCAGACTTTGGTGTTTTTGCCATTTGTATCTTCGAGTTCAGTTGTTTGCATTTGCTTGCCATTTGATTCGAGTAGTGTTATTTGAGGGCACTCATGCAGATTACAGTCTTCTCTACCTGATCATCTTCTATTTCAGTGGAGGTTCTTCAGATTGACATTTATTCTTCGACAGTGTTTGCAACTTCATGCTTCAGTGGTGTTCTTCATGTTCATCCTTTGTTCCTTTTTTCTGGGACATTCTCTTGTTTGGAGGCTTCTTCAGTCCTTCACTTGTATTTCTCTCTTTAGGAGAGGAGTTTTTCCCATGAGGTTTTCTCCTTTTCTCTAGTTTTGAGAGATCTTTTGTACTTGGGTACCTCATCAGGCCTAGTTGCTGGGACCCATTGTTACTTTCATGTATTTTGTTTAATGCATTTTTTTAGTCCTTAGTTGTTTTTAGCTACTCCCTAAGTTCATCTTAAGGTGGGGGGGGTGGGGGTGTTAGAGTTATCATGTTGTGTCTAATAATTATTTATTTAATTATTAGTCTATTATACTCTACGCTTAAGCTAAACTTAGGCATCTTATAATTCTTTAGGGTTTTCTCCTTTAGGGTTTCTAGTATCCTTTTATAAGGATTCTCTCTTTGTAATTTAAGTAATTATATTGCATTATTCTTGTACAATCAATATGACTCCTTTTTTTGGATCATTGAATTCTAGCCTCTCTCCTTTTGTGACAGGTTTGCATGCAGGTGATCCTTGGGAGCTGTAGAGTTGATTTTTCCTCAACACCTACATATTCAATAGGAAGGACACAACCCAAAAATAATGTGAGGACTAGGAAGAAAAGTACCTATGATGATAATGTGACTAAAGTGGATCAAGGCTTATAATAAGGAACAAAACCAATAAATGTTTTGGATTGTGTACTAGATTGCATAGAATGATTATATTGATTAGGATTATTTGTTTATGAATAGACTAATTTTGGGATTGGTCAAATTGTGCAAGGATTATTAGATAGGAGGATCAAATTAGATTGGATGCTAGAAACCAATGACAACAAAAAACATAGTCTTGGGATAAGGATGAAATGATAATGATTTTCTTAGATAGGGAATGTGAGGATGATTAGGATATGATCTCCAAGGACTATGTCGCATTGGAATATTATGTTTTCTCCAAGATAAAAGGTTGGATAGTGTTTTGTAGGAAATGACATGATGTTTAAGCGTGTTACCAAAGGATGGAAATTTCAAGAGTTTTCCAAAGCATGTTTTAAGTTATCAAGATCAAGGTAGGTAGGGAGGATGGACGGAGATGATATGGAGTGGATGGAAATAACATGACAAAAAATGTGATGTATGAGACAACTTTTCCCTAAGTATAATGTTTCACATATATAACTGATCTTACACATGATGCATGTTTTCTAGTTGTTTATCGTGGTACTTATCCAAAGCCCATAAGAATGGTTGTCTCTATTGGAAAAAAATTTCTTCTTTACTTTATTTTATTTCTTTCTAATTGTTAAACATGATGACTATTCGCTAGGTTTTCGTCACGATGACTAACCCAAGGTACCATAAAATTGGTTTTCACCAAAGGATAGTTTTTCTCTAAATAATATTTTTTAGAATTTTTTTAAAAAAATATTTTTTAAATGACATTGATCTTTAGGTGATCACTAATCTGGTCCATTTGATGGTGCTAATGCAGATATCAGTGTCATGATATGCCAATAGTGATATGTACAAAGTAGCTATCTTGTTAAGATCATGGTGCTTGTATATAAAATATGGATGTTATTGTGATTCTTGTTGATACTAGGGTTGGTGTGGTTCAAATATGCATATTGTGATAGAGTGTCATAATCATCTTTATGATAAAGTGTTATTGCTAGGATTTTATGGATTTGTGAGGTAAGATTTTTTTGACTTTAAGTGAGATGTTGGATTTTGATGGGTGATAGTAGACATGGATGAATCATTTAGAATTTGATATGCAAGATGTTTTATTTGTCAAGATTCAGATGGTTTGGAACCAACATTTTTTATTTGCCTTACATAATGGGATTGATGACTATTTTGAGGGAATTACTTGTATGTGGGAGAAATATTTTCTTGTGGATCCACTATTTTTTGGATTTTTATTTTGATCCATTTTTAAGATCCATTTTCACTTTATTTGTCCACTTGGATTTTTGGATTTGTAGCATCCTAGATTGTAGTCCCTTACAATTTTGTCCTCTTTTGGGTCCTCACCATGGGCTTCATCCCCTAAGGCCTAATTGGAGCCTTGATTCTGCTCACACCATGCATCAAACTTAATATTTTCATCATCTGCACTTTCTCCCCCCAAATTCTGAGTCTCTAATTGGCTAGGACTAGGGCAACCATGCCTTGGTCCTCAGGGACCAGAGTGCCCATGCCCTAGTCTTTCCAATTAGAGCCTAATTTGGGGCTCATAATGGTAACATGAAATGGGTGGGAACTTGGATCTCGTGTTGGCTCATTTCAGAAAATTAATTTGTTTTCCGACTAAGCATTTATAAAAGGATGTCTATAATCCTAACAAATCCAATCAAGCAATCACATATTCATTAAGCAATCAAGAATTCATGTTCAAGTGAGCAAGCAATCGATCTTCTTTCAAGCATTGGAGCAAAAATAAAGTCAAGATTCAAGCATTGGAGATGACATTTATGTTCTATGTTATATGAATACTATCTAAATGAAACCCTAATTTCTTGTGAAGACAAACAAAACTTCATAAAAAGGTATATCATTAGTTTTTCAGACATTTTCAACATTTTTTCTCAAAAGGAAATCATTTCCATTACAAGACTTTATTTACATTTCAACTCTATTTCATGGGTAATTCCAAAACCGGGTTTTAACCTAAGGAAAACCCCTATTCCCAACCATTTCCCCTTCTCTACTATGTGTAGGAAAATGTACAGAGCTACAATTTTTAGGATCAACATTATTCACAGAGACAAACAGATTCCCTTTTGGATGGTGAAAAGTTCAAAGGACTAGAGCGATAGGTATTCTGGGCCCGACAATTCAGGTCGACCTTCTGGGAACAAATCTAAACATTCACATATTGCTCAGATCTAGGTTTGTAGCTTCGTTTGATGATTGTAGCTCACTATTTGTGCATAATTGCTTCAATTTTAGCACATTTACCCCAATTTTAGCATTATTAATTAAATCAATTCAATTGAAAGGGAAAGAAGAGGCACATCTAAAACCCCTAGAATCCAATTAGAATATATATCTATCAAGGCTAGATCTATCAAATTCTATCTTTCCCTAATGTATTTTGTCCCTAAGAAAAAAATAGCTATTTTACTACATCTAAAGGTGGAAACCCTAATTTTTCACCATCATACTAGATTCAATGGCTTTTGACATTTGAACTTTTTTTATACATAAATTATTTTGTATTGTATTGTACATGATACTTGACTTTAATATTGGTTCAAATGAGTGGGTGTAAGTAATTTAGAATGATGGTTTATGGCATGGATGAGAGGAACATTGGAAGTAATCTTATGGTTGGACAATGCATGAATCTTATTTTGATGGTTGTATTGGATGAAATTACCCCTAGTATTGTCATGGTATCACTAATATTATTTGATTTGTTAATTGAAGAATAGTTGAGACCTTGAAATTTGGGTAAGTGCACCAAGATGGTGAACAAAAAGGGGGGTATAAGTGGCCACTTTTTTTGTTTTGAAAATAGGTAAACCTGAACTTCAAAGAGATATTTGAAGGTCACGTACTCAAAACTAGGAGTTGAGAAAAGAATAAGAATTGTACTACTCTGAATCTAGTTTCTAAACTACTAAAGTTTTTTAAAATTGGATAGATTAAGAGGGTCAAACCTCTCTCGCACAAAAAAATGTTCTTGATTTTTTCAGAAAAACATAACATAGCTATTTTCGTGCGCTACACAAAATATATAGTTAGATTTAGTATTTTGAAAACCCCTTTGGTAGGATGATAGGTAAGATTGAGATCTAGAAGTTTTTTATTTTTTTTGTAATTTTTCATTGATTTATTTTTTTTATGATCTTTTGAAGTGACCGCATCCTGAAAATTTGGTACCTGTTCATGCATTGGGCATAACTTGCATCAAAATAATCGAAAATGAAAACTTATTTTAAAAAAAAATTGTATAGAATCTAGTGTAGAACAATAATATGTAATTTATTTTGAATTTGGTCAAGTATATCAAAAGTTATTAAAAAAATGGTAGATGTATGTCTGTGAGGACTGTCAAGGCATTAGTAAAGAAAATTAAAGTTAACTATGCTAATGTTGTCTAAAAATAGAAAGAATTCTATGGTCAGAAAGCTGAGAAGATGTGTGAGATTATGGTGGTAATTTTAGAGATACCCTTTTGATCATTTGTAAACCTGATGATGATGAAGTCGAGAAATCATGTTGGAAGATGAAAAAATGTGTAAAGGGACAAAAATGGAGGGAAAATGGGCTTGCAACCCTTAGGGTCATTTTCCAACCCTCTTACCAAGCCAAAACCCACACGGGTTTTGATTTGTAAGATAATACACTTAGGTTTTAAAAAATAGAAAATACCATTCATAGTTCTACATAACTCGTACGGGTTATGTAGAACTAAAACCATCATTTTGAGTTTCACAAAACCCATATAGGTTATGAAAAACCATCATTTTGAGTTTCACAAAACCAGTACAGGTTATGAAAAAGATCATTTTGAGTTTCACAAAACCCCTACTAGTTATGAAAAACCATCATTTTGAGTTTCACAAAACCAGTACGGGTTATGAAAAACATCATTTTGAGTTTCACAAAACCCGTACAGGTTATGATGACATCAAAATGTATGCTTGTAAACTTAACATTTACTACACATATGTATATACATACATATATAATATGTGTTTATATATGTATATATGCATATCTATAGCTATATATACATATATTTATATAGATATATGTATATATGTTAGCATACATGCATGTCTCTCTTCTTTTCCTCTCTCTTGTCTTCCTTCCCCCATCACTGTCTCTGTCTATTCTGAGCCCTAATTATCCTCCTTGAGTTCTATCTCATATCTCTCCCCCTCACAGTTCTCTCTCTGTCGAGTCTCTCACCCTCTTCTCCTTCTCTTTCTCTTTCTACCTCATGTCTCTCACCCTCTCCTCCTTCTCCTACTCTCTCTCTCTCTCATTATCCTATCCTATTATCACCCTCTCCCCCTTCTCTCTCTTTCTCTCCCCTTCTCCCTCCCCCTCTCGTCATCTTATCCTATTCTCTCTCCCCCTCTGCCTCTCTTGACCCTATTCTTTCTCTCTCTCTCCTCTCATTTTCCCAATCTCCCTCCCTCCCTCCCCCTCTCCTTATCCTATTCTCTCTCTCTCTCTCTCTCTCTCTCTCTCTCTCTCTCTCTCTCTCTCTCTCTCTCTCTCTCTCTCTCTCTCCCTCTCCCTCTCCCTCTCCCTCTTTACCAATCTCCTCTTTATCTCCCCTTCTCTCTCCCTACCCCTCTCCTTATCCTATTCTCTCCCTCTTTTCTTATCCCTTGTTCTCTATCTTACCCCCTCTCACCCTACTCTCTCTCTCTCTGTCCTATTCTCACCCTCTCTCCCTTCTCTTTCTTTCCCTATCTCTCTCACTCTCTTCCTATCCTCTTCTCTATCTCTAACACTCTCTCCCTTCCCCTCTCCTTATCCTATTATATCCCTCTCTTCCTACCCCCACTCTCTCTCTCTCTCTCTCTCTCTCTCTCTCTCTCTCTCTCTCTCTCCCCCCTATCCCCTTCTCTCTTTGTCTCTAACTCTCTCTCCCTCCCCCTCTCCTTATTCTATTTTATCCCTCTTCCTACCCCCTACTCTCTCTCTCTAACTCTCTCTCCCTCCCGCTCTCCCTATCCTATTCTCTCCCTCTCTTCCTCTCTCTCTCTCTCTCTCTCTCTCTCTCTCTCTCTCTCTCTCTCTTCCTATCCCCTTCTCTCCCTATCTCTAAATCTCTCTCCCTACCCCTCTCCTTATACTATTATATCCCTCTCTTCCTACCCCCTACTCTCTCTCTCTATCCTTATCCTATTCTCTCCCTCTCTTCTTATCCCCTATTCTCTCTCTTACCCCCTCTCCCCTACTATCTCTCTAATCCCCTCTACTTATCCTATTCTCTCTCTCTCTCATTATCATTTTCCCAATCTCCCTCTCCCCCTCTCCTTTTCCCAATCTCTCTCTCTCTCTCAATCCTATTCTCATAGTCTCTCCCTTCTCTTTCTTTCCCTATCTTTCTCACTCTCTTCCTATCTCCTTCTCTCTTTGTCTCTAACTCTCTCTCCCTCCCCCTCCTTATCCTATTCTATCCCTCTCTTCCTACCCCCTACTCTCTTTCTCTCCCTCTTCCTCTCCCTACTCTCTCTCTCTTTATCTCTCTCTCACACCCTCTCCTTACCCTTCTCTCTCTCTCTCTCTCTCTCTCTCTCTCTCTCTCTCTCTCTCTCTCTCTCTCTCTCTCTCCCCTTTTCCCAATCTCCCTCTTGATTTTGGATGTGTTGTATTATTTTTGTCATTGATGTCAACACTTGTTATGTTCACCGGCATATTCAATGGCTTATGCACAGTCACCGGCAGGTTATATTGTTCATCGACACTGAGGATGATCTGTTATCATCTAGAGATTACTTGGTTATGTCGATGGTATTATTTGATCACTTGGTTTTGGGGATTTGATTATTGATCTAATCGGATTTGCATATTTTCTTTTACTAAAAAATAGGTCCATGTTATACACTGACAAGAATATCTATTCCAGATCAGAATGACACGTTATGGAGATGATTTATTATTATTGTAAATGCATTGAGCCGACATGATGTATCAGATATTGCATCGGATATTGATTTACTTGTAATTGATTTTATTGTAATATCTTTAGTGAGCCGACCTACACATTTGGTCTTAGGCTTCGGTATATATGTAAGATCTTATTTATGAGATCGATATGGGAATGGGAATGTGAATGCGAAAAAGGATTGTAATAAGGTATATGCAAAAATAAGAAGAGCTATACACACAGACATCATTTGAAGATTGAAGGAAGGTATTGAGGAGATTAGCAAAGCTTAACCGGTATTGAATCCAGCATAAGAAGATTCTATTTTGAGCACTACATTATCATTGGATTTAATCATCCAATTGTAGTCATTGCGACTCCCATCTTGTAATTGAGCAGTGAGCTCTAGGTAGCTGGCCTTTCTGCATGTGCAGACTCCATATTGTACACAAATACTATCTGTAGTAGTATCATCTAATTGTGGGTAAGGCTTCCCACCGTGGTTTTTCCCCTTATAGGGTTTCCACGTACAAATAACTGTGTTATGTGTTGTGTGTGTTATTTGTAATTTAGTTTCATACATTAATCTTTACTGGTACTACAATTAACTGATAAAACTATCTACCGGCATAAAGTCTGGTTTACCAGCATTAAGCACTAAGTTTTGGTTAAGTTAATTTTGGTTTGAATTTATTGGACAACTGATTCACCCCCCCCTCAGTTGTCTCTGGGACCTAACAATTGGTATCAGAGCATAGTCTTCTTTTTGCAAAAGTTTAACAACTTGAGGAGATCCAATGTCTACTAACTATTTCAGGAAGGACAGTCCAAAGCTTGATGGAACTAACTATGGCATATGGAAGATCAGGATGGAGACACATTTGAATTGCATTAGAAAGGACATATGGGATGTTACAAAGATGGATATGCTGTTCCTACTCAAGGTCAACCTAATCCACCAACCTTGGCTAAAGATGAGGAAAATGATTGCAAAGCCAGAGAAGCACTTTTGAGTGCATTGTCAGATCAACAAATCATGGGATTATCAGACAGATCTATTGCTAAAGCTATTTGGGACAAGTTGGAAACATTGAATGAAGATGATACCATAGTCAAAATTGCAAAACTTGAATGCTTCTGGGTTAGGTATGAAAATCTAAAAATGGAAGAAGATGAAAGGATTTCTGCTTTTATGGAAAGAGTAAATGAAATTGTTTTAGGTATACAATGTTGTGGAGGAACCTTAAGTGAAGATGAGATTGTTTCTAAAGTTTTAAGAGCTTTGCCACCGGCATATAAAATGAAAGTTACTGCTATAAATGAATTAAGAACAATGCCCAATGCATCAGTATCTAGAGATACTTTGGTTGGAAAACTTTCAGCTTTTGAACTTGAGGAATTTGGTCCTATTGCTACTCTTAAGACAAATTTATCTTTCAAGGCATCATCATCATCTGCAACATCATCATCATCATCTAAGAAATCTGATTGGAAAGCCTTCTATGCAAGAGAACTTGAAGAAATCAGAAAGGAGAATGAAGAACTGGAAGAGCTTGAAGCACTATTCGCAAGGAAAATGCCTAAAGGTCCAGTTGGAAGTAAGTATGAAGGTAAAGCACCATTTAAATGTTTTAACTACAATAAGATTGGTCACATGGCTTCTAGGTGTCCTGATAGACATGCAAGATTAAGAGAAGAAGCTAAAAGAACATATAAGCCTAACCCTGATTATTAGAGATATAAATTCAAGAAGAATAGAGACAAATCATGTTATTATGAAGGAGTCACTGATGATTCTGATGAGGATCTGACAGACAATGGATGGGATTTTGTTGCTATAACAGAAGATCAACTGACAGCTACTGTTCAACCGGTAGAGTAGGCCTTGGCAGCTAAAATTGAAGATAAGGATGAATGGATCATTGATTCAGGATGTTCACATCACATGACTAGTAATCAGAGTAAATTCTTAACTTTTCAAGAATACAATGGAGGTCTAGTAAGATTTGGAGATGATAAAGCTTGTTTGATCAAAGGAAAAGGAACTATATCTTTTGATGGTAAGCACAATACTGATAATGTTTATTATGTTGAAGGTTTGAAGCATAATCTTTTGAGTGTTGGTCAATTAGTTGAGAAAGGATTTCAGCTGCAATTCAAGAATGGTAAATGCAAAATCTTGAATAGAACTGGTTTGGAAATTGCAACCGGTAATCAGACTAGAGGTAATATCTTTCATTTGAATAACAATGAGAAGACATGTTTGATTGCACATATTGATGAAAGTTGGTTATGGCATAAGAGACTTTGTCATTCAAATTTTGATTGCATTGTGAAAATCAGTACAACTAAGGCAGTAAGAGACTTACCTGAGATTGTTAAACCTCACAATCCAGTATGTAAGGAATGTCAATTTGGAAAGCAAGTTAGAGCATCTTTCAACAGTATTCTAGATAAATCTAACAATGTTCTTGATTTAATTCATATTGATTTATGTGGTCCGTCAAGAACTAGAAGTGTACAAGGAGATAGATATTTTATGCTAATCATTGATGACTATTCCAGAATGTGTTGGGTTACTTTTCTTAGGGAGAAATTTGAAGCATTTGGGAAATTCAAACTATTCAAGGTGATGGTAGAAAATGAAATTGGTAAGAAAATCAAATGTTTGAGATCAAATCAAGGAGGTGAATTCACATCTAAGGAATTTACTACATTCTAAGAAGTGAATGGAATCAAAAGACAGTTATCAGCACCTCGGACACCCCAATAGAATGGAGTTGTGGAAAGGAAGAATCGAACAGTTCTGGATGCAGCCAGAAGCATGTTATCAGAAGCAAACCTACCTCATGTATATTGGAGAGAAGCAGTCAATACAACGGTTTATACATTCAATAGAGTTCACATTAGAGGTGAAACTGGTAAGAACCCTCATGAACTATGGTTTGGTAATACTCCTACTCTCAAATATTTTAGAATATTTGGAAGTAAATGCTATATCAGAAGAGATAAGTATATTGGCAAATTTGATCCTAGAAGTGATGAAGGAATATTTCTTGGTTATTCATCTAAGAGCAAGGCATATAGATGTTTTAACAAGAGATTGCAGAAAATTGTTGAAAGTGCAAATGTGAAGATTGATGAGCAGTTTAGAGGTAATTCAAGGTACATAGACTTTGAACTGGAAATAGAGATAATGTTAAATGAACCTATACAGAATCCACCGGTACAAAATGTTGATCCAGTCACACCGGCATCATCTGTAAATTATACAATGACTGAAGAAAGACAACTAGTGAATACACCCAGGTATGTAACATTGAATCACTCTGAAAGTTAGATAATTGGAAATAAATATCAAGGAGTTATGACTAGAGGAAGATTGACAAATGAAGAGGTATGTCTTATTTCTCAAATTGAACCTATATCTGTTAATGAGGCATGTGAAGATAAATATTGGATTAAAGCTATGGAAGATGAATTGGAACAAATTGAAAGGAATAACACTTGGTCATTGGTTCCCCGGCCTAAAGACAAAAATGTAATTGGAACTAAATGGGTTTTCAGAAATAAGCTTAATGAAGATGGTAAAGTAATAAAAAATAAAGCAAGATTGGTGTGTAAGTGATATTCATAGAAAGAAGGAATTGATTACAATGAAACCTTTGCACCAGTAGCTAGAATTGAGGCAATCAGACTACTATTGGCTTTTGCAGCACACAAGAATTATAAAGTATATCAAATGGATGTTAAATGTGCATTTCTGAATAGAGATCTTGAAGAATAAGTTTACATTGAACAACCTAATGGATTTTCTTTGACAAATGACAAAGATATGGTTTGCAGGTTAAGGAAAGCTTTATATGGATTGAAGCAAGCTCCTAGATCTTGGTATGCTAGATTGGACAAATATCTTTTGAAGCTTGGTTACACCAAAGGTAATGCTGACAACAATCTATATTATAAAGTGACTAATGATGACATCTTGGTTATTGAAGTTTTTGTTGATATAATCTTTGGAGGAGAAGATGGATTATGTAAAAACTTTTCTAATAAGATGTAGCAAGAATTTGAAATGTCTATCATTGGAGAGATAAAATTATTTTTAGGATTGGAGATTTCATAGACTGGTAAAGGTATATTCATTAATCAATCTAAGTACTCAAGAAATTTGGCATGGAAAACTCTAAACTGGTAAGTACACCTATGACTACAAATGATAAATTATCTTTGAAGGATGAATCAACACTTGCTAATCCAACAAGATATAAATCTATGATAGGAGGTTTACTATATTTAACACAGACAAGAACTGATATTATGAATGTAGTATGTATTGTTTCAAGATTTCAGAGTAATCCTAAAGAAAATCATGAATCAGCAATAAAAAGGATTTTCCGGTATCTAAAAGGCACTACAAATCTTGGTTTATGGTATCCTAGAGATGAAAATTTGATCTATGTGCATACACAGATGCTAATTGGGTAGGAGATGTAGATGACAGAAAAAAACACAACCGACAGAACATTTTTTCTTGGTAGCAGACTTATTTCTTGGTTGAGCAAGAAACAGAGCTGTACATCACTATCAACAACAGAATCAGAATATGTTGCAGCAACAACTAATTGTACACAGGTATTATGGATCAAGCAAATGTTGAAGGACATAAAGGTAAATTGTTAGGAACCTATAATCATTTACTGTGATAATATGGCAGCAATTGATATATCTAAGAATCCGGTACTTCACTCTAAAACAAAACATGTTTCTATCAAATTAAATTTTCTGAAAGAGAATGTTGAAGCAAAAGAAGTGATATTGGTTTATGTGAATACTAAAGAGTAGATCACAGATATTTTTACTAAGCCTTTGCCTGAGGAGACTTTTGAATATCTCAGAGAGAAGCTAGGGGTAATACCCCCACTGGTAGAGACTTAGACAGTTGATGTTTGTCATCAACCAACAGAATTAACAGAGAAATGTTTTATTCTGGCTTTGATGAGGAGAGCTACTTCTCAGGGGGAGTAGTTGGATAATATGGTATTTTGTAATGAGTTGGTATTTTGTATTTGTATCTGGTTTTTGTTATGCTTTGGCATTTGATGTCAAAGGGGGAGAGATATTATGGAAAAACACATTATTTTTTGGGGAGAGATTCTTCATTGGGGGAGCGATTGTTACTCTCTGTATCTGCATTTTGATTTTTGGTTAATGATCTCTTTGGGAGATTGTTGGTTTTTGGTTTTTGGCATTTCTGCTTTGGCACTTAGATGGTTTTTCCATCTTGTGTTGCCATCAATGCCAAAGGGGGAGATTGTTGGTATTTTGGATGTGTTGCATTGGTTTTGTCATTGATGTCAACACTTGTTATGTTCACCGGAATATTCAGTGGCTTATGCACAGTCACCAACATCTTGTTCACCGGCAGGTTATATTGTTCACCAACATTGAGGGTGATCTGTTATCATCTGGAGATTACTTTGTTATGTCAAAGACATTATTTAATCACTTGGTTTTGGCGATTTGATTATTGATCTAATCAGATTTGCATATTTTCTTTTACCGGCAAATAGGTCCAGGTTATACACCGGCAAGAATATCTATTCCAAATCAACATGACACATTATGGAGATGATTTATTATTATTGTAAATGAATTGAGCCGACAAGATGTATCAGATATTGCATCGGATATTGATTTACTTGTAATTGATTTTATTTTAATATCTTTAGTAAGCCGACCTACACATTTGGTCTTAGGCTTCAGTATATATGTAAGATCTTATTTGTGAGATCGATATGGGAATGGGAATGTGAATGCGAAAAGGATTGTAATAAGGTATATGCGAAAATAAGCAGAGCTATACACACAGACATCACTTGAGGATCGAAGGAAGGTATTGAGGAGATTAGCAGAGCTTAACTGGTACTGAATCGAGCATAAGAAGATGTCATTCTGAGCAGTACATTATCATTGGATTTAATCATCCAATTGTAGTCATTGCGACTCCCATCTTGTAATTGAGCAGTGAGCTCTAGGCAGCTGGCCTTTCTGCATGTGCAGACTCCATATTGTACACAAATACTATCTGCAGTAGTATCATCTGATTGTGGGTAAGGCTTCCCACCGTGGTTTTTCCCCTTACAGGGTTTCCACGTACAAATAAATGTGTTATGTATTGTGTGTGTTATTTGTCTTTCAATTTCATGCATTAATCTTTATCGGTACTACAATTAACTGATAAAATTGTCTACCGGCATAAAGTCTGGTTTACTAGCATTAAGAACTAAGTTTTGGTTAAGTTAATTTTGGTTTGAATTTATTGGACAACTCATTCACCCCCCCTCTCAGTTGTCTCCGGGACCTAACCTCTCTCTCTCTCTCTCTCAATCCTATTCTCACCCTCTCTCCCTTCTCTTTCTTTCCCTATCTCTCTCCCTCTCTTCCTATCCCCTTCTCTCTCTAACTCTCTCCCCCCCCCTCTATCTCTCTCTCTCTCTCTCTCTCTCTCTCTCTCCCCCTCCCTCTCCCTCTCTTAATCCTATTATCACCCTCTCTCCCTTCTCTTTCTTTCCCTATCTCTCTTCCTCTCTTCCTATCCCCTTCTCTCTCTGTCTTTAACTCTCTCTCCCTCCCCCTCTCCTTATCCTATTCTATCCCTGTCTTCCTACCCCCCTCTCTCTCTCTAACTCTCTCTCCCTCCCCCTATCCTATTCTATTGCTCTCTTCCTACCCCCTACTCTCTCTCTCTCTCTCTCTCTCTCTCTCTCTCTCTCTCTCTCTCTCTCTCTCTCTCTCTCTTTGGTTCCTAGTTCTACATAACCCGTACGGGTTATGCAAAACTAAGGCCAAAACTTCTAGTTTTGCATAACCAGTACGGGTTATGAGAAATTATTCCTTAAGACCCATACGGATTTTGAGAAACTTGTTTTTTTATTACGGGTTTTGAGGAACTTTTTGTTTTTTTATTATTTTTGGCTAGTAGCACGTTTTTTTATTTCATAGAACACGCACGGGTTATGAAAAATTTCATTTTTTTTTGCATGTGGCCACTTTTCTGTTCACCATCTTGGTGCACTTACCCATCTATGAAATGCGTTGCTTATGTAGAACTAATCCTCTTTATTGATATTGTATGCTTTGACACATTCTTCTTGTAATGAGGTATTTTTATTTTGGAAACAAGATGCTAACACATCTTTGTGTAGTTGGAAACCATCAATATTTCTTGATCTTCATCTACAAGAAATCCCACTTTGACAAAAGTAGATTATCGTAGTTAATAAGATTATGTGATTTTCTCCTTGGTCATGCTTGTTGTCTCATGATCACTTGGTATATCGATGTGACCCATAATAAATTATTTATCTTCTTCTTTGATGTAATTTACATGCCATTTATTTGATTGTCTATGTGTCCAAAGGACACAAGTGTCTCATCTTTGGAAACAGAGGTGGTTGGACTATGGTTAGGATCATCTTCATTTAAATTGTCATCATGGATTGTATAAAGGTGTATGAGGGAATAATCCTAGATTTCTTGAACACAAGTAAGATCTTGATCAAAGATAGGCTCATCCTTTTCTATTAGTCCTAGGACAATACATAAAGGTGTTTTTATTGGATGAGTTTTTGAATTGAGATAAAGTGGATAGTAATGGTTTAGTGGATGATAGATTGGAATAGGATGTAGAGACTATGAGGATTTCTTGGATTGATGATGGATATGATGATTTTCATATGCATGGTTTTAGGAAATTGGTATCTCAACCTTGAATAATAAAAGGGTACTATTGATAAAAGGCTATTGCTATTGTTGATACATGAGTGTAGGGGTTCCAAGGGGTGTGCCTCCCTAGTGGGCTTTGTTCCTTTTACTAGTTGAGGGTCTAGGGGGTAGTGCACCTCGGTGGGGGTTTTAGGGGACATCACCCTTGAAACAAAATTTTATTTATAATTTATCATTGTGAATCTTGACCATTTATCGTTAGGTCATAGATAGATAACAATGGATATTTTGTGTGCTTTGTTGTCCCTAGAAGGCAACCAGGCTATTTTATGAGGGTATTGTATTGCAACTATGCATTGTGATGTATTTTGAGATCTTGATAGTTATTGAATTACCTTTGGATCTCATTGGTGATACTCCTATGAGAAGCTTTCTCTACAAGTATATTGTATTTTTTTGTTGATTTTTGAATAATGTATTGGATAGCTTTTAGAGTGTGGGGTTTTTCTCCTGAAAGTCTTTTCCCTATGTAAATCATTGTGTTGTGGTATACATGCTATTTATGTTTATTTCCATTAATTTAATGTAATTGTAGTAAAGATCTATAAAAGTTCTGCATTGCCCTCCTCTCAAGTTTCACGTAGAAATTTGTTTCGCTACCATAACTTCATTACACATGTGAGATAAGGATTTGAGATATAGTTTGGTTTTTAAAGAAGTGTTGAATGAAATATTGGTTACTGTTCTCAAGGATAGCAAAAGGATAACTAATGGATGTTTGTTGGGTATTAATGGTATAACTAATTCTAGTTGACTCTTAATATTTAGGAGTAATAGATGGGTGAGTAAATCTTATAGGTTGTTGGTAAGTAGGTTGGAATTTTGGGGGTTGTTGGAATGAATTATAGATGGATATCTAATCAAATTTTCTTAAAAAACTATTCTCCAAGGTTTGATCATCATGAATGTCATACTGTAGTTGATATACAAGACCTTATTTATTTTCATAGGGGTCATACTTTGGTTAATCAATAAGAACAACATCATCCTCATCATCAAAGGAAGAATTATTAGTTTGGCTAAGGATATTATCAAGGTAAGATGAAGGCATGGTTACAAAATTGGATAAGGATGGACAATAAGATGATTTTGTTGGATAATTTGGTTGAGTTTGGTTTGGATGCAAAATATGGTTAAGTTGGTGGATAATGGTTTGGATTGTAAACCCTTGTGCAAGGTAAAGACAAGACATAAAATAATATTTTATTTTTTGGATTCTTAATTATTTTGGGTTCTCATATTTTTTTTGGGGATTTTTTGGTTTTGAAATCCTATACAAAGAAAAACAAAAAAGATTAAAAAATATAAGGCTAAAAAAGGTTAAGTTTATCATTAGGATTCAAATAGGGAGGTTATAATCAAATGATAATATACATAGAGAACAAACCAATAATTATAAAATTAATCAAGTGGGAATGACTCTTAGCATGGACCCATGAGTGAAATTCTAACAAATTTAGTTATGAATGGATAGCTAGGAATTAAATCGACTCACAAAAAAGTGCATGATCCCTTACTAAAGGTTGTAAAATATTTACCTTGGTTAATTCTCTCTTATCATTTAACATAAGTGCATTGTGATTTTATTGAAGTATGATCTGAATCTCTTGCACCACACCAAATGATTACCAAAGGACTCAAGCTAGACTATATATAGGCTATTTATAGAAATTCTCTATATGTCACAAGGTATGTGACCTACTTAAGTTTTAAAAATATAGGAAAGTGAGTAATTCACCCTCCAATATTTATTGTCTATTGAAATACTAGAGTTGAGGTCACTCTCTAAGGTGATACAATCCCTAGATTGGGCCCCTAAAAAAGGAAAAAAAATGGTGTTTCTAATTCTCAAAATCATACAAGTGTGTCAGAGAAAATTACATGCACAAACCCCTTTAGAATTGAAAGATAATTATTCTTTGATTAGCTAAATCAAAATTTGATGTTCATTTTAATCCCCTCGTAACAATTATCTTAGAAAGACACAAAAAGACAAAGAAAACAAAAAACATGGTCTATAATCTTGTCTTCCTACAATTGTCTTTTAATCATTGTAAGTTTGATGTCTTTGCACTTTAACCTAAATTTTTTTTTGTTTATATATTTCATTCTTCAAGAGTGAAAAGAAGTTGCATTCAATGATCAATTATAAACATGTAAAAGATTATTTTAAACTAAAAAATTAACTAGATAACATTAAACCTCTTATGAAATATTGATGATTTTCTATAGAAAAATCATCAAAGAAGAATATTGTATGCAAAATATATGCTCACTTGTATTTTGAAAAGGAAAGACTAAATTTGGTTGATTATATCTAAATTTAATCTAAATAAGTGGCCTAATCCACAATGTCCATCTCACAACCATCATTCCAATGATTTCAAAAATGAAAATTCAATAAAGCTAGAAAAATATATTAATGTTTTACTGCATGTTGGCGTTTTTGGAAATTGCAAAGGGGAAGACCAAGTAGCTTGGCCAAGTGATTAAAACCTTGTTAATTATTATTTTTTAACCAATAAATAAAATACAATTAATTATTAACAAAATTTAAGATGTGGAAAAGTGAAAACACAATCTAGAAGGTGCAAATCCACACAAGTGCATGGATTGTAAAAGAAAGTTCCTAAAAAGTGAGTTTTTAAAGTTTAAAATATTGTCTTGCACCAAAACTATAGACTATTATATATGTGAATTCATTTCTCATCCATTCTAGACATAGTTGTGACATCCATCCTAGGAGGGTCTTATGCAAATTTGATTTTTGAAGCCTCTTGAAAAGACATGCAACTAGTGAGAGAAGAAACACACAAAACACACTCATAGGTCCAACAAAATTTAAAGGTTATTATGTTCATGTAGGGCTTACAAAAAAATGTAAGCATATAAATTGGAAATTAAGAAATATAACAAATTCAAAAATAAAAGAAAAACTCAAATCTAATTCCTCTAAGACCAATTATCTTACTACAAATCTCAAAAGAGAAAGATGTTACTTCTCCTTGTTTGGGATGTGGATGTTAAATATTTATGACATAAAACTCTATTGATGATTGATTTGTCTTTTATAGAGTAGAATTGCATAAGATGTTAACTTGTGAGAAGATAATTATAAATTATTTAATTTATTTTTTGATGAGGAGGTTGCTAATTTGAAGAATGAGCTAATTGATTAGATGAAAATAAAAAATATAATATAAAAATGAATAATTAGCTCCCATTTAATTAAACAATAAAATATTAATTAATTAATTGATAAATAAAAACTAATAATAATGATGTGATAAATGGTTAATAGTATTTAATGGATAATAAATGATAATGATTAATGTGATGAATATTTAATTAATGGTAACGATAAGAGGAATATTTGAGTATCTACAACCATCTAATGGTCCATCACCTTGAGGAGGTCTCAATTCATGATGTATAATTCCTCATGCATCAAATATATGACAATTATTATTAGATTTAATTAATAATTTATCATTTAAATTAGAAATAGGTAAATATAAAATATTTTCAATGCATGTCTTGGTACTTTTAGCCTTTAAAACATGAAACATTTCTTTCTTTTCTCAAATAACCATGTGATTGATATGAAAAAACTAACACATGTCTTCTCAAGTAGGTCAACAAAAGTAGTTGTAGATTTATTGTTCAAAGCACATGCTTTAGCATTATTATTATTCAACACATTGTCATGCTCAAATTTAGGAATTTTTTTTTATGATAGCCTTACCTACTAAAGTGATTGAGTGTATGCTTGGGAGGGCCATTGGGTATATCTAATGAAGGTGTAGAATCTGACTCCTTGTGACTATTTTTAATGATATTAGTCTTAAACCAATGGTATATATTCTTGTTCATATTTTTTTTTTGTTTATCTTGATTATCCATTTTATAGCTAAACCAATTGGATACTTTACCTCTCGATTTTCTTCACTTTTTGTGTTAGTTTTTCCTTCATTCTTAACTAAAAAGAGTGAATTTATAACTTGATTTGACTAGTTATTATCTTCTTCATTTGAATAATCATCATCAATTGACCAACAATACTCTATTATGTCTAAAATTTGATTGTAGTTTCGTGAGAGTTAGTATGGGAAATAAATTCTATACATGATTAAATATTGACCATATTGACCCAAAATTGTCTATTAAAAGTGATTAATCTAGTTCAATATAGATGTTGATTATAAAATTTGATTATTATTATTGACATAGTTTATTGAATGAGGTATTTGTAGCTGATTACAACCATGTGATAAGTGATTAGAATGTCAAATTCTTTAAAAAATTGCAAGAAACAATAATTATTTGATGAAAGGAAGATGTAGTAATGCTCACAAGTGGAGTATGGTAGACTATCGAAACAAAAGAGAAATTTAGAGGAAAGATACTAGCAAGAATATTTTATGAGGAAACATTTATAGTATTAGAATTATTAGCAACATAAGAACTTTGCATAGCCTATAATCTCTCCATCCTTAATTTTTAAGTCTTCTAGTCTATCTACCCAAGTTTTGATATTAATGAACTCTTTTAACAATTCCTCATCAGTCTAGGCTTGAAATCCTAATAAGAAATATTATAAAACATAAAATAAATATTTGCATTTGTAAATTGAGTTTTACCAAATGCATGGGCATATAGTCTAACATATGGAGATGTATTAGGGACAATAGGTACATTTTGATGACTAATATGTTGACTAGCATGCATATTGATACTTGGAAAATTAAATTGATCACATATCTTTTAGATATTGGTATCTCTTGTTGGGAATGGCACAAGACATCATTTTCTGGCTCATGCCAAATCCACTCATTATTAAAATATGTAATTTATCCCACTTTGCATGGGGAGAAATGCATGCACAATTTTTGCATGAAGTTAAGAATATGATGTATAAATATAGTTTTTTCATGTTAAGTTTGTAATTTATGTATGGAGCTGCATGATAAGTTTCTAAAATTTCTAGAAATGAATCATTGTGTCAAAGAACTCTATTTAATAAGGTTATTGTAATTATTTATTTGTCTCTATTCTGTTCTTAGATGATCAATTCGTGTTATAGAATGAATCAACAAAAGATTAGTTTGTGTAATTATTACTGTACATCATTTATGTGTTTTATTATTTCTTTATTTCGTATCAAAGAAATTTTGAGAAGGTTATTTAGGCTTGATAATTTGTAAAAGAATGAGATTGTGGGAGGTTGAAGAGACAACCAAAACATTGAATAAATTGTTAGATTCAATCATAACTGAAGATAAAAAGATTGTTGTAATTTTAGAGTCTAAGAAAGATCGTCAGTGTGAATTTGAATTAATCTCCTTCAACTAATTAAAGTTAGTGGTGAACAAAGAAACATCATCGTTCATGTTTATAACATATCTATCAAGTAAAGTGCAAGTTGCTTAGTGATAACTAGCATGGAGATTCAATGACAAAGGTGGAATTGTAAGTTGAAAAAGCCATGATCAAATTTAAAGTTTTTTTGCCACTATTTGGTTGTAGGAGATCAAAAGAGATCTCAAATTCATAAATGTTATAGTTTGAAAGCAATCACCAAGTCAAGACCATCACTAGTGAGGGAAATATTGCACTCTAAATTTCTTGAAAGAAGGTATCTTTAGTTTAAAATCTATATAAATATTTTTAGTTGTTGCTTGTAAAAACCATTAACAAACTCGACAATAGATCATTTAAAAAAAAAAAAAGTGTAGAAATTAGAATATCCAAAATCACCTAGTCAAAGTGTGAAGATACCACCACAAATCAATATTATTCCCAAATCCTATTTTTGGAGAGACCGCAGTAGAAGAAAAAAGTGAGAATAAATTACAAGGTTAAGTCATTTTTGTTTGATTGATATTTCCAAAATCTTGCCAAAGAAATTATAGCAAGGAAGCCATGGGCTAAGGAAATCACTGAATTGGCATTGTCCAAAGGTGAAATTGATTGTAAAAAAAAAGAGATCAAGGTCAAAGTGAAGTTTTCATATCAATTTAAAAGAGGAATAAACATTTTTTCATAACCTCATGTTTAAAGAGAAGTTTCAACCCTTAAAGTTTGTTTAAAAATTTATCTAGTCAAAAAGAAGATTAGGCATAATCTAACAAGTTTAAATCCATCTCAAAGAAAGGTGAAGACCTCAATTTGTAAGGAAGTGAAATCAAATCCTTTAAAAATGCCATAGTGTTTTTGTCAAAATAAATTGAATTCAGGCTTTGTAGGAGAGAAAGTGTGGACCCTTGAAGGAGTAATAGCTAGGTAAAATGCAATCTAAAAGGAGATCACCACACCTTAATAGGCACTGTGGTAGGACAGAAGCCCACACAACTCAAAAGAAGAAATGAAGTCAACCATATATGTTATTGAGAGGAATAGTTGGTTTTGTGTTGAATCAATTAGTGGCTGAAATTAAGGGGGAGATTATTGGAATATTTAATTGCTCCCAATTCACATGAGAAAATCTCCATGCACATTTTTTGCATGAAGTCAAAAAAAGGATGTCTAAACATAGATTTTGTATGTTAAGTTTATAATCTGCATTGAGTTACATAATAAGTTTTAGAATTTCTAGAATCAGTTTGTTGTATTAAATACCTCTATTTGTTGAGCAATTGTATTGTATTCCTTGTCTCTGATCATTTGTTTAGTTGATCCTTGATCAGGTAATCAAGAACTTTTTGTAATGTTTGAGATTGAATAAAAAAATCTTGTATGTTCAAACCAATTCTCTTTTCACTGTAGAAATTTCTATGTTTTCTAATTTGTTCACTTGTCCCTTTTTTCTCTTTTTCCTTTCTCCATCATGTAATTGTAATAACAAAATCTACTTGTCCCTTTATGTTTATCCTTTTATGATTTGATGGTAATCCATAATCCATTCCAATGACCTCACTTTTGAACAAGTAGATAGGATATCACCACATTTTACAGAGTCTAGCTTCCATGCCTCCAACGACATTTCTTGTCTCTCTTTTCATCACATATCTCTTGCCTCTCAATTTTACCACAAATTTTAACTCCTTTCTTACACCATTCTTTTTGCCTTCCTTCTCTTCAAACTCCCCCAAAACTAGTCAAAATCACATTTTTTTATGAGACTGAGGGTGAAGGACTGGATCTTCTACACCAATTAACCATCAACGTAATATTTTCTTCTCAACAAAAGGTTGTCCCCTCTTTTTAGCATGAATCTCCTCTCAATCAACTATGCCCATGCTTTTGTATTCCTACACCATGCTCTTCTACTTGCACAACCATTCCTACCATACCCATGCCATTCCTATTAATATCGAGCTATCTCCTTTATCTCCTTTCTCATTTTATTTGTATTTTGTTCCTATTCTTTGAATGCTAGAAACAAATATGACAAAATAAACATATATTTTGTGAGATACTATCTTATTTAATGTAACAATTTCTATTTATACATTCAAATAGTACTTGATATAAACAATTAGTGTCATATTATGAAATGTAAATTTTAATCAAATTTATTTATTGTATGTCATTCTAATATTTATTATCTATTGAATGACTACAAAGTACTAACAAATATTATTATTTTTATTTGTTAACCTTCATATATAAACAATGATAAAAACATTTCAAAATAAATTTTATATTCATGAAGCTTTTATTATAGACAACTTCAATTTTTTATATCACCGTGTATCTATTGAACATTAGAAAGCAAGCCAAAAGAACCCCACACATCAAATTTTTTAGAAGGGTTAAATATATAAATAGGTATTTTTAGAATTATATATATATATATATATATATATATATATATATATAATTAAAAATATATATATATATATATATATATATATATATATATATATATATATATATAGCGAGGTGTGTATTTTTTTAATTATATATATATATATATATATATATATATATATATATATATATATATATATATATATATATATATATATATATATATATTAAGTGAAGTCATTAAATTATTATATTAGAAGCTGCTTGTTCAAATATATATATATATATATATATAGCGAGGTGTGTATTTTTTTAATAATATATATATATTTTTAAATGAAGTCATTAAATTATTATATTAGAAGCTGCTTGTTCAAATTAGATCTTGATTTTGCCCATGCCAATTTTTGTCGTTCCATGTCACATTACTTTTTTGAGTAGAGTTCTTTTAGGAACGACTTAAATCACATACATTAAGCTTATAGTGTGTGGGGTTTAAGGCTGGCCCTTTGTTGTGTTATGACTTAAAAACTTGAGAAGCCCCTAATATTTTTTAATCTAGGAAGTTGTGAACCCGATTCTTATATGAGCAATACTCGTGTGTTCATAGTGTCATGTCAGAGTTTATGGAGGATCTATCAAAGATCATACATTGTTTCGAGGATGAAGAAACAATTTCATTATTTTTTTGAACTCAAATATATTGAATCTCTCTCTCTCTCTCTCTCACACACACACACACACACACACACACACACACACACACACACACACACACACACACACACACACACACACACACACACACACACACACACACACACACACACACCATAATAATCCCACATTGAGAAATCAATGACCACAATCTAATCTCAATGGATAAGATTATCTTGACTTCATCAAGTACTTTCTAGAAGTTTTTGATTACTTTCTACAAGTCACTAGAGAAAAATAGATAACTTTCTATTATTTTCATGGGCATGCATGGAGACACCTATCCGAGCTACACAAACTAACACTCTGCTCAATCCATCATTAGGGATAATGATGTTTGTTTTAATGCAAATACAAAATCAAAGGATATATTGAATTAACATATTTGATTTTGGCAGTGACTTCAATTGTGTAAAAAATTGGTTTTGTACCTAATTGTTGCTTATGGCAATGCCTCTTAAAGCAGTACATTCCCATTTTTTTATGATCAATATGGTTTTTATATAATTTGTATTGATATTAGTGGCCCCATCATAGATATTGTGCTCAACTTTGGCATTGTCCACGTATACTTCTATTTTAACTTTTTAAAGATTTCCAAGATGTGCCAGAATTGACAATTTGGTTTTGGTAAGAAATTAAGATTTTAATATGGTTATGAAATAAATTTTATTCCCCTTATGCTTTTTCAATTCTAAGATGTTTAATTCAATTTTAAAAACATTGTTGGAGGAATTTGTCTAAAACAAATGATTCATGCAAATCAGACAAGGGAAGATACTCATTGTAGACACCTAAAATTGTCATGTTTAATTAAATAAATATTTTATTTATTTAATTATCTAAGCCTAATTCTTCTATTAATTAAATAAATTTTTATTTATTTAATTAATTCATTTATCCTCTTCTAGCCTTATTTCTCATTTAAATAAATACATTTATTTATTTATTTAAATTATCCTTTCCTAAATTAAATAAATATTTTATTTATTTAATTGTCCTATTTCTTCTATTAATTAAATAAATCTTTATTTATTTAATTAATTCATTAGCCTTTTCTACACATGACACATGTCATTCATCTCTTAATTCCTACACTACCTACCTCTTTCATTATTTTGGTATTTCTTTTACCTACCCTCTAATCCTAGCCGACCTCTCTTTTTACACCTCTCAATCTTAACCCTCCATTTCATATTGTGTCTTCTATTTAAGGAGATGCCTTCTTCATTATCAAACCCTAATCACTCATGCTAATGACTAATCTTGAAGACTTGGCTACACTACGATCCTACTAGCAACCACATTCCGTTCTTTGTTGAGCTCTTGTGCATACAAAAATCTGAGAGCAAATATACATCAAGCAAGATCAATGGAGATAGGAAGAATGGAGATCAAAACCCTATTGGACATGTGATGGTATAATCTTTGTGATTTTGAGTTATTTGCATTGTCTTAGGTAATCTTCATATGTTATGGTGGATCTTTGTTGATTGTTAGGCTAGTGTTTAGTGGTTGGATTCATTTAGCTTTTCAATATTGTTGTTATTGTTATCCATTTTCACCATAAACATTTTGGCACGCCCGGTGGGACTCTTGTCCCTTTGCATTTAACATTTTTGTTGCAGATTTTGCGTTTTTAAAGTTGCAGATCGGACATTTTTCGACGGCATTTTAGGTATTTCCTCGTCTGCGAGCGTTCGGATCACGTCTCTGGGTTTCAGAAGCGTCTGCGAGATCAGGGATCGCGTCTGTGTTTTTGCCAAATTTTTATTTTGCAGGTTTCTGGAACCGCGTCTGTGTATCCGAAATGCGTCTGTGTTGCATCTAATCGCGTTTGCATCCTGGAAGAGCGTCTGTGTGTTATGAGCGCATTTGTGAATCACAGAACCGCGTCTGTGTCTGGTATAACAGCGTCTGTGTTTACTATTTTGAAATTTTCAATTTTGCTTTGATTCAATTTTTTGGATTTCGTGCTTAGGGTTTCAGAAATGGTTTATATTTTGGACTAACCCTTTCAGATCTAGCTAACTAAGTTTGTGCAGTTTGTTTTGGAAGCAAAAACGTTTTGTTGAAGGCCCCTTTTCACAAAGTCTTTTGGGTTTTTCTAAAATTTACCTAACTTGTGTGCTTGCAGGAAGGGGTTATCATTTGAAACAACCCAAACTACTAACAAATTTTGTTGCAGGTCCTTGGCTAGGGTTTTGAAATTTTGTTGTGTGCCTTTTTTTCATAGATTAGCAAACACTTCCATTGGTGCACTAAAATTGAATCATTGTCTTTTGTGTCTTGAGCAATAGGCTCTTTTTGTTTAATCTTTAGAGGGCTTGTCTTCCCGTGTGGTCATTAGGACTACTAGTGAGAAGAGAACGACCCAAGTGGTAGCGAGGAAAACCCACCTCATCCAAACCACTATAATCAAATGTATTCATGGTGAAAACTATGAATAACATGTGCTGATTAGTTCATACTGACACTATGTCTCCCCATAAACCCGTTTGATCAAATTTATTTGATCATTTGTAGGGCGTAACCCCTACCGGCTGGGAGCCTTCTGTATTTACAGAGATGAAAGTGCCACATGTATGGCCACACGAGTGGATGCCCTTACTAGCACCATTTTGTTTTATAGGCCCAAATCCTTCTAGTTGTTGGGGCAGGAGGTCGGACCTCTGGTAGCGGCCCACACACATACGGTTCTTAGTAGAGATACAAAGTTCGCCATGAGGAGTTTTCATGGGGACTGATGCTTGGCTGACCCGAGAAGTGAGTGCCGAGGGTGGAGCCAGTGAGGTCAAGCATCTAAGTATCCGCTCTGAATAGCGTAGCCTCAGGGGTAAAACCCTATGTGGGATCAACAACTATTGTCCTGGCTAGCCATAAGAATTGTGCTTGTCTTATGTTAAACATTCAAACATTCAAGACTAAACAACAAAACATTGTGTCTTTTGTGTCTTCAAGTGTATGCAAAACAACTTTACATCAAACAACACACTTTTCTTGGAGTCATTTTGAGTCTAAACACTTGCAAACATTGAGTCCTCATCAACATTGTGTCCTCTTGTCACGAAAAACAGTCAAACAGTTGGATTTGGTCACAACAAAAACAACTTCACAAATTGGAAAAATTGCACGAAGTTTACAGAAACGCGTCTGTGTCTGTTTTAACCGCGTCTGGGTAATCTAACCGCGTCTGTGAAGGGCAGAATAGCGTCTGTGTCTTTAGCAGCGTCTGTGTCGAACAGAGACACGTTTGTGTCTGGGAATCGCGTCTGTGAAGCATATAGAAGCGTCTGTGTCCAGAGTTGAAAATTTTTACAGTCCAGCAAATAAAGGAAATCAGTTTCGGAATACTTGAGCTTCCTAGGTTGTTTCTTCAGGTTTCATCTAGCATTCAATCTGTCCTTGGGTCTCATACAGTCCATCATTGCTTTACATCTCATTTTACATTCATACTTATCTAAACTTGAGTCAAAAGGTCATTTGCTTGTCCTCATCACACTTTGTCAACATACTACATACAACAACACTTTGCTAAGTGGTCCCTCATCAAGGTTTCTTACCTTTGGGTCTCATTTGGTCTTACTTAGAGTCAAGGTCAGCTTACCTCATCAAGAGAAACTATCCTCTCTTTGGAAGTCACACCTACTCTACTACTTACATACTTGGTCTTACACTTTGGACATTGCAAGTACACCTCAAGATTCATTTACACTCCATACAACTCTTGGTCTTCCATACTCTTTCCATTTTTCATATAGTCTCTCACATCTTGGTCAAACACCTAGTTCATGGTTGAAACCCGTCTTCAAAGATCTAGGAGAAAAGCTAAAGAAGCTCAAGAGTCTGCAAACATGAGTTCTTATGAGTATGACAATGATTTATTTTTCAATCCTGAGCACACTACATTGCCTGACATGGATGTTTATAGACACATTCCAAATGTGGAAAATGCAGACACTACAAACAAAAATGCTACACACAATGACAATGTGGACAACTTTTCAATACAATCAGCAGATATAGAAGAATCCATAATGAATCCTCATTTCAATAGATTGGTTGAAGAGATAATGAAGAGGGATAGACAATACTTCTTACACATGATGGCACAAAGTGGAGCTAAAATACCTCATGACTTTGACATGTCTCAACTTATGGAAAATAGGCCTTTGCAACAAACTCACTCCAACATGGATCAAAGGAGACCTAATAGTGGAGGAAATAGAGGACCACATATGGTACCTGAGTCACCATCAGCTTTGCTTCAAAAACCAGAAATCCCACATACACATGGTCAAACATATGATACTTACCTTCGAAGACCATTATGGAAGTCTTATGCAGATAGATATGCTCAAGGTATGGATCAATCAAAACAAGTAGATACTCAAAGGCATCCCCAAAATTTTGACACAAGGAGACCTCATGTCAAAATTGGGGGCAACACATTAGAAAATGAAATGCCTATAGAATATGGTATACACGCACAAAATAGATTTAGGGTTCCTCAACATGAAGCTATACCAAGTGCTCCCTATATGCAGCATCAATATAGACCTCCTCCATACGAACATGTCTATGATCAATATCATCCATACATGCAACAAGCTCCTCCTCAAATTGGTGTCTCAAACATGGGGTATGCTACAAGAAATCAATCGCCACCTAAGAATAATTTGGAGCAACAAATCAGAGATCTACAAAAGAAAATGGAGGACATGAGTACACCAAAACCAACATACACAATGAGAGACATATGTCCTTATCCGTTTGATAAGAGCATTCCAATGCCTCCATTTCCTGCACACTTTGTGACGCCAAAATTTGACAAGTATAGAGGAAAAGGAGACCCCAAGGCACACATACGACAATTTTTCACAGCTTGCATTGAGGTAGCGGCAGAAGAAACATATTTGATGAGGTTGTTCCCGCAAAGCTTAGGCGATCAAGCTATGGAATGGTTCTCTCAATTACCACCTGGTATTAAGTCATGGGGTGACTTAGCAGAGGCATTTATTCAGCATTTCTCTTACAATATAGAAACAGATATCTCAGTCACTACTTTGTGCAATACTAAGCAAAAGGAGGGAGAATCTTTTGCGTCATTTTTACAAAGATGGAGAAATCTAGCTAGCAGATGCTCTTGCGAAATCCCACAGAAACAAATGGTAGAAATGTTCACTCAAAACGTTAACAAGGACATTGGCTATGATCTAAGGAAAGATTGTTTGGCCACCTTCAAGGATGTTATTGAAAAGGGCTTAGCAACAGAAAAGGTTCTAATTGAACAAGGAGTTATTAAGATATTCAAGGAAAACAAAGATGACTTTAAAGGAAAAGACAAGCCAAGATTTTGGAATAAAAACAAGAACACAGTCAATGATGGTGTTGTTGATGCCAATATAGTGAGACCCAAATTCATCTTTTCGGGATCAAGTTCTACAAACAATCAAGTGAATACTCAAACAACTTCTAGACCACGAAGGAAGTACACCCCATTGGGAGAACCACTTGAATCAGTCTTCAAAAAGCTTGTGGCAAACAAAGTGATCACAGTTCCAGATTTTCCTCCATATGAACCAAAAGTCAAACCAAATTGGTGGAATGATGATGAGTATTGTGAGTTTCATAAGAGCAAGGGTCATAAGACAGGTAATTGCCATCGACTGAAGAACATTGTGCAAGATCTCATTGATAGAGGTGACATTGAGATTGAGGGACACTCATCCAATCAAGAACATGAGATGTTTAAGGAACCATTCCCAAAGCATGACAAAGGAAAAGCCAAAGTCACAGATGATCAGGCCAACTATACTAGAGCACCTTACAACTATGATTCAACTATCAATCACATCTCGACGGACAATCATATCTCTACTATTACTATTAAGAACAAAAATCCTGAGAATCCTCCTCAGCAACCCAAGATTGTCCTAAGAGGTGTTGGATCTTCTTCCGAACATACCTCTGAATGTCATGTTACAACCCGTCGAGGTAAGATTACTTTGCCAGGTGCTTCCACTAAAAATGCCGCTTCTTCATCAACCAAACCTGAGTATGACCTTGTAGAATAGCTAGGGAAGACACCCGCACTCATCTCCATTCTTGAGCTCTTACGCATATCCCCTGCTCATAAAGCTATCCTTGACAAAATCTTGAGAGATACTGCTGTTCCTACTGATCTGAACGTGGACCAGTTTCAAGCCATGGTGGGATACCTTTCCATACCACACTCCCTTACCTTCACAGAAGCCGATGACGCCTCTGTAAGTCAGCCACATAATGCACCTTTACACATTGAAGCCTTCATACACAAACATCGAATAAAGCGAGTCCTGATAGATGGAGGAGCTAGTTTAAACATTTGTACCTTGAGCACCATTAAACAATTGGGATATTCTGATAAAGCTGTGAATTCAAAAAATCAAATCACCATCAAGGCATATGATGATGAAGAGCGCTCATCCAAGGGCACAGTCACCTTACCTCTAAGAATTGGGCCAGTTACAAAGGATGTGGTTTGTCAAGTCCTAGATTTGGATCTCACATACAACATATTGCTAGGACGTCCCTGGATTCATGAAATGAGGGCAGTCCCATCAACATATCATCAATGCATTAAGTTTCCTCATATTGGAGTCGAGGTAACAGTTAACGGTGATCCTAATCCGTTCATATATTGCAATAACTTGAGATCACATACTGAGACCATCATTCCCAGTAATCGTGAAGCTGTTCCTTCTTTGGCATACATTGACCCTGAGTCATTGAAACCTTCGACATCAAAACAGGGTGAACTTAAAGGCAAATTTCAAGACAAAGGCATGGGAGAATACACTTTAAATCAGACTATGTATTTACGACAAGTCATGAGCTCTCCAAAAGAATATGGAAGGCCACATCCTAACAAGAAAATATCCATCATGATACTCAAATGGGATCCTACTACCTTTCAAAGATGGGGCGAACTAGGAGAGGAAGATTTATACAAAATGCTCTATAAAGACATTGAAGATGACACACAAGATCAGATCAATATACCCTGTGAGAAATATGGCAAAGGCTTCAAGATTCTACAGAAATTCGGGTATGATGGAAAAAGCCCTCTTGGGTTACGCAAAGAAGGCGTCATAGAACCCTTACAACCTGAATTGACTATAAAAAGAGAACGCTCAAAGGGACTTGGTTTTCTGACTTTTAAGAGACACAATAAAAGGACAGAAGAGGCATCACAAATCAAAGTTGCTAAAGTTCAACAAGAAGATTACTATTCCACAGATTCCAACGAATGGGAATGGGGTTCAGACAAATCTTCCAGTGACTATGAGCTCACCGAGACATTCAGAGAGCCAGATGAACCCACAGAAGAAAAAGAATTTTGTAAAAAGTTCAAAGTTGGTCAAGAACCAACTCATAAGGATTCCCCACAGTCTTCGTTTCAAGGTCTTAGGTCGAAATCACATAGGATGAGGACACCTGTCCCGGAAGGCGCTACTAGTGACGACAATTTGGATTCGCTTACGATCGAAACTGATGAGGAGAGTGCCATCGATGACCTCGACAATTGCCTCGATATACCCAAATATAACCACATCTTCACTCTTAGCCCCATAAACTCCGAAAACATTAAAAGCCTTCCCCTTGTTCATCCCCAACTCATTGACTGGGATTATGAAGGATCAACACAATTTGATACATTTCAAAATGACGAAGCCATTATCGACTATCTTGGCATACGAGATGATCTTCCCCTTGGAGACCACAAAGCAGGATACATAATAGAACTCAACAACATGGCATACTTTGGTGAGGGTGTCGGACCTTCCATTCGCAAAAATGTGAAAATAAGAACAAAACAAGGGTCTTATGGCGAAAACGACACTGTGGCGCTATCTGATCCCAAAAAAGTAAAAAGAAAGGACGTATCTAAGGGTGAAAACCTCTCTGAGGCACCCGAAGATGGAAGACTCGACATTCTCCCAACATCATATGAGGAAAAGTCATCCATGTTGGTAGAAGATACTATCAAAATGAATATTGGTACAGAAGAAGCTCCACGCAACATATTCCTGGCGCAATCATTGACAGAATCTGAAAGGTCAAAATTCATAAGCTTCTTCAAAGAACGACAAATCAACTTTGCATGGTCATACGCTGATATGCCTGGACTAGACCCGGATTTGGTAATGCATCATTTGACAGTCAAACCGGGGGCAAAGCCAGTAAGACAGAAATTAAGGAAAATGCACCCACAAGTGGCATTACTAGTCAAAGCAGAGCTGGAGAAATTATTGGATGTGGGATTCATACGCCCAATTGATTATCCTGAATGGATATCCAATTTAGTACCTGTCAGTAAACCAGATCGCAACATTCGAATATGTACAGATTTCAGAGACATCAACAAAGCTTGTCCAAAAGATGACTTCCCATTACCAAACATCGACCTGATCGTTGATCTTACAGCAGGTCATGAAATGTTATCTTTAATGGACGGATTCTCCGGTTATAATCAAATCAGGATTGCACCTGAAGATCAACATAAAACAACATTCACTTGTCCGTGGGGAACTTTCTGTTGGAATGTCATGCCCTTTGGGCTGAAAAATGCAGGTGCTACGTATCAAAGAGCAATGACCACTATCTTTCATGATCTCATGCACATAACCATGGAAGATTATGTTGATGATCTCTTGGGAAAATCAATAGACAGAGATACACACTTGGACATACTTTCAGTCCTCTTTGATCGGTTGGAAAAGTACAAGGTAAGATTAAACCCCAAGAAATGCGTCTTTGGAGTAACCTCCAGGAAGCTCCTAGGATTCATTGTGTCTAAAAGAGGAATCGAAGCCGATCCAGCAAAAGTCAAGGCTATCTTGGACATGCCGCCACCAAGGAATATCAGTCAACTTCGATCTTTACAAGGGAGACTCCAGTCCATACGAAGATTCATAGCACAACTTGCAGATAAGTGTAATCCTTTTCAACACCTGCTACATAAAAATATCAAGTTCAAATGGGATGATAACTGTCAACAAGCTTTTCAGACGCTCAAAGATTATCTTTTAAATCCGCCAGTTTTGATGCCACCAGTTCTAGATCAGCCTTTGCTACTATACATATCAGCTACTCCAACAGCACTGGGGGCACTCCTAGCACAACAATTAGCTGACGGCAAGGAAAAAGCAGTATACTATATCAGTCGCACATTGGTGGGATATGAGCTAAACTACACACCAATCGAGCGTGCATGTCTCGCTGTGGTCTTTGCTTCACAAAAATTATGACATTATATGCTCACTCACAAAACTAAGTTGATTGCAAGAATTGATCCACTAAAGTATCTTCTCAACAAAGCTACACTTACTGGTCGACTGGCCAAGTGGGTAATGATCCTGAGTGAATTCGACATCGAGTACGTGGACAGAAAAGCAATAAAAGGACAAGCAATTGCAGATCAATTAGCGGATGCTCCCATGATAGATGATGTTCCTCTTCAGTCAGAATTTCCAGATGAAGCAATTTTAACAATATCACATGCAAAGCCATGGCAACTATACTTTGACGGCTCATACACACAGCATGGGGTAGGAGCTGGTATTCTCTTTATAACTCCTGAGGGTGATTCTATACCAAAGTCATACTGCTTATCATTTCCTTGCACTAACAATATAGCGGAATATGAGGCATTAACAACTGGATTACGAATCGCAGTTCAATGGAAGATCCAAGAACTTCGTGTTTTTGGGGATTCTCAATTGGTTATCCGTTAAGCAACTGATGATTACCAAACAAAGGATGAAAAACTAATGCTTTACAAACAACTGGTAGATGATTTGAAACAGCACTTCATAAAGATAGATTTTGAGTAGATACCAAGAGAGCAGAATCGTGCTGCAGATGCCATGGCTACAATTGCTTCACTAATTGATCTACCACAAAATGAAACCTGCTATGAGTTTCTGGTAGACAACCTACTAGTTCCTTCATATGAGATCGCTCCTACTGAAATGATATGTGTTGTTGGTCCTGAATCCCAGTTATATGGTTCCACATTCACATACCTTCGCGACAATATCTTACCTCCCGATCTATCAAACAACCAATGCCGCACTTTCATTCGCCAATCTTCTCGATACGTTATTCTAGCCGATATCCTATATCGACGAGGTCTAGATGGCACTCTCCTTAGATGTTTAGAAAGTGACGAAGCTCAGATTGCGTTACGTGAAGTGCATGAAGGGATATGTGGTCCACATACTAGTGGTCCTACCTTGGCCAAGAAACTCATCAGGACTGGATACTACTGGCCTACTATGGAAAGATACTCATATCAGTTTGTCAAGAAATGTAAGCAGTGTCAAATTCATGGAGACCTAATACATGCACTAGCACAAGAATTACAACCACTTGCGTCTCCTTGGCCCTTTTGTCAGTGGGGACTTGATCTCATAGGCAAGATTCACCCTCCTTCTTCCAATGGTCATAAATTCATTATCACAGCCACAGAGTATTTCACAAAGTGGATTGAAGCCATGCCTCTTGCACAAGTCACTGGGAAACAAATTGCTACCTTCATCCTTAACTATATCATTTGCCGATATGGTATTCCCACGTCCATTATTACTGATAACGGGCGTCCCTTCAAAAATCAGGATGTTCGTGAACTCTGTGAGCGCTTCCATATCTCTCATCGTTTCTCCACACCATATTACCCCCAAGGTAATGGCCAAGCTGAGGCGTCTAATAAAACAATTCTTAAAATCCTCAAAAAGACAGTCGACGACGCTGGCCGTAACTGGCATATCCAACTCAATCCTGCACTTTGGGCCTACCGCACAAGTGTTCGCACACCTACAAGAGCTACACCCTACTCACTTGTCTACGGCGCTGAAGCCATCTTGCCTATTGAGGTCGAGTTACCTTCTTTACAGGTCTCTTTGAAAAATATAATCAACGATGAAGATTACAGGGTCTCTCGCTTACAAGAACTAGAACTGCTAGATGAATGAAGACACATTGCTTTTAATCATCTCAAAGCTTACCAACAAAGAATGAGTCGCAGCTACAATCACAAAGTCAAGCCTCGCACATTTGAGGTAGGTGACTTAGTCCTCAGAGAAAACCCCAAGAATCAGTAAGACAGAGAGAAGAAGGGCAAGTTCGAACCAAATTGGCTTGGTCCTTACATCGTTACAGCAGCATATGGATCTGGGGCATATCAGCTCTCAACTACAGAAGGTGAACCTTTGGAGGATCCTATCAAAAACATGCACCTTCGCAGGTTCTACACATAGCTCTTCGGAATATCCTAATTCAAAAATACAAAAAAATAAAAAAAAATTCAAAAATACAAAAAAAAATTATAAAACAAAAAAAATCGTTACTTGGTGAAAAACCTGGCAAACAGGCGCCTTGTGACACAAAAAAAAAAAGAAAAAAAAAAGAAGAAAGTAAAGAGAAATAATTTTGTCCAACGGTGAAAACCACTTCGGTGGCGCCCTGGGCAAGTACCATGGTGAAAACTAGGTCACCAGCGCCATGCGTAGAGACTTTGCTCCTCCCTCCTTCAGGATTCTCTTTCATCCTTCACTTTGCACACACTTACAACCTATTCACTCACAATAAACTTACCCATTCCCATCATGGCTTGTTATTGATCTACCTAAGGTTGGTTAGCCATTCATAATAAACCTCCCTTTTCACTCCCTTTCCATCCATAATAAATCGGATCCTATCTGTGACTAAGGCAAATCCTACGTCTAGTGATGGGTGTGGAACTGAGAACATCACATGTTTTGAGGAGTACAGTTTCTTTCAGCTTCTTTCAAGTCTATCCGCGCACAATCCGCAATAAAGCAACATTTGCATCGCAGATCCGAAATAAAGTTTCGTCTTCTCCGCAATAAAGTATTAGTTTCATGGATTTAGTCAGTTTCAGATGAGACACAGCAGCAACAATGGACTTCAACAAATCAAATCTTTCAACAGACTCAGACAACATATGGTTCAGTGCTATCTATCCTTTCTGTGAAAGTAAACATTGTGACCACAATCAAACATGACTTATACAAGTGACAAGAGACACTAAACTTGAGGACTACAGTGGATGTTGGTGTCGAGTCTTGGTTTTCTTTTGATTTCATCTTTTTGGTGACATGTCTTTTAGCTTTTCCAGGATGTCTCTGACTAGAGATACTATCTCCAGGATGTCTTTGACTAGAAAGGCGAGGATGGGGTATCGTCACATATTTTGTTTGCTGTCTGTGGATTGTCTCTTAGTAATGCTATGACTTGTCCGAGGATATGAGGACACTGTGAGTCTGGTATGAACTGGGGCATTCCTTGTTTGTGACTATCTTATCTCCATGCAAACAGGTACAATGACTTTCTGGGTCGAACATATGCTTCGATTGTCATAACCTATTTTGCCATAATAAGCTCAATGATGATAACGCACAAGAAGCTCTTTCACTTTCATATCTTCTATCTTCCATCCCCCTTTCTTGATTGACTTCCGTCATCCTTCTCGAGTCCGCGTAGCCCGCTATCACATGACTGAGTATAATGACACACCAAAAACATTTGCATTTCATATAGTTTACACCTGCATTACCACATATAAGCATTTCATACATACATATAGATATCACAATTGCATCACATCCTGCACACAACACATGTTAGCACATCTTACATGTAAATAATCATTTGCATTATCATATTCATGGGCATTACATACATTCACATTTGCAACGTGCATACACATATAAAACATAAAAGAACAAAAATATATTGCATTGCATCATATCATATAAGCATCCATATCATAAAACATTTATCACATAAGAACATCTCATCACATAAGGTACACGTGCATATAGCTGCGCAAAAATGGATCATCTCTCATATATAATCAAAAGTGTCATGATACAATGATGTCAAAATCATATGGCTACAAAATCACCCGCAGGTGTCTACAATACAAAAATGGTACATATACTGATACAAGGGAGCCCTCTATGGCTATGATGAACTCCCTCCCTCGGAGCCACCTGGCCTCAACGGACACTGAGCTATAGAAGGACCCGCTCCAGGATCACCCTGCCTATCTGGTGGTGGTGGAAGACCCATGACTCCACCACTAGATGCCTGCCTCCTCCGGCTCCCTCCCGTAGCCGTCGCTGTCCGCAATGGTCTATGGAAGCTCCTCGCCCGCTGATCTGCTGGCACTGCACCATAGTAGAGGTCCCTCCAGTAACCAATCTCCTCTCCGGCTCGCAAGACATATGAGTAGCCTGCCCCTGTGTCCTCCGCCGCCTGCCTCCCTGCCCTCAGCGCTGTCTCAGCCTTAGTGTAGCGCTGAATCGCCTGATCCCTCTCCCGCTCAATATCCCTGAGCCGGGTCTGGAGTCGATCCCTCTCCCGCTCTAACTCCTGGATCTCGTCTGCCTGGCCCTGGCAGATCTCCCTGAGCTCAATCAGCTCATCCTCCTCTGGATCCCCACCCTCTGCCTCTGCCTGTGGCTCTCCCTTTGTAGGTGCCTGCACCTGTACCTATCTCTGACCCTGTGCCTGTACTGGCACCTGTACCTGTCCTTGTCTCGGTCCCTGTGCTCTAGGACCCTGTGCTGCTGGTACCTGTAGGGGCACTCCACCGCGACCCCTCACCACCACCTGTGCTGGTCCCTCCTGTCCCCCCTCTCTCTGAGGTGCCACCCTCCTCTCCCCCACTGCTCCCCTCCGCCTCCGTCGGCCTCGGCCACCATCCCCTCCACCATCATCATCATCATCCCCTCCAACCTCTCCCTCCAGCAGCTCTCCCGGATCTGTCAACCATGGAAACGGATGCTCTACCCAATACACGGAGTACTCTGCATCCATGCCTGCATCCTCAACCTCCGGCCACAAATCCCAGGGTAATGGCATCATCTCAGCCAGCTGTGTGACGGCCTGATCATATGATAGCAATGGCCCGAACTATACCTGATCCCTGACTGTACGGGCATACATACCCGAGCCTCGCGGCATCCTCTAGATCCTGCCAAACTGTTGGCATACCCTGTCTACCAGCTGTCTCTCCAAAATGTAGGGCGTCTGCCCAATCAGATATCTGCTCCTAAATGTATATGGCAGCTCCACTGCATCATCCTCCCACTCCTCGCACCCCAGGTACGGCCTCCAGATGACCACATCAATGTCATCTATCACACGCCTCCAGTGCTCTAGCTGGCCAATCCGAGGCTGTGACGTAATCATATCATACAGATGTACAAAACTCTGTCCATGCCCTCTGCCCCTGAAGTGAATCGGCCGTGTGATAGGAAGATGCTCATATGCCCACACCTGTAACAGTGTCACTCCGCAACCCAAGCCAACTGATCCATGGTAGACGAACTGGTGCAGCTCATAATATAAGTGTGCCAAGACACATGGCCCCCATGCATATCTGGTGTGCTTAGTCATCAGTATCTCCAGTGCTCCTCCCCAGCCAACTGCCAACCCCTGTGTAGCCCTGTCTGGACACAAGAACCCACTGATGGCTCCTCCGATCACAGCTGGTAAAGCTAAACCTGTAGCGGTCATGGTATCCCATGCCACATGCCCTGCTCTCATCTCCAACCCGGGATCCTGGAACACCCGTCTCAACGCCTCTCTATCTCCATCTTGATCATATGGGATCAGCTCCCCATCGATCGGTATGTGTAGAATCCTGTATACATCCTCGAGGGTCACTGTCATCTCCCCCATCGGCAAGTGAAACGTGCAAGTCTCGGAGTGCCATCTCTCCGCCAGCGCAGTCAGCAAACCCATGTTTGCTTGAAACTCAGGCACATACAGCACATGTCTGAGGCCCATCTCCTCAATAGCTGCTCTATCCTCGAGCGACAACTCTGGTCGCAATCTCTGTGTAGACGGGAATCTCTCCCGTGACTCTAACATAGGCAAATACTCCTGCAGTCAAAACAATCAATCATGTTAGTTTCCGTGGCATTCATTGTTTATCACAAAATGCTACTTGCTATCTAAATGCATATGGTTATCTATCCTAGTGACACTCACTGTTCATCACAAAGTGTTGCTATCTATCCTAGTAGTGCTCCCTGTTTGTCACAAAGCACTACGTGTGTGACACTCCCTGTTCATCACAAAGTGTTACTCACATTTGCACTCCCTGTTCATCACAAAGTGCTGCTCATATTTTAGTACTCCCTGTTCATCACAAAGTACTCCATCTTGGTGCTCCCTGTTCATCACAAAGTGCCTTGATCTATCTTAGTCTTCCCTAGAGGACCTGCTTGAGTGTATCCTCTCAGCAGCTTATCCAATCGACAGCGTATGTTTATCACAGAACTACCGATTTGACCTAGAAGACCAAAACCATGCATTTTTGACACACAAACGCGCTTTAAACTCATAAACGCGCTTATAGACTGCACAAACGCGCTTCTGCAACACAGACGCACTTTCTAAACACAAACGTGCCTATATCATGCACAAATGCGGCCAGGGAACATAGACGTCCCTACATGACATAAACGCCTCTAAAATTCACAAACGCGTCCGCATTTATCACAAACGCGGTCCCATGCATAGACGCGCCTGGACCCGACACAGATGCGCCTGTTGGACACAGACGCGCTTGGCACCGACACAGACGCGGTTCTACGTTTTTGCATTTTTTGGGTACCCTATTCCTAGTGCATTTATTGCTACCTACTATGCATTAATGACAAAAATTGAAATGCGTGAAAGTACGAGGAGGTTTGGTGGTACTTACTGGCTCTCCTACCTCTGCTGGCCTCTGAAATCGGTGAACGCGCTCGAATCTGTGTACGAAAGCCATCGCTGCTGACTGCTGCTGCTCTTTTCTCGCTCTGCACTGTGATCTCGTGAGGGTGTAGATGACAATGAGGATGTCTTTTGCCCGTGGTCTATCTTATAGCCTACCCTAGCCTTGACCTTCATTTCCCGAGTCAGTCGTCCTCATCCCGTGACTTTGTCACTTTATTCGATCAATCCATTCTAGCCTTTCTTTCTTATCGAGAGATTGTTTGTGATCTTTTCAGACATTTTCATCCAATCTCTCGAGGGGGCATATCATTCCCATCCTAGGGCAACTCTGTATCAGTTCATCTTATCTTCTTTGAAACAACGCGACAAGCCGCATTGTCTCAAAGAGGGGCAAAATGTAGACACCTAAAATTGTCATGTTTAATTAAATAAATATTTTATTTATTTAATTATCTAAGCCTAATTCTTCTATTAATTAAATAAATTTTTATTTATTTAATTAATTCATTTATCCTCTTCTAGCCTTATTTCTCATTTAAATAAATACATTTATTTATTTATTTAAATTATCCTTTCCTAAATTAAATAAATATTTTATTTATTTAATTGTCCTATTTCTTCTATTAATTAAATAAATCTTTATTTATTTAATTAATTCATTAGCCTTTTCTACATATGACACATGTCATTCATCTCTTAATTCCTACACTACCTACCTCTTTCATTATTTTGGTATTTCTTTTACCTACCCTCTAATCCTAGCCGACCTCTCTTTTTACACCTCTCAATCTTAACCCTCCGTTTCATATTGTGTCTTCTATTTAAGGAGATGCCTTCTTCATTATCAAACCCTAATCACTCATGCTAATGACTAATCTTGAAGACTTGGCTACACTACGATCCTACTAGCAACCACATTCCGTTCTTTGTTGAGCTCTTGTGCATACAAAAATCTGAGAGCAAATATACATCAAGCAAGATCAATGGAGATAGGAAGAATGGAGATCAAAACCCTATTGGACATGTGATGGTATAATCTTTGTGATTTTGAGTTATTTGCATTGTCTTAGGTAATCTTCATATGTTATGGTGGATCTTTGTTGATTGTTAGGCTAGGGTTTAGTGGTTGGATTCATTTAGCCTTTCAATATTGTTGTTATTGTTATCCATTTTCACCATAAACACTCATATATCATAATGTCTGATTTCAAAGTTTAATTTATTGCGGAGAAATTGTTTGAAGAATGCTTCTAAATGATTTTTTTTTACAATTATTTGAAGTTTACATTTTTTCTTTTTGAATTGATAATATGAAGAAGTTACATTTAAATCTAAGATATAATAGGAGCAAAGTGTCTGTCTTTACTCATATATTATAATGTCCAATTTCAAAACTTTATTGCGGAGAAATTATTTGAAGAATGCTTCTAAATGATTTTTTTACAATTATTTGAAATTTACATTTTTTCTTTTTGAATTGATAATATATAGAAGTTAAACCTAAGATATAATAAGAGCAAAGTGTCTGTCTTTTTCATGAAGTGTGGCTCACCTCGTGGATTATGGGTGCAATAATTCTTCTAACTATTTAGAGAATCCTGCAAAATATAATGGCGTCCATCCTTCCTTAAATATCCTTAGCGAAACGCGTAATTCGAGATTCAATGTTTAAAGTGCAGTTACACACGAACCTGGCATACAGAACGTACCAGAAAAGGCGTTGGATATGAAGCTTCGCAGAAGAAACAGGATAGTCAGCGCTAATTGACTTACCTTCCCGCATCATCTTTGTTTTATGCTCTATATTTTTTGGAGACAAATTCAAAGTAGAACAATTTTTTATATTAAAACAAATCTTATGTTAAAAAAATACTTAAGGGAGTAGCCAACATCACAAGGGGCAATCAACACATTTGTCTAGAGAAGAATAAATAATTAAATTACATTATTCTTTTTAAATGAAAAAAGGGCCAAATCAAGTCAAACAAATTTTAAAAAATATTTTTTTTATGAATAGGCATTTTCATTAAAAATTTAAATAAAAGTATATTATCCACAAACAAATACAGGGATGTAAGATCGATCCTCAGGAGTCATAGGGGTATTGCCCGAAAATAGCACTAAAACATAAAAAAAATATGGGCAGTGCCCGAAAACAAAAATAGCTAAAAGTAAACTGCTAAGCGGCTAAAGTAGTGCTAGCAAGAGGCATCAATAGATCATGATGATCCTTGGGACCCTATACATCTGTGGGGTCAGGGTTTTCATTCAGGAAGGACCACCCTTCACTAGTAGCTGTCTCTTCATTCTCCTTTTACTTCTTGGTTGGGGAAATAGCCAGAGAAAGCTGTGGGAACCCTTTGGAAGAGTTGAGCCAAGTATTATCTTCGCTAGTATCTGGCTAGCCAGAACCACCACTAGTCGAAAAGTCAACACCCCTCGTACCCCACTTGAAGGAAAAGCCACCATGTGGCAAAGAGGCTGAGCGATGTTGATTGAAGTTGCTACCACCGTCAGACTAGCGAGAAGGAAATTGGGCCCATAGTGGCTATGAACGATGAGAAGAAAAGTTGTGGCTACACCACTGGCCTCGGGGCAGAGAATGGTCATAGGGAGGACATTGGTCATGGGAGGCAGAAGGATCTGAAGGTAATCATGTCACCGTAAAAGGGTTATTTACCCAATGATCAAGGAACACTTGCAAGTGGGCCACCTCGAGTGCAACCTTGTTGGCTTGCACTTGAATCTGAAGCATCACATTATTATAAATAAATGCTTTAGTAAAAAGTGAACGAAATATCAATAGAACTGTGAGAAAATAAAACAACATTCTATGCTTCCATAATGTGAAGAGGATTTCCACCTTGAAAGCATGCCAAGTCTATGTGAATTTGAAGGCAATTCGAGGGGAGTCCTCCAAAAGAGACATATGCCAAGTGAAAGGCTCAAGCCAAAAAGGCTTAAAAAAATCATGAATCCAATTCCACAAATGTTGAGCTCATCAACAAAACTAAAAAAGGTGAGTGAAAGATTGTGGTTGACCACAAAATGGGACGTGAAGGTTAGGAACTCCCAAGTGCTGCAGTCGAGCTCCCAATGGCAAGCCTTGGAAAAGAATACACCATGAAAAGTGAGTTAGCTTAGGTTCAACAATGGCAGACCAAATAGTTTGAAATTTGTGATGCCATATGTGCTATGGTGACTACAAATGCCACTAGAGATTCAAAGCCGAAACCATAGGAAAATGAGGCATGAGCTAGTGGTAACCCAACCTAGGCTTATAATTGCAAAAGTGCGTGTTGGAAAACCAATGCCAATCTTTCCACCAGGGTTTGATAGATTGAATGTCCAACTTGTGTAGCATATTTAGAGGCAAAGCTGACAAGACAAGGTCAAATGTTTATTGATCTAGTCAAGCAAGTCGAAACAAAACTTGCATGTCCTCCCAAGAATGAAGTTGCATGGTAGATGTAGAGAAAAAGTCCCTAGGGGTGTGAATGCCATGTTTGTGAGAACATAGAACACTAACCCTAGGAATGCGGGCTAAATGAAGCCCTTGAATTTGAAAGAGCAACGACCACCAAATATTATGATGATTGAAAGAAAGATCATCCTTAAATCCAACTCCATCCCAATGAAGCTAGGGTTTGACAGCTTCCCAGGCACACCAAATGTTTTTGTCAATAAAAGTACCTTCAATATGCACTTTGTCTTTCATGACAAGAAGGGTTTGAAAGTCGATCCCCTTCCATGAGGGTCTATTAGCTAGATATTTGGCAGAAATGTAATTTTTGAGAAGAAATTTCCAGGCTTCATCATCAGTGATGGCCCAAATAACCTATTTTGCGCATAACGCAGGACTCTGCTTTTGGGTAGAAATAAGGCTAACCCATCGAACTTCCTGGGGAGACAACAATACTCCCAGGTGACTTTGTGAAATCCAAGATGGTCCACTATTGAAGCCCACAAAAAATCTGGAAGAAGCTTCTTAATCTTATTGTAAGAAGTTTTCAAGGGGGCCTAATAGGAAGAGTAGTACACATAGGTAGCAACAAGAACTTTAGAACAAATTTGGAATTTACCAGCCAATGAAAGTGGCTTAGTAATCTAGAAAGACATTTTTTTCTCGATTCTAGCTAGAACCACATTCCACAAGTCCATAGGAGAACCCTGGAAGGCAAAGGAAATGCCCAGAAATCGAAAGATTTCCCCATGTTGAATCCATTTCCACCCATATTGGAGAATCTAATTAGAGGCTGGGAGAAAGGATTGCCTATAAAACTAGGTTTTTTGCCATTGAAACATCGACCTAGAAGCCAAACAAAAAGTATCAAGGCATTGCAAAGCTTCACGAACATTATCTTCATCTTCAATAAGGGTGAGGAATGAATCATCAGTAAAATGGCCATTGACAAGTTGAGAAGGTGACTAAGTAGGGAAATCCCCCTGACGTGCCTAGCAAAAATAGTATCTATGAGAAGGTAACCAAAACCTTTAGTAGCCAACACATATAATGAGGGAGCCAATGGATAGCATTGGCTTTGAGTGGAGCAAAATAAGCCAAAAGCCAAAGATTGTTGGTCATTGATGGTGATACAAGCTGAGGAGTCTCTAAAGAGCATTTGCACTATTTGAATGAACCGAGGTCCAAACCCTAAGGCCTAGAGAATAGCAAAATAAAAGGCCATTCAATACGATCATAGGCTTCAACAAAGTCCATCTTGATAGAGATGACATTCTATTTGGAGTGGCGAGCCCACCCATACCTTCCCAAACAACAATGATATTATCTAGAATGAATATGGACATGATAAAACTTGTCTGCTCAAGTCTAACAATTTGAGGGAGGAGATGCCAAATCTTGAGAGCTAGCGCTTTAGCAATGATCTTGTAAGAGACATTGAGTAAAGTGATGGGATCCCAATTGCAGTTATCCTTAAGGTCCCATGCCTTAGGGATGAACTTGATGTTCCCTTTGTTAATGAGTTGACCAAGAGATTGAGAATGCAAGGCTTCAAGATAGACTTTATGAAGGCCCGAGCCAACATAAGGCCAAAGGGATTTGTAAAATTCATAGGGGAAGCCATCACAACCCATGGCATTTTCATTGACCATGGAGAAAACAACCACCTCAAGATCTTCAAGGGTAAGGGTTTGATCACAAAAAATATTTTGAGACCCAGAGAGCCGAGAGGGAACAATAGAGAGAGAATCCGTAAAGGCCCTATTACATTTAGGAAAAATTTGCTGAGTAGAAAACACCTTCTCATAATGTCTGATAAAGGATTAAAGGATATCCGGTAGCTCAAAGAGAACCATTTGGCCATATTTAATGCACTTAATACCAGGTGAGGAGTGATGAGCTCTAAGAGCCAAGAAAAATTCTTTGGATGCACAATCTCCCAATTTAAGCCAGTGAAGCCTAGCCTTGATTTGGGCACTATGGGTGACATAGCTGTCAACAATTTGTGAACTTGCAAGGTAGGACATAAGGGGTTGCTGGCAAGAGCTTCCGTGGCATGATGCAAGGTTTGCTGCTCCAATCAAAAGCTTTGTTTGCAAAAAATGAGTCTTCTCATTTTTGGGTTTTAGTGGTCTCACTTCTTCTAAGTTCCTCTTGTTTGTTCACTTTGTTGGCTGTTAGGTAATGGTTTTGGCCTCTCGGGTTTTATCAAATCATAATATATAATGTAACATAAAAAATAAAAGTACTTAATTTGTGATTTTTTCTTTATTTTATATTTTCTTTGGTCCAATCATAAATATATAAGTATGTCCTAATAGTTAATTTATCTTTTTTTGTGCACAAGTCATTTCAATCTTTGAATCAATCAAGCATCAAATTCTTGTAGTTCCTAATGGTCTAGACTTGTCTATTTGACAACTATTCTTGAACATTTAGCTAGACAACAAATAAAATCTATTCCTTTTATAAGATTATCTCCTAATTGCACCTTGAATTAGAAATAAGGTTTCACTTTCTTTCTTTGCATCTACTGTATACCCCCTTTTATGTAGAACATTTATTTCATTAATTGCATTTAGATATAATAATTATACATACCTTTGATGCATAATACCTCATAAATATTTAGATTTGAGTGGTATTTTCTTCCTTGTACACCAATATGTAATGTAGTGTCCTCCAAATATTGGAATTAGCATACTATACATTACATTTCCCACTATAGTTTTCATAATAGTGATGCACAAAATGATCCAAAAATTTAACATAACTTTTAAAGAGATATTTGAAAATGAACACTCACCTTGTCCCATCAAATAAAACTCACACACACATATATCCTTATATTGTTTTACTTTGATGAATAAGTAATAACTTCAATAATGATACACTTAATTATAATAAAAGATTTGAACATATAACCCCTCTTAAAAAATTCAAATACCTAAAGTGCATATCCCTTTAAAAATAAATAAACAAACTTTTCATAAAATAGAATAAGTCAAATGACTTTTACATGACACATATGTGTCATAGGTTAAGACATAAAACTATTAAAGATATGGAAAGGTATGAATTTAAAAGGATGATGCATTAAAAGAACATAAAATTTTAGGTGAAATTCAAATGCAAGAAAACTTCTAGATGTACTCTTCTCTTTCTATGGCCTACACACTTCACATGGCATACAATATACCTTTACTCACAAATAGAAAGTAAAAAGGGGGCCTCAAAATAAATGATTGTAGATGCATTCCCATTACTTTAGTGATCTCTTAAATGTTTCACATACATGATCTAAATAGTAGCTCAATGATTATCTACATTTTTCATCAACAAAGTAGAAAGAAATAATTCATTTCAAAATATATTATGAAGGATTTTTTTCTTATGTTTCAATATTGAAGAATGCATGCATTATGAAGTTTACATTTTGATGATAGGAAAGGATTTGATTTAAACTCAATCAAAATTATTGTCTAGATAGTTTGAGAGTCTTAAGTATCTCTAAAAAAATACCCTTTTGAGTGTCATTAAACACCTTGATGGAGCCTATGGCTGCATATCGGTATGGACCATCATCCAATAATTTAGGAGATCTATGATTCAATGGTTCGGAAAGGTTGTAATCTAGATATTCATTAATTGAGCTAGAGAGCTACACCTTTCCAAAGGTTATGAAGTAGCTTGATGGAGATTTTGTTGATACATAATTTTTCTTTGAATTTTTTTTTCTAAAAAATAAATATTTGTTTGTTTTGACCAACATGTTTTGTTTGTTTGAAATATAAATCTTAAAAAGAGATGTTAGAATAATAAGCTTTACATATAACAATAAAATCACCTTACTAAATTTTAACATATTATTATTAAAATAATTAATTACATTCAAATAACTAGAATAATTATGTTTAAAACACTTTATAAAGAACATATTCTAAAACATTAAAAAATAACTCAATGATATAATCATTATTCATAATTTTACTCTTCGATTATCTAGAAGACCAACTAGAAAGTCTATGTCAGAAAGATAATTAACACAATAAGTCCAAAGAACATAATTGTTGTGTTGAAACTTTTGTGTGTTGTATTATTTATTATATAAAAAGGAACAGAACAAAGTTAAGTCAAGAAAGGCAGCTAAGAAGATAAGCCCAATGGAAATTATTGCTGTGTTCCGCGTGGAATTGTTGTGTCCTTTCTCATGGAAAGCTCCTCGAAGATGCAAAGTCAGTTACTCTTTATGAGGCTACGAAGAAGCTGATTTTATGAAGAACAGTCAGCTATCAGCTTTCTGAAGAGGTTTTAATGCCTATGAATCAAAATTTGGAGGATCCCTGTAAACGGTTGGCGCAAATTTTGCATCCAACTATATTTTCTGTAAGACTTTAGTTTGTTTGATCATATAACAATTTAATAAGGTGTGCTATATCTTTTATTAATTATCTTTCTCCTTGAATTTTTTAGCCTAATTGATAGAGCCCTTTAATAGCACCAAAATGAGTAATTCTTTAACCAGTTCAGCTCCCAACAACCAAATCCCATGTGTTGTTAGTCGCAAACATTCTCCTATGACTGGTCTCTCCAGCCTATCCCTCTAGCTCAGATGCTAGATCTTTACACTGACACTCCTTGGTGTCTTCTTCTTGAGTCTTTAACTCTGAGATACATTTCTCAGATTCTTCAAGGCATTTTATCAACCAGTTTTGCTCCACAACAACAACATTCTTGAATAGCTTGTATTCATTTCTTACTCTTCTGAGTTATTCAAGTGCATTTACAAGCTCTCCTTCAAGATCAACTTTTGTTTCCTCTTCTTCTTCACTTTCACTATCACTGCCAAACACATCTTGCTGGTAGGAGTGATCTGGATGATCATTCTCAGATGTGTGCCTCTCATCTTCTGATTCTTGAGCCATGAAGAGGTGGGTACCTTCATCATCATTGTTGCAGCTGCTAGCAGATCTACCTTCATCATCTGCAGATACACAAGATGCATTTCTCTAACTATCTTCACAAGCCAGCTGCAGTAGTAGGCTCATTTCCATAGAGCTTCTTCAATCTATCCCATATGTTTTTTGTAGATCTGCATCTATCCTCCTATGAGGAAACATCATCAGATAAACCACAGAGTATAGCCTTCATTTTCACATCATTACATTGGTTTCTTCTTTCTACATTTGAATCGGTGGGAGGACTGACTTTACTAGGGCAGGCATTTAGGACAAACATCCAAACATCATAACCTAGAGAGGATAAGTGAACTTCCATTCTACAACTCCAAATGGAATAGTTAGACCCATTAAACACCGAAGCTGGGATTGACACTAAACATACCATTGTGTCCTTAAGCCAGAATCTACCCAAGCTAGAGAAAGCTCGTCTAACTGGGAACCTAGGCTCTGATACCGACTGTTAGACAAAATGTACCATTGAGAGGGGGGTGAATTAGTGGTTTTCAATCTTTTCCCTTTAATTGTCCTATGTGAGTATACCGGTTATCAGATCTAACTCAATGCAGACTTACCGGTTAGAGGGGAGACCAACACAAATGCAATCACACACAAAGGGACATCACATAACACCAACATATATGAGGAAAACCCAAGATGGGAAAAAACTCGGTGAGAAATGCTACTGGAGACTACTGGTCCAATCCAACCTCACTATGAATCTTTCATTATAATGTTGAGGGCACCAACCCAAGGAGAACCAACCCCTGATTTAGGGCACCAACCCAAGGAGGTACAACCCCTGCATCGAGCTACAAATCAGTGAATACAAAATATAATCATTTACTAATTAATAACCTTGTTACAAATGGATTTTGTAACACTTCTTCAAATTTCTCTGTTGGATCTCTTGTCCAGTTCACTGTCGGTTCTCTACCTCACCATTTTACTACTGCAACCTTATCTCCTACTGCAACCTTGTCAGTTTAGTCTCTTCTCCTTAGGGATAACTTTAAGAAACCCCCCCCGGGAAACTGTGTAAAATCCTGGCAAATCAGACATTATTTTCGGGGGGGGGATTTTCATATCAATGGCAAAAAAAAAAATTTAAATGTGGAAAAAATTATTTTGTATTGGTGAATTTTTTTCTAGGGTACAAAAATTCCATAAATTTCTGGTGAATAATACCTTGTTCTATGGGGAAAATATTTATTGTGGGAGGCGACTAATTTTTGTTAAAAGGAACAAATATATAATTGTATGAGCGAAAAATTTTACTCTGAAGGAAAAATTATTTAAAAGTATTGGTGATTTTTATCCACCGCTTGAAAATTATTTAAATGTATGGGCGATTTTTTTCCACCGCTTGAAAATTATTTAATTTGTTTTGGCGAATGTTTTGTTATTTATGGTACAATATATAATTTATTGGCGATTTCATGAATTCATTGCCATTAATAGACAAGGCACATCACATCACATCAGTACATCACATCACATAATACATTGAGTCTAGACTTTACATGATGTATCAATAAGCGCAGCCTCTTTGACACGTGAAGGGTGACACATACCTAAAATCCATCAATGATTTTAAACCGTTCGATGATTGTAGATCAATGGCTGAAGTTTTATTTCGGCCCAATTTTCTGAAGAGAACATAGCTCACCAGAAAGTGCCCGGATGGGAATTGGATTTAATAGACATGTATCAAATTTTCTCTTGCCCACGACTTCCAATGTGATACTTGCCAATTTGGTACTAGTTCATAGCTGTTTCCATTTTCGCACAATAGTGCATTTATGGGAAATATTTGCAAAGATACGAAAGACTTAAATTTTTTTATAGCAGTTAATATGGTTAAAGAAGTAATTATTACAATCAAGAGCTTCAACAATATATATACGATCTCTGCTTCTTTCATCTTCAATTAACCTTTGCCATTTGGTAGATAAATCATCGGAGCTCCAGGTCACGGTATTTTAGGTTTATAGGCTCAGGTTGTTTAATTTGTTAATCTATTTTCTCAAGATGGACACCCCCATCCGCTTGAGAAGCATTTTTGCAGAGGACCAGAGGGCCTTTCTAGGCTCCGTTAGAGACCCAACCCTCCAATCAGTCTGCAATGAGGTTGGGTCGTTCACCAATGAGGCTGTGCAAATGGTGCTGGGCAGAGAGTTTTTGCGAAATGAAAATAGGTACCGTGTTAACATGGACATTACATCCCGCTTCTTATCGTCTCTTCTGGACCTGGGAGGAGACAAGGTGGATATGCTGATGTTGTTGAGGAAGGTTTTTAAGGAAGACTTCCTTGGAGATGATATTACTCTTGTCATCCTTGCAGAAGTAGGGGTGGGGATCCCTTGGGCGAGTGAATTATCCAAGCTTCTCCTCCCTGACCAAGCAGTGCCAGTGGCTAGGCAACTGTTTCTCCTAAACCTGAATGCGGAGCAGCTGATGCATCATAGAAAATGGGCGTGGATTGGCAGGGACTTCCTTCGGAAATGGTTCCTCCTGGACCACTTTCCAAACTACATGTGGCTTGAAGAATCCTCTTAGCTTATTCTGTCTGAAGAATTCTACATGGAAGGAGGGCCATATTCTTAGGGCAAAATTGTAAACAATTCCACTACTTGTGCCCTAGCCCCACCCCCCTGTAGTTTTTTTTCCTATGTCCTCGAACCCTAACAGGCTCAGTGCTAGTGGCTCACTCATTTTGGCTTTTAAGTTTTTGGGGGACTCAAGTATCAGACGGAAAAATTGTAAATTTCAAAAGCATAAATATTAATGATAATTTTTCAAATTCCAGTTTGTTTCAATTTTCCTCTTACAGTCTTATGGATATAAAAATGCTTTCTATGTTTCTATTTCATTTTTATTAATTATTTTCTTTCAAATGCTTTTTGTATATGAGCTACGTTATTTCAATTATTTGTTAAACAATGGAAATAAATTTAATACTGTGATCCTTTTTATGTAATGCTATTAAAAAAAAATTCAGTTCATTCCATTAATTATTTGTACATTGATTATGGTTGATTATAATTTTATAAATATATAGTCATTCAAAATACAAAATTTCAAAAGTTTCAAGATACAAAATTTTATCGGTAAAGGTTTTTTCATTCTATTAATTCAAAAGTTTCAAGATACAAAATTTGCAGTCATTCATGCATAAACGCGGGCAGAGAGAAAACCATACTGCCCACAGCTTATAACAAGCAGACAAAAAAACTAGTTCATTGCCGGTAGGCCGCTCACTCAGTCTCACTATCCCCCTGGGTCGCCTCCTCCCAGTCCCTTCCCTCCTCGGAGGTTGATGCTTTGGCTTTCCCTTTTGCCGCTTCAGCTTTCATTTTTGCAATTCAGTTTAGGCACCCGAAGTCGGGGTCGCCCTCCAAGCTTGCCAGTAGTTGTATGGCCCTTCCTTCTTCAGCCCTATCTCTCAATTCCCTACCAACCTCCATCCTTGCCACCACATGCAAAGCCTTCAGAACTTCATCCACCCTAGTTAATTTCACAAAGAGTTTCATTGCTTCCCACCCCACTCGGGCACGTTCACAACACTGGTATTTGATTTCATCCTCTGGGCCATGAATAAAAGGAAGTAATTCATCCTGGTCGTCCCCTACCTTAATTCAAATGCCAACTCCTGGCACCACCCACTCCAAGATTGAATCCAGGTTAATTAAAAAATCCCCATCAATCAATTTGACCAATGTGAGTTTCACCTTTTCCACCTTCCGTTCGAATTCACAAGCCCATGCTAGAATCAGAGAGTAAACCTCTATGTTAGTTCAATACCGATGATTGATATGTGCCACCTCCTCTACAAGCATCAGTCAAGCTATTGCCCACAACTTCTCCTCCTTAAACTTGAACAGTCCTTGCATTCATTTATTAGATACTTTGCCCAAAAAGGGCACCAACTTCTTGTCTGTTCGAAGTGTGAAATTGGCCTCCATGGTCACCTGCAATTTCAAAAGCACTTCCTACAAAAAATGTCTTACAAAAGCTATGATTCTACGAACTACAGATTTGTTTTGCTTCAAAACAAAAACTGGTACACAGATCAAAAGGTAATAAATTTTGCCTCCATCTTATAGGTTGGGTAATGAATGTGCACGATAAGGCATTAACACCATGAGATCAAGAAAAAGATTTCCTGCCATCCTCCCCTTCCTCCGTTTGTGCGACATGCCGCAAACAACTCCTTCTGCAACAATTAATTGCCACCTTGGCATTTGTACTTTCCAAATTTGCTCACCTTAACAGGTTGAGGACTGCACATTTTTTTAAATTAATACACTAAATTTATGTTGAACTTTTATATATATTTTAAAACTATTTTTTAAAATTATATATCGTAAACATATTTTCAAAGAATTTTGTTAAACTTTAAATTAATATTTTAGATTTAATATTGAATGTTTTCTTTTTTATATTAAACTTTTACCTTTCAAATTGTATATCAAAATTTATATTTTTATTTAGTTATTTGTTTTATTCTAGAAACTAAGTTTCATGGTTTATACTATTTTTGAATTTCAAATTTTTACAAATAATATTATCATTATATTTAATAGTTATCTCAAACTATTGCACATATTTAATTACAAATAATATTAACATTATATTTAATAGTTATCTCAAACTATTGCACATCTTTAAAATTTAAATGTCTCTTATTATGGGACCGACGACATCTGACACAAAAGTGACACGAGTATGGTGATGTGCCAGAAAAATGGCAAAAGTCATGGGACCCACTACATCTGAAAACAGGTACCATCGACCGTTGGATGAACAAAGATCAATGGCTTAGGGTGGATTTTGGGGCGAATGTGGGAAGTGAACAGCTTTCTGAGAACTTTTCCCAAAAAAGTGACAAGAGTATGGTGACGTGCCCAAAAACTGGCAAAAGTCATGGGACCCACGACAATTGACAACATGTACCATCGTCCGTTGGATGAGCAAAGATCAATGGCTTAGGGTGGATTTCGGCCTGAATGTGGGAAGTGAACACATTTGGGAGAACTTCGCTCAGAATTGAAACGTTTTATATTTAATTAAATATAATTAAGTCTATAAAGCACTTTTTCGGGTAGAAGTTTAAAATTATTAAACAGACTTAAAAAATAGACCTGTAAAGTCACAACAGGGACCTTGGTCCCTCGTCTGTTGGATGAGAAAAGATCAACGACTTAGGGTGGATTTCGGCCCGAATGTGGGAAGTGAACACATTTGGGAGAACTTCGCCTGGAATTGAACGTATTACATTTAATGTCCTCAAAATTTATACTGAAGTAGTGAATGTTTTGTCCTTCGGGATCGAATAGTTATTAATAATAATTAATAAAATTACAACATGATTCTTAATGTCCTTAGAATTTATACTGAAGCAATGAATGTTTTGTCCTTCGGCATCAAATAGTTATTAATAGTAATTAATAAAATTACAACATGATTCTAGATATTTTGCCCTTTAGGTTTTACTTTTCTACTTTTTAGAGTTTACAAAATAAGAGACTCGTAAATCATAATCGTCTTTCATTTCATGGACAAACCTGTAAATCGAGGGAGATTCAAAAACAGCTACTAGATTGAGGAATGCAAGTTGCAATAGAGACTGTCTACGCCAATCTAGTGAAATAGAAATTCCAATTTCTAGGTAAAATCTAGAACACCTACATCCCGCCTTTTTTGCTTTTGGTAATCTTGTGGTCCAATTTGAGGGTTAGCATTTTTAGGTTTTTATCTAGCATTATTTTGAATTATTAACAATAATAGTGATGGGGAAAACGGGAAGTAGTAGTTCAACAAGAAGCTAAGTGAAAAACAAAATGTACCTAACTGAACTAGTTAAAACACCAGGTTTCGTTGATAAATACCATGATATTTATGACCTTGCTATCCATGGTGAAAAGCGTATCATAGATATTAGATATACATTGTCTAGTAAGGCGGCATATGCATCCAGGGCAAAATTTACTATTTTCAACCCAATGTTAAAACAAAAAACAAATAAAATCGCATCGTGGGATGTTGGATTGGGAAGCATGGTGTTACCTGAAGTATTCCCTTGCCTTGATTTTGTCATGGTCTACGCCAAAAATTATGATGAAGATAAAAAAGCAATTGTCAATAAAAATACAAAAGAGGAAATTCTATCCATAAACGAGGGAGAATTTTCTCATTTGTTGAACCTAGGATTTGAAGCCCAAAACTCAAACATCCAAATTGACCTTGAAAAGCTGGTAGGGAATTATGAGAGTTTCGATCCAAGTCACAGAGATTCATTTATCAAAGCTCTAATAAAGAGTGGTACTGGTATTGTGTTAGATCAGAATCATAAGCCTCCTTATGATTCTAACATTTTTGTTCCATGGGTTGGGGATACTATTTCCTTGCTGTCATTTTGCCTGGGATTGGAAAATGATAGGGAAGTGGGTGCAAGCCTTCTTGAAATGATTTATAATATCCATTGTGCAGGTCAGCCAGTAAGATATAATTTTATTGAGCACATTGTAAAATCCATGCAAAAACAATTAATAATGATAAAAAAAGGTTCTTGTAAGACATTTAAGTTCTCATCCTACTTGTGCTATCTTCTTCTATCCAAGTATCATGTGATAATCGAGACCAACAAGCTTCCATTGATGAGAAGACTGGGAAGAGAACAGAGTGTCCAATATATGATTGGACACCAAAGATAAGGATGCATGATAACAGAAAGAACTACAACCATTTTGTAGACTTCTTTTTGGCACCAATGTATAATGAAATTACAAGCACTCCAATGCCTAGGTTGCCTATGTCTTGTTGAGATTGCATTCAACTCGAAAGTCAAATAGAATTGGCTGACTGGTTCTTCATGGAAGAATTCATTGTGTTAAGGTTTTACGGATCGGCAGTAAAACTATACAGACTTCCAATACATGTGACAGAGAGGGTATTTGCATTAGAGTATGTACGACAATTGGAGAGCACATATAGGAAATTCCATGGTCAACAAAATAAGAGCATATTTCCTTCCTTTCCTTTCTCATGTGGAGGGTTCACATTTGAGAGAAAAGCATTCAATGTGGCACATGATTTTTTGACAGTTTTTAACTTTGGTGATGAGTGTCTCTGGTAGTACGATCCAATCAGTGTAGTTCAAGCAAGGCTTAAGAAAAATGGGAACTCTTCAGTGTTATGTCAACATGAAAGTAAACCATTGCTAGAAAAGCTTAGAAACATGGACTCCTCAGATGAGGTTAAAAAAGAGATGGAGAAAATTGCAGTTGACATTAACATTTCAATAGAAGAAATTTCATCACAAATTATGGCATTGCAAATGCACACATAGAGGACAATAGAGGAGGGCTAGGGCATCCAAAATAGGAGGTCCTACAATTTCTACCTTAAATCTGCTAATCCATCTAAGAAATATATTCCCAAATCAATTTTGCATGAATGTAAAGAGAATTATTGGACTCAAACCAAAATAAATGATTTTTGGACTATGAGGAAGAATCTCGGTGAACCAAAGACAAGTGCAAAATTTGAGAGCATCGATGAGGATGCAGAGTTTAGAAAATTGTGGGATATGGATCATGGCAGGACTGAAGATGATGATGAGCATGAGGTTGCTATTGAGCCCCCTCCAACAACTACTACAGTCCCAAAAATATTAGGTGGAGTCAATGAGTCCCTGAAAGAAAAATATAGCAAAGGGGCAAACCTTGTGGAAAAAAAGGGTTTTGAAGGTGGTGGTCTAGGTGCTAGAGGAGAGGGCATTTGGTATCCACTTTAGGTACAAATTCCATCACAGTCAAAATCAAAAGGTCATCTTAAACTAGTCATTGGACTTGATTCTCCAGATTCATCACGGATAGGTACTACTCATTACCCTCAGGGTCCACCTACATTTGTTTCAGGTTCAAATCCACAACCACTACCACATCATGGTATTCCCATTGGTGGTGAATCAAGTGCCACTGCCACTGGTGGGGAATATGGGGATAGTATTCCTATTATTGTTCAATCAAGTGCTATTGTGATTGGTGGGGTTGGCATGGGTACTACTACTGATACTAGTTGTCTTGGTGTTGGACAAGGGAAACAACAAAATATCTCTCGCAAGAGGCCACTAGAGGTAGATACTCAATCTCATACAAGAAAACATTTGGCCGCAAATAATGCAGAGGAGTGAGAAGTTGTGTGAATAGTTTCAATTGACTGAAAGTATGAGACTAATTTATATAAAAATCAAAGGGCACTATGAGAAGAGCACACATGTTTATTCAAAAGAGGATATGGCAAAAAATATTCTACAAGTAGTCTACAGTTCCAGTGATAGCTACTTGGCATCCAAGGGAATTAAGAGCCACATTGATGCCATAATTAATACATCATCTATCATTCAAAAATGCCAGAAGCTAAGGGAAACAATAGAAGTTATAGAAAGTTGTGGAAAAAAGATATTGAAGTTGCAAGAAAAGAAAAATAATTTGATTAAACTTGGTTTGCCTAAGCCTATTGACACATCAAATAAATTCATTAGAGAAGAAGCTTACAAAAAAAGCATGGAGATAAAAATGAAGTCTAATTTAGACTTGCTTCCAAAGGACACAACTCCCCAAAGATTTCTGGAATTCATCCAACCATTTACAACTCTAAATTTGGTATTGGATGAAACAAGTGATGTCAAGTAAATCTTATAAATATGGAATGTTGATGAAGTTGGAGTTGAATTTCCATAGTTTATAGAATATTGAACTTCCATCAGATGAAGAGTGGAGCACCCTACAAAAACTGGCACATAATTCTTAAGAATCATAGTATGTATTGCACAATTTTCTTCTTTTACTCTTAATTTCAAGGTTTTATGTTTTTTCTATTTTCTATTTTGCTAATCCAGCCTATGAATCTATGATGCACTTGCTATTGCTATTTTGCTAATCCAGCCTATAAATCTATTTTATGAATAGGAAAAAAACAGCACTCGCTATTGCTATTTTGCTAATCCAGCCTATGAATCTATGATGCACAGTGAAAAACTTCAGCCAGTAAATTTGTATTCTCAAATTCTCCCTTGCTTTAACATTTATGCATTTCTCTATTTTTGATTAGTAGGTTTTAGGCACTGCCATTATCTATGTTTAATTTGTCATGGCATGAATTAATATTTAATTTTGAACTCAGTTTTTTGAATAAGAGACATCAAACATGTAGCAGATGTTAAATTGCTAATACAGCCTGTGATGGCCATATAAATCTGTGTTGAGTTTGTGATTTTGATGTTTAGTCTTCACATGTTGCAAACTTGCAATTCGACCTGAAGCTGTTGTTGCTCCCCTTGTTTCTATAAAAGGGAATTCAGGGTCATTTGCAAAGGGTTCTGAAACTTTGTATTCACTTTTGCATGGACATTGGAGAATCACATAGGAGTTGTTGTTGCTCTCTTGTTTCTATAAAAGGGGATTCAGGGTCATTTGCAAAGGGTTCTGAAACTTTGTATTCACTTTTGCAATTTGCATGGAGAATCACAGTGTATTAGTATTGAATGAATTGTATCATATGGCTATATTTTGAAAGAATTAATGAAAATATAAGTTCTCGACATGTGTATTACTATTGGATGAATTGTATCATATGGTTCTGAAATGTATCACACAGATTTGAGACTCAAACATGTATATATAAACAATAAACATCTCTGTATCAATAAACACATTATGGTTTTTTTTTTTATGCTATTTTAAATCTAGAAATAGAAAGTTGAAATATACAATTACAAATCAATATTAAATTCTAATTGCAAAAAGTAATATTCTTTTGTAATATGAATGATGAGATACATTAATAAGATTAATAAATACCAATCTCTTATAGTTGCCATTCATTCTCATCAAATTCAAAGCTTTCTTGATTCTTGTCTGTGGTTTGAGTTTCTTCACTTCGAGTTTGCATACCTTTGCCGAACTACATCTCAATGCTACCAGTAGGTGACGGTCTAGTACATGGCACAATAGTCCCACTAGCACTTTGGTTTGAAGTGTTGCCCAAACCTCTTCTTTCACATTTGGACCTCCAGATTTGCAGTGCCCTATCGTAAGGAAAAGTGTGGACATCATACCTAGATGTATAGAGCCTTAAGGAATTTTCCAAATTTTTGTCTAGTTTGTTTCTTAGCTTTGATTTTAGGAACCCCAAAGCACTGAAAACTCTCTCATCTTCCACCAAACCCAATATCATGGTAAGACATAAATCAGCAAGCTTCACATATTCTGGCATTGAATCACGCAACATTTTGTTCTCAGCTATAGTTTTCCAAAGCCTTGTTACTAATCCCTCTTCGCGGGGGTTCTCCATTTTGGCATATTGTTCTCTCATAGTGTATGCAAAACGAGATGATTTCTCTCAAAGATGAGTTTCATCTAATATTCCATTTATAGTTACTCCATTCAATTCTCTGGATATGCAAAATTGTTTTATCAAAGTCAGTAGCTTACTTCGAAAATCGGCTGCACTATTGAGGCTCCAATAATGAGGAAACACGATAGACATGGCTTCAAGTAGGTTGTCAGTAGGGAATCTGCTTCAAATTTGTGAGGAAAGATCATACACAATTTTCTTCACAGAAGTAGTTACAGTCTCAACAATCTTGTTGAAATCTTCCCTTGTAACTCTTGCTAGTTGCTTCCTGGGGTGCTTTCTTGGTTCCTTGAGGTCGACCGTGGCATAGAAGTGCATTGGTATCTCAACTCCCCGTACATTGGCACATACCTCCCTGTCTTCACCGATTTGTAAAAAGTTATCATGATTGTTCAAATCTGTGAGTGTCCACCACTTAACAAATTTTTCATCAGATACTGTTGGTTGATTTTGATAGATTGTCGAGGGTCATGCATGTCATCTTATGCAGCGTAGCATATTCTGCAATATACAGAGCTCTTTTTTGGGAAGCCTTCATAATATTCCTCATTTCCTCTAGCATGGGCAGAAGAGCTGCTAAAGTTAAGAGCGTCTCTAAATTACTTAACCTGCTAAGAAGTTCAGGAAATTTTGGTTGATCTGATTCATCGCGAGTTGTGTGAAATAGTCCAATCAAGGATGGATATTCTAAAAACACTCGATGCGCTGGACCATCCAAAGAGATCCATTTGGTATCATTATCCTTGAGAAGCTTGTTCCCATCAGTTATTCCATCAGCAAAGTGTTAAAATTTCATAAATCGCTTGGGACTTCGACAGAAGTGTGAGTAGAGCTCTCTGATTAAAATTTCAATTTTTTTAACTAAAGCAAACTTGCTCACAATTCCAAAAGCTAGATTCATTCTGTGAGCCATGCAGTGAATTGCAATAATGTACGGTGCAAATGAAGTTTCAATCTTTGTACAAAGACCATTCCTGTGACCTTGCATTACTGAAGCTCCATCTGCTCCAACACAAACCAATTTTTTGGCTATCGTCATGTCATCCATACCTCCATATTCAATTAAACTTCTCTTTACTAGTTGAAATAAATTTTTCGTTGTCGCACTCTCCTTCATTTTAGCAACATATAGTAGATGAGGTTGGCAGGTATGATTCTCTACAGTATAAACATGCATGCATACCCATGAAGTATTGTCTACTGCCGTAACTTCGTCTAAAGAAAATGCAATAAAGTTTGACTCTCTTATTTTTTCCTTTACATCTTCTTTTTCAACCTCAGCAAGACAACTTGCCCATTCCCATCCACTGTTTACTAACCAGTGTCTATTAGGATAGTTAGGAACTTTCAAAAAGTGTAATAAACCACTAATTGATGGAAAATCTGTCATAGCACGCCCTCTGCTCAAAATATAAAAAACAACACTTAACTGAACAACTTTGCCCAGTTGTTCTATTTGCATTGCTTTTCCAAAAACAACTTCAATAGAACCTTTAACTTCAACAGGTTTCATCTGTATTTTCTCATGAAAATAATACTCTTCGGCATTCCCCACATGTTTACATTCTTCCTTTGCTTTCCATCTTATCACTGATTTTTCAACCCTGTCTATCATTTGTTTTTCATAAACTTTATCCATATGCTTTTCTATGGTGTCAAATTTTAGCTGCAACCTAATTTCCTTGTTATGTTTCCAAGTGCAAATCTTACACCTGCATTCTATTGGAGGCTCACCTTCAATTGGATTCTCCACTAGTTCAATGAATGGATACTTTGATGCCCAATTAATTTGAAAATTCCTCACTGACATATCCCACTCCCGATCCTTTTTTGATTGTGGTTCACCCTTTTTTGATATGGCTTTTCTTTTCCCCTTCCATGCATTATCATCAATGGCATTATCACCCAAGTCGATTATATCATTCCGGCTAACTTGGGTATCTACTAGATAATCTTCTTCAAGATCATCTTGATCTCAGATATCAGGTTCGCTATCATCTTCAACATGCGGTGTAGGTGGCAAATTTTGTACTTGTACTTGTGCTGATGTACCTTCCTGATTTTCACCAATGCCAAAGTACGAAGACAACATTCTTCTTTTTGTTGGCCTCTCCTGGCCTTCCCCACATTCAGGTTTCCTACCCCTCTTCCTGTTCGACATCTCCAACAAAATAAAGGCTGCCAAAAAAATATCAATTTGTTGAAGAAGCAATAATAGACTATAATGTATAATATACCACTTCAAAAATATGATCGCTCACCTTTAGGTCACTAGCAGTCGCTAATGCAGTCAACAACAATGATTTTCCTTGGTCTGAAACTTCGTTATTGATCAAAATTCAGAGTCTAGAACCCACCAGATTGTGTTGAGATAGATCTGATCTTTGCATGTATTTATACCAATCCTTATATGGCGAATTCTGTAGGAATTTTATATGGTATACAAATATTTGGCGAATCCTACGTAACTATAACACATCTTATGTAATTTTCGAGGCAATTATAGGTCATCCAAATATGACTTATGTAAATTTTGAGGTGATTATAGGTCGTCCATTAAATTGGCGAATACAATATAGTTGGCGAAAGTTGGGGTGAATGGAGACACGCGTTGGCAAGATGTCACGCAAATTGGATCCCCTTGGCTAACAAATCTTCACATGCCTATAGGTGAATTAAGGTCATCTATTAAGGCAACCTTAGAGAGTGTAGGCGAAAAAATTAAATTTACCGTGTGTCCACCATATATTGTATTGGCGAAATCATCACATAGAAACATTTAATTGCATAAAACATATGGTGATCGAGCCGTGACTTTGATAGAAATTGATAATGTTCTGGTGACATGGCCACCCCCAGTCGGTATAGAATATTTGCCATATCCCAGATCGTCGACGTGAAAAATTTGCCATTAGCGAATATTCACCACTAAAGTAAACTCCACTTCTCCTTCTTTGCCGGTTCTCTCTGCTGGTTGGCTCTTCTCTCAACTGCTTTGCTAATCTCCACCACTGGTCTTGATAACTCAGTTAGATATCTACCATCTGATTCCTGTTGGTCCTCAGCTTCCCTTCTCTGCAATTTGCTATGGCTCTTCTCTGTCAGTTTAGTCACCACCTGTTTCCTCCTGTATTAGACTCAATGGCCGACTACTAGTTGAACTCTTCAACCTGATTCTCTCTCACACTCAGTCTCTCCTCTGACTCTCGATGAGCACTTCACTGATTTTCTCTCTCTTTTGCAGCAGCATAACACTCTCCTTCAACAACCCACACAATATCTTTGGCTCTCATACATATATCCAGATTTTCGTGTCAAGACGTGAGTTTGAACTTGGCGCCATTAGGGTTTATTCCATTGATTGTGAGGCATATCAAATCTGATATGATCTCATTCTGTATGAAGATAGACAACCTGCAAGCAATTAGGCATTACCTACCATATCTTCCTCCTTCCAATGCACGTTTGCTAAACTTAGCAAACACAGACATTCAATCCGCGAGACATAAGATCAATCACCATAAATGGTTCTGCAGGTAGCATCACCAACCTCAAACTACACTTGGAACTTTGCATTGATCGATGCATCCCATTGATCACCTCTGTTCGACCTTCCTTGAGCCGCACACCTCTGCAACACATACCATGATTTACGGGGCCTACAATTAATATCGACCAACTCTACAACAACCTCGTTGGTGCACACTCCATCTACCGCTGCATGCATGTCCACCACCTTGACTCCACATGGCACCTTTGTCGACATTGACCTTAGCTTGGACCTCTGTGTCAGTTAGACTTGATCACCGACAATCAACACACAACCAATCCTTCTTTTTTGTCGGTTTACTAACCCTGCCAGTGTCTCAGCTTCCTTACTGGTTCTCATGCTCACCGGTAGCCATCTCGATGACACCATGTCATCAACCTTCAACTGATTCCATCTAAGGCATCTGCATACCGATTGCACTCTCTCTCTGCAACTGCTCCACTTTGCCTTATTCACCATCGGAACGGATATCATCTCACTGGTTTGTCATGGTGAGAAATCCATCACTTCTTTACTCTTCCTCATCTGTCCCAGTGGCACAATATGCCAACGCTTTCTGATCCGATGCACATCTCTGATTACATGCACCTAAGGTATCCTTTTGTTTCACGTGTTAGATCCGGTGTGAGCCTTCAAACACCTACCTTTACCTCTTCTTCCTTATCTCACAGAACTAAGATGCATACTTTCCATAATAGGAGATAAGCTCCACTTATTGGTGGGAGTGAGTCCTTGTCATCTACATCCTGCAATGCACTGATGATCTGGTGTGGGTACATTCACTATCAATCATCTCTTCACATGGTGACTGCATCTCTATCCAGTGGGAGTCCTGTTCCACATAGCATACTGGTGACCTGTACATCCTTCTTCATGAGCGTTGATGTGATTTAGGTAACATTCTACCTCTTCATCACAAACAACAACTCAAGCACCTTGCTCATCCTATTTGTACACTGGTCATAAGTTTTCCGGTTGTCAACCACTCACTTGGTTAGTTTATCTTCTCCATGTCAACACATCACTTACCAATTGACATCTTCTCCTTACCGGTGTCAGACTATATTGGTAACCTATCCATATCATCCACACAAGTCAAACACTAACTTGTGTACCAATGACTCTAGTGGTCATTCCTCTGAATGACATTCTTCTTCTTTACTGGTGACCTACAACACTGGTTGACATCAATGACTTCATGTCAACAATACTCCCATACCATTTGTCCTTTTATACCGATTGACATCAATGACAACACAATGCCAACAAAGGTATGAATTTAACAAGGATGATGCATTAAAAGAACATAAAATTTTAGGTGAAATTCAAATGCAAGAAAGCTTCTAGATGTACTCCTCTTTCTATGTCCTACACACTTCACATGGCATACAATATACCTTTACTCACAAATAGCGAGTAAAAAGGGGGCCTCAAAATAAATGATTGTAGATGCATTCCCATTACTTTAATGATCTCTTTGTTGCACATACATGATCCAGATAGTAGCTCAATGATTATCTACATTTTTCATCAACAAAGCAGAAAGAAATAATTCATTTCAAAATATATTAGGAAGGATTTTTTTCTTATGTTTCAATATTGAAGAATGCATATATTATGAAGTTTGCATTTTGATGATAGGAAGGGATTTGTTTTTCTTCGATCAAAATTATTGCCTAGATACTTTGAGAGTCTTAAGTATGTCAAAAAATATACCCTTTTGAGTGTCATTAAACACCTTGATGGAGCCTATGGATGCATATCGGTATGGACCATTGTCCAATAATTTAGGAGATCTATGATTCAATGGTTTGGAAAGGTTGTAATCTAGATATTCAAAATTGAGCTAGAGAACTACACCTTTCCAAAGGTTATGAAGTAGTTTGATGGAGTTTCTATTGATACATAAATTTTCTTATAATATTTTTTTCTAAAAAATAAATATTTGTTTGTTTTGATCAACATGTTCTGTTTGTGTGAAATATAAATCTTAAAAAGAGATGTTAGAATGATAAGCTTTACATATGACAATAAAATCACCTTACTAACTTTTAACATATTATTATTAAAATAATTAATTGCATTCAAATAACTAGAATAATTATGTTTAAAACACTTTATAAAGAACATATTCTAAAACATTAAAAAATAACTCAATGATATAATCATTATTCATAATTTTACTCTTCGATTATCTAGAAGACCAACTAGAAAGTCTATGTCAGAAAGATAATTAACATAATGAGTCCAAAGAACATAATTGCTGTGTTGAAACTTTTGTTTATTATATAAAAAAGAACAGAACAAAGTTAAGTCAAGAAAGGCAGCCGAGAAGATAAGCCCAAGGGAAATTATTGCTGTGTTCCGCGTGGAATTGTTGTGTCCTTTCTCATGGAAAGCTCCTCGAAGATGCAAAGTCAGTTACTCTTTATGATACTACGAAGAAGCTGATTTTATGAAGAACAATCGGCTATCAGTCGGCTTTCTGAAGAGGTTTTAATGCCTGTGAATCGCTGTAAACGGTTGGCGCAAATTTTGCATCCAGCTATCTTTTCTGTAAGACTTTAGTTTGTTTGATCATATAACAATTTAATAAGGTGTTCTATATCTCTGATTAATTATCTTTCTCCTCGAATTTTTCAGCCTGATTGATAGAGCCCTTTAATAGCACCAAAATGAGTAATTCTTTAACCAGTTCCGGTCCCAACAACCAAATTGCATGTGCTGTTAGTCGCAAACATTCTCGTACGACTGGTCTCTCCAGCCTATCCCTCGATCAACTTATACGCTACATCGATAACGTTTTATCTGCCATCATTAACCAGGTACATAACATTTGCTTCATTTTTCTCCTTTTACTTCATTGTAATGGATTTTAAATTTATACGGATGCCTACAGGGCATGGGTTGCAAAATAATTGACAGTGGAAGACAGCTAAGGGATTTAGTGCAGCCTGTTGCTTCAGATTTTTCTAAATTGTTCGATGGCATTTCAAAGGGTGCAAAAATGTTCTCAGATCAGGTGATTCAGACCTTGATATATTTGTTTGTCTAGAATCAGGACTAGTGTACAGTGGTTTCCTTTCAATGTTTTAAATGGTGGTTTTTTGGGCTGTTTGATTTAGAAATTCTTGAAGTCCCAGCTTTCTACAGAGGCACATTCAGTGGCGGTTGACGTATTGAAAGGATTGGGGAATGCACATTGGGTTGCAGTGGGACTTTTGGCGATAGCTAATGTTTTAGAAAGATTCGACAATATTTCAGCAAATGACAGAGAATGCATAGACCTTCTTAAAGCTATGCTTAAGCTGGGTAAATACTTGAAACAGATGAAAGATATCTATGCTGATTTGCACAAAGAGATTTTAGAAGAGATGAGTGAAGCTGCTAAATTAATAGTTTCTGGTGCCATTTTGTGTTGCTCCTTTATCACATCGAATAAATTATCCAAGTAAGTAGTTTCTTTCCATATATTCTCTGACGAAGTTGCAGAGCATAGCTCTGTTGTATCTATTCCTCACACTAAATTAAAACAAAGAAATATATTTATATTTTAGTGATATTTGTCTGGTAACTCCGAAGGTTCCTGTTGACTAAGAAGATCCGCGATGAACTTGTCTATGTTCGGGGAAAAGTAGATTCTATGAAAGCCGATCTGATGCTTCAGATGCAAGTTCTGACCGTGACTACACTTACCTTGTATCATCGGCAAAATAATGTTTCAGGTTGTTCTTAGAAATTTGCATCTTCCCAAATTCGAAAACTTCTGTAATTAATTGAAATATTGTATACCCACATAACCGAGTTAATGATTTGTCATAACTAGGTGGGAACGAGGAGAATAATTGCCTTGGAGTTGCAGAGCAAGATACCTCCGAGCAGTCCATAAATCAAGAGAGTAAGAGACTAATTCGATTACAAACCTTTGTCAATTCGATTCAAATTTATCACTCAAAAGTTTAGAATTTATTTAATCAGGTGAGATTGAGGAGAGTTGTGAATCAGAGCTCGAGGAATCAGGTTCAGACACTATTCATTCTTGGGGACAAGATAATTATTATGGGGTAAATGAGCACGAAAAACACCAAATGCCACTGCGGAGACCTCTCGGGCTGGGTAGATTCCTTAAAAAAAAGATTCCAGCCATATTTGGACTCAAAAAACCTTCCACTTATATAAAACTAAAAATGTTGGTGAAGGAGATCAAAGCATTTCCGACTCCAATTGAGTTCAAATACAGCGAATTGAAGAGGGTGACAAATGGTTTTGTAAAAATCCTAGGCCAAGGTGGTTTTGGGAATGTTTTTCACGTAAGTTCGTTCTGAAATCAAACTGTCAATTATATTCTAGAAACAACTATGATCAGTTAATAATTTGTGCATATATCTTCTGCTGTTTCATAGGGAATTCTGCCTGATGGAAGATCAGTGGCAGTAAAGATGTTGAGCGATACAAATAGTGTTCATGGCAAAACAGAGTGGATGAACGAGCTGAGGACTCTAACAAAGCTACATCATCGAAACATCGTAGAGCTCGTGGGATATTGCATTGAAGACAATCTGATGTTAGTCTACGTTTATATGCCACGAGACCTGTCAAACATAATCTTTGGTAAGTAGCTAGTGCAGTTCATTTACTTTGTGTATTTTTGTGTGATTGGAGCGCTTATCTGTAACATTAAAATAGTTCTAACCATAATATGCAGATGAAATTGATATGATTATTGACTGGTCAATAAGATTCAAGATTATATTGGACATGTTAAGGGGACTCACATATCTTCACGAAGGTGCACATACGTGTATAATACACAGAGACATTAAACCCAGTAACATTCTTCTGGACGAAAATTTCACTGCCAAGATTTGTGATTTTGGCCTTGCTAGAATACTGCAAATGGATTTCGCCCAATATGCCAACAAGACTATTTCCACACATTGCGAGCTGCTTGAAAAGGATGTAACTGAGACTTCTGACCATGTAACAACGGAACTTTGTGGAACACTGTAAAATCGCCTTACCCTTTTAACCCTTTATAAGAATGAAAATGATTAATCTATACATGAGTTGGTAAATTTTAGGGGCCCAGACTAGGGTTTTCATGTTGCGCAGCTGATTAATGCATTTTTCTTTCCTTGTCTGGCCCTACAGGGGTTACCTTGATCCCGAGTATTTCAGAACCCATCGTGCGACTGTGAAATCAGACATTTACAGCTTTGGAGTGACACTGTTAAATATAGTATCTGGCAAAAGAGCAACGGAATACATAGATGACAATATGCTTACTCAGCACGTAAGAATTATACTAGCATATATAGTCACTACAATTATATTCGTTTAGCAAATATAATGACTAAATTTATGGTTTTGTGTGTGAATGCAGGCGTGGAGGTTATGTGAAGAGGATCGGCTGCATGAGCTAATAGACCATCGGCTACTCAATTCTGATGGTTTAGTTAATTCAAGCAGCATAACAAGAACAATTTTTACAGCTCTCTGGTGCATTCATGAGGAATCCAAAAGACGCCCATCAGCATCACGAGTGTTAGCAATGCTTTTATCGGAAGAAGAGATTCCAATTCCCACACGACCACTTGAATCTATATATAGTCCAGGTGAGAGTTTTCGCACAGATATGGTGAGGGAGGAGTTGTGAATATTGAAGAGCCAGACACAGAAAAGGTTACCTACATCCTTCTAAAAAATTGGAATACTGTGTTTCATTTCACTTTGAGATTAATTTGTAATTTGGAAATTTTAATAAATTTATTGTTCTGTAATCCAGTCTTGTTGAAGTTATGGGAGAAACGTAAGATAGACCAACATCTATAAAGTTCAATTAAATTGACAAATAGTTCAATATAATGTATTGGATAATTGTGAGCAATATACTACTAAAATCAAAATTCCAAAGCTGTAATAGATTTTTTTTTAAAGAAATCAGAGGAGAAGTTCAAATATGAGCTTTGAGATAGTACTCTCAATCATTTAATTTATGATGAAATAAGACAATATCAATGTGGGGCAGCTGAAGATGGCGTTGAGTGGCTGGAGAGCGAGCGATGGTCGGCAGATTTGGTCAACAATTGATTTATCACTTCTAACATTTGTTTTTTGCGCCACGGGAGAGTTTTGTTTGAAATTTACTAACTGCTATTGCTGTTTATAAATCATTATCTAGTTGTTTAGATTTAATAAATAATATACAGAGATTTTTGGAAAAATAAAAATAAAAAGAAGCGTTTTTTCCTGAAATTTGTGGATGTACATCAATTTATGTTTCAGCTTCTTCAGAAATTTAGCCAGGTCCTCTCACTTTCAGAAGGTCCAACTAGTCCGTTCGTATAAAGAAATCTTGTCCAATCTTCTTTGAAACATTAGCAATTGCAGCCTCCGTTCGTAGATCGTTGACTAATGATGTGGTCAATACCTTACCTGTTTAACTGGGCCTGTAATTAAGGGACAAAATGACGGTGATTTAAACTCCTTCCGAATGAATATTTTCCAACCATTGCCGCTGATTGTGCTGGACTAGAGAGCGTGGAGAATGAGGATTGCTCTTGCCAATAAGAATGGATTGTACAATTGTCAAACGAATGAGACAGAAGCAACTGCTTGGAAAATGTACCCTTAGAATGGTCAAAGTGGAAATGTAGAAAATATAGTTGTTCAATAACAAATTATATTTAATAACTCATTTTAAAAAATATTAAATATTCACATTAGAAACATTCTGCTATATAACCAAATTATACATTGCTTCTTTCCTCCCCCTCAAATCGATTCAAACTCTCTCAGAAAAAATCAAATGCTACAGGTGGCACTACATCCCTAACTTTCAAGCAAAGGCAGCTAGTACGTGTAAATTTGAAACTACTCATCTTTGACCGTGCCCGCCTTTCCTAGACGGTAGGGTGAAGTTTTCAAAATAGACATGGGAGGAAATACAAATAGAGAGTAGTAGAGGTCGACCAAGAATGGAGAAAATGTTTGCCAAATCTCATTAGCACTTTGGCATGTCAATTGGAAGGGGATAATAAATAGGAGAAGAAAACGCAAAAGAGAATGAGAAAAAAAGTGGCATGGAAAGCGAAGACAGAGGGACGTGTAGAAAGGGAAAGGAGAAATTGTAGAAAGGGAAAGGAGAAATTGCGTAGGGTGAGGAGAAAAACGCAAGCAATCGAGAAGAATTCGAGAGGATTGAGGAGGAGAGGTGACGGAGATCATGCAGCTCCAGCGAGATCTTAAATTCTTAGTTCCATGTTATGGAGAGATTCACCGTCATGCACAATGGACGCGTCTATTCTGGTTTTAAAACGGTAATATGGATTGACTAACATACGTGTTAGTCGTGTGTTTTACACTGTTGATTTTGTAATAAATGGCTGTGATTGACTAACACATTGCTATCACGCTGTACGAAAGGTCTCTTTTGGAGAATAGCTTCAGCCATGCACAACTAGCCTGCGATCAAACAATTCTTTATTTAGAATGCCTAATTTAGTTTTATTATTGTTAGTTTTTTTAGAACAATAGTATGTGTGAATGCACATGCATATTTTTTGTTTTAGCCTATACTTAGTTTTTTTAGAGTTTGCTAGCTCCAGTTCTACTATGACTACCGTTTTTCAGTGTTTTTGCATGCTTTGAAATAAACAGTGAATATTCTATTTTTTTAAAGATTCGAATTCTTTTCGGAGAAGCTAAAACTCTATTTATATGGTAATTAAGTAGTAATATAGAATATGTGTGCTCTTCTAAAAACAGAGCACTCTATTTTTTAATTTTTAACATGTGTTTTATTTTACCTCTGCAATTTTTATTGCTGTTAGTTGTTTTCTTTGTTATAAATATTCTTTTCTTATTAACTGGCTTTAGGAAAAGAGACAGTTTCAGATTCTACAAGTGGTATTAGAGCAGGTAAAATTGTTTTGGGTTGAAGTTTTATTGTTAGAATTTCACCAAAGAGAATCATGTCGAATTCTAATAGTATGCTCATTCCAGAATTTGATGGGATTGACTATGATTATTGGTGCATTAAGATGCTGATTTTTCTTATTGGAAAAGATTTGTGGGAGACTGTTGAATCAAGTTACGATGAGCCAGCCAATTGGAATGCCCTTACAACCAATGATAGAACAACAAGAAAGGAAGCAAGGAAGAAGAGTGCTCAAGCTTTGTTTCACATTCAGATAGCTCTTGAAAAGAGCTTATTTCCAAGAATATTAGGAGAAACAACTGCCAAAGATGCCTGAAATACTCTACAAGAAGCTTACCAAGGCAGTGATAAAGTTAAGGTGGTCAAGCTTTAGACATTGAAGTGAGAGTTCGAGAATTTGAAGATGCAAGAAGCTGAAAGTATATGTGATTATTGTGTCAGAGTCAAAGATGTGGTCAATAAAATGGCTACACTTGGGGAAATTGTAAGCAATGAAGTTTTGATAAAAAAGATATTGAGATCTTTGACACCCAGATGGAATCATGTTGCCATAATCATAGAAGAAAGCAAGGATTTGACAAAACTACAGTTTGATCAACTGGTTGGATCCCTGATGTCTCATGAAGAAAGATTGAAAGATTCTTTTGAATGTGTAGAGAAAGCTTTTTCCTCTAAATTGTAAAACACAAAAAATGAAGATGCAAGAAGCACTAGTGCTAAAATCAATCAAGGCCAAGGTAAAGGGCAAAGCCAAAAATTTTCAAGAGGTAGAAGCAGAGGTGGCTCAAGAGGAAGAGATGGTTCCAGAGGAAGAGGTAGAGGTAAATTTGATAAGAGAAATGTTCAATGTTACCATTGTAACAGGTAGGGCCATTTTGAAAGAAGGTAAAAGTGCTAACTATGCTCAAGAAAGTAGTGAGCATCCTCTAGATCACTTATTTTTATCTTATACCAAAGGTGAAAATACTAGTACAGATGTTTGGTACCTAGATTTTGGATGCTTTGTACATATGACAGGGAATGAGAAGTTGTTTTCAACAAAGGATGAAATTTTTAAATCCAAGATCCAGCTTGGTGATGATAATTTGTTGAAGGTTGTTGCCAAAGGAGCTATGGAGGTCTAAATAAAAGAAGGTATAAAGAGTATTTATGATATTTATCATGCCTCACAATTGAAGCACAATTTGTTAAGTGTTGGGCAACTATGTGAGAAAAATTATAAAGTAGTCTTTGAGAATAAGACATGTACTATCTATGATAAGAATAAGGGCAATAGGGTGATCACTGTTGTGCCTATGACAAGAGATAGGATGTTCCCTTTGAGGTTTTGTGAACATAACAACAGCCTTGCAAATATGGCTTATGAGGATTCAAGTTGGTTATGGCATCTTAGGTATGGGCATTTAATTTTTCATAGTTTAAAGTTTCTAATCTCGCATGCATTAGTTTCTGGTTTTCCCAAGGTTGAGGACAACAAGGAGGTTTGTGAAGGATGAAGTTTCCAAAGGGCAATGCATGGAGGGCCCATCACCCACTTCACCTTCTTCAACCTATAGACATGATGCTCTTTTCATTCCACTTCAAAACCTTGTGGCCACAAGGTTTTGAAGTGGAAGGAAAAGAGCATCATATCTACAGGTTGAAGAAGGCTTTGTATGGTCTCAAGCAAGCACCAAGAGTGTGGTATGCTAGGATTGATGGATACTTCTAGGAGAATGGCTTCCAGAGAAGTAAGAGTGATCCTACCCTTTACTACAAACAAGAAGGTACTGGTATTCTAATCATATGTTTGTATGTTGATGATCTTTTATATATGGGTAGTTGTTCTAAGATGAAAGATGAATTCAAAGTTGCTATGATGAAATAATTTGAGATGAAAGATCTTGGTCTAATGAAATATTTTCTAGGAATGGAGGTTTATCAAAGTAAGGATGAAATTTTCATTTGTCAAACAAAGAATGCACAGGATGTGCTGAAGAAATTTGATATGACTGATTGAAACCCTGCCTCCACTCCAAGTGCTCATGGAGTTGTGTTATTTAGAGATGATGGTGATGATTTAGTTGATGAGACAACTTATAGAAGTATTGTGGGGAGCTTGATGTTTCTAACCCACACAAGGCTTGATATTGCATATTCAGTTTCACTTGTTTCAAGGTATATGACAGATCCATTAGAAACAGAGTCCCCAGACTCGCCGCGAGTCAGGCGAGTTCGCCGAGTTGGCGAGTCGAGTCAACCTTGGCGAGTCAAGCCAACCTCGGCGAGTTTTGCTGACTCGCCGCTTGGACTCGGCGAGTTTTGGGCAAAAATCGCCGAGTCCGAGCTCTAAGACTCGGCTGCGCGATAGGCACAATTCGGATTTAAAAAAACAAAAAAAATAAGAGCTTTTTCATTTGTTTTTTTTTTCCTTTCTCTTTGGTATAACCCTAAAAGGTCTTCTAATTGTTAGTTGTGAGAAGAAGAGAGGAAAAGTGAGAGAGAGGAAGGAAAACAAGAGGCCATAGGTTTGCAACCAGCAAGGAAGAAGAGCATCAAGGAGACCACAAATCACATTGGGGAGGCCATAGGCTTGCATTGAGAGCATCAAGGAGTCCAAAGCAAGACTTCTCTACTCATTTGAAAGAGGTAAGGTAGATTTTGCTTGTTTTTTTAAGTATGTTAATGGATTTTTTTCATTTGTTTGTTAATTTTTTTTTAGTTTAACAGTTAACTTTCCAAATCTTGAATGTTTTTATTTTTTTAGCTTAATTACAATGAGAGAAGTAGAATAATGGCAAAGTGCAAACCCTACATTTTTTTAGAAAAAAATTGTAAACATGTATTTACAATTTTATTTTTTTTTAAAGTAGGGTTTGCTGATTTTTTCTATTAGTTTATAACTTTATTAAATTTTCTTATTGCAGCAGCCTTCACGTTTAAAACCATTCATTTTTCACAATGCCTAAAAAGGATGAGGCTTGGAAATATACTGAAGACTTTATTGGCAGACAAAAAAATCAAACAAAATATTTTTTTTGTAAAGAAATTAATTTTGGTGGCATCAATAGATTTAAATACCATATTGCCAGTATACCTGGCCATGATATTGAGGTATGCAAATTACAAACTCCTGAGGCAAAACGTTTCTGTTATGTCCAATTAGAAACACATGAACAAGAAAAGTTAACTAAGAAGAGGCAATTGGAAGAGTTAAGTGCTATTGGCTCCCATGCACCCACATCCGCATCTACATCCGCATCCACATCCGCATCCACATCTGTAGGCTATGTTGGAGAGGGTTCTTCCATGCCTCCCTTTCACCCTAGTGCTTCTGCCAGTGCTAGTGCTTCTACTTCTACTCCTCCTGGTGGCACTATTACCTTTGGCCCTAGAGTTCGGAAATCTAGGTTGGATAGTTATTTTGTGCTGCGTAGTACTCCTGGGGCACAACCCTCGCTTGAGGGCATGGGTTGGAACAAGGAGGTTCATGATGCTGCAAGAAAACAAATTTGCAAGTTTTGGTACTTTTGCAATATTCCATTTATTGCAGCCAGGTAATTCTTTTTGATTTGATTGCTTTAAGTTTAAAAGTAAATTTATAGTTTGAAGTTGAACTCTACTTTGTCCAATCATAATCTATTTGTGACAGGTCTCCTTATTGGCAAGGCATGGTAGATTCCATAACCATTTATGGTGCGGGGTTTAAAGCCCCTATCGATGCTGAGTTAAGTGGCCCCCTCTTGTTACAAATGGTTGAGGATATGAAAGTTGAGCTAGAGGACCACCGACAATCTTGGAGCCAAAAGGGTTGCACCATCATGACAGATGGTTGGACGGATAGGAGGAATAGAACACTCCGAAATTTTCTTGTTTCCTGTAGAGGTGATTGATCATGATTCATTCTAATTTGTACTTCCCTAAATGCATTGAATAAATTAAATTTTGATTTGTTGAAAGTTTGAAACTCTATTTTTAGGATCCACCATGTTCTTGAAATCTATTGATGCTTCCTCACATGTGAAAAATGCCACATACTTATGTGAGGCTATTGAGGAAGTCATACAAGAGGTGGGGGAAGAAAATGTGGTGCAGGTGGTGACAGATAATGCAGCAAGTTATGTTGCTGCAGGTAAATTTTGAACTTTTCAAGTCTTGATGGAGAGGCATCTATGATTATTTAAAATTTTCTTAACACATCAAAATTTCTAATTAACTTAAAATTGCTGCAAGTAAACTTTTGATGGAGAGGCACCTGAAAACTTTTTGGTCTCCTTGTGTGGCCCATTGCCTTGACCTCATGTTGGAGGATATTGGTAAGCTTGAATGGGTGAAATCAATAGTTGAAAGGGCCAAAAATATCAGCAAGTTTATCTACAATCATGCATTGGTCCTTAGCATTATGAGGCAATACACGGGGCAAAAGGAGTTGGCTCGTCCAGGTATCATGAGGTTTGCCTCAAACTTCCTCACACTGAAATCCTTGATAAAATCAAAGGTGGCTTTGAGGCGTATGTTTGTTGGTGAGGAGTGGACTTCCTCATCCTATGCTACGACCACTGCAGGGATAGATGTGGTAAATTGCATTTTTGATGAGTTAGGTTTTTGGACCCCCTGTGGAGAAACCGTGCAGGTAAATTTATTACAATTTAACATTTAGTATCTACTATCTAGTATCTACTATTTAGTAATTTAATTTTAATTTATTAACAATTTAACTTTGCAATTTTTCTTTTTTTTTTTTAATTTAATTTGTGACTTAATTGTTTTTGTTTAACATTATGTGTAGGTCACTGAGCCCCTCATAGTTCTCCTACGAGTTATTGATGGGGAGAAGCCCTCTATGGGCTATATATATGAGGGTATGGATAGGGCCAAGGAGGCCATTAGGTCCATATATGCAGGAGATGAGGATAAGTATGGCCCCATTTGGGAGATTATTGATAGGAGATGGCAGAACCAGCTTCACAGGCCCATCCATGCAGCAGCCTATTACCTCAATCCGGCATTTCGATTCCGTGATGACTTCAAGGCAGATGAGGAGGTTCTTAGTGGCCTATATACAGTGGTTCAAAAGTTGTGTACTGATGGCACAGCCTCAAGAACAACGCTCTAGCTGGATAAATATAATAATCGAGAAGGGGCAATCTTCTCAAGCAGCATGTGCATAGAGGCTCGAACACAATTGTAGCCAGGTAGAAATATATGTAAACTTAAGATTCTTAAGTTTATGGCTTATGCATTTTAATTTTTGATTTTATAATCCAGCCTTAAAGTTGGAAATGAGTTTGATTTTTTTTTCTTTTTCGTTATTTCAAATAGATGGTGGCAAATGTTTGGGCCCTCAACCCCAAACCTTCAAAAAATTGCCATCCGTATTTTGAGCCAGCCATGCAACGCTTCTGGATGTGAGCGCAATTGGTCCATGTTCGAGCACATCCACTTGAAGAGGCGTAATAGATTGTCTATGGAGAGGTTGAATGATCTTGTTTTTGTTCATTACAACCTCCGTCTTAGGACCAGACAGATTTTGGACACTGAATCCTCTCCGATCACTTTAGCGGAGATCGATCTAGAGTCTGAGTGGATCACTGAGTCTACCGATCCCGTCTTCACTGAGGAGGACCATGAGTGGGTTGACCAGGTAGACAGAGAGGCCGAGGCTGTGGCTATGGCAGAGGAGGAGGATAGAGCACGATCTGGCACAGGCACCTCACAAGTGAAGACTATGGCTTCTCAGTCATCCAGGACCTACCTTAGACGCATTTGTAGGAGGCAGACAGACTACTCTGAGGCTCAGGATGAGCTAGAGCCTGAGCCATAGACTTGTTTTTGTTTACAATTATATATATGTTTGGGAACATTTGATGTCATGGATTTTATATACATTTGACAACATTTATAACTCTATATATCTATGTTTTCTATTTCCTTCAGCTACAATTTACATTTCTACGCATGTGATGGATGTATGTTTATGTATGTGATCAAATCAGCTTCTATTTGATGATGTTATAGTGTCTTTAAGCTTTATTCAACAATGGGTGCATGAAACAAGTTTTAAATCGTTAAAAATCTCTAAATTTCAAGGGTTTTTTTATTTTGCCAAGTCATAGCCGAGTCGTCGCCGAGTCATAGCCGAGTCACGAGTCGAGTCAGCCTTGTCGAGTCTGAGCCGAGTCCGAGTCTGGGATCTTTGATTAGAAATACATATGAAGGCAGCCAAGAGGATTTTGAGGTATGTGAAAGGCACTCTAAATTTTGGTATTCATTACTACTCTTTTGAAAAGTTCAATCTTGTAGGCTTTAATGATTCAGATTGGGGAGGTAGTATGGATGACCGCAAGTCCACATTTGAGAATTGTTTCTCTTTTGGTTTTGGATTAATTACTTGGAGGTAAAAAAAGCAAAGCATTTTTCCCCTCTCATCTATAGAAGCAAAGTATGCTGCAATTACCTCAACAGGTACACAAGCTCTTTGGCTCAGAATTATTTTGGAAGAAATTGGAGAAAAGCAAATTCAGCCTATAGTGATTTATTGTGATAATGTGAGTGCCATCAAGTTAGAAAAGAATCCAGTTCACCACAATAGAACAAAGCATTTTGACATAAAATATCACTTCATACGAGATTTGGTGCAGAAGAAAGAAGTTGAATTGATGCACATTAATACTCAGGATCAACTAGTGGATATCTTCACCAAAGTAGTTGTAAAAGCTCAGTTTTTGAAACTCCGAGATAAGATTGTAAGCTCTCTCAGCATCAACCGGGGTGTGAAGACAATTGATGCTATGATCATGCAACTCCAACGAGATCTTAAACTCTTAGTTCCACTATTATGGAGAGATTCACCATCATGCATAGCTAGCCAGCGATCAAACAAGTCTTTATTTAGAATGCCTAATTTAGTTTTATTATTCTTAGTTTTTTTAGAGTTTACTAGCTCTAGTTCTACTATGCCTATTGTTTTTCAGTGATTTTGTATGTTGTGCATGCTTTGCAATAAACAATGAATATTCTATTTTTTTAAAGCTTTAGAATCTTTTTGGAGAAGCTAAAAATCTATTTATATGGCACCTATATATTATTCATTAAGCAGTAATATAGAATGTGTGTGCTGTTCTAAAAATAGAGCACTCTATTTTTTAAATTGTGAGTTGTGTTTTATTTTATCTCTGCAATTTTTATTGCTATGAGTTGTTTTCTTTGTTATAAATATTTTTTTCTTATCAGTTGTCTTTAGGAACAGAGACATTTTCAGATTCTATAGAAATCATGTGCAAAGGGAAGAGAAAGATGAGGAGAAAATAAGAGAAAGTGAGGGTGAAAAAGGTGAGGAGGCTCCAAATCCTAAATGATGAATGATTCTCATCAACAAGGGTGTGTAGGTAGAGAATAAAGTGAAGGGAGAAATAAGATAGAAGAAAGTCATGAATTGAGGTGGAGGTATTTTTGGCAGAAAGAAGAATAGAGGATGGGCATGAAATGGATCTGTACAATAGGCTATACATAGGCATAAATGTCATTCTCTATGACCCTCAGAATCCTTTATGCCAATGTTTTAAGTAGACCTATTGAATGGGAAATGAGAATCCATCAAGCTTAAAGGATGTAGGAATTTTGTTTGACATGAGGGAAGAAGAATGTAGAAGGCATAGGAAGTGAAGGAAAGTATGCGAGAGGAAATGCGGAAAAAAAAACAATGTGAGGAGGAGAAAAATTTGAGTAGAAAAGGATAAATTGAGAGGAAGGCCTACCTATAAAAAATAAATCTTGAATTGTTAATGCTTCTTTAGGAAGCTATAAGTATCTTTTGGTACTATTATACTATGATCTCCTCCACTTAGAAGGGAGGAATTTGTTGAGGAATTGGGGCATTGCAATATTGATAATGGCTATTTTTTAATATTTAATAAAATTAGCTACACTAGTTTGATTAGCCTAAATTCACCCTACCTGTGTGAAGGAGACATTTGATCTAAAATATAAACTGGTAATGGCCTATAAATATCTACGAATGGTTAAGCATTCCAATTATTTGTTAGTGTTTTGTTGATTATCTAATACGAAAGTATCATGGATAAATATATCTATCTTCAATAATCCAAAAGATCTTATGAATTCATTATCAACCATTACTAGATTATATTTTGGTCACTAGACACACATCAATAGGTTGGATTGAATTTCTTAATAGACATACTTGTATGACTTTATGGTTGTGATGCTCATTATATATAAATGTTTATAATTTATTTCCTAGCTACTACTAAATTCAAGTTACAAGTAATTAGATGATGAAAAATTTATCTTGTATAAGGCACGTTGCTATGGTTAAGAGTCAATTGGAGTCAAAGAGTTAAATTATAGAAGCTTTATTTTAATGTTTTTCTCCCAAAATTGATAATTTTCTCCATTTAAGTCCTTATTATCCAAAATTATTTTCAATAATTCTCCCAAGGATACTTTATTTTGAGTGATTGAAAATTATTCTATTTTCTCATGACTCCCGAGCTCAAGAAATCAAGTGCAAAGGATGTCATCTTTGTGAAGATGGGTGAATTAAATTTGTGTTAAAAGGGATATAGAAATGAGTGTAAGTACTCTGTTCAAATAAATGGATGCTAAACAAATGGATAAGAATTGCATGGTGATAATCACTATCACCACAACTTTAAATGTTTCATTCACTATAATAATTGCTCATTGTTTTTCTACTGTCAATACAAGGTTTAGGAAAATGATATGCAATATGAACTCTCTTACTACTAACCATTGATATCATAGTTAATACAAATGACAAGTACAAAAATTATCTACACCATAAATTAGAAAACTATAAAAATATGTAGTCACACGTAGCATAAATGAAATTCAAAAGTTGAGAATGTTATAATTTATAAATATACGAAGTATACATCTTCCTACGGTGACCTAATGGATATAGTGACATGGAAAGGGAAATGAGAGTGCACTTGGAGACTGAGTACGAAGATGCATCTTTGGATGAACAAGAAAATAGATTTGAGAATAAGGAGTAAGAAGAAGAAGAGGGTTTAGATGAATATTTTGAACAAATTGAAGAGGTTAGGGAAGATGAACTATAAAATGTTGAGCAAGATAAAAATGAGAAGAACCACATAGAAATATTCCCCAAAGATCCAAAATATCATGAAATCTAGTTGAAAAGTATAGCCCTCCATTTTTTTGTTGTATAGTTTATTTATTATGTACTAATGATGAACCTAGATCCTACAAAGAATCTATTATTATAGATGATAGTGATTCTTAGATACAAGTCATGAAAGAGGATATATATATATATATATACTCTTGTAATACTTTGGACCTTTCACATTTTTTCAAAGAAATACCTTTTACGGTAAATATATCTTTAAGAATCTAAGTTTGGAGCATATGGTTCATTAGAAAAGTACAATGGTATCTACTAGTAGCCAAAGGCTAATTTCAAAGAAAGGAAGCTAAATTTGGTGAAATATTATCTCTTATTGCTAAATTATCCTAAATTAAAATTTTTGACCATAGTTGTTGCTAATTATTCTGAAGTTTGAGAAATTGGATGTTAAAACTATATTTTTGGATGAAGACTTGGAAGAGAAAATTATATGCAATAGGTTAAATTTTTTGAGGTAAAAGGAAAAGAACACTTGGGTTGTAATTTAAGACAATCTCTTTATAGTTTTAAGAAGTCACCTAGGAGGTAGTATAAAAAATTTGAATCATTTTAAATAGATTTTGTAAGAACTGAAGAAGATCTCACTATTTTTATATTAGATGCATTGATTATTATATCCTAATTGTTGCCTTGTATGTTGATAAATTTTTTTTAATCAACATTAGGGGTATGATTAGTGAGCTAAAAGCTCAACTTTTAGGTAGTACATTTAAGATAAAATATCTAGGAGTAGTAAGGTACACATTAAAAGTTAAAACTAGAAAAGATAGGGTTAATGGAAAACTTTAGTTATCTCAAAGGATGTTAATGAAATTTTTAATAGAAATTTAATAGTATGTAGGATTGTAAATTGATTAGAATTTCTTTATCATCTTACTCTAAGATTTCATTATATATGTGTCCTAAGATTCATATGATTTTGATAATATGTTTAATGTAACTTATACTAGTTATGTAGGAAGTTTAATGTATGCAATGGTTTGTACTAGGCTAGATACTGCCCAAGTAGTGGAAGTTTTGAGTAGATTCCTACTAAAAAATATTAAAACTATGTAAAACTAGTAATAATGTATTTGTATGGTACTTATTATTATTGTAATTATATTAATATGAATAGTGTGGCTAAGGTATTAAAAATATAATATTTAAATGATTTAGATTAGGTAGGTGACTTTAATAGTCAAAGGTCCACTAATTGTTATGAATTTACTGTATTTGGAGTAGTCGATTAGATGAGAAAGATGTGGCTAATGTTTTTTGTATCCACCACTAAAGGAAAGTATATGAATGATAACCATGTCTCTAAGGAAATAGTTATACTATAAATATTGTGTAAATATACTTGTTTTGATATTTAGAATGGTTTTGGTAGTTAGAGTGCAATTTATTTCGCCTAGAACCCTTTTTTTCATGAAATTACTTGTAATGGGTAAATAGAGCTAAAGAATATTTGAAATAAAAGATAATGTTCAATATTCACTTATTAAAATTGTATATTAACTTATTTTAATTACAATTTCCTAATTCTTTTTTATCAAACTTTCCTACATCAAACCCTCAGTAGAAATTAACCTTTAAGTAAAGCTATGATTGATTAGAAAAGAGAGCTTACCCTTGGCGGGATAGAGACTAAATTGACAAGTCTATACCTCACAATTGATAATGGTACTAATGTGATGCTTTTCATAAAATTCCTCTAAGTGTTAATGCAATAACATGATAAATCATAACAAAATCTATCATGAAAACATACTTGAAGATGACTTGTTGCTTCTTATACTCAAATCTACTCTTGAATAAAGGAGGAGAGTGTTTGAATGGGACTTATGAATTGTGAAAGATGATCAAATGAATTAGAGATGATTCCTTTATGTAGGGCTCTCAAGGTATTTTCACTTTTAGGCCAACTTCCAATGTTCAAATCAAAATATTAGGAGTGGATAAGAATAGTAGGAGCCTACACTTTGATAGGTTCAAATTTGGACCCCTTTTTGCTAGGTTCCCTAGTCCAATAGGACTATTCACGTCATAAGTACATGAAAATAGTTTGGATGAGATAAGGCCAAAATAGGAATGGAATTACCTAGAAGGAGACACATGAAAGAAAGGGCCCAAAAAAGAGTGCAAATTTTTAAGGGAATACAATTTATGACACTAAACTAATAATACCTTATTCTCTGCAAAAAGGGTTAGAAAATATGTTCAATGACAACACGCACACAAGAGCAAAACGTTAGTGTTAGCAACAAAAGATTATTCTAAACAGGCCTATCAAAAGAGATACCAAAAGCATGAGAGAATATTTAACTAGGAAAATAAATATGATGAGGCATTTCCAAATGCCTCCTAACATGCTCTTAGTTCCTTCTCCTTTGTTCCTCTCCTCTCCAAGTTCCAAACTAGTATAGCTCTCAACAACTTTTTGCACTATGGATGCTTATGGAGGTTTGAGATTGAAGTATTTACTCTAAATGTGAATAAAAATCTAATACTAGATGCTATGATATTAAAATGATTTATTTTAAACCAAAGTGACAAGATATTAGTGATTTATGCTAGATGCTCTCTAAAATTCTCTATAACTTAGATGCATACAAGTTTTTAGGATCTGGATTATGAAGAAATGGGCTCTATTTATAAGAAAAAGATTGACTAATCTCAACAACGGTCAGGATTTGAATGATATTCAATCCATGTGATGGCTTTCAACCCAATCCCAGGATGACAAGTGTCAATGTGAGATAGGTTGAGAGGAGAGGGAATAAACATTAAATACTTGACATGACCTGAGAGTTAACTTGGGAGTTAAAGTCAAGGTTAGGTTGAATGAATAAATTCTTTATTCAAAGAATAAAGCTTTTATCCAATGGATAAACTCTTGTGCAAAGGCAAAAGGGATAACCATGGTCAAAACAATAAATGTTTGAGGAGACACATGAGTGCAAGTTGAATAAACCATAAATGGTTATGTAAGAGCCATTAGTGGTTTTGGAAGACTTTGGAGGTTAAATTGTTGAACACGCAAAGCATTTAATGTTTTTCAAAGACTTTGAAGTCTTTGAGAAGTGACTTCAAGTTGCTTAGGATTGTGACAATAATTAGGGGATGGATTAGGCTAATTAGGAAGGGTTTAGAAGAATCTAGAAGGGTGTTTAGGAATGCAAGTGGATTTGGTGGGTGAGGGAAAATAGGATTTTTATTTAAAATAAATTTCATTTATTTCAATAAATGTGTGCCAGTTGCATTTGTAAGAAAATGCAAGTGGGGGCGGATTTATGATTTAAATAAATGTTTTATTTAATTTATTTAAAAGAGGAAAAGGGGATTAAAATAAAATAAATATGATTTATTCATTTAATTGATTTTGAGAATTTTGGTTTAAATGAATTAATTAAAATAAATTGAATAATATATTTAATTAATAGGAGAATATTTGAAATGGAATTAATTAATTATTAATTTAATTAACTGATGGCTAGTGGATTTTTAATCAAATAAATAGGGAATATTTATTTAATTAAATTGGACAGATTTATGTGACTACATTTGCCCCTCTTTGAGATGGTGCGGTTTATCGTGTTGTTTCAAAGAAAGAAAAATAGGTGCGAAGAAATGCCCCATAAAATATTAATTTTTAATGGGTGGTATGCCCCCTCGAGGGATGGGTCGATAAATTTTGAAAAATCGGGCGATCTCTTGAAAAAGAATGAAAATTGGCAGGGTGATAGACGAGAAGATTTTTAGCAAGACTGATGAAAAATAAAAGAAATCAGGGATAAAATGGAGAAATAGTAGGATCGGGAAGTTCACGGGGACCACGACGGTGAGTGGGGGAAAGTTAGGGGCACGACGAAGGGTTTATATGGGGAGAAAGGGGTGAAAACAAGCTCATTTGTTACCGTGACCATAGTGAAATTAGAGCTCTGATAGTGGCATTTTAGAGGAGCAAGCAACAGTTAGGATGCCGATACCAGTAGCAAAGCACCGATTTGAGGGAGTTCAATGATTCCAGTGGCCAAAGGACTACAGACTAGCAGTATGCAAATTTGAAATTTTGAATTTTATGCATTTTTTATGTGTTTTTTGCTGAGTCCAAGTTGAGTTGAGACAATAGCGCTGAAACTGTATTTTGGCGCTTTTGTCCAATGAATTAGCGCTATTGTGCCACAATAGCGCTATTGTATAGTCTTTTGAGCGCTTTTGAATAGTTATTTTAGCACTTTCTCTTATTGAGTGCTTTTGTATGATTGATTGAACACTTTTGCGATGGAGTAGCGCTTTTGCATAGTCAGTATAGTGCTATTATTGTTTGAGCGCTAGTGCCTAGGTGGTTGAGTGCATTTGATGCCAAACAATGCTATTGTCTAGATGTTGTAGCGCTTTTGTAATTTAAGTGCTTTTGTTAGGCGATTAGCACTTTTGGATGGAATGAGCGCTTTTGTATGGGAAATAGCGCTTTTGTATACAAAGATAGATGCCCTAGTGTTTTGATCACAAAATCTCCAGATGCCAATGATGAATGGATGGAGATGCGGAGTGAGAATTACTTTGAACCATAGTAGCCCTGATGAGACTTAAGTCATTAGGATAAATGCCTATTGAAGTCTAGGTGTGCCATGATTGCTTACATGTTGATATCCGAAGATACTTGATCAAAGTATCTGTTGATAGTTTAGGTTTAAAATTTTTAGAAAGTTTGAAACAAAACAACTGATGATAATGGTTGATGCACTTGTGTAGGAGGATTTGCGCATCTTACAGTTGCACGAGAGACATCCCGCCACACAGGGGCTGCGTGATCGGCTAATAGAGGTTGAGATTGATTGCATTGCAGTGACTGGGCTATATGACATTATGCATATGTCCGTGATTCAGATGAATCATGGTTTGATGACAGCCTTGGCAGAGCACTGGCATAGTGAGACATGCACATTTCACTTAGCTCAGGGGGAGATGACGGTGACACTAGAGGATGTATGGCGCATCCTACATATTTTGATTCGAGGGGAGTTGGTCACCTATGACAGAGCATGGGGTACCTTGACAGTACAGAGATTTTTCAATGAGGATGTCTATATTGATGATGGCTCCATAGCCTGGGAGGATATTGCTTCTTTGTATGAGCCATTACCAGTAGTGTTGTCGAGGATTGTTGGGGGGCTACTATGTCCTGATAGATAATCAAATGGTCTGGCCGTTGGTTGGGGACAGGTTATTGAACAGATGATGACAGAGGGGACCCGATTTGCCTAGGGACTATGCGTGTTAGCGCACATGTATCAGGAGCTGCATGAGGTAGTATACTGTGGGAGGGGCTCCTTGGTAGTGGGAGTGATGCTACTACATATATGGGCATTGGAGAACTTACCAGTTACTCGACCAATGAGCCTTAGATTTCGGGCAGTCGACCAGCCATATATGTTCATGTATAGTGGTATGACGAGTCAACCCCACCTGGGGAAGTTAGAGTGGTGGCGGCGGGCACTGGATGATATGGATGTAGTTATTTGGAGACCATATATAGAGTGTGAGCCCTAAGAGGATGATGCGGAGGTGTTGTCGTACGTATTCGAGACCCGATTCCTCATTGGGAGGACATGCTACCATGTAGAGAGACAATTGCCAGGCAGAGTTATGAGGCAGTTTGGGCCGCAGCAAGGATTGCCTAGGGGATCAGGGGAGTATGCTAGGGTGGTACGAGAGAGATATGCATGGGGGCCAATACTACCCTATGATCAAGCATTGGTAGAGTTTCAGATGTTATAGGCGATGCCATGGGATATACAACCGAGGGTAGTAGATGCAGGGGTATCAGAGGAGTATACGCAGTATATGGCAGCTCATCCGATTCCATAGATATCAGATCCAGCAAAGCCGATTCCTGATTTTGAGGAAGAGGTGGAGAGGATGGTGGAGGTGGCAGAGGAGGTGGCTTAGGTGGTCGAGTCCAGCGGAGAGGGAGAGGTGGTTTTCCACTGTGGATATCATAGGGACCGTTGATGCCCGGAGGAGTCAGATTAGGTGGCCAAGGTATGGAGAGGGAGATACCGATGGACAGAGGGGAGGGAGCCACTAGAGGGGGAGCTATAGGTGAGGCACCTATGGATACAGGGGAGGGAGTGACAGGTGGTGGTGATCTTCAGGATCATATGCTAGCATATTTGTAGACTCGACTTAGAGCGGCCGAGACACAGGTAGAGGATCTGGAGGTGGAGGTTGCAGCGAGAGATGTGCAACTATTTGCACGAGATTCAGAGCTGACTGTAGTGCTGCGGGAGAGAGATCAGGCCGTTGATAGGGTGGTCCAGTTACAGGAGAGAGTGAGGGTTTTGGAGGGAGTACAGGGACAGGGGCCATCTGTGGAGGCCTTGGCGACGAAGGTACGGAGAGCAAGTGGAGAGGTTGATTATTGGTGGGGTCTATATGAGCAGGTGGTGCCAGCTAGTCAGTGAGCTCTGAGCTATTCATAGATGCGATAGGCCAGATCAGAGCAATCTTAGAGGATGCAGAGTAGTGGGGGTGTGGTGGGTCCTCTACGGAGAGATAGGTCAGGGGGTGCAGGAGCTAGTGGGGGTTTGATGGGGCCTCCATGGAGAGATAGATCGGATGGTGCAGGGACTAGTGGGGGAGCAGGTGGTGATGGTGGGGTAGCATCTGGTCAGAGTGGTATCTGAGAGAGCATTTTGCATGCATGTATTTTATCATTATTATTTTGGACTGTATCTTGGATGGCTCTTGGTAGCCGATTTTTTTAGACTTCATTGTACTCTGAGATATGAGATGATATATATATATATATATATATATATATATATATATATATATATGAGTAGATCCCATATTTTGATGATATGCATTTTGATATGCATGGAGTTTATGCTTAGATGGATACTTGTTTTATGCTATATTTATGTGTTTATGAGATGATTCCTATATGTTGTTTATGTGCATGTTTTATGATGTTGGATTCTAACATGTGAATGTAGGTTTATATATGCATGATTTGTTTGATGTATTGCTTTATGTATGTAATGCCATGATGATGATGTATGCATAATATGATAATGATATAGAGAGTATCTTGTACTTTATATGAATACAAGGATGATATAATGATATGCAATGATGTTAATGCAATGTTTTGAACGAATGGTTTATTTTATGTATATGCATCTATATGGTTTGAAAAAATGAATGTATATGTGGATAAACAAAATTTAAAGTACAAATGTTTAAATGATGATTTCTAAATGAATGCATATGCTATAATGTATGAACCAATGTTTTGAAACAAATGATATTTATGATTCTAAATGCCTAAAATATGATGAAGTAAAATGATAATGTGATGATAATGCAACTTATGGTTTAATGAATAACTGCACCGTAATGCAATTAAGAGGGATAATGAATGCAATCTTAAATGAATCCTAAGGAAAATAACATGAGATAAAATGGATGAATGAATTCACTTTAACTATTGAATAGATGAATGAATGTATGCAATTTATGGAAACCTAAACAAATGGATGATACCTAGGTGTGGAAAAGATGATAAATGATGATCACTAATAGATGTTTAAATGAATGTATAGTAATGAGTAATCATGGTAGGAAATGCAAATAAGGATAATTATTTGTGTAAGTGAATCTAAATGTCATGAGCGCAATAATGAAATGATATAATGATACTAATGCAAGTAAATGAGAATGAACTATATGTGGTAAGTGCAACTAAATGATATTAAATGCACGCTAATGAATGGCTAAAGAATAATGAAAATACAACTAAAAATGTAATGAAATGATGATGGGATGATGCTAGATGAATGCAAGGTGTTTTAGACTAAAGTTGCATGATGCACTTGATGATGTATCAGAGTACTCTATCGTGATTGTATCCAAAACCAGCTCAATTTTTGCATAATCACTCATATTTAACTTTGTTTACACTTTGCATGCAAAATTATGTAAATAAATGAGTAAATGGATGGACAGTATGCAATGGAATGCAATATAAACAGATGAGATGAAATGACGATCCACAGTGCTTTATTTTTCATCATTGAGCTTGAAAATGTTGTAAGAAAATACAAGCAACTTGACATAATGATTCAAGATGACCTGAGTATTCCTTACATGGATTGTGATATAGCAAGTTAATACAAACAATTTGATATAATGGGTCAATTTGACCTGAGTATTGCTTGTGGAACAGACAAGGATCATCTTCTTTCATGCATGACTTGGATCATCCTCCTTGATCTTGGGCTGATCATATCCTGAGACAAGTTCATACCGTAATAAGAGATAAAAACCTTTATCCAAAATGGATAAGGTAGGAGGAACCAAAGAAGGACCATTTGTTCTTGTAAGCAAACAGTATATATAGAAAGAATAAAGAATATGGATCCTTGGTACTGGTTCATGCTCATATGGTCGAGGTATACGCTGTAGTTAGCAAGCCGTAGTGATCCATGACTATATTTTGCCTATGATCACGTAGCTTAGTGAACTTCCCACATAGACACCATTAGTACATGCCCTAGAACTTCATCAGAATAATCCGCAGAAGATACAAACAATGTTGTAGGAACCTGATGTATATAAACAGATGAATAACCCACAAATCAACCAAGTATTTAATAGCTTAAATAGAATTTTCTTGTCAAAGAAAATGTCATTTTGTCTTTGTTTTGGTAAGGAAGGATGCATCCTTGTTAAGAAAGTTTGCGTGTTTGATGTTGATTGTTTGGTTGGTTGGATAAGTGGTCATCGTTTGGAGTTTTTCACAATGTTTGTTTGGTATCTGCTCAGATGAGTATGTACAATGTGTTGCCATGTTTTTCTGTTTGATTTTTGATGTTTTCTGATGTTTTTGGATTTTGTGAGACATTATGAATGTTTTTTCGATGTTTGATGATTGTTTTGAATGTTTTTGGATTTTTTATGATTGTTTTGAATGTTTTTGGATTGTTTGTGAGACGATTTTCCAATGAAGAACTCAATGAATCACAAAACAATGTAGAACCCACTTCCATCAAACTAGATTAAGGGCATTGCCCCCAGTTTAGACATGACTATGAAAAAGCAGGATGCCATACACATGAAGTACTATCCTTAATTGCAGATCAATGATAAGCCATGGTTTGGATGGATGGACAAGTGAATAAAATGAATGTGATCGCAACAAGTCTGAAAGATAATGGAGCCATAGCTTTTATGAGTGGCGCCTATTTGCCAGGTTTTCACCATTGTACTTACCCAAGGTGCCACCGAAGTGGTTGTTCACCGTTTGGATGCATGATTTTTCTTTACTATTTTGATGTTTTTATATGTTTCTTTAGGACCTTTATCTGGATGTTTTTGGTATTTTTGCTAGTATATATGGGAGCCCGATGCTCTGTGCAACTTATGTATAAAACCTTTTGATGTGCATGCTATTGATTAGATCTGCTAGCGGTTCTCCTTCTGATGTAGCCAACTGATATGCCCTGGACCCAAATACAACAGTGATAACATATGGACCCATCCAATTTGATTCAAACTTTCCTTGGTGTTCTTGGTTGGGTTGGTTACGAGGATTCTCTCGAAGAACAAGATCACCTACCTCGAATGTACGAGGTCTAACCCGATGATTATAGATTTTTCTCATGCGTTGCTGATAGGCTTTGAGGTGGTTGTATGCAACTTGTCATTTCTCATCAAGTAGCTCTAAGTCCTGAAGACGGGATACTCTGTATGCTTCATCATCGATGAGTTTGTGCAAGGAAACCCGTAGTGATGGTATCTCAACCTCAATAGGTAAAATAGCTTCTGCACTATAGACCAATGAGTAGGGAGTTTCTCCTATAGGGGTTCGAATGCTAGTTTGATATGCCCATAGTGCTGGATTTAATTGAACATGGCAGTCACGGCCGACATCATTGACTATCTTCTTTAGGACTCTCAATATTTTCTTGTTTGATGCTTCAGCCTGACCATTGCCTTGTGGGTAATAGGGCATGGAAAAGTGGTGTTGGATGTGAAATTTATCACATAGTTCACGAACATCCTGACTCTTGAAAGGAAGACCGTTATCTGTGATGATGGACATGGGTACACCATATCGGAAGATGATGTAATTGAGGATGAATGAGGAGATCTTCTTGCTGATGACTTGGGTAAGTGGAATAGCTTCGATCCACTTTGTGAAGTATTCGGTGGCGGTAATAATGAATTTGTGGCCGTTGGATGAAGATGGATGGATTTTACCCACAAGATCAAGGCCCCATTAACAAAAAGGCCATGGTGTTGTGATTGGTTGCAATTCCTGTGCTGGTGCATGTATCAGGTCTCCATGAACTTGGCATTTCTTGCACTTTCTGACAAAATAGTAGGAGTCTTTTTTCATAGATGGCTAGTAGTATCCAGTGCGCAGGAGTTTCTTGGCGAGTGATGGACAACTTGCATGAGTTCCACAAATTCCTTCATGTACCTCTTCCAAGGCCTTTGTTATCTCATCCTATTCTAGACATCGAAGGAGAGTACCATCAATACTGCGTCAGTATAGGGTTTCAACAATAATGGTATATCGAGCGGTTTGGCGAATGAAGGTTTTACGTTGGTTATTCGATTGGTTAGGAGGAAGTGTGTGATCGCAGAGGTAGGTATAGAACTCACTGTACCATGGGGATTCAGAATCGATAAGGCGACATATCATCTCAGATTCGGGGATATCATAAGGGGGATCCAAAGTTGTTCTACCAAGAACTTGTAGCATGTTGAATTCTGTGGAAGATCTAGGAGAGATTCAATGGTAGCCATCTCTTGGTATTTGTTCAAAGGTGATAGTAGTAAATGATGCCTTTAATTTGTCCACCATTTGTTTGTATGGCATGAGTTTTTCATCTTTAGTCTAATATTCATCAGTTGTTTGTTGAATGACCAGTTGGGAGTCACCATATACTTGTAGTTCTTGTAATTTCCATTGTGCAGCTAGCCTGAGTCCTGTGATCAAGGCCTCATACTCTGCTATGTTGTTGGTACATGGAAATGTGAGCCTGTAAGACTTCAGGATGCTGTCACCTTGAGGTGTGATAAACAGAATGCCTGCCCCCGAGCCATGCCTAGTGTATGAACCATCAAAGTATAGTTTCCATGGTTGTGCTATTGTGATCATGAATATCTCTTCATCTAGAAAATTGGAAATGAGAGGATGATCGCCTATGAGTGGTGCATCAGCCAACTAATCTGCAATAACTTGACCTTTGATAGCTTTACGGTCCACATACTCGATGTCAAAGTCATTGAGAATCATCACCCATTTGGCCAAGCGGCCTATCAATGCTGCTTTACTGAGTAAGTACTTGAGTGGATCAATCTTTGCAATGAGCTATAATTTATGTGTCAATAGATAGTGCCTCAGATTAGTGGTTGCCAAGATTACTGCTAGGCAAGCTCGCTCAATAGGTGTATAATTGAATTCATATCCAACCAGTGTGCGAGAGATGTAGTAAACAACACACTCTTTCCCTTCTGCATTGTGTTGAGCCAGTAGCACTTCCAATGCTGTATTAGTTGCTAAAATATAGAGTAACAAAGGTCTGCTCAGATCTGGTGGGATCAACAATGGTGTATTCATGAGATAGTCTTTAAGCATCTGGAATGCTTGCTGGCATCTGGTATCCCATTGAAAGTGGATGTTTTTGTGTAGTAGGTGTGTAAATGGGTGACACTTATCTGCCAGTTGTTCAATGAATCTTTGGATGGATTGTAGGTGCCCTTGTAATGTCCTTAGCTGACTGATGTTCTTTGGTGGTGGCATGTCCATGATTGCTTTGACCTTTGCAGGATCTACCTCAATACCTTTGCTTGAGACAATGTATCCTAGAAGCTTCCCTGAGGTTACTCTAAAGACACATTTCTTTGGGTTGAGTCAAACATGATATTGTTCTAGTCTATCAAAGATTTTATCTAATATGTCTAGATGACCTTCTCTAGTGAGTGATTTTGCTAGTAAGTCATCAACATAATCTTCCATTATAGTATGCATCATGTCATGGAAGATGGTGGTCATTGCTCGTTGATAGGTCGCTCCTGCATTCTTGAGACTGAAAGGCATTACATTCCAGCAGTATGTGCCCCATGGACATGTGAAGGTTGTCTTATGTTGATCCTCTGGTGCGATCTTTATCTGATTGTATCCTGAAAAGCCATCCATGAGTGAAAGCATGGCATGTCCTGTTGTTAGGTCTACTATGATGTCGATAATTGGTAGGGGAAATCATCCTTATGACATGCCTTATTCAGATCTCTAAAGTCAATATGAATACGGATGCCCCCATTTGGTTTGCCAACAGGCACAATATTGGATATCTAATCTGCATAATCAATTGGTCTAATAAAACCAACATCTAGGAGTTTCTTGAGTTCTTCTTTGACTAGTACTACAATCTGAGGATGCATCTTACGAAGCTTCTGCTTTATTGGTTTGGCTCCTTCTGCTATGGTGAGGTGGTGCATGACTAAATCAGGATCAAGCCCAAGCATGTCTATATATGACCATGCTAAGTTGATCTGATGCTTTTGAAAGAACTCTACAAATTTAGGTTGTTCCTCTGGAGTTAGAAGAGATGCCAAATGTATGTGGTGAGGAGTTTTAGGAGTCCCCACGTTGTATTCTTTTGTTTCCTCGATGAGAATCGTTGATAGTTCTTATTGTGTACTAGCAGGGAGAATGTCAAACCTTTCATCCTCTGGCGCCTCAGAGAGGTTTTCACCATTGGATACGCTCTTTCTTTTTACTTTTGTTGGATCAAACAGTGCCACAGTGTGGTTTTCATTGGAAGATCCATGTTTTATTGTTATATTTTTGCAGCTGAAAGGTTTAGCATCTGCCCCGAAGTATGTTGCATTATTAAGTTCAATGGTGAATCTAGCTTTGTGATCCCCACTTGGTATATTATCCCATAGTTCCAAAAAGTCAATGATCGCCTCATCATTTTGGAAAAGGTCAAGACATGGGGGATTAGGTTGGTTCCATTCGATGAGTTCTGGATGGATAATGGGCATTACCTCATCGATAAGGTTAAGTTCGTTAGGTGTGTCAGTGAGGGTTAAGACATTGTGGTGAAGGTCGTTGATGGTACTCTCCCTATCAGAATCAGGCATAGGATGGGACGTAGGGTCTGTGGAAGATGTTTCCAGCTCAGGAACCCAAGAGGTCTTTATCTGTGCTTCTCCATAAATAGGGATTTCTTTGCGAGGTGGAGGTAGTGATGTGTCTTCCTCATCCAAAGTATTTAGCTGGAGGGAATCAAATTCCCATTCATGTGAGTCGGTCTCTGAGTCACTTTCCAGTATTCGATTACTATACCATACTAGGATGTCCTTTGAGTTAAACACTGCAGGTGTGACCGGTTTTGTAGATGAAATGATCGGTGCTGCAGGAAGGATGATGGGGATCAATGAATCTGATATGGAGAGTATGGGTAGTGTTGACTCTATTGCTTCTGCTGGAACTGCTGGTGTCATAGATATTGCTATGGGTTTTGATATAGTTGTTGCTACTAATGGTGATATCGATGTTATTGCTGCTGCTGATAGTGTTGCTGGTTCGATTAATGGGAGGATGGGTTTTGTAGGTGGTTGTGTTGGGATTTGTAGCCTCATTGGGGTAGTTGTGATGGTGTTGGATGTTGCTTTTATGATCAAAGGTGTCCTCTTTGTAATAGGCTGATATAGTGGTTTGTTGGGTTTTCCTTTGAATCTGAGCTTAGGAAGGATTTCCTTTTGAAAGCCTAGTCCTGTATTATCCTTGGGTTTTAATTCCGGCTACAACGGTTCATGTCTTCCTTGTTTGCAAGGTCCCAAAGCATTCTGACCATCATAACCCATTCTTTGCATAATCTGATCTGTGGGAAGCTTAGCTTGTGGAACATCTGTGGTGATGGGATCTTTATAGATCCATTCTGCTAAGTCCTCATCTCTGGTTTCTTCTTGTTGACTCTTTCCAAGGATGAAAGGTGTCAAAGTACATGCTGGCTTGATCAATGGTTGTTGAAGTAACTGCTAAGGGTTACCATGTGTTCTAGGAGAAGTGTGCATTTGTCTCACACAAAAGAGTTGACTCAAATTGTATTCCCCAGGACCTTCCTCTGCTATTTTCATCTTAAGCATTTCTTGCTTGGGTATAGCGGTGTTTGAACTGGCAAGAGAGGCTGGACTTATGTATGATGCAGAGGAGATGGCTTCTCTATTGTTAGGAATGGTAATCTCTAGTTGATGACTTATATTATGACAATATGCAAAGGGATTTGCATCACCCAGGATTGTGATCTCTACACCATTATGCGGGAACTTGATACACTGATGGTAGGTGGATGGAACAACTTGCATGGCGTGTATCCAAGGTCTTCCTAACAATAGATTGTATGGTAGAGGAAGGTCCAAGACTTGATAGATAATGTGTTTCACCACAGGGCCCACTCGGATTGGTAGCACCACAGCTCCTTTAGATGAATGCTCGACATCATCATAGGCTTTGATTGTGATCTTCTTGTAGGGATCCACTGATTCAATTGCATATCCCAAAGCTGTAACTAATTGTAGAGTGTAGATATTCAGGCCTGCTCCATTGTCGATCAAGACTCGCTTGATCCTATGCTGGTTGATAAACCCTTCAATGTGGAGTGAGGCGTTATGAGGTTGCTGGAAGGATGTGTTGTCACTTTCAGAGAAAGTGAGACAAGGTGATGACTTTAGAGTTCCGACCATGGCTTGGAATTGATCTGTATTTAGGTTTGCAGGGACTGACGCCTCTTGGAGAGCTTGATCCAAGATTGTTTTATGGGATGGAGATAGGTGCAATATCTCTAAGATAGATATCAGTGCAGGCGTTTTGTCTGACTGTTCCACAAGATTATACTTCTTTGGGATAGATGGGGTGCCTTGTGGAGCTGCTTTTATGGTAATCTTGCTGCGACGTGTAACAACATTGCAAGTGGAGCTGGGATTTTTGATGGTTATAGTTGCAATTTGTTCACTGGCATCATATAGGTGATTCACAGTATAATTATATGCGGCTTGCGTATAATTGGTGGTATCTGTGTGTCTCCCTGAAGTAGAAGGACCCCTTTGATCTTGTGATGGAAGTGGACTTTTAAACATAAGATGATCATTATTTTTTGTCTTTGGGTCATGTCTTTCGATTTCGATTTCACCTCAGTCAATAAGATCCTGAATAAGATCTTTCAATCTATGACAATTGCTTGTCTTATGTCCTCTCCCTTGATGAAAATCACAATGTTCAGTATCCCTCCACCATGAAGGTTTGACTTGAGGTTCATAATTTGATGTTTTGGGTAGGGTTACTAGATTTTGAGAAACTAGTTGACGTAATACTGTTTTGATGGGTTCCCCTAAGGGAGTGTATGTTCTCTTTGGTTTTTGTTGACGCAGTCTGGGTTCATCATGAGATGTGATGCGGCCTTGAATTGGAGGAGCAACTGTGTTAGTCTGAGGTGGGGGATTCTGTCCTGCAAATCGAACTACAGGATGTGCACTTTTGATAGTTCTTGCATCCACAACCCCATCGTTGACAACATTTTTGTTTTTGTTCCAGAAGCTTGGTTTGTCACTATTGAAGCGTGGATGAGGGCCATCCTTTGGTTCATTGTAGATTTTGATAATTCCTTTCTTGATGAGAGCCCACTCACATTTTAAGCCTTCGGTGATCATGTCATTGAAAGAGTCTGTGTCTTTTACATCTAGGTGAAATTCCATTTCTTCGTTTAAGTTGGAAATAGATATTTCTACTAGTTCTTGTTTAGGTAATAGAAGAGAACGTCTACTAGACATTTGACGCCATCGTTGTAGAAAGATTGAAAATAGTTCACCCGGTTTTTATTTAGTGTTACGTAGATCAGCCATGGTGATATCACGTTCAATGTCATGAGAGTAATGTGCCAAGAACTTCTGGATGAGTTCTTCAAATGTCCTAATGCCACCGGGTAATCGGGAAAACCATGATGTGGTTGTTTCTCCCAAGCTTTGGGGAAAAAGTTGCATTAGGTATGTGTCCTCGTATGCCACTTTGAGGCAAGCTGAATGGAATTCTCTAACATGATCACAAGGATCTCCTTTTCCTCTATACTTTTTAAACTTGGGTGTTTCAAACCCTCACGGAAAAGGTGGCATATGAAGATTCCTATCAAAGGGATAGGGACAAATGTCATTGAGTGAAAATTGATTAGTTTTCACACCACTATGAAGTTGTTGGGTGAGATTTTTGACTTGTTTCCGTAACATATCTATTTCATTTGGAGGAGGAGGTGGTGGATTACCTTGATGAAAGTTGTATCTAATGTGCTCTTGACCTCTTTCATTCTCATTATGACTTTGACGTTCTGATGCTTGTCTTAGTTGTGCAAGATCAAAGTCAGAGGGTAGTTTGGCTCCTTCTTGAGCAAGTTTTAAAAAGTGAGCATCAACATTACTCTTGAGTATCTCATCAAAAAGCCTATTGAAGAGAGGGTTGTGTTGTGCCCTTTCTATTGCCGTAGGAGTAGGAGTGCCTGGATTATCATCATTTATGTTTCCTCCAAGGGCTTCTTGGAACTCATTGATATTTTCCTCGTCTTCCTCTTCAATTTCTTGTTGTCTAGATCATGACCTGGTATGAGCCATTGTGTTTAAAAGTTTTTGTTGAAGTTGGGTGAAAATGATGATGAGTTGTTGATGAAATGAAATATTTATGGTTGGTGTGGTGTGTTGCATTTGCATCTCTATTACTTAAAGGTGGATGTTACCAAAGTTTTCTTCTTGAATTGCTTGTTGTTTTTTATAAGGTTTGATGTGATAAGGTTTAGAGAAATCTGAGACATGTTACAGACTTAACTACCTAGTAATGAGAGGATTCACTCATAGACTAGTTTTAACCTGCGTAGAAATATCTCTTAGGATGAGTTTACCCTAGATGTAGAGATATTCTAAAAAGTGATATGTTTGTGTTTGATTCAAGCAATTTTGAAAATAGAACTTAGGACAAAAACCTCTTGATGCTTTGAGAGTTGGAATGGATTGATGAGATATGGATATGATAATGGATGGAATGTTTAACCTCAATAAAAGCTTTGTGTCACATATGGGACAAATTCTTCCTCTTCTCTTTCGGGCGTTGGTGGAATTTCTCGAGCTACGTTGTATGTTTTACAAATGTCTGGAAAGAAGTCGGGGTTGATCTTGCCTTGGTTTTTGTGATAACTTAAAGCTCTATATTGCATAAAAGCTTGACGGTTTAATGACTCTTGATCAAATTCGTTTGAGTTTCCTTGAAGATAAAGATGCATGTGACGTAAGAAGGCTCTATGAGAGACAAAGATTTGTCTATTAAGATAGAAGAATTTCCTTCTTTTGATAAGAGCCTTTGAGCTCAATGGTCTTTTCTTCAAGTTGATGTGTTGATGAAGATTCTTCTTTCTCAAGATGTGAAGAATGGTCATAAAGTTTGATACTTTTCTTCTTTGTTTTTGATCTTTTGTTGGTGTTTGGAAATGTTTATGTTGGATGAATACTTGTCCTTGGAATTTGATTTTTTTGATTCTTTCTTTGACAAGAAAACAAAGAAAGCACACAAACACAAGAATGTTGCCTCAAAAGGAACAAATAAGTATGGGTCTAGATCAACCCAATCCTTGGACTTTTTATGACCCTTTCCTTTAAATTTATTTTAGGTGTTTTCCAAAAGCCTGAAGTCGGCTCAATTTGCACTGGTCTTGACTCAAAACAAAAAACACTTCAAACACTCTTTATCCCTAAGGTCAAATGGCCAGTTGCGATTAATTCAGCCCACATCTTGATATTTCTTTGACTTTGGTACTACATACCTTATGAATCCCATCGTGGCAGGTAAGGATGTGATATACTAAGTCTTGCACAAGCATAAAAAATAGATGATCCCTATGATGGGGGAGTCATCAATTTCATCAAGCCACAATTGACTTTTCAAAAAGCTATGTTTATACTCAAGGAAATATGTATGGTGAGTATCTTGGGAGCAAAACCATCTATGCTCTTGCACTGAATTATATCACAAATATCCTCAATCAATATAACAGGTGGGCTACTACTCAAAGGTGTTTAGTAATTTTCGATATCTTTGGACATAAGTTCATCCTGCAGTGACTCACTTAAGAGCCTTGTAACTTGTGGTGGGGCCCATTTGTCCTTTCGGCAAGTTACACTGTAGGAACAACTATACCCAAGGCTACAGCTTTTGCTCTCACCTAATTTCTATAGTGGCTCGAAGGATTTACCACGTGAGGTCGTTCCCAAGAGTGATGTGTCTCTTGGCAGGCCTCTCTTAAAAAGATAAAACTTGAGTGTTACTAACACTTTTCTCTTGCACCTAGGACCACGAAAGCCAAGGGAGAGGATAGTGTGTGTTAGAAGTAGGACTACTCGACAAACTCTTTTGCACAAGTGTGCCAAACATAAAATACACTTGTCCTTTTTTAACTTGTCATTGCAATGATTTTTTATCTATTTGGAGATGTTGCGCCAACAACCATGAGGTTATTTTTAACTTCAAAAGCAATGTGTTTGAGTAAACTAGAATTTGAAATCCTGGTCAACTTAATTTGAAACACGTATGCATGAAGTAAATCACTTGCAAAATGAGACAAATGGATTGTTCCTTTTATTTGCACCAAAATTTGAAATGTTGATTGTGAGTTTTACTTAGTTTTGATGCAATAAAAGGAAATTTGTTTTTGTTTTGTTTTAAGCACCAAAAGGAGAGTGTATCCTAACTTGCAAGAAATGAATTTGTTCAATTTTTATAGCACCAAAACAGATTTTGTCCTAACTTGCAAGAAATGAAAAATTTGTGTGTTCAATTTTATAGCACCAAATGTAAAATTTTCATTTTTAAACAAGTAAATGAAGTTAGTTTAAACCTACACAAGGAACAAGTGGTTAGTAAAATCCAAAATAGGGAGGGCTTCCACAAGCCTAAGAAAAATTACTTTTCGGTTACATGGTCCTTTTTTTACAACGTTCTGTTACAATAGCGCCATTTTGTGTGCAAACAAAAGTGCTATTTAACACAAACGTGCTAATAAGAAGACAACAACACTAAACGAAAAACTCTAACAGCAAAAACAAAAGCGCTGAAATAAGCACACATGCGCTATTTAGGCCACAAAAACGCTAAAAGATGGTCAATAACGCTCAATTTGAGACAATAGCGCTATTGTAAACACAATAGCACTAGAATATCAAATTGCAATAGCGCTACAACATGATCAAAAGTGCTAAAGCGCGACCTGTGTGTCAAACTCAACATGCAAACAAGTTAGTTGTGTTTTTAAAACTGTTTTTGGGTGTTTGGATTCATGTCGGGTTCATCAAATGATTCTCTGCAAAAAGGGTTAGAAAATCTATTCGATAACAACACACACACAAGACCAAAACGTTAGTGTTAGCAACAAAAGATTATTCTAAACAGGCATATCAAAAGAGATACTAAAAGCATGAGAGAATATTTAACTAGGAAAGTAAATATGATGAGGCATCTCCAAATGCCTCCTAACATGCTCTTAGTTCCTTCTCCTTTGTTCCTCTCCTCTCCAAGTTCGAAACTAGTGTAGCTCTCAACAACTTTTTGCACTATGGATGCTTATGGAGGTTTGAGATTGAAGTATTTACTCTAAATGTGAATAAAAAGCTAATACTAGATGCTATGATATTAAAATGATTTATTTTAAACCAAAGTGACAAGATATTAGTGATTTATGCTAGATGCTCTCTAAAATTCTCTATAACTTAGATGCATACAAGTTTTCAGGATCTGGATTATGAAGAAATGGGCTCTATTTATAGGAAAAATGGAGCAATGGATGGTTGAGATTGACTAATCTCAACAAGGTTCAGGATTTGAATGATATTCAATCCATGTGAGGGCTTTCAACCCAATCCCAGGATGACAAGTGTCAATGTGAGATAGGTTGAGAGGAGAGGGAATAAGAATTAAATGCTTGACATGACCTGAGGGTTAACTTGGGAGTTAATGTCAAGGTTAGGTTGAATGAATAAATTCTTTATTCAAAGAATAAAGCTTTTATCCAATGGATAAACTCTTGTGCAAAGGTAAAAGGGATAACCATGGTCAAAGCAATAAATGCTTGAGGAGACACATGAGTGCAAGTTGAATAAAACATAAATGGTTATGTAAGAGCCATTAGTGGTTTTGGAAGACTTTGGAGGTTAAATTGTTGAACACACAAAGCATTTAATGCTTTTCAAAGACTTTGAAGTCTTTGAGAAGTGACTTCAAGTTGCTTAGGATTGTGACAATAATTAGGGGATGGATTAGGCTAATTAGGAAGGGTTTAGAAGAGTCTAGAAGGGGGTTTAGGAATGCAAGTGGATTTGGTGGGTGAGGGAAAATAGGATTTTTATTTAAAATAAATTTCATTTATTTCAATAAATATGTGCAAGTTGCATTTGTAGGAAAATGCAAGTTGGGGGGGATTTATGATTTAAATAAATGTTTTATTTAATTTATTTAAAAGAGGAAAAGGAGATTAAAATGAAATAAATATGATTTATTCATTTAATTGATTTTGAGAATTTTGGTTTGAATGAATGAATTAAAATAAATTGAATAATTTATTTAATTAATAAGAGAATGTTTGAAATTGAATTAATTAAATATTAATTTAATTAACTGATGGCTAGTGGATTTTTAATCAAATAAATAGGGAATATTTATTTAATTAAATTGGACAGATTTATGTGACTACAATACCCATACATTATTTTCCATGTCCTCATGTACAAATTCCACAAGAGCTTCACTTAGTGAACCTAGGTTATATCATCTGCATTCATGACATACTAAAGAATCCCCCTATTTTCAAAAAATATTTCCTTAAACTCCTTTTTTGTCACCCCCTCCCAATACACAACCCAAATTAAAAACCCCCCTATTTTGACCAAATATTGTATTTTTTCATAGCCCAAATTAAAAAATCCCCTTTTTTCACAAGATAGGTGATATATTGTTGTCAATTTTCAGGATACTAAACCCCCCAATATGAATGCACTTAATATAATATTGCCTAGCCAGTGAAGCTCCTATGACAAATGGATCATATCATCATGTAACCATTTTAATCATCAATAAACAACTAATATTTTCCATATCATTATGTCTAAGTTCTCATGTTCAGATACATCAATGCATTCTTGAGTAGGTCAACTTTACAAAGCATGTGAATATATAAAAATATGTGCCCCAACTTTTCTCGCTCAATAAAGTAGAACTTGAGCCACTGCTACTAAAAAAAATTGCATTATAATATTAAAAAAATATAAAAAACACCAAATAAAAGTAACTCAACAATGAAAGCAACATGAAATCCAATGATGGATGCATTGCCATTCTAACCTCACATCATACTCCAAACTTGTGTAGAGAATTCATTTTGTTCAAATCATCATTTACAAATACATCAATGCATTCTTGAGTAGGTCAGCTCTACATAGCATGAACATATAGGAAAATATGTACCCCTAATATCCTTGCTCAATAAGGTAGACCTCGAACCACTACTTACTCTCAAAAACACTTTCATTGCAATATTAATTTTATTAGAAAATTTTGAATTGCTAGAAATATGTAGAAAATATTGGCCAATCTTTACTAAAAAATAAGAAAATGTAATTACCATGGTAAATCATTCCTTTAAAAATATTAAATTCTTATGAAAAAGTAAGGGTCTGTGTGTGGTATTGATTGACTAGTTTAAGAAATAGTGCTTGTTTCTATAATAAATTAATATTTGAAATCAAACATTGAATATTTTAAACTACCCCTAGTTTTTTTTCACCAATGTTTGTTTTATCTATAATCTTATGGTTTGGGTTTTATTTCATGAGCCAAAGTGTAGCCGTAGAGATCCAATGCCTTTGGAGGCCCAAATGCAAATTTAGGCCCTATGGGTATTAGAGCTCTAAAAGTACATTTTAGCCCATAAAATTTAGCAACAATCATTAGATTATAATTATAATTATTTAATGACCAAAATATATTTTTGGGTTTGATGGGTATATTTTAATTCATAAATATGACATTGACCAATCTATTATAAATAAAATCAATGGTGGCGATTAAAAATTCATGAAATGGCCCTAAATTAATAAATAGATATACAAAATTATGATAAAATCAATTTTATTTTTAGATATAACTAATAAAATTCAAGAAAATCTAATCTAATTAGGTATCACATATTATTGTAAATTTTTGAATTCAATATTTATAAGATAATAAATGTTCTACCAGTTCAAGCAAAACTAAAATAATATATTATAAAAATATAGTAATTCAGGTTACCTTACAACTTCTCCTATTAGCTAAATTTTGAGTCCTCGATTTCAACTATTAGCTAATTAGTGAATATTCATCACTAAAACAATCACTCATTACATGGAACACTAAAATATCTTACATCTTAGTATTGAAAAGAGGTAATATATTATGTTTTTTAGATGTAATAATTTATTCTCTTCATGAAATACATGATAAATGGTTGTAATGATTCAATAGAGTATGCAATTCAAACATAGACATGGCTGAACAAGGGGTTTTCTAGATGAAATTTTTAAAGCACCAAATGATCAACATAATACATGTTACAATGATGAATTTAATCCCTTTGAATGTGAACCTCTCTATGAAATAAATCATGTTGTCAAATATTTAAATTAGAACGTTTCAATTAATTGAGTTAGTTTTGTATGTTAGCTACGTGTGAGCATAATGCAAAATCATTCCAACATAGAGAAGAATAAATGCATTGGTAAACAACTTTAGTTGGATTATAGAAGGTATTATGTGAAGCAAAGAAAACAATATTCAAATTGGAACAAAGTAGAATGTTAACCATTGTGTAATATTTAACTTTTTGAATGTAATTTATTATGTAAATAAGTTTGATTCACACTATCAAAAGAGATTGGTGTCTCTTACTAAGTCAGTGCTCTCTTGGAGGAAATTGGTGTCTCCAGTACGTTGGTGCCTACAAATTTTTTAATTGAGGATTGGTATCTCTAGAGCGTTGCTTCTTGAAAACATTACAAGATTATTTTTTTAGTTTTTGATATTTGATTTGGACAGTAGATCCAAGAAGTCCTTCATAATGGGTTTCCTTTTGAAAGGGTTTCCATGTAAATATGATTTTCTCTTATGTGGATGTGTGTACATGTTATTGTTGTTTTTATTACTGATTCATTATTATTAATTTTTAAATAAGTAAAATATCTCATTATACTAATTCACCTCGTTCTCAGTTGAATTGTGTGGATGTGAAAAAATGTCTTATCTATCTAAGGTAGAGACTTATGTGTGCATGATATCAGGAGGAGATTGCTGGAGTTGATTTCTTTCTTTGCATTGATTTTTTTTCACATTCATGTATTTTTTTCAATGCCAAAGGGGGAGATTGTTGGATATGAGAGTTTTTGGAATGTGTTGTTGTCATTGATGTCAACATATTCCCATGTTCTTGTGTTTGAGTGTTGCAGGGAGTTGGTTCAATTGGTGTATTGTAGATATGCTAATGCAGATTTAAAGATTCAAATATTAATATCTTCAGTTGATTCAACATGAGTTTCAGTTTTTTGAAAGGTGATTTGATCAAGTTATGTGATCTGGTGTGATGACTCATTTTTATGTTGGTTCTATATTGCAGACTTGTGATTTTTGGTTTGTATTGCTCCGGAATTGATTCATTACATTGAGAGGATTTTGGAGAGTGTTTGGTATGTTCATGTGTGTCCTTAGTTTGAGTGGTTCATGATTTGAAACTTCACAAGCATATCTTTCAGTTTGTCAGTAAGTTATGTTGGTGTTCTTGAGCTACATAAGGGAAATGATGATGATTCTTGTAATCTGAGTTGTTGCAGAGGAAATCGTGTTGCTTGTTGGAGACCCAAACCTACAGAATTTTTATGTCTACATATCAATTTCCAACCAATAAGCGACATTATTTTCCTATCGTCCACTCCAGACCATAGTATTTTTTTTTTTTTTTCAATGGCATCCGCATATTTAGATGAGATTTTAAACAGACTCAAAGTGTATATAGGAAGATTATGGAGAGTAGATTTAAGAAGTTGAAGCTTACCTACTTGACTGAGTAGAGCACTCTTCTATCTTGCCAGCTTCTTGCTAAATTTGTCAATCAGAGCATTCCAAAAAGAGGGGGGATTAAGGCCTAGAGGCAAACCCAGATAAATAGAAGGTAAAGCTTCAATTCTACATTTAAGAATTCTGGCCATTTTATTTTTCCTTGACTCTGAAGTATTAAAGAAAAATAAGGAGCATTTTTACATATTCAACATTTGACCAGAAGTTGACGTATAATCATACAGGGCCTTTCTCAAGTTCCTAGCTTCAACAATAGTGGATCTTCTCATTAAGATGCTATCATCCATGAACTGTTGATGAGAACACACCATACTATTTGAGGAAGGCTTCAATCCCATTAAGGATCCCCATTCTACTATTCTTTGTAGGTTTCTACAAACACATTCTGCCATTAATGCAAAAAGGATAGGGGAGATGGGCTCCCCCTACCTTAGCCCCCTAGAATTCTTAAAAAAATATGAGGGGGAGCCATTCACAATGATGGAGATGGTAGCCGTAGATATAAGTTGACCAAAAAGATGGAGGAAACAATTGTTGAAGCCAAAAGACTTCATAATTTTGAGCAAAAAATTCCAATCAATTCGATCATAAGCTATTGAAATGTCAAGTTTAAGAAGAAACCCCTCAGTCTTAGATTCCATGAGGGAATGGACATTCTCATGGACCGTAACAATGGAGTCAAGGATCTACCTTCCTGGAATGAAACCATTTTGTTGATGGGAGATAAGAGAGGGCAATAAACTCAACAATATAGAAGTCAAGACCTTAGAAATGATTTTGTAAAAAGAGTTACATAGACTGATGGGCCTAAAAGTTTGAAAATCTACCACTCCAGGGCATTTGGGGAAGATAACCAAGAAAGTAGCATTAAGCTCCTTAAGAAGGCACCTGGACCCAAAAAATTCTTTGACAACATTCACTACTTCATTAAAAACTATTTCCCAAAAATATTGAAAAAAGAACATGGGGAAGTCATTAGGTCCCAGAGAATTATTGTCTTCAAAGGAGAAAATAACTCTTTTGATTACTTGTCTTGATAGGATGGAGGAAAGCATTTTATTATCTTATTCCTTGACAAGACTTGGAATGGCTCCTGTTAAGGTATCTTGAATCTCACTATTAATACCACCATTTGCCTTAAGGAGATTCTTAAAGAAAATGACAATATTTTTTCTGATGTCTTCCTCCTTATCAAACCTACTACCATTGTAATCAATATAAGAAATTCTATTAGCTGCCCTATGTTTAAGAGTTGTCATGTGAAAATACCTATTATTTTTTATCTCCAACCGAGAGTCACAGGGCTCTTGATATTTGTTTCTAGAATTCTTCTTCTTTTGATATGACGTCATGCATCTTTCCAAGCAGTTCATTTTCCTTAGATTTATTATCAACTATATATCCTTCCAACTGGATTTTCTCCTAGATATCCTTGATTTCCATCTGTAACTTTGACTTCATTCCAAAAATGTTCCCAACCATTTCTTTGTTCCAAATTCTAACTTTTTTTTTCACCTCCCTCAATCTTTTGGAAAACCTAAACATAGCAGTTCCTAAAACTAAGATATGAACCACCATTTTCTAACTTTCTCAAAGATCTTAGGGTGAGACAGACACATTTGTTCAAATCTGAAAGGAAAATTCCTCTTTGCGTGGATGAGATTCACCACAAAACTTCTAGGGAAGTGATTAGAGCCAATCCTTGAGATGACTTTTAAGGAGCATAAATAATATAAGAACCATTGATTTGAAATTAAAGTTCTATCTAGCCTAACTTGAATCAACTCATTAGTTATTCTCCTATTTGACCAAGTGTAAAAAGCACCTTGAAGGTCAATATTTGTAAGCACCTAAGAGTTGATGAAGTCCAGAAGGTCCATTTTTCTTTACAAATTTCATCTGAGAGCCTCCAAATTTTTCACTATCTTGGAATGGAGTATTACAGTCACCCATCACAATCCAGATTTCATTACAAAACTTTCTTCGAAATGCCATAAGATCTTGCTAGAAAATATTTCTTGCGCCTCTACCATTAGGAGCATAGATGTTGGAATGGATCCAACAAAAAATATCTTTGATATGAGAAAATTTGGTGGCTATATGATGATCTCTTTCAAAAATCGGTTCTCCTCTAATGAGGTTCAAGTTCCAAAAAGTTACAATTCTTCCAGACGCTCCCTCGGAGTTGTTACCATGCACCCCACAAAATTTAAACATTTTGATCTTTTCAACTTTTTATTTTGATATTTTAGATTCTTGAACCAATAAAATATCTCATTTATGATGCCTAGCCTAATTTTGCAAAATATCCTGCTTATGGAGGCTATTCGAGCCCCTTATGTTCCAAGACATAATCTTCATATTTTGCCTGAGGAATGGAGTTTGCAAATCTCTAGTATGGTTTTGTACAACCCATCTGCAATATCTTGAAAGATTTCCTTCTCCTTGTGCCATTTCGAGGACTTTCTTCCTTGAATACCCTTTGAGGCTCTACAATCTGCCTTGGATCTTGAACTTGTAGAGACTCCTAATGGATTCTCCTACTATTTGTTCTTTTTTCTCTCCTTGCATGTCTGAGAATAATCCTCCTCTATTTCTAAATCTTCAGGATAGAGGTTCTGTTTTCTTGGTTCCCAATCTTCGTCTGGAAGTCCTCTCTAGGACAAAGGCAAGGTGTCCATTATTCCAAGATGATTCTGAACTAAGTTCTCACTTGGGTCTCCTTGATTTCTACTGGAGTTGCCATACGTATCCTTAACAAATTTAGGGGAATTCATAGATGTGTAGCTCCTAGAGGAAACTTGGCTTGGAGTTTCCTTGGTGTTAGAAACTGCAGAAATACAGGGAACCCTGATATCCACATTCTGGTTGATTTCCTTGAATGGGATAGAAGATTCCTGGCTATGGATGTCTTCTAGGCCCATAACACCCTACTCCATATCACCTGAGTCAAGGATTGGCATATTGATGATTGGCTCCTGGTTTTCCATGTCCACCTGGTTCTTAGGAACATTCTCCTTTTTCGAGGTCTCCAAGGGCTTAACAATATTGTTACTATCCTTTTCCCAATTTAGTTGGGCTGCATTTCCATTCCCTTCCCCTTTATCCTTTAATTTTCAAACTCACTTGTGCTTAGGCTGAGGCATCTCTTTCTCCTTCCTGACTTTCAACGAGCATCTCTTAGCCTAATGTCCCGATTTCCTGCATTTGAAGCATACAAAAGGGATTGATTCAAACTTAATGGCTTGAACCCATGGACCCAACTTGGATTGTATTTCAATAGATGATGGTGAATCTGCATTCTAGGACACACCAACACAAATTCTAGGAAACACCAGCCTCCTCCTAGTCATTGTCATAGGATCTATAGACACAAGTTCTCCAAAAGAGTTAGCCAGGCCATTAAAAATATCTTCATTCACATATTCCATTGGAAGGCTGGGAAGTATAACCCACACTAGGACATTTTTAAAAATGGATTCTAAAAGATCCAAGTTAGTAGTCCATTTCTTAAGAGCTAAGGAGGGCTTGCCATTAACCCAAGGACCTCCACTTCTAACAGCCTGAATATCTTCCTTGCATGAAAACTCAAAGGCAAAATAGCCTTTAGGAAGGGAAGAGACAAGAACCTGGCCATTAGTTATCCACTTCCTTTTGACAAAGGCTCTCACTACTTCAATGTTAGGCTTGGGGCCCATAAATTTATCAACCGACATCTTGTCCATAAGAGATATTTTCTGGTTAATAACCATATTAAAGGAACATAAATGGAAAACTTACCCTTCGAGGATCAGATATATTGTTGACTGGTGGGAACACTCATTTTCTACTAGGTTTCACTCCGAACAGTGACGACCAAGGTTTATGTTTGGGAACAACATTTCCATCGTCCCCCACCACATTTTGGACTTTCTTAGCGGTTCCCTATCCTTTAGAAGGGTCCTCATGGGCATCACAGATATTGGGAATAGGGGAAACCACCTGAGATGGCTTTTTATTTTCATTTTCTCGATGAGAGTTGCCATCAGATGAAAAACCCTTCCCCCCTAGATCCACCTGAATATTCTTTCCAGGGTTGGGTTCTGTTGTCTCCTCCTTTCCTTGCTTGTCACTCGGTCCATGCACGGATTCTGCTTGTGATTCCTCAGATCCTACACCGCCACTTCCATTTTCGCTGTTCAAAATTTCAAAAATCTCATTCTCCCACCTATTCACTTGCTTCTCCTGCTCCATGTTTATTTTTTATTTTTTTAATTATCTTTTGGTGAATAATCTAAGATAACACATTTAATTGTGTAGTGTTTCAGACAAATTTGATGCAACTATTTATCCTCTTGAAGTTCTCCTAATCAAAATGTTTTCATAGATCCTCCACAAATCCTCTTCTTAATTGCTTCTTATTTTTAGATGATATTTTATTGTTCTTAAATGTACTAATGATATCTTTAAATAACAACACATATTAAAATATTAGACAAATATGTTCTGAGTGAAGTCATTTGTAATTATTTCATCTATTAATACAATTTTTGAATATATGAATTTAATAATAACAATTGAACTGCAGATTGGAGAGATGTGCATATGAACATAATTAACCAATTCTATCATCTTGAATGTTTTCATAGAATTGTAACCATGATCACCATTTTTAATTCTTTCTTCCATGATTACATCAATGACATCTAAAATTCTATAAATTGTCGATTTAAATAACTAAACCCTATTCTTAAAATAAATAATTAAAAAAAATGGATCTTAGACTACAGTGCATAGAACCAGATGCATCTAAGAAACTAATCTAAGTGTCATTTTTTTGCTTATTACCACATAAATGTCAATACAAAAACTCTTTATAGAGTCTTTTGTAGTTCCTTAGAAATTAAAAAGGCTAACAATATTTATCCAAGCATTGACTAGTTAAAACCTCTAGCACTTGATTAAGCTACATGCAAATATCAACATACTACCCAAGATTAGTGAGATCGAGAAGAACAAAGGCCTTGATACAAGACAAATTTTCCCTTTGCCCAAAAGTTAAACAAGAAAGCATTTTAATTTAGAAATATTTTTATGTTGGAACACAAAAGGTAAAGTATTATGCCAACTAAAGACTTCAATTTTTTGTTTCACAATTCTTGTCACATCCTCGTTAGCTACCTTGATGACTGTTCTTGGAGACAAATAAACAAATAAATAACTAATAATAATAAAAAGCTAACATATCCTTCAAAGAGGACAAGATATCATTCATCTAGGAAGGGATGGTGTCAGTATGGGTACCGCGTGAAGGTAGGGGCATCTGTTAATGTGGGTAAGACTAGCTACGAAGATGGTATGGGCATCCTTCATCTCTTAAATGCTTGAGAAAGTTTCAAGCAAGGTAGGTAGCATGTGTAAATTCAAGACTGCCATATTTGACCATGTTGTTCTTTCCTATGCTCTAGGGAGAAGTTTCTAAAATAGACATGGAAGGAAATTAAAATAGGGAGCAATAAAGGTTGACCAAGAATGTAGAAAATGATTACAAATCTAATTAGTAGTTCGGTGTGACAATTGGAAGAGGATCATAAGTAGGAGAATAAAATGCTAAGAGAATGCAATAAAAAGGGGCATGGAAAGAGAAAATATGGGATGTGAAGAGATGGAAGGAGAAATTGTGTAGGAAGTGGAGTAGAAAAGTGCAAGCAATTGAGGAAAATTCCAAAGGATTATAGAGAAATAATGTGAGAGATATTGATGGACAAAATATGTGGAAAGGAAAGAGAAAAATGAGGAAAAAAAAAAGGCAAGGGAGAAAAGGTGAAGATTCTCTAAACATTCCCCAAAGCCTAAATGATGAATGATTCTCATCAACGAGGGTGTGTAAATAGAGAATAATATAGAGGGAGGAATAAGACAGAAGAAAAATTATGAATAAAAACCTTATTTAGCAATACTTTTTGTGTGTGTTAAATATTCTTGATTTAGTTACATATTGTTACGCTAGTTTTGGAGAGTTAAGTTCTATTCATTCATCATGAAGATATAAATCATATGGGGGATCAGAATTTGTTTTGGAGTCTTCTAATCTATTGTTTGAATCTTTCCTAACATCTTTTGGTGGGTTTGTGTTAAGAAATAAATGCATATGCCCTACATGTTAATATGCATCAATGATAGCTAGAGGTTATTGATTACATTCATGAATATAAATGTAATGGCCTATAAAAATATTATTTCATTGTATTTAGTCCAATTTTGGCATTGGAACCAATCTAGGATCACTTACGCATGCATATGTATCCTTAAATGTATTTTAAATTAATATTTTAAAGGGACTATGATGCTAGGTTCCCTAGTCCACTAGGACTATTCTCCTCATGATCATATGCCAATAGTTTGGATGAGACAAGGCTTAAAATACGCTGAAAATGACCCAAAAGAAGGCACGCAAAAGAAAGGGTCCAACAAAGAGTGTGAATTTATAAGAAGTTACAATTTAAAACACTAAATTAAAAATTACCATTCATTATTTTCCATGTTCTCATGTATAAATACATCATATCACCATGTAACCATCTTAATCATCAATATACAATTAATAATTTGTCCATATCATCATGTCCACGTTCTCATGTTCAAATACATCAATGCAATCTTGAGTAGATAAACTTTATAAAGAATGTGCATATAGAAAAATATGTGCCCCTACTTTTCTCACTCAGTAAGGTAGAACTTTAACCACAACTACTCTAAAAAAAACTTGCCTTGTAATATTAGAAAAATATTTTAAAAACATCAAATAAAAGAAAATCAATAATGAAAGAAAAATGAAATCCAATGATGGATGCATTTCCTTTCTAACCTCACATCATACTCCAAACTTGCATAAAGAATTCATTTTCTTCATGTCCTCATGTATAAATACAACAATGTGTTCTTGAGTAGGTCAACTCTGCATAGCATGCACATATAGAAAAAAATGTGCCCCTAATATCCTGGCTCAATAAGGTAGAGCTTGGACCAATACTTACTCTAAAAAATACTTGCATTGCAATATTAATTTTATTGGCAACTTTTTCAATTGCTAGAAATATATTAAAAATATTGGCCAATCTTTATTAAAAATTAGAAAATGCATTAATTACCATGGTAAATCATTCCTTTAAAAATATTTAATTCTTATGAGAAAGTAAGGGTTTGAGTGTTGTATTGATGGGCTAGTTTGATATGTAGTGCTTGTGTTTATTATTCATTAATATTTTAAATTGCCCCTAAATTTTTTACACCAATGTTAGTTCTATCTATAATCTTATGTTTTGGGTTTTATTTCATAAGCCAAAATGTAGCAATAGAGATCCAATGCCCTTGGAGGCCCAAATATAAATATAGGCCATGTGAGTATTAGAGATCTGAAAGTATATTTTAGCCGATAGAATTTAGAAACGATCATTAGATTATAATTATTTAATGACCAAAATAATTTTTTTGGTTTGATGGGTATATTTTAATTCATAAATACAACACTAACCATTAGATTATAACTAAAACCAATGGTGGTGATTAAAATATTGTGATATGGCCCTAAAGTAATAAACAACTATACAAAATTATTATAAAATTAATTTTATTTTTAGATATAACTTATAAAACTCAATCAAATATAATCTAATTAGGTATCAAATTTTGTTGTAAATTTTTTAATTTAAAATTTTAATGTAATAAATGTTTTGCTAATTTAACTAGAACTAAAATAATATTTTATAAAAAAAGGGTGATTTAGGTTACCTTACAACTTGTACTATTATCTAAATTTTGAGTCCCCAATTTCAACATTAGCTTATTTGTGAGTATTGTCCTAAAAGAATCACTCATTACATGGTACACTATAAATATCTTACATCTTAGTATTGAAAAGAGGTAATAAATTATGTTTTAGATGTTATAATTTATTCTCTTTATGAGATACATGATAATTGGTTGTAATGATCCAATAGGGATTGCAATTCAAACATAGACATGGCTGAATAAGGGGTTTTCTAGATGGAATTTTTAAATCATCAAATGATCAACATATACATGCTACAATGATGAATTAAATTATTTGAATGCGAACTGTTAGAGTTATCTTTTATTAGATAATAATTATTTATTTAATTATTGGTCTATTATACTCTATGGTTGAGCTAAATTTAGGAATCTTATAATTCTTTAGGGTTTTCACCTTTAGGATTTCGAGTATCCTCTTATAAGGATTCTCTCTTTGTATTTTCATAACAACTATATTGATTGAATTGCATTCTTCTTGCACAATCAATATGACTCCTCTTTTCTTGATCTCTGAATTCTGGCCTCCATAGCTTTTTTGCTTCTCTCCTTCTGTGACAAGTTTGCATGCAGGTGATCTTTGGGAGCTGTAGAGTTGATTTTTCCTCAACTCCAATATGAACCTCTATGAAATAAATCTTGTTGATAGATATTTAAATCATAATGTTTTGAGTAATTAAGTGATTTTTTTATGTTGGCTATGTGTGAGCATAATGCAAAATTATTTCAACATAGAGAAGAATAAGTGTATTGGTAAACAACTTTAGTTGGATTATAGAAGGTATTGTGTGAAGCAAAGAAAATAATATTCAAATTGGAACAGAGCAAAACGTTAATCATTGTTGAAGATGTAACTTTTTGAATGTAATTTATTGTCCAATAGAGGTTGGTTCATCCTATCAAAACAGATTGGTGTCTCTTACTAGGTTCGTGCTCTATTTGTGGAAATTGGTGTCTCTAGTAGGTTGGTTCTCACAATTTTTGTAATTGAGGATTGGTATCTCTAGAGGGTTGTTGCTTGGAAATATTATAAGATTATGTTATTAGTTTTTGATACTTGATTTGGATAGTAGATCCAAGAAATCCTTCATCATGGATTTCCTCCTCAAAGGATTTCCATGTAAATACGATCTTCTCTTATGTGGATGTTTGTGCTTGTTATTGTTGATTTTGTTGTTGTTGCAAATTCATTATTATTGATTTTTGAATAATTAAAAGATCTCATTATACTAATTCACCCCCTTCTTAGTAAAATTTGTATTCTCACTAGTCCTAATGCATCTTACAAAATGAGGTAAACGATAAAATTATTCCAAAGCTAAGAGGTATAAATTATGATGCATTGTAGGAATCTCTAATCTTATTATTAGAGGACAAATACCTATATGAAGTGTTGGAAAGGCAAAGATAGATGACATGCTAGTTGTGTCTCATTTAGCTAATTTATATATCAACCAAAATCCTTCAAATAACTAGATGTACCAATCTCAATATGAATGCATTTTGGTAGCTAGGTGAAGAAAAAATTATCTAGCATGATACAAACAATACTACTTGGAGAAATTGCTATTTTAGCTAAGACTTTATCAACATGGCAAATACAACCTAGGAAATTCCACTTGGATATGGACATGGAGAGCTCTCTTCTCAGAGAGTACAACATCTCATGTCCAGGGTGTAAAAATAAGATGAGACATATAAAGACACCAAGTGCCATGCTTAAGAATATTTTTCATATGGTTGGTTTCAAAAAAGAGAAAGAAAACTCTATATGAGGTAACATAAATTATCAAGATTGATCAACTGTAGGAACCGTGCTTTACTCACCCACACTTTAAGCATTCTTTCAAGGAAAATCCTTCCAACAAAATAACCTAAGATTTGAGTAAAATTTTCAAGTTATCTCTTAAGAATTATCAATCTCTAGGATGGGAAAGATCACATCCATAAGTAATTCAAAAGATATACCTCATGAAACACCTTCAGAATGATTTCTGTAAGCCACTTATGATGGATCCATCCTTATCCATCATCAAATCATCAACACCAACAACTACAACTAGATTGATGAAGTGTAAGACCATTTAAAAGAAAAAGAAACACACCCACATGCATAAAAGAATTAAAAGATCCCACAATAAATATTAAAAACTATAAAAGAACCCTAGTCAAAGAAGTAATGTGATATAACAAACAACAACAAAAAATGGCATTGACAAAATCAAGCTCCAATTTGAATTAGAAGCTTCAAATATAATAATTTAATAAATTCATTCGGCACTCTAAAAGAAAATAAAATTATTTTATTAAAAAATTACACACCATGCTGGATAGACACTCCAAAAATAATAAGAATAAGTTTTAGTCAAGTGTCTCTCACCAAACAAAAATGACCCGCGTTACGTCCGTGTGGAGCTTACTCTGGGCAGCAAGTTCTAGGAAAGCATACGGCGGCCCCGCGTTCCTAATTGTGCGTATATTGGCATTGAGTCCTTTGAGGAGAAGTTCAAACAGGATTTACATGGCAACTATGTTACTGTGAAGGAGCTCTACATAGGCTGATTAGAATTGAAGACATTGTGGTTCCTGCACTGATCGTTTTTAGCGGTAAGAGCTACTTTTGGATCAATTAAAGCTTTTAGTAAGTTACTCTCCCCTTCTCTTAAGTGGGCACTGCCTGTGTTGAATGAGAACTATTTCGTGATAACAGAGCAATCCCAATCCAATACAAACTTTCATCAATTCGATTCAATTTTATATCTTTGAATTTATATAACCAGGTGAGATGGAGCAGAGCTGTAAAGCAGAGCTCTGTGGATCAGAATCGAACGCTAGGTTTTCTCAGGGAAAAATTAAAAATAAGGAGATAAATGGGCATTGTTTTCTCGGTCTGGGTAAATTTCTGAGGAAAAAAATTCATACCATATTTGGACGGAGGCCAAAGTTTTCCCCTGCTCAAGAACTCGAAACGGCTAATGTAGAAGTAGAAATGTTGGGGACGGAGATCCAACAATCTCCAATTAAGAATGAGATCCAACAATTTCTAATTGCGTTCGAACGAGACGAATTAGTGAGGGCGACAGAAGGGTTTTCAGTACAAATAGGCCGTGGTGGTTATGGGATTGTTTACCGCGTAAGTTCCTTTTAAAATCTGACTGTCCATTATAGTCTGAAGCAAAATATGACGAAGCTGATTATGTATAAACATGTTTTGGTAGAAAAGAAGTAGCAGTTAAGGTCTCATACTCTGAAAGTTGTCATTGAATTCTCTAATACCATATTATGTTCTGCTTTCTAAAGGGAAATCTGTCTGATGGAAGACGCGTGGCAGTGAAGGTCTTGGACAAAGAAAGTTTTCAAGGCAAAGAAGAGTGGCGGAACGAGTTGAACATTCTAAGCAAGCTTGACCATCGAAACATTTCTAAGCTTGTGGGATATTGCTGTGAAGACAATATGATAGTCTATGAGTGTATGGCACGAAGCCTGTCAAGCGCTCTTTTTGGTAAGTAGCCAATGCAATTTTTTCACTTGTCAGCTTTTATTTGATTGAAGGGTTTATCTTGAAAATCTAAATAGCTTTAACCACCATATGCAGAAGATAATGAGATGGTTATCGACTGGACAACAAGATTCAAGATCATATTGGATATAATAAGAGGACTCGCCTATCTTCACGAAGGTACAGGCGTGCCCATAATGCACAAAGACGTCAAGCCGTCCGACATTCTTCTGGATGAAAGTTTCAATGCCAAGATTTCTGATTTTGGCTATGCAATGGCCGACATCAAGCTACCGTGGTACGAAGATGTTAGCATCGAAGGAACTCGTGTTGTTGGAACATAGTAAGATGACCCTATCCCCTAACCCTTCATAAGAATGATTAAGGTTAATGTATATAGCTGCAAATTTGGGATGGTCATTTTGGGCAGTTGATTAATGCATTTTACTTTACTTGTGTTGGGCATACAGTGGTTACGCAGCTCCGGAGTATATTGCTACCGGTACTCCGAGTGTGAAATCAGACATTTACGGCTTTGGGGTGACTGTTTTGAATGTCGTATCTGGCAAACAAGCTATCGACAACAAAAATTTCCTCTCCGAAAACGTAAGAATTATATGTAGTTACTACGACCGTAGTTTGTAGGAGGTTTAGAAAACTAGTATAACGATTTAATTTATGGTTTGGTGTTTGACTGCAGGCGCGTAGATTGCATGATAAGCGTCGCCTTACTGAGCTAATAGACCCTCGATTACTCAACGCAGGTTATTCAACTCACTCAAAAAGCATAGCAGGGACAATCAATATAGCCCTGCAGTGCACTGTTTCGAACGCCAGAAGTCGTCCATCAGCGTCACGTGTGTTGGAGATGCTTTTATCAAAAGATCCCAATCGCCACAACACTGCTCAGTGTTGAGAGTTTGGAACCCAGTCACACAACTATCCTGAGCGGGAGTAGTATTGAATATTGAAGAGCCAGTTACAGAAAAGAGTACCTGAATCCTTTAACAGATTCAGAATACTCTGTTTCATTTGACATTTAGTTTCATGTGCGATTTTGGAATATTTACTGTTTGTGTTCTCCATGTTCTAGACTTCAATGTAGTTTTTAACATGTACTCAGTTCAACTATTAAAGTCGTAGGCACTATGTAAGTTCAAATCTCCTCAATAAGAAAAAAAACACTGCTGAAGCTGACGTTTTTACAATTTAAATTAAAATGACTGTTTACTATTTTTAAAGTGTTTAAATGGCAATAGAGTTTGATATGCAATACTTTAGAATATATAAACTTCAAATGTAAACTTCTAATTTCTAAATATTTCAGAAATTGTAAGAAAGTTAAATTGTGTGAATGTTAAACGAAGGTATCGAGACAATGCACAAAAGGCTGAGATATTAATTTTTCTCTTGTTTTTGGTGCCTTGGCATTGTTTGGCGATGTAAAATTGAAGATATTACATTGATAGATGTAATATTTAATTTAAGCGTGTTATTTTGTGGCTATCATGATTGCTCATGTTTTTATACATCTCTACTCCGCTTTGAATAACAATGAGAAAATAAATTAGAGTCAACATTTCTTTAATTAAAGAGCTTGGAAAGATTTCATTCCACATGTAAGTAATGCCATCCAAATTATAATTTATTCTACTGGCCGTAGTCGTCTGAAAAATAAGGCATATCATATAATTAATTTTCAAGACCCAATGTTGCTACGCAGAAAAGTATATTTAAAAGGCTTCCAGTAGATGCTGCTGTGTGAAACTGGAACCTCTTCTGCTTAACAAGATGCTAAATTTCCTGTTAAAAAATTTGGCCAGAAGCTTCGTCCTCCATTGAATATATTTTGCACGACAACCATCCACAAAACAACCTTCCCCAGTACCTTCTTTTTCGAAACCCCATCCTCATTAATATCATAAATATTAGTTTATATCCTCTACGAGAAACCGGAGATCCCTTTCACATGCTGCGCTTTCCTCTAAAGATTGGATTGACCGATTGATATAAGTTTAAATATTTCAAAATCCCATAAATAATCGTTTCAATGTATGTTAGAGTTCACACTAAATGGAAGACTTTTCCAATCCTTTTTCAGTTACATTAAAAAATTCCATTGAAACATTCAAAGCACCCACAATTGCTTGATTTCTATTTTGTTTAATGTGCCTAAAATCTGTTTAACTACTTCATGATAACTTGACAAGAGGAATTATGGCCATTCTTCAAACAATTGAAATATCTATATATGTATTTAACTCTTTTCAAAGATGTGTGATGTATGAAGGATTTTTCTAGGAATTTGAATAGATGTGGATGGAAATGTGTCATCAGACATGTTCTCTTTATTAATACATATTTTGATATGATGATTTGCAAAATAGAAGTTTTCATAAGAAAAGCTTTATTAGTCTAAATTTTAATTTCAAGTATTTTCACCATTGTTTATGCATAAAGGTCAACAAGTCCTAAAATTAACATTTGTTAATAACTTGTAGTCATTCAATCAACAATACAAACTTATCTATAAAATATGATAAATAAATTTGATTTGAAATTTAAATTTCATAATGATGTACATGAAAGGGGAAGAAACAAAACCAAAGATCAAATGCCAATATGTTAGTTTCAACCAAAACTAAAAATAAATGAAGTTTAAACTTTCCAAATGCATATCAAAAGAGATTAAAAGCATATAATAGAAGCAATAACAAGAAAAATACAAGAGAAAAGACTCCTTAAGAAGCTCAAATGATGCTCTTGATGTCTCTCCCTTGTTCTTCTCCTCTCCAAGATCTAAAATTCAATGCTTGAGTGTAGCGCTCAGATTTAGCATGTAGCCATGGATACCAAAGGAAGGATTAAATGGGGGTTGAAAATAAACTTCTATTGCTATGCAAATGCACAAAATAGAATTGCTATGAGAAATCTAAGTAGAAATGCCTATGCAACTATAATAACAATGCTTAAGATGCTTCCTCATTTTCTTGAAGATGAGGGTTCCTTTTATAGGCAAAATGGTTCGTTCGAAGGTCAAGGTTGATCTATCTTAGCAAGGGCTAGGATTGCATGAGAGAGACATGATCCTCAATCCATGCTTGCAACTTCCACCAATGCCATGACGACAAGTGACATCATTAGAGGGCTTGAAAGGATAGGGAAGAAGCATTAAATACTTGAGAGGACATGAGGGTAACCTCATGTGGTTGGGTTATTGGATAAAGGCTTTATCCAATGGGTAAACTCTTGTACAAGGTTTAGCTATGGTTAGGCCTTGGTCAAAGGGACAAGACCCAGTGGGTTAGTATATGAAGAAATGAAGCATTTAAGACTTTGTAAGATTCCTAAATGGGTGAAATGATGGGTTCAAGGTTAATTTTGGGTTAGGATTGCGCAATTGATTAGAAGTGGGTTTAGGCTAATTTAGAAGGGATTAGAAGAATCTAAAAGAAGGGTTAGTTAGCAAGTGAGTTTTATAGGAGATTGCAAATGAGGGGGGATAAATAGGGTTTTAATTTAAATAAATTTCATTTATTTCAATTAAATGTGCAACTTGCATTGAATGAGTATTTTAAATAAATAATCATTTATTTAAATGGGGATTTTGATTGAGAATTTTAAATAAATGTTTAATTTATTTAAATGATAGGAAAGGGAGTGATTAAATACATTTATCAATTTATTTAATAGTTGGATATTAGTTAGTGATTTTTAATTTAAATAAATTTATGAAACTTATTAAATTAGTAGAATATGGTTGGAATGAATTAACTAAATATAAATTTAATTAATAGAAGAACATTAGTGCTTTAAACAAATAAAATATTTAATGGATAGATTTGTGTTTCTACACATAATATATTACTAACTTTTCATAAATTTTATTTTCTAAATGTATATATACAAAAAAAAATTGATTAAATTCAATGGGTTAATTACAAGGTCCAAATCCTGTAAAAAATGAAACAACACAGTTATTGGTCAAATTTATATTTGAATTTTATGACCAAAACCATGCCTCAAATGAAAATCTAATTTCAAAGAATAAAATAAAATAGAAAGAGTTAAATTAGTAAACTAAAGGTATACCATTGTGTAGTTGTGAGAGACCAATTTTGACAACTATTGGAGGTAAAAAAAAAAATGGACATTGTAGGTGAAAGCTATGCCCCTCAAAATAAAATTTCTCTATTATGCTATTATGTCCTAAAGTACTAATTCATATGAGAACATAAGTTGGCATCATGGTGACATCGAAACTCTAAGTCGTTGGTTCCTAGGTGGCATATGAACAACATGTCAAAGATGCACACAAGCTAAGGATTCCTCTAGTAGAAAATCTCAAAACCATTTAAAAAAAAATCAAAGTAAATAATTTTAGGAGCTAAAAGTTTGCTAGTTAATTTCATTACTATTAACGCCCAAAAGATGGCTAACCTTGGTTATTGTTAGTGTGGCTAAGAGTGTTTACAATTTCAATAGAGCTATATGGTCAATTAGTGTTATTGAAAGCCTACAATTACTACAAGTATGGGGGTATGTTGACTTATTAATTCTTGTAGGATAATGATTAATTTTTTATTTTTTAAAAAATTAAATTATTTTTCTATTTTTAGATACTCAAATGACTACATACAATCATATGGCTAAGGTGTGGGGGGCAAAACAAATTGCTTTTTTGAAATTATCAAAATAGGTTAAATTTGATACTTGTTGTTACCTTTCAACATTCAAAATTAAATGGAGAGCACTTTTTTATCCTAGGAGGTCATTTGTGAAAATTTTCCCTAAAACCCTTGTGGTAATAAACTTAAAAAAATCTAATTTAAACTCATGTTCAAACCCCATATATACAAAAAATAACCACAATATTGCAACCCTAAAACCCTAGATTTGTAAAATAACAATCTTTAAATAATGTGACCTTACTTTGAAATCTCAAAAATAATTTGTACATTATCATGTTTCAACTTTGTATCAACTCTACTAGTCCAAGGGTTATACCAATATAAAGATATATGAAGCACCACAACCAAAAACACTACTCTAATATCAAATATTATGAAAAAATAAAAAGATAATAAATCACTTTTCTACATAACCCATGAGATAAAATAATTCATTCAAGTATATAGAATGGTCAAATGCATAGATCAAAGTCATCTCATAAAATAACACAAGATATATCTCAGAAAAAAAATTATAGAGGGAAAAAATTAACCTCCAAAAGCTTCTATGCTCAATATATTATTCAACAATAAAGATTTTCAATACACTTACAAGGCCTCCATGAACACTCCTAAAATATAAAGCCTCTCTATTGTATCCTTCATATGTACAAGCATGTAGCCACACATTCATGTCATGCTTCACACATGCACTCCTTAGAAGAAATATCAATATAATAATAGTCAAGCCAAAAATCCAACAAGCCAACCTAAACCACTAAAAATGTGCTTGTTTTTGTTAACTCAAATTCACACAAATACTACCAAGTGATAAGGGAAAACCATGTGCCTCAAAACCATGAGTTCACAAATCAATCGACCCCACATTTACTTTTTTATACACATATTAAATTATATAGAGGAGGGGATATTCTGCCCTTAAGATGACAAGATCTCAAGGAACAAATTGACCTTCGCTATCCCACTTAACCAACACTCTCATGAGCTAGGAAGATCAAAAATAGGAAAAGAATGGAAACCATACCAAATAGAAATTACTGAATAAAAGAAGAATATGAAGTGATAAAAAATATTGTTGCTAGGAAAACGAAAGCTAATATAACATATATTTTACGATCAATCTGACAAAGAATCTTCCTTAGATGCAAGTGTGTCATGGAAATGTCTACATGATAAACTATCGCTTACACTGAAAAAGAATAGGAAACACTAAAAATCACCCAAACATCAGCTTCGCAATCCTCAAACTTTTTTGCTATCTATACACACAAATAGGAAAAAATGTTGGGGTTGTATAGGGGTTTGACTTAGTCAAACCCTTGCTTTGGTGTTTTTGCCTCCATGGAAGAAAAATAGATAGATTGGATAAAATGATAAAATAAGTTTAATAGAAACAAATCACATTTAATGGAGGAAAACCCATATTATAAGAGATACGATGATAAAATAGATTAAATGCAACTAGATAATATACAATCTTAGAGATTTGATAAACATGATAATATTGTAATTCAATAGATATGAGTAATAACAGAGAAGAAGAACATTCCTCAACCAAGAACACTCTCTTGAGATAATAACGTGATCATGTTTTGACAGAAGAACGAGTTTTCGCAAGAATGAGTTTGTATTTTGATAGTGCTTCGCTATGATAGTGAGAGAAAGACACCCAATAGTGAGATATCTTGAAAAACAAGGGAGAAATAATAGTTTTGTTGCTCAACATTAGTGGGAGTGACCTTTCAAACATGCCCAAGCCAACAAACATGCATAAATAAAAGTTTGATGTATGATATGCTAATTTGAATCTGGAATATACTTGGGATGTTTGTGTGCCATGTAGATGTCTACACACCACACTACTATCTCACCAATTAATCCAAAATATGGCTCAAGGGTGGCTAGAACTACTTCATATTTAAGATTCATGATGTCAGAATGATAAAATCTTGATCATGAATTTTGGTCATAAATCACCAGGCTCAATTTGTCTGAGTAAATTAGATTTATTCTATTTACTCTAATTAAGTTGAGTCAAGATATCTTTATTTGTCACATGAAACAATCATTTAATAATATTCATGTTAGTTATCTTAGATGAAATTCTAAATAGAGATAAGTTAGTTTTATGGATTTAATTTTGTTATAGGGTAGTTGTATCTTCTCCTCCCTAATTTCTCATCTCATTGAGCCACATTAAATTACTCATGCTCTCAATTGTCTAGCCTCTTTGCCTATATAAGCAAGATCATTTATACATTGTATCATATCAAATCATAACAATTCATAACATCCATTGAAGTTTAATTTCAATCTTTGCTCTTCAATCTCCATTGTTCTTCATTGCTCAAGTTGCAAAATTGTTGTGTGTGGTTAGAAAGTTTCTTGGTTGATCCATTGAAGCATGGGGAGCTTTATGGGCTCAAAATTTCTCTAACAAATACAAAGGTGTCATAAATGTATTAGGTGCAATTTGTGATAATACCTAAATATATTTCATATGTATACCCCACATTAATTATCTAATCCAATGTTACCCAAACTTTTATACGTGACCTCAAATAAATACTAAACACATCACTTGAGATGCACATCAAATTTTGTATTTTATATAAATAAATTAAAAATTGTGGAATAAATATTCATAACAAAATATATCGTGTGAAATAATTTGAAAATAAGTTTTTATAAAGCATTTTTAGGATGGAACCATCCTTATGCATTGTTAAACCATCAATTCTAACAACTACTATTAGAGTTATGAGGTTTGAAACCATTTAAAAGAAGAAATATCCACATGCATGAGTTACTTAAAAGAGCCAGTATAAATATAAAATAACAATAGAAAATATTTTGCGGGAGCGAAAGTAGTGGCAGGTGGCCATCTAGGGTTTCAATAGGGAGAAAAAAGAAAACCTATGAAGGGGATGATGATGGCGAGAGGGCGACCCCATTTGGGGGTTTTGTGATCCTCCTCCCTCTTTCTATTGTGGTCTCCTGTTTTGGGTCTTTCACTTTGGGTGTGATGGATTCACTGCTTTTACTCATTGTCTTGGGTGCTACAACTTTTTTGTCCTAGGAAATATGGCTCATAGATGTTGGAGAAACTATGCTGCTAGGCTGGGATACCGAATGGAGTGGATAGGGAGCGAGAGAGCGAGATCGGTTAGGGTTTCTAGAGTTGGAGGTGTAGGGGTTGGGGAAGACGATGATACTGCGGATGATGGTGTGATCCCCCTATTCGCACTATCTCTTTATACGATTGTTTGGGACCCAGATGGTTGCATATTTTTTGAATTTATGGTTGTTGCCTGGAGTCTGAAGCTACAGGAGACCTTTGTTATGGAGGATTTCCTGCCTTTATTTTGTTTTCTCTATGGGTTCCTTTTTACTTTGTTTGAAAATTCCTCACTTTCCATCCTATGCATGAGGTTCCTTGTTGTTTTGCAGGATGTCTTTTTTCATCTATTCTCAGCCCGTCCTATTGAGGGGGCCCATTCCTCTGTTATGGGGAAGTGTTGGCTGAGCTTGATGGGATGGATCCTGGTAGGAGTTTTGTTAGCCCTTTTTCTTAAGGCTGGTGTGCCTTTATATCTTTCCTTATTTTTGGATCTCTCTCCTATTTCTCCCATAGAGGTGGAGAGCTTAGTTGAGTCTATTTGCAAGCTTTTTGATTATATTAGGCCTCTTCCTTTTTGTGAGGTTGTGGGTGCCTTTTCAAAACCTAGCTATCTAGCAAAGCTTCACCGTGCCTTCTTTTGGTCATTTGATTTTGGCTTGTGGCCAGTAGATTGGGTTCTCTTTGTGTATTATCTCTCTCCTTTCAACCCCTATGGAGGTGGGTCACTATCCTATACAGGTGGATGAGAGTTTTACTATTAAAGGTGCGATCAGATTCTATGGGATTGTTGGCAAGTTCTTGGTGGTTTTGGGAGCCATTTTAAAACCCAAATCGTAGGTTAAGGGAGCCTCTCAAAACTCCCTTGCTTTTGTTTGGCTAGATGCTAATAGTTTTGAAGGGCCCAACTTAGAATGTGATTCTTTTTGGTTAAGGGGCCAGGTTAGCATTTTGCTTCCCATTTTTTCTGTATTTGGGTAGGGGATCCCAGAAAACCCTTGATGTATGGATAAGGGAGTCTATTGACTTCATCTAAATGTTTAGTTTGTGTTTCTAGTAGGTTTTGTAATGATATTCTTTTAGTTTGGCTAGCTTATTTCTACTTGTGGCTATGTTGGCTTCTGGTTGGCACTAACCGGATTTGTTGTAGTGGTCTGCTGTTTTAATTTACCTATCTTTTTTTGGAAAAAGTCTCATTGTAGGTTCCAGATCTAGGTAAAATTTGAGTGTTTCAAGTCCCTTCAAATCCTATTGTATGGGGTTTTGGGTCCCCCTCAAAACTTGTTTTTCCCTTAATAAAAAATAATAAAATATCTTACAAAATAATATAACATAAAGAATAAGAAAAATAGTAATCTTATATTTAAACGATCATATTTGAACAACATACTTATAATAAAATAATAATTAATATAATCCCTTTGACAACATTTAAAAAAAAACACATTAGACTATCTTATTAAAATATACACCCACAATGCTGGATAGACACTCCACTTATTTGTGGTTTGGTTGAGAAAACTTTAAAAGATTGAATTTTTCAATAGTCTCCTTGCCGACCAAAAATGGTTGTGTTATGTTCATGTGGGCCTTCCTCTCAACAACAAGTTCTAGGAAAGAACATCATGGCCCCATGTTCCTAATTGAGCAATAAATAAAGTAGATTGGTATTGAGTCCCTTGAGCAGAAGCTCAAATGGGATTATATATAGTGTAAGATAATAATTCTAATACAAACCTTTAGTAGTTCGATTCAATTTCATCACTTAGAAGTTTTGAACTTATACAACTATATGAAATGGAGCAGAGCTATAAAACAAAGCTCTATGGATCAAAACTATTATCTTCTTACAGAAAAGATAATTTTGAGGAGATAAATTAGCATGAATGCCTAGCGCATAACTCTCTCAGGTTGGGTAATTTTCTTAGAAAAAAAATCAAACTATATTTGGATGGAGGCCAAATTTTTCTTTTCTCAAGAACTCCAAACACCTTACCTAGGAGTAAAAATTCTAGGAACAAAGATCCAATAATCCATAATAAAAAATGAGATCAAATAATCTCTAATTTAGTTCAAAAGAGATGAATTCGATAGAGCAAAAAAAAGATTTCCAGTACAAATAGGCTATGGTGGTTTTGGGATTGTTTACCATGTAAGTTCCTTGGGAAATCATTGTTAATTATAATATTAAACACATGATAACCTAATTATGTGTAAACATATTTTATAAAGTGAAATTTATTTGGTAAAAAACAATTAGTTGCTAAGGTCTCATACAGTGAAATATGTTGAGCTCTAATACCATATTTTGTTCTGCTTTCTAAAGGGAATTTTGTCTAATGGAAGACACATGGCAGTGAAGGTTTTGAGAAAAGAAAGTATTCAAGGAAAAGTAGAGTGGATGAATGAGTTGAAAATTCTAAGCAGGTTTAACCATAGAAACATTTTGACACTTGTGGGATATTGCTTTGAAGAATTTATGATAGTCTATGATTGTATGGCACGAAACCTGTCAAACGCTATTTTTGGTAAGTAACCAATGCAGTTTTTTCTCTTATTTTTTTTATGTGATTGAAGGTTTTATCTTAACAATATAAATATGTTTAACCACCATATGCATAAGAAACATAGATGTTTATTGACTAGCCAACAAGATTCAACATCTTATTGGACATAATAAGAGGAGTCATGTTTCTCACAATGATGCATGTGTGTTCATAATGCACAAAGACATCAAGCCAGCTGACTGTTTGAAATTATTGTTGGCCGAGTCAAGTCTGCATGTAAGTCTTCACCTACCTATCAAGAAAGCTACAACAAACAACCTGGAGAAGATTTGGTTGGGATCTCCATCACAACAACTCCTAATTGCAGAGCAATTGAATGAGACAGATGAGGTTTTTTATTTTGAATTTGGGGGAGAATTTTGAGTGGACAACAAATAGATAAAAAAGAGAGAACATTCTCTATTCAGTGAGTTCAGTCCAGTTAGCAGAGAGAGATCAACATGTAAGGACCCCCTTGTCCTAACCCTAGTTTAACCACCATAGTAACTCATAGTTACAATTAAATTAAATTTTCAATTAATGCACATGCAAAGTTTATGATAATTGATATGCAAGTAATAGATAAGTGAACTGAACATCCATGCATCTCATGTCTAACATGTGTAACTAAATATGTATGCAGTAAAAGTAACAAAAGTAAAGTGTGCATGAAGATTAAATAACATGTATAAACCATAATTAATTATGATATCGAGTTAGGTGCATGCATGCATAGAAATAAATCATGTGCATAAATTATTATAAATTAAATTAACATGAAAAATGCATAATTAAATCAACTAACTAAAAATTGAAGATGAACATGCATGCATGCAAAAAAAAAAACTAATATACGAAAAGTAAATTGTGCATGTTAGTGGGTTAGTATGCTAGTGGTTTTTCTCTTCTTTTCTTTCTGTTAGTTACATTGCATGGTGAATTCCTCTCGCATTACATCATGGACCTTATAGTTCTTTTACATAATTTTTACATGCGACCATTCTGGTCTTTTACAATAAGATAAAATATACATGATAATTACATCAAAATTTATCTAGAATCTCCGATTTTCTTTGTCTTCGGATGTATCGCCTCTATTGTCCTGGATAACCTCCACTTGCAAACCAGATGACGGATATATGACCAGGCGTTTCATCCACCCAACCAACGAAGCATATGCTTCTCAATGCTCTTGATAAGCTCTCGCCCCTCACAATGAAGTAACCTAGCAAGACGATACCAACTGGTAGGAAAGGAACTTGTACATTCATGTAGAACTAACAACCCATCCTGGTTGAACTAACTACATGCATTATTGTAGGGAGAAAAATAAATAATTATGATGGGCATCACTACCCTATTGGGGAGGTGAAGAAAAATCACCCTTCCCTGGTTAGCCTATAAACAAGCATCCTGTTCCATAAGCATCCTGCATAGACAAAAATTTTAACCCTCCCCAGATTAATATCAAAAATAATATTTATTAAAATTCTTATTGTTTTAATTTTTCCTTTCCCATATTAATTTCCTTATTTCTCATTTATAGAAATAATTCATTGTAAATTTAATTGAACACCTCTTGTATATTTATATCTACTTATATTCTTATAATACTTTATTTTTCTATCACTTTGTAATCTAAAACCCTCTCGTAGGTAGAATTTTTCTAGTCAAATTTAATAATTTTTCCCTTTACCATATTTGGTATTCCCAATTATAACTTAATTACTAGCAATCCCATTAACCCAAATAAATTATAAAGTTAAAGAATAAGGCTAGCCGATATTATAGAATTCAAATAGAATTAAGAAACTCTGAATAACTCACCCTTCTCAGGAAATCCATTGGGTTGTTATCAAATAGATTTTTCTAAAAACACATCTTTAGCAAAATGTAAAAGAAAATAAAACTAAGTACTATCTTTGTTTTTTTTGTTTTGTGTTAAGCAAACCAGAGGATGAGGGTGTAGAGAAGGAGGAATACATGGAAAGAAGAGGAAAAAGTGAAAGCGTTGAAGGACTTTGGGCTAAGGGTTGTTAGGGTGAAGAAATGAGTTAAAAGAGAAGAGAAAATAGAATTATAAATTCACAATATAGACAAATAAGACACACAGATTTATCATGGTTTGGCAATTGCCTACATCCACGCTTAAAGCAGGGGAATCAATATATTAATAACCAAGTCTGGTTTGTACACACAGCTCCAAGCAGCTCCATAATTGATTCCTACAAATGATACGCAATTAGCTCTTAAAGAACTTACAAGGAGAATTTGTTGAAGAGCCAAGAGTTTTGGTAGCAAAAAGAAGGAGTCTATTGGACTTCACTTCCAACAAGGGTTACCCAAGGAGATGTTAGGCATTGAATTCTACCAAAAAAAAAAAAAAAAAAAAAAGGGGCATTATGACTGAAGCTGGGAGTGACATGGGGAGAGGAGCAGGTTGGAGTACAATGAGGATCAACAGTATCACCCCGCCCAACTTCCCCTTCCCCCCCTTGATCTCAACTTGCTATTGCTGAAGTGAAGTAGGGAGAGGGAGGCGTTGGAAGTGAAGTAGAGAGAAGGGCGTGGGAGTTCGAACTCTCCCAGCCCCAAACACCATGCCTCAATATATCATCCCCTCCTTCTAATATGTAATTTCCTGCAAATAGAGAAACTGAAAATGATTTCCCTATTGTCGCAGTACAAAATCTAACTAAATACATGGTGAAGGAGGCTGAAAAAGGTGTGGGAAATAAAGAGGATAGCCTAGAGTGGTTGAAGAGAGAAAATGTGGAGGAGAGTAGAGGGGTAATCAAACATACATCCATATTATTTGCTGATAAAAAAAATCAATTTAAACCAATCTCCCAATCATCAATTCAATAATGGTCAAAATCTAAAAGAAACCAATGAGGGTGTTTGACAATACAATTTCCAGCTAGTCAACTTGAGAAAGAACCCGGTTGCAAGGAAAGGAGAGAATGTGATGAATATTTGCAGATAGTCACCTCCTTCTGAGTTGATATGATGAACACTCCTATTGAAAATCAATCTCAACAAGAATGAAGAAGGCAAGAAAATAATTGGATGCCAAAATAGGTCATTAGTCCCTATATATATAAATATTAAGGCTAAGTTCCAAGATAATGCATGAAGAATGCATGATTTAAAAATAATTTAATATTATGCTTTAAAAATAAAAATTACAACTTATAATTTTAATTGCATGATATTGTTTTATTTAAAAATTGAGAAATATTTAGATAATTAAATTCTAATTTAATTACAATTTAAATGCAATTTTTTTTTACAAATTTCATCTATCATGCATTGAGTTTTTTCGAAAATAGATTAATTTCACATGATTATATTTTTAATTAGTGTTAATTGTCTTATAAATTTACAATTTGTCTTTTTTGTATATTCACGTAGGTAAATATAAATACTTGCAAAATCAATTATATTTTATTAATTTAACTCTTTAATAAATTATTTTATCTATTAGTTTAATTCTTTAAATATCAGCATTTGTGCATGTCGAAATTTTAATTTTAAAATTATAATTTCCAAATCTTGATTTATATTTTTAATATTTCACTATCAAATATTCTCTTTTGAATAATTTATTATTATTAATTTTTTAATTAATCACTTTATTAATTTATTTCAACTTTTGAATAATCATATTTTATTTATTCAATTAAATTCTAGCATTGATCTATATATTTCATAATTTAATTATCGAATAATAATTTATTATTAGTCCAAGGGGTTGAGCTTAGTTGGTTAAAGCATTGAGTTCTCAATGTGGAGACCGAAGTTCAACTCCCATGAGGGACACCTTCGTGTAGAATTCTAAGTTGTGACTCTTGGTCTTCCATTGGTTGTTTAAAGTGGATTTCTAAGTTGTGACCCTTGGTCTTCCAATTGTTGTTTCTAGTTTGGTCCTCGAAAGGAGCTAGTATGTAATAAGTTTGTAACGTGGATGCTCAAATGATGCTTAATACAAAAAATAATCTATTATTACATTTTAATTATTAAATTCTTCAATAAATTTATTTTTAAATTCCCAAATTTAATTTATTAATTATTATCTAATTGTTTTTTTTTTTTTGCACAGGGTTGCAGTTCTTAGGTCACTACTAGCAGGCTAGAAAACCCCTCCTTGGTCATATTTCTGCCTTCGATGATTAACCTGCAACCACCTCATGCTTGACAATAAGTTGTCAGATCGCACTATCAAAAATGTATTACATCATATCACATAAAAAAATTAATAACATTAAGCATCATAACTAAACAACATAAATCATCATCATCAAATAACGAAATTATAACATTATGCATCATCATAAAAATAACTAATCATCATCAACAACATAATATCATCTAACATCATTAATAATCTAATTAAGTCATCATGTGCAAAATATGGTCTGAATTGAGTCATGACACAACATATCAGAGAGAGAATTGTAGCTTGAAAGTGAGTGCAGAGAATTTAGTTAACAGCAGCAGCTTGTGTACATTTTGTAGCTCTGTATGGTCTGTTAGTAAAGTAGTGATTGCTCCTGACTATGTGTCGCTCCAAGTGAGCATTTGGTTTGTAGTGAGCTCAAAGAAGCTCCATGTTTTGTATGTTTGTATGGAGCTCCTGATCGCTGGCAATAATTTGTAATCAGTAGATTTTGTGTTTAGCTTGTTTGGTATTTTGTAAATCATTTTCAGCTCAATTGAAATATCAAGTTTGCATTTCTCCTTATGTGTTCAGTCTCTGTGCGTTTGTGGGTCCGTCCAACTTGAAGATTTCGTATCCTTTCACACCGACATTCTTCTGGATGAAAATCTGAATGCCAAGATTTCTGATTTTGGCTTTGCACAAATACAGCTAACGTATTATGTTAGAGATATAATCTCAACTATCCAGTTGTACACATCCGTATGAACATTCATTTGTCACTGTTCCTATCATATCAACTCCATATCCTTTGCATCATCCTCATCAGCAGTCAATCCAAGTATTAAAGACAGACAATAAGAATAGGTCTTCTATGGATTCGATCAGATTTCATATTGATTACTCCAACCTAGCACAGTCCTCCTTGCAGTGCCCTCATCGATTGTGCGCAGTAAAAAAAAATCATTATTATATGTCTGATCTCTCTCTTCCGTATACGAAAGGCTTTCTATATATTGAATGGATCTGTATTCTGTATCCACTCTAAGAGGAGAGTCCAGCTCCAAAGAGCTGTTAAATGTTAGCAGTTAGTCTGATATTAGTCTAATGTAATGCTGTTTAATGTTGAGCTACAGTTCAGTCAATCGATGTAGTGTTTTGTTTTAAATAAATAGAATATGTTTATATTTTTGCTTCTACTCTGTTTTTGGTATGTCTTTCACTCCCCTGTTTCCTTCATATTATGAGGATATTAGCATTGAAGGAACGCGTGTTGTTGGAACATTGTAAGATGGCCCTATCATCTAACTCTTCATAAGAATAACTAAGGGTAATGTATGTAGTTACAACTTTGTAATGAAGACTAATTTTTTAATTTTGGGCAGCTGAGAAAAACATTTTTCTTTCTTTGTTTGGCCATACAGTGGTTACGCTGCTCCAGAATATCTTGCTACCGGTCGTGCGAGTCTGAAATCAGACATTTACGGCTTTGGAGTGACCGTTTTAAATGTCGTTCTAGGAAAAAAGCTTTGAAAATAAAAAGTTTCCTCTCACAGCCCGTAAGAATTGTGCTTGAACATATAGTTACTACAACCGTTGTTTGTAGGGGATCTAGCAAACTAGTGTACTGATTTAATATATGGTTTGGTGTGTGAATGCAGGCGTGGAGGTTGCATGATAAGCGTCGCCTTACTCAGCTAATAGATCCTCTATTATTCAACGCAGGCCATTTAACTCGCTCAAAAAGCATATCAGGAACAATAAATATAGCCCTCCAGTGCATTGGTTCGAACGCCAGAAGTCGTCCATCAGCGTCACGTATGTTAGAAATGCTTTTATCAAAAGATCCCAATCGCCACAACTCTTCTCAGTGTTGAGAGTTTTTGAACGCAGTCACATAACTGTGCTGAGCGGGGATTGTATTCAGTTACAGAAAAGATTACATAAATCCTTGAGAAGATTAAGAGTGCTCCGTTTCATCTGACTTTAAGTTTCATTTGCGATTTTGGAATGTATACTATTTATCTTCACCATGTTCTAGACTTCAATGTAGTTTTTAACATGTACTCAGTTCAACTATTAATGTTGTAGACATCTATATGATGTCCAGTTTCAAATTAAAGTTGATATTTGACAATTTAAATTAAGATGACCGTTTATTGAGAATGTTAAACAAAGTCATCGAGACATTGCATAAAAGCCTGAGATACCAATTTCTATCTCTTTATAATGTTTTAGTGCCTTGGCATTTTTTGGCAATATGAGATATTACTTCCTAGCGTATCTACATTGTATGCTACATTGATAGATGTAATATTTGATTTGAGTGTGTTATTGTGTAGCTTTCATGATTACTCATTCTTTTATACATCTGTAATTCCCTTTGAATCACTATTAAATTAAAAGAATAAATTAGAGTCAACATTTCCTTAATTAAAGAGCTTGGAAAGATTTTATTCCACAGGTAAGTAACACCAACGAAATTATAATTTTCAACATTCAATATTCTTACGGATAAAAGTATATTTAAAAGGCATTCATTAGTTGCTGCGGTCTGAAATTGGAAGCTCCTATTTAAAAAACTGGCCAGAAGCTTCGTCCTTTATTGAATATAATTTGTGCAACAACCACCCCTCCAATGGCACCATGTTTCCCTCAGTCCCTTCTCACCCAGTTTCCCTCATCAATATTATAAATATAAGTAGTTGATATCTTCTACGAGAACCAGAGGGCCCCGTTCACATGCTGCGCTTCCCTATAGAGATTTGGATTGACCGACTCATGTTTATAAGCATTGTTTAGACGGAATATAAAATTCCCATAAAGATTCGCTTGCATGTTCATTAGAGTTCACACTTATGAAGAATTTTCCAATACGTACCCTGTTACATTAAAAAATCTATTTAAACATTCAAAACACCTACCATCACTTAATTTCTTTTTGTGTTTAACGCGTCTAAGATTTGTTTAATTACTTCACGATCACTGCACATGGAGAATGAAGATTTATGGCTACTCTTCAAACAAATATATCTCTATTTGTAATTGAATACCTATTACATATATAACCCTCCTTAAAAATTTTGTGTGGTGTTCTTTTGGGTTGCTGGGTGAATATAAATTATTTTGATATGTTTCTACCATTGTTTATATATGAAAGTTAGCAAATCATCAAATTAATATTTTGTAGTCATTAAATAATTAATAAATAAATTTGATTAAAATTTACATTTCATAATATGATGCATAACAAGTACTATTTGAATGTATAAATAGAAAATGTTACATCAAAGAAGATAATATCTCACAAAATAAATGTTAATTTTGTCATATTTGTTTCTAATAGTCAAATAATAAGAACAAAATAAAAATAAAATAGGGAAAATTAAAAGGACTTTGCAAATGAGAAAGAAGATAAAGGAGATAGCCCGATATTAATAAAAATGGCATAAGTAGGGTACGAATGGTCATATAGGTAGGAGGGCATGGTATATGAGTGCAAAAGCATGGGTATAATTGAATGAGAGTATTTTCATGTCATTAAAATGGAATGCCAACCTTCCATTGATAAAAAAATGGTAGGTTCATGGTTAATTTGTGTTGAACATCCAGTCCTTCACCCACAACCTCATAAAAAATGTGACTTTGACTATTTTTTGGGGAGTTGGAAGAAATGAAGGCACAATGAATGGTGTAATCTAGATGAGTTGAAATTTGTGGGAAATTTGAGAGGCAAGAGATATATGATATAGAGAGGGACACAAAATGTCGTTGGAGGCATGGAAGATAGACTCTGTAACATGTGGCATCATTCTCTTTGCTTGTGCAAAAGTGAGGCCATTGGAACTCAAATCATAAAAGGATAAACACAAAGGGACAATAAGATATTGTTCTTACAATTGAGTGATGGACAAAGGAAAAAGAGAAAAAGGGACAAGTGAAGAAATTAGAAAACATAGAAATTGCTATAGCGAAAAGAGAATTGCTTTGAACATAAAACATTCTTTTATTCAATCTCAAATATTACAAAAACTTCATGATCACATCATCAAGGATCAACTAATCAAGTGATCAAAGAAAAGGAATACAATACAATTGCCTCAATCAATAGAGGTCTTTGACACAACTAACAAATTCTGGAATTTCTAAGAACTTATCATTCAACTCTATGTAGAATACAAACAAAACATATAAAATTTAAACTTAATTAAAAAAATTTGCGTGCAATTCTCCTCATGTTAGTTGGGAGCAATTAAATATTTCAACAATTTCTCCCTTAATTTCAATCACTAATTGATTCAACACAAACCAACTATGTTTGTCAATAACATCTATGGTTGACTTCATTTCTTCTTTTGAGTTATGTGGGCTTCTCTCCTACAATAATGCCTATATTGTGTGGGGATCTCTCTTTAGATTGCATTTTATTTGGCTATTATTCTTTCAAGGGTGCATGCTTTCTCTCCTCCTATATAGGGTTTCAATTTATTTTGACAAAAACACTATGGATTTTTCTAAGGACTTGATTTCACTTCCTAACAAATTGAGGGCTTCACCTTTCTTGGAGATGTATTTAAACATGTCTTCTCATCGTGCGTAAGGATTTTACTATTTGTTGATGCCAGCCATTTTTTAATCCTCTAATTTAATGAGTTCTTATCAATTTGGTTTAAATTGGTCTTCGTGTCCATTTGATTAAATGGTTTAATATCATTTTGTCTCTATTTTGATCTGATGACATCATTTTATCTCCATTTCATGTCCAGTGACATCATTTTGTCTCCATTTCATTCCCCGTGACATCATTTTCTCCCTATTTTAAGTCGATGACATCATTTTGTCCCAATTTCATATCCTTTGGCATTCGTTGGGTCTCATTTTTATCTTATGGCATCAATTTGATCTAGTCCCTAACTCTCAACATTAATTGGACTTATTTGATGTAAGCTCAAGGAGTTCACTAGGAAGATGATTTGGGGTGCTTTTCTAAACCTCTATGTTTCTAATTAGCTGATTTTGGTTTGATGGGAACCCAGTTCCCATTGGTTAGATGCTTCGGTCAAAATATCCTTTCAAAAAAGAACCTATCCTCCTTTTTGGTTTCTTTTAGGTTGTGGTGATCTCATTACTCGTGAGTTCCCCTTATGCGATTGTTTGGTGGTAATGTATCAGTAACGAGCCTATCCCATCTTTATCTAATCAAAATATTAATTTGACTTGATTCCCCTTTAGGTTTGATTAATTATTTAATTAATTAAGCCTCTTTCATACTAACACTTCTTCTAAGATAAATAAACAATGTTTATTTATTTATCACTTTATCTATCAATTAAATAAATTTATTTTATTTAACTCCCTAATCGATAAATATAAGAAGAAAATATATAAATTATATTTATGAATTTATCATAAATATCTTCTTCTACCTGCTAATTTCAACTAACATGTCGAGATAATTAATAAATTTTATTTATCAAATCCTTCATTTATCCTCTTCATGGAGATAATTAATGAATTTTATTTATTAAATCCTCTATATTATCCTCTTTTCTTGATATGCTTGATCTCTCTGGCTTTTTCCATATTAGCTCATCTTCAAAATGGCAAATTTGAGTTACATTTGATTATGTTCGTTCAACTTCCTAAAAATAAAATCTATCCTGGTTGTTCAATAATATCCGAATTTCTATAAGATGTGGCCTCATTCTTCATTCAAATGGTTAATTTTTTAATATTCTCATTGTTATTTTGTCTAAATTATCTTAGAAAATCTTGTTTTCTAGTATTCTCACTATCATTCTATCTAAATTATCTTTTCTTTCATTCATATTTGTGCACTTTGTAACTTGAGAGTGACATATCAATATTAGAGAAGAAAGAAGAAGCAGTGAGGTTTCATCAAAGGAGCGTGGAACTTATGGTTTGACTCATGTTTTCATTTGATGGCCTTATTGGTTAGATTGAGATTTATTTTCATGATCGTATGATTTTCATGATTTGCTTTGATCATTTTTATAGTTGACTCATGATTTCCTACTCAACAATATGAGGTTGAATTAATCAATGTGTCTGTTATTATATTGCAATGCCTATGGTCCAAAAATGTGCTAGATGAATTAAGGGGCAAGAATCCATAGTCTTTTAGATATTCTTTTTAAAATTGTAATGTATATAGAGGAAAACATGAAAGGATTAATCAAAATAAGTTAATACAAATGATGTCAAGATTTTGCATAACCCTAGAGAACATACTGTAAGCCCTTGGAAACAAAATACAAGCTTGATAATATCATGAAATGAACTTAGGCACAAGGTAGTTTGAAATAAAAAAAGGCATGTCCTATGATAGACCAAATGATTTGAAGCTAGAGAGAATACAAAATTTATCTAATCAACCTTACAATACGAATTCGCATAATGGTAAACTGGTGCATAATAACCAAAGAGGCTCATAAAGTAAGGAGATAATTGATCTGCTCAAGAATCTTGGAGCACATGTGGTAGAGGATAACCACTAATGGGTAGTATTTCCCCACTCATGCATTTAGATGCATCAATCTAGTGGACTTCATATTCTTATCTTCATATCTGGATTGATGAGTGAGGTTGCTACTCAGGGGGAGTAGTCAGTGTTGTGGTTTAGGTGTTCAGATTTGAGATTATTTGGTAAGGGGGAGAGAATAATGTTTTTCTTATGAGCCTTTTTCATTGATGTCAAAGGGGGAGAGAAGCATGTGAAAAACCATCTTATCTATCTAAGGTAGAGAGCTATGTGTTCATGATCTCAAGAGGAGATTGCTGGAGTTGATTTCTTTCTTTGCATTGATTGTTTTTCACATTCATATGTTTCCATCAATGCCAAAGGGGGATATTGTTGGATTTTAGAGTTGTTGGAATGTGTTATTGTCATTGATGTCAACATATTCCTATGTTCTTGTGCTTCAGTGTTGCAGAGAGTTGGTTCGTTTGGTGTAATGTAGATATGCTAATGAATATTTAATGATTCAAATATTAATAACTTCAGTTGATTCAGCATGAGTTTTAGTTTTTTGAAAGGTGATTTGATCAAGTTATGTGATCCGGTCTGATGGCTAGTTTTTTTGTTGGTTCTGTATTGTAGAGTTGTGATTTTTGGTTTGTATTTCTCCATAATTGATTCATTACATTGAGTGGATTTTGGAGAGTGCTTGGGACATTCATGTGTGTCCTCAGTTCGAGTGGTTCATGATTTGAAACTTCACAATCATATCTTTCAGTTTGTTAGTAAGTTATGTTGGTGTTCTTGAGCTCCAGAAGGGAAATGATGATGATTCTTGTAATCTGAGTTGTCGTGGAGGAATTCACGTTTCTTGTCGGTGTTTCCAGATCATGTTCTATATGTGTTATTGGTCCGCATTGATTGTTGTACACATTATTGAAAATTTTATTAGTTTGGTGGTATTCTTTGTGTTATACGACTTTCTGGCCAATTCGATGGTTCTTGTGTGTTGTAAATGATCTTGGTGATATATTTGGTGGTGTTTCATGTTCAAGGTTTTTATTTGGGTCCATGATATGTCCCTATTGACATTGTATGGTCCACATATTGATTTATGTATTGTGTGATGTAATTTTGTAATTAGGTATTATGAGTTGAGCCAACCTTGAAATTAAGGTTGATGATTTGTATAAATAAGAGTGATAATCATGTAAGATGGGTTTTTGTGTTGTGTTGTGTTTGCGTTCAGAGTGTTGTATGTTCGAACAAGAAAATTGATCTTTTGAAAGTGTGAAGAAGAGTAGAGAAGAGTGTTGCAGAGAAGACAATGTGCTTAACAAGAACTATGATTAGGCATTTGGAGATGTTATTCTTGTAGTTCATGTAATCTGGATTGGTGTACAATCTTTGTAAGGCAGTGAGACTTCCCAGGGTTGTATCCCTTTATTATTTTTGATAAGTCAGCTCTAGAAAGTGTACCTGAATGCATGCACATTTCCCATTGTAATATTTATATATACTACTACAGAGTATCATCACATTGAGGGTAGGTTCCCACCGTGGTTTTTCCCTTAACTTGGTTTTCCACGTCAAAAATATGTGTGTTGTTGATGTGGTGTTTATCTTTGTTATCTCTTTTCTTGATTATATCTTAAGTTGAGGTTAATTTGGCTAAGTTTGATTTAAACAGATTCACCCCCCTCTCAATTTTCCTACATTGTTGTTGCCAAGAGCATAATCTTGAGAAGATTATGTAATGTCTTGTAATAATTGAAATGATTCTAATTCCACACTGAGAGTCCTAATATAAAAATATTACCAACAATATTATTTTTATTTATTAAAAATTCCTCTTCTTCTCTAGAAGACATGGTATAGAGTTGGATGTTAATGATTTAAGAAAAAAGGACAATTGTCATTACTAAGTTTTTTTATGATGAAAACGACAGATATTGTGTTTCTATTAATAACTTTGTATCATTTTATTGGAAATTAAAATTAAGATGGATATCTAATGAAAATATTAGATCTTTTTATGTTGTAGTAATTTCTTATGTAAAAAGTTGTTAGAGCTTAAGAAATAGAACCCTGAATGTAGATTTAGGCATGATAGTATTTTTATCAAAGAAATAAAGAGCTCCCCATTACAAGCATAATTATTGACAAAATTATAGAAGAAAAGAGTAAGATGATTAAGAATTACAAGCCACAACCAAAAAATGTAAATTGAAAAGGAAAACTCATCCTAGTTGTGAAGGATTTAATAGATAATAAATCAAATACAAATATTCTTGAGGTTTATTTGGGAATAACCTTGACCAAGTAATTTCTCTTTATAACTTGACCCTTTTAACATCATTGTGTTAATAAACAACAAGCTAATAAAAAATATATGATTGATTAAAGGCCCTCCACCAATGCTATGCCTTAGAGATCATGAAGGAGCTTGGTTTACAAGTAAAAGGGGCATATGGAAATTTATTTCCTATCATAGGAATCATGAAAGATGTATATTTCAAACTTGTTGCATTCCCTAAAAATAAATTATCAATAAACATCACTATTGTAGAAATCCCATCTCAGTATGGTATCTTGTTATCTAAGAAATGATCCGTTGCTATTGGTCAGAGTATGAAATAGGATTTATTATATACCATAATTCCTATTATTGGTAAGAATGTGAACCTTGATAGCGAGAAAAGATCCCTTATCTTGGTTGAAGATGTGGATCCTACAAAGCAAGTTTGTTTCTATGATACGGACATTAAAAGCTTCATGATAGACACACCTCAATTAGAGGTAGTACAAAATGAGATATTAATTGATGAAATACAAACATTTACTAGTAAGAGAAATTTGTGGTAGATGTACTTTTATGGGGCACATTCTAAGGAACGCTCTAGAGAAAGTGTGATTTTCGTAGTACCAAGTGGTAAGACATTCAAATTTTCTTCTTTTTTTTTTTGAAAATTTGATTGTACCAAAAATATAAAAAAATATGTGGTACTCCTATTGCAACTAAACATTGTTATGAAACATAAAATCAAAATATTAAGAGTACTTGGTGACTCAAAATCAATAGTTTCATATGTAAGAGAATAATATGCATCAAAACATAAGAGGCTCAAGTAATACAAATCTACTATTTGGGATACCATATATCTCTTTAATGCATTTTTGATGGACTAGATTGAAAGATCTAGAAATTTAAAGGATAACTTCTTTGCAAACATAGGCATCAGGATAGATGATATAATCCTAACTAGGATATCCAAACTTGAAGTTTAAGCTAGGTCATGTATTCCTAACAATATCTAAACTGGCAATTATTTCAGGATGATGATGACCGTTGAAGTTTCTCTATTACATTCATGAGTACCACAACCAAGAAATAGACTTCCAATATTTTGTCAAGGTTGTGGATGGTAAAATATTAAATTTTGGGAATGAGATAATTCAGCTCAAGACCAACAAAAACCCAGAGAAAATGCTATCTTTAGAGAGAGATTTTGATAGCTCACTAATAAATAGACAAGTGGCTAGGCATGCTCTAGTTCATGAGAAGGACATATTAGAAGAGGTGAAAATGGACATTGGAAGCTATTGTAAGAATTCTTACATTGGAAATAAAGTAAGCACAAATATTAGGACCAAGTTTGTAGAATTTTATCTTAAAAATTGACAATGCTTAATTTTTGAATAGTGTCTTTATCTCATCAAATAGTGATAGTTTAAAAATAAAAAAAATTAGTTATCATCCTTGATATCTATAGCTCTAATAGAAAAGTAGTGGAAACACCTATGATCAAATAATAGCTTTATCTTTAGAAAAATTATTTATAAACTAAATTAATCAATCAATAATGACTTCTTTATAAAGGCACTAGCTTATCCTTTTTCTTTTGCATTCTTAATATGTATAATGGATTTTATGTATTTTTATTCCAAATAACATTCTATCAAAAGACTCAAATATTCACTCAGTGCCTCTTTTTAGGAGCCTTCCTATCAACAATCTACTATAATCAAACTTGTCTCCCTTTTAATTTTTGTCATCTTCCTTTATGCGTGCACAACTATCTAATCCCTTCTATCTATCTCTTGTGATAATTTTAGGTCTTCTCTAAGATTTAGTTTTGAAGTTATTTGCAACTAGTTTTCTTTTTGATCCATGGTCTCACAAACTTATAATAACCAGTGTTCCTTGATCTTACTACTCTAATACCAAATGTAATTTTAAAACACATGTAATAAACATAAATTTCTATATGCTACAACAAACATAAAATTGTTTTAACATACACAATAACTTTTATTCATTCAAGCAAATTATATATTGCCTCTCAATATAGAGGTCCACTCTTCATCTTAATACGAATAAGATTTTCTTGTTGAATAATTGACATAACTCTTATAGAGATTGTATGTCCTAAAAATTGAAAGAAAATTCAACTATTTTTCTTCATGCATTTCCCATGCAAAATAGAACACAATTAAGAATTTATACAAACTAACCATCGTAAAATAAAACTACACATGTTACATACCAAGACTATGAATGCATGATGAGGACATTTGAATGATATAATAGAACTAGAGTGAAATGTGTGCATGGAGTTGTACACCAACACGTATTGACAATCCAGTAAATAAATCAACGTATAATATATTAGTATATATTTTATGCAATCCAAGTATTCTTTACTTGAAATACTAAATCAAACGCAAAAAAGACAAAAAAAAAAATTTCAATTTAATTTTATGCAACTTGATTATATGATTGTATACAAAGATGAATAATCGATGACACAATGTTGCTTCTCCCACTTGTAATCCTAAATCTTGCTATAGTAGTGGTCCTTCCCCATTATTGCCCCTTGTTCTACTTGTCCCTGAAGGTTACATCGATAACGTTTTGTTTGGGCTTACTACGAAAATTGAATATTTCTTATTTATTTCATGGTTTCACACTAAACTAAACAAATCCATTGTAGAGTGATTGAATTATGAGTAAGAAATTCCAAGGCCTCTGGCGGTGTGACCCTTCAAACACGCCGTAACAAAAATGACACGTCAATAATGATTGTTGTATCTTTCTACGCAAGTAAAGAGGGATTGTCAGTCTTATAATTTATAAATAATTTCAAGAGAATGAGATAGTTTGACACTAAAACACGGCAAATGGAGTTTGTTTGAAATTTACCAAATACTTGAAAGTTAATTGTTTGTCAAAAAGACTGGATTATACAACAATACATTCATTAAATTTCCAAATTACAAATCAAACCCAAAGTGAAATGAAACACAGTACTATTCTGATTTTATAAAAACATGTAGGTAAGCTTTTCTGAGTCTAGCTCTTCAATATTCACTACTCTCCCCACTCAGCATATCTGTGTGAAAACTCCAGTCTCTCACGTAACTCAAATCCGGATATCTGCTTGGGTGGGAATTGGAATCTCTTACGTAACTTGATTCCAAATACTTGTCATTCAGCATTGTTGCTTGACTATGGTTGAAATTCAAATCGGGTACTGAAACTACTTTTTCTGCAACTGTCCGGGTGCGAAGTGAAATTTTTTCTTCTGATAAAAGCATCATTAATACTCCTGATGCTGATGGGCGTGCCTTGCATTCATTATGAGTGCACCAGAGAGCTGTTATTATTGTTCTTGATATGCTGCTTGAATTAATTAAACCATCATTTTTGAGTAATCGAGGGTCTATTAGGTCATGAATCCGATCCTCTTCATGTAACCTCCACGCCTACATTCACACACCAAACCGTAAATTAAATCGTTATATTCGTTTGTTAAAACCCGTACAATCTACCGTTGTAGTGATGTATAGTTCTTACGTGCTGGGTGAGCATCCGGACATCTACGTATTCAGTTGCTCTTTTGCCAGATACGATATTTAACAGCGTCACTCCAAAGCTGTAAATGTCGGATTCCACACTCGCACGACCGGATCTAAAATACTCAGGATCCAGGTAACCCCTGTAGGGCCAGACAAAGAAAGAAAAATGCATTAATCGGTTGCTCAACATAAAACACTTTACTCTGGGCTCCCAAAATTTACCAAATGCATAGATTAATCATTTTCACTCTAATGAAGGGTCAAAGGATGAGACTATTTTACGGTGTTCCAGCCACAGTCCTATATGTAGTGGTATCAGATTCAGTTGCGTCTCTTAAGAACATCTCGTAATTTGTAGGAAGCTCCTTGTTCACATATTGGGCGCAATCTGGTTCCAGTATTCTAGCAAGACCAAAATCACATATCTTGCCGTTTAAGTTCTCATCTAGAAGAAAGTTATTGGGTTTAATGTAATTATGCAATATGCAGACTTGTACACCCTCATGAAGATATGCGAGTCCCCTTATTATGTCCAATATAATCTTCTGTCTTGTTGGCCAATCGAAGAACTGCACTGGCTGCTCACCAAAAATGACGTTTGACAGGTTTCGTGGGACATAATCATAGACTAACATCATACCGCCTTCAATGCAATATCCCACCAGCTCCATGATGTTCCGATGGCGCTTAGAGTCCTCAGCTCGTTCATCCACTGTTTTTCGCCTTGACGACTTTCTTTGCTCAACACCTTTATGCCACTCGTTTTCCATCGGAAAGAATTCCCTTCGAAAGAGCAGAAGAAAATATATTCACAAATTGATAACTAATCATTGTTATTTCTAGACTATAATTGACAGTTTGATTTCAGAAGGAACTTACGTAGTACACATTCCCAAAACCACCTTTGCCTATCTGTTTAGAAAATCCTTTTGTTGCCCTTTTCAATTCGTCGCGTTTGAACTCAATTGGAGATAATTGAATCTCTTTCACCAACATTTTTATCTGTATATAAGGGGAAGGGGGCAGGGCAGGGGCAGGGGAAGGCGAAGGGGAAGGAGAAGGCTTTTGGAGTCTAATATGGTTGGAATCGTTCTTTTAAGAAATCCACCCAGCCCAAGAGAGCCACTCAGTGGCGTTTCGACTTTTGGGTGCTCATTTACCCCATTATGAATATCTTGTCCCCAAGATTGAGTAGTGTCTGACTCTGATCTTTCGAGCTTTGTTTCACAGATCTCCTTAGTCACAGCTGGTTAGATAAAATCAACAATTGTGAGTGACAAAATTGAATCGAATTAGTCTCTTACTCTCTGCATCTTTGGATTGTTCGGAGGGCTTTTGTTCTGTTACTTGAAGGCAATTATTCTCCTCGTTCCCACCTAGATATGCGAAATCAATAACTCGGTTATATTGATAATCAACATTCAATTAGTTATATTAGCTTTTGATTGTGAAAATGGAACTTTCTCATGTGAAGATCACAACCTGCAACATTATATTGCCGATGATAGAAGGTAAGTGTAGTCACGGTTAGAACTTGCATTTGAAGCATCAGATCAGCTTTCATAGAATCTACTTTTCCGCGAACATAGACAAGTTCAAAGCGGATCTTCTTTGTTAACAAGAACCTTTGGAGTCACCAGACAAATGTCACTAAAATATATAAAAAAATCTTTGTTTTTATTGAGTGTGACGAATCTCCCATTAACTAAATCAATGCAACAGAGCTATGGTCTGTACCTTCATCAAAGAATATATTGACACAAACTAATTACTTGGATAATTTGTTCGATGTGATAAAGGAACAACACAGAATCGCACCAGAAACAATCAATTTAGCAGCTTCGCTCATATCTTCTAAAATCTCTTTGTTCAAATCAGCATAAATATCTTTCATCCGTTTCAGGTATTACCGAGCTTACGCATATCTTTAAGAAGGTCTATGCATTCTCTGTCATTTGCAGAAATGTTGTCGAATCTTTCTAGAACTTTAGCTATCGCTAAAAGCCCCACTGCAACCCAATGTACACTCCCCAATCCTTTCAATACGTCAACCGCCACTGAATGCGCCTCGGTAGAAAGCTGAGACTTCAAGAATTTCTATATCAAAGGGCCAAAAAAATTGCCACTTAAAACATTGAAAGGAAATAATCACTGTACAATTCCTGATTTTAGACAAACAAATAAGTAAAGATGCGAGTTACCTGATCCGAGAACATTTTTGCACCCTCTGAAATGCCATCAAATATGTTGGAAAAATCTGAGGCAACAGGCTGTACTAAATCCCTTAGCTCTGTTCCACTATCAATTATTTTGCAGCCCAAGTTCTGTAGGCATCCGTATAAATTTTAAATCCATTACAAACAGAAAGGGCATAAAGTAAAAGTAGAAGAGTGAAGCAAATGTGTAGTACCTGGTTGATGATAGCAGACAAAACGTTATCGATGTAGCGTATAAGTAGATCGAGGGACAAGCTAGAAAGTCCAGTTGAAGGAGAAGGTTTGCGAGCAGCAGCACATGAAATTTCTTTATTGGGAGCAGTACTCGTTGAGGCACTACTCATCTTGTTGCTACAAGCGGTCTCTCTCAATCAGACTTATAATTTAAAAGGGAGAAAAATAATAAATATAAGATACCTGGATGCACACATTATCAAAGAATTATGATCAAACAAATTAAAATCTTACAGAAGATACCTGGATGCTAAATTTTAGAATCCTGGGAAAAAAATATCATAACTCTTTGAAAAACTGATCTCCAATTCATAGTCGACTGTACTTCGTAGCCACAGAGAAATACGCGTAGATTGTGACTTTTGCATCTTCGCGGAGGTTTATGTAATAAAGGACGCAACAATTCCACGCGGAACACGGCAATAATTTGCTCTTTTCCTCCTAGTTGTCTTTAACGACTTATTTTGTTGTTTGTCTTTGTATATAATGTAAGACAATATAATTTTAAGATAGCAATAATGTCTATTGGATTTATTTATTTTTTCTAATAATTAATGATTATAAAAGAATATCTACATTTCTAAAGTAAGAACATGAATAATGGTTATGTTATTGAGTTACTTTTGAATATTTCATTATATGATTTTTATAAGGTTAGTTAAGTACATATTTTCTAATTGCCAATTTAAGAAAATGAAACTAATTATTATACTAGTAATAAGTCAAAAAGTGACGAAAATAGTGACTCTTTCTTTTGTAACATGAAAGCTTAATTTTCTAACATCTCTCTAAGATTTATATTTCAAACAAAAAAAATATGTATATATTTATGTATATGCATATGCATGTGTATATACATACACATACATGTATGTACAAATACATATTTTGCATCTTCGTCGAGCTTTATGTAATAAAGGACACAACAATTCCACGCGGAACACGACAATAATGCCCATTGCTCTTTAACTCTTAGTTGCCTTTCTCGACTTACTTTGTTGTTGTCTTTTTATATAATGTAAGACAAAATAATTTCAAGATACCAATAATGTCTATTGGATTTATTGTCTTGTTTGATTTTTTTAATAATTAATGATTATAAAGGAGTATCTACATTTCTAAAGTAAAAACATGAATAATGGCTATGTTATTGAGTTACTTTTGAATATTTCATTATATGACTTTTATAAAGTTAGTTAAGTACATATTTTTTAATTACCAATTTACGAGAATGAAACTAATTATTATATCAATAATAAGTCAAAAAGTGACGAAAATAGTGATTTTTTTTTAATATGAAAGCCTAATTTTCTAACATCTCTCTAAGATTTATATTTCAAACAAAAAATATGTTGATAAAAATATGTATATATTTATGTATATGCATATGCATATGTATATACATACACATACATGTATGTACAAATAAATATTTTTATCAACATGTTTTGTTGTGTAAAATATAACATTAAGGGGAGATGTTAGAATATTAGGCGTTACATATTGTAATAAAGTCACCAACTTAGTGAGTTTTGGTTTATTATTGTTATAATAATTAGTTTCATTCTTATAGGTTGCTAGTTCATAAATTCATGCTTGAAATGCTTTATAAAAGTCATATAGTGAGACATTCAAAAGCAACTCAATAATGTAAGATCATTATTCGTGTGTGTGTGTGTTCTTTAGTAGTTTTTCTTTGAAGAAATAATTCATGTACTAGAGGGAACTTCATCGAGATACCTCATAAACTTTGAAAGAGTGTAGTTCTTGAGTTCAATTGTTGACTTTCCAAATTATCATCTTCCCGAATTCTCAAATCACAATCTTCTAAAATATTGGAAAATAGTCCTCTCGAACTATTTGAGAAATAATTCATATCATGCTTATAACAAGTCTATTTCTACCATAAAAAAGTGAACTTCACAATACATGCATTTTCCAATACTATCAACATAAAAAAAGAGAACAAATTATATGCTTCTCATACAAAGTATCAAGTGTAAGTTAGAATCTATCACATCCCTACAATGGACGGTCAAAAGGGAGAATGATGACAAAGGGATGGTCTTAATTATAAGGGAACAATAAATAATCTTATGGATGGCCTCACATTTAATAAAACTGGGAAAGATACTTTGTCACATATTAACAACACCTAATTCAATCAAAACTACTATTTTTCCATGATCATACTTGAAACAATCTCCAAATACAAGTTATATTGAACCATCTAAGAAAACAAAAAATATACACAAAAAATTACATTTTTTATATTATGGAATGTTTCCTTAAAAAATTAACTATACCTTATTTACAGAAAGTGTTTTGCTTGTCCTATTAGAGGACCATTTCAAAAAATTAAAAGGACATGAAAAAAAAAATTCCAAAACATACATGTAGTACCCATTACGGACATAAAGGAAAGATAGAATGCATGATGACAATCAAAATTTAAAAAGGTTTGCACAACAAGTACGAAACAACGTCCAAACATGCACTCTTAACTAATAAACTCTTGAACTCCTGCATTTTCTAGCATCAAAAAATTGTAATTACTTTATTAAAAACCTTCCAGTTAACTAGCCATTAGATGTTAGACTTACAACAGCCATGACAAATGTCTTGTCCTGAATCTCTAAAAGAATTGTCATTGTGAGAGACTTTGTAAATGCGTGTAGGTAACCATTATGCACTTAGACTAGAAAATCAAGTTCTTTAAACACAAATGAAAGAAATGGAAGTAGAATTTTTGAAATTTGTAATGAAAATAGATCAAATATAGCAACACAAAATAACAATCGTGCTATAGTCTCATATGGTAAGCTCTAATTCGAGACTAAAGAATCAGATTTTCATTCATATGAGATAAATTCTCCTTAAATACCCTACAATTACACTTGGTTCTCAAGGTAGTTCTCATATAAGTAAGTGGGTTTCATCTTGAAAAATTGCATCGGTCAATACACATAGCATTAGATAGTACTGAAATCTTCTTGTGGGGTGAGTTAAGTAAGTGGCAATTAGAGAAAAATATGGTGTTTTCCATTCATTGTGTGAATTAAACTGAAAAATAGAGCACCAGTATGTGAATATGTGCACAAAATTTGATAAAACAGGGGAGGGGAGATAGGCTAGAGTGGTGTCATGGCTTTAGGGCTGATTTTTTTCCTTCATCCATTTCCTTTGCTCTACATGCTACACAATAGACCTTTGTCATATTGAAAAAGACATTTGCTCACATTAGTTGCTTCCACATAAGGTGTACATGCATGACATTGCAAAATCAGTTGCATGCCTTTCCAAGCACATTTTGGCAGGCTCATAACTATACTGCATTGTTTTCCTAACTTCTTCCACCATACCTTAGACATCATGTGTTCTCTCTTTTTCAAATACCAAAAGAAAGCCACTAACAACCTATAGTCATAAATGGAATCCAGTGAGAGATCAACAAAAGTTATTTGATCAGTTTCACATAAAAAAATTGCACTTTAAATCTCTCAACCTAGAAAAAGAAAACAAATCTTTAAGAAATTGAATTCTCATTGGATGTCATAGAGTCAATTGATCATCGTTTAAGAGCATCGCCTATGTTATAATTCCATGCATGGGAGGAACTAAAAATATGTATTTCTATTTAGCTGACAATGAAGATATTGATGCAAACAAACTATGTCTTAAGTGTTAATGCATTAAAGCCTACGTAGGAGTTAGCTTTTGCCGAGTGTCAATTTAGGAGTTAAATCAAGATCTGATTTTTATTTTATTTCTTGTTTGCATTGAATCCATGTAGGAGGGAAATCAGGGGGAATTTTTTAGTTAAAAAAGTTTTACTATGGTTATTTGGCAGTCTATGTAGGGAGGAGTTATGTTTTTGGTTATTGAATTAAAAAAAGGAATGCTGGTAGTTTAGAATCAATTTTGATAGTTGTAATTTTTCTGATTGAAAAAATAAATTAAAATTTGAGATTGCAAGGCAATGAAGCCCAAAATTCTGATTACTTTTTGTTCATTTTGTGATTATTTCCTCTATTATACATGGAACAGAATTGTTTGCTTGCAAGATCTGATATTAATGAAACTTAAATATATATAATTTAAGGAATGAACAAAATAATGACAAGATTCAAAAGATGAATAGATATTTAAATATTAAAAATAATATACAACTAGCACACAAAAACCTCACAACTTCTTAGTAATTGTAGTCTTGGACAATTAAAATACCACGTTATCTGTTGTTTATTTTAAAAAGGAATTGCACGGATTTACTCAACTGACAGAAACTACAACATAAAAGTTCAAACAGAGATCAATGTGGAAATGTCGGTGAGTCAATGGATCTACCAGTCACGAGTGTGCTTTTCCAATTATGCTGACACCGTCATAATTCTTCCGGGAAGCCTATTCTGGTATTCTCTCTATGGGGGCTTCGTACGTAGCTGCACCAAAATCTTTGAAGCCCAAACTGGGTATTTGGGCAAGGATATTTGGGGCTCTGACGGACGCCATTATATTTTACATGATTCTCTGAAAAATACAGGTACCCTTAACTCTTCAAATTATTATTAAGATGAGCAACATTGAAGCCTCCATATCTTCTTCCACGAGCACTTTCTCCGAAATTGGGAATGGCTTTGAAGCCAGCACGTCCTCTTCCCCAAATGTTGGAAACTCCAACGCTTCTGCTAAACTGTCCATTTATTTGGCTCTAGATTATATAGATGATGTCTTGTCTGCCATTACTGACAAGGTAAGAAATATGTATTTTGCCTAATTTCATTTGGATTTTTTTTTTTTTAACATTTTGGTTTTTCCACAATTTCGTACTTCATCTTTATTAAAAGTATGAATATTACTATTTAAAAATAGCTTTGACATCACACTATATCTTTACAGAATTCAGCCTCTAAAATGGTTGACAGCGGAATGAAATTGAAGGACATGGTGGAGCTGTTAACATCAGATTTTTCTTAATTGTGTTGAGGGATTTCACAGGGGGCCAAAATGTTTTCTGATCAGGTAACTTTTCCAACTAAATTATCTTTCATCTCCTAGAGAACCTAATAGTTAATATTCCCTGCCCCCTGTTTTTCTTCATGGATAATCTTGGACATGAAACGATGCATTGACTCAACGCCAAATGAAGCAAAAGGAAACACATACTATTGACAGTTTATCAGTGGAAGAGGAAACACATTTTATTGACTGTTTATCAGGGGAAGGTAAATTTTGACAATTATTTACCATCAAAAGTATAAATTTGATATGGATTGTTCTATTATTTTATCAAAGGGGGAAGAAACTTACTCACTTTCAAACATTGACCAATTTAATAGTAAGCACTGCTCTCACATTTGAATATTGAATAATTATCACTATTGATAATTAAAGTTGAAATTTATGTTCTAAATTTCAATCAATTAACAAGTACCATCAAATTTGTATCGTGGGTAGATAATAAGCTAGTTGAACATGGCTTCACCTTTGAGGAATTGTTGACGACAACAAACAAGTTTAGAAAGTTGCTGGGTCAAGGAGGTTTCGGCTTTACATACAGGGTAAATTTTCCTTCTTTTTCATGAAATACAGTTATAACAGAAAACATAACTATAGTTCTATAAGACTATAACACCATACTTATTACGATATTTCTTATTTTTTGAAGGGAATTTTATCCGATGGAAGGCATGTCGTAAGAAAAGGATCACGGGGTAAAAGTAGCGCCAGAGTCAATTGGAGTGCATAACAAATCTAGATCATCCAAACATTCTGGATTTGGTGGGATCTTTGATCTGTTAACTCCTTATTATGAATCACTTAGCAATTGTTAGATTCACTAGGATATAGATTTAATTTAAGATCAAAACTGACGTTGCTTGCGATTTGAGTTAATAAACACATAATATACAAGAAAGCAAATAAGCTGACAAAAACATGCATCCAGAAAAAGAGAGAAAGAAATTTGATAACGGAGTTCATCAAACTCTGGCTATGTCTCCAAATCCGCAAACATGCCTGATCGATGCCATTATTATGATGCAACTGAATTTACATTACCATGCTCTTTCACTGAGTTACAATTTGCTTCAAGAAAAACTGTTACACATCAGGCTCTTCCCGCTGTCACACTCTCCTGGCAAGAACTTTCTAGCGTTCTGCCAGTCCTTCTGTCACATTCACAATGTTAAGCAATGAAACTGCAACTCTCACTCTCAACAAGAGTACATAAATACATTAGGCATCAATCCTTTACAAATGACTTAGAAGTCATATAAAATCTCTCAAAAGACTCACTAAGTTTTTATCTGTCCATTTTCTCAGAAGAGACCACTTAGCTCACAAACTCTCCAATAACTCCCACTCCAAACCAAGAGAGCATACCAACTCTCCCTTACATACCATTCTCAGGCCAAATATGGTGTTTAACCCATAAACAAATTACATTTAATACATAGCAAAATATAGGCTTCGAATTGTTTGGTATTTTACCAATTTGGGCTTGTTGTTTATTTGTTAAACCATCGGCTATATTGGGGGGCTCGGTTAACTATCTCCACGGAATGCCTCAGTGTTTCAACAAAACAAAATTGGTTCGAACCACCCTCCAAATTAAGCATGTGGTTGAGTTGTTGCACGTGATTCTTGCAATTGTGAGGTCGGGGGTTCAAATCGATCGGCCCCCTTTTAACGGGGTTGCCACTTGTTTCAGTTAACAAAACCAACGTCTCTCGAGAAACGCGCTTGGTTTGGTGGTGAGGAACAAAAGTAGAAAGAGAGGTGGAGGTGGGGAGTTCGAACTTCCCAACAAGCTTTTAAACAAATCCAATTTTTTTTGGGATCTGTCTGTGCATATCCACTTGGATCAATCTCGCATTAAAGGAGATGAGTTGCTGCTCGTGTTTAACTATATGTCTAATGAAGATCTATAGAGTTTACTCTTTGGTAAGTCTCATGGCGTACTTTTTGCTTTAAACATGTCGGATGCTGTTGGGCGGTATTCGGCTTGAAACTGAGTGCACAACAGAGCTATTTGGGTTGTTCTCAATATGCTCTCCGAGTCAAACCCTCTCATCTTGAGTAATCGAGGATCAATTAGTTCCACAATTTACAGGAACAGCAAGAAATTTATTTAAATAATCACTACCCGCGAATCATTGTAGGCTATTAAATAATAAAATGTTGTCTCCTTGATTTTTGAAGGGCATTCATCAACATAAAAATATTTAATTTTTTTTTTTTGTATTGGAAATCGAGAGTAAAAGTATCAAAATACAATAAGTTCAAAGGGGGAGGCATTGCCTCATATCAAGTATAGACAAAAATTACATCAAAAAGAAGGCCTAATCACCGATCAGCCGAGTATGCACAACGGACAAAAGTAGAGTCAAGAGACAAAACACATAGAACCTGCAACTAGGATAACCAATGACTAAGTTTATCCACCCAGGCAGTCCATCCAGCAGGGCCTTCCATCCAAGCTATCTCCTTACTTTCCATGATCTTAACAAGCATATGAGATTGTTCATATGAGGGAGCACTGGATCCATGGATCTCACGTATCAGCTTAGTGAGAGCTTGGTTGAATTTGTCAAGGTCTTTAGCACACCTCATCCACTCGTAGCCATCCCGCATATCGAATACAAACATTGTAGCAGCTCCATCTTGAAGGAACCTAAACAACTTGTCTCTTTCCAGATCCAATATTAGAGAGACCTGCATAGCAATATGATAGAAAGTCAGTCTTCGAAAAGACTCAGTAAGAACCCTCACATGACCTTGAAAAAGCTCTTTGTTCCTAATATCCCAGAGATGCCATAGAATATGGGCAGAAAGAATAGACCAGAGAAGATTAGCATCCTTTTTAAGACCATGAATGAAGCCAGATATAATATCAAAAGTCTGCACAGCATAGGGAATCTGTAAACCAAACATAAGCCACACTTCCTTAGCAATAACACAGTCAAAAAAAAAAATGTCTAGCAGTCTCAGGTAACCTGCAAATAGTGTAAATATTATAATCAACAGAGTCCTTTCTTAGGGGGAGCCTGTCAAGAAGAATTAGCCAATTAAAGCATTTGATCTTAGGGGCAATAGGCCTTTTCCAGAATCTGTCAAGTCTTTTGTGCCATTGAGGGGGGGTTAGGTCCATATACTAGACATGGTTGACATGCTTGATGATGGAGTCATTGTAAGAAAGGGTGGAGTATATGTGTTTAGCTTTAGTTTTGTGAAGGAGAGTCCCCTGGGGCCATTTAAACTCAAGAAAGCTATGGGAGTCAACCTCACAGAGTTTGGGGAGGCCAATGTTAGAGCAGGCGATCTGAATAAGCTTGTAGGTTCTTTTCTGTGAAGAGGGGAAATTAAAGGTATCTTTGAGGTCTTCCCAAGGGATGAGATAGCCATCTTCAAGAATAGAGACAAGTTGCTTGATGCCTTTCTGAGCCCATAGGCGGGCCGAACAGCCCCTGGTGAGAGCAAGAGGTTTGGAGTTATACTCAAGGTTCCACCAGATAGATCTCTCCCCATGGATAATCTTATCATTGAAGAACTCAGTATCTTTAAGGAGGCCCCTAACAACCTCCCAAGATTTCCAGATAGATTTGAAAATGGGGGAGCCATGGACACTCACAGGGAACTTCCCAGCAATGATGTCACTGAGAGGGAGGCCTTTCCATGTTTTAGCCTTCCTATGGATAGCCTTTTCAAGATTATTGCGAATGAGGATTTTCCAGGGTTCGTCTCCATCAAGTGCATGGAAGATCCATTTGGCCGCGAGGGAGATACCTTGGAGACGGAGGTCTTTCAACCTTAGGCCTCCAAGAGATTTTCTAGTAGAGCACCATTTCCAGTTGATAGCCTATGTTTTCCTCCCACCTTTACCATCGGACTAGAGGAACCGCCTGATAGCCTTTTGGATTTCGTAGATTTGGTAGCTAGGGAACATCCAGGTAGAAGAGTAATAAATGCTATAGGAAGATAAAAATTTTTGACAGACTTGGAATCGGCCAGCGAGAGATAAATACCTCCAATTCCATTTGAGGAGTTTCTTAAAGATTTTTTCCTTGATCTAGGACCACATGTCTTTAAGGGACGGAGAGATGGCAAAGGGTATACCTAGATATCTAACAATCTTGTTAGGGACCCCCATTGAAACCCAATTTGGGGGATCCAATCAGGAGAAGTATCATCCCACCCGAGGAGAATAGATTTAGCTTACGAGTCTTGAAATTTAAGGCGCAAGTTCTCAAAGTTGGTCTTAGAAAGCTCAAGAAAAAGAGAGGTATCATCAGCGAACTGCAGGTTGAGGAGTTGAGAGTCATCAGGGAGCATGATGCTCCAGATACAAGGGGAGAGGGAATTGTCTTTCAGAAGGAAGCCAAGGGCTTCCGAAGCAATGACGAAGAGAGTCAGGGCCAGAGGGCATCCTTGTCTAATAGATTGGGAAAGGCTGATAGTAGAAGAGAGGGAGCCATTGATTTCAATGAGGGCAGAGGCATCTTGGAAGAGGACCTTAACCATGTTACAAAAAGAAGCAGGGAAGCCAAAGACCTTGAGCATGGATAGGACAAAGTCCCACTCAATTCGGTCATAGGCCTTTTCAAAGTCCAGCAGGAGCATAGCAGAGTTCTGTTCAGAGAATCATCCCCACTCCATGGCCTCCCAACTAGTGATGAGGTTTTCCAAGATGTAGCGGCCTTTGATGAAGCCAGTTTGGGTGGAAGAGATGAACTTAGGGAGGATATTTTCTAACCTCGTAGCAAGGGCTTTAGCAAGGATTTTATAGGAGACGTTGAGAACGGTAATAGGGCGCCAGTTTTTCATAAGGGTTTTATCTCCATCCTTGGGAATAAGTTTGACGATGCCTCTGTTAATGTCAGATCCAACGGAACCATTCACAAGGGCCTCCGTATAGACATCAAGGAGATCTTGGGCAATCTAGTCAATGTTAGATTTGTAGAATTCAGCCGGGAGACCATCGGGTCCCGGGGCTTTACCATCTTTAAGGTAGTGAATAGCCCTAACAATTTCCCCAATATTGATGGCCTAATCCAAAGAAACAACATCCTCCCTAGAAATTCTTTGGGGGATGATAGAGAGAAACCTACTCCTACGAGCCTTGGAGTGGCTATTGTCTTCGGAGGAGAAAAGGTTCTGATAGAAGGAGGCAAAAGCCTCAGAGATATCCTCGGGGTTGGTGATGGGAACACTGTCAATGAGTAAAGTATCAATGTTCTCCCTAATTTTAAAAAAATATAATTTATTTATAAAATAAATATAGTATAATTTAAAACTATATAAAAATATAGTAATATTTAGCTAATATTCTATTGTAGAATAAATTATATATTTTATTTAATTTTTTATTACTAGTTAAATGAAATATATAATATAAAGAATTAAAATATTTTTTAATACATTGTCAAAATTTATAAAAACAAAAGAAATAATTAACCAATAGGGTTTCTAAGTGCTTAGAGACAATGCATATTTCGTTTAATTTATTTTACCTTTCCTCAAATCAATAACTACAAGGTATAATATCTAGAATTTGAGAGAATTAAATAGAGCATGCAAAAAAGAGGCTAAAAATACATTTCTTTAGCACAAAGCAATGTATAAGTGGTCTACATTTTCAAAGCCATTTAAACAAATACTATTTATCGGAGTGTGTCTACCCACAAAAAATGACTATCATTCTAGACAATAAAAAGCTACTCCAGAGGATGAGTGAGATGCCAAAGAATTTTATGTGTGCAAACAAGGTAAAATTGTGTTTGTAGTTGTTGATAGATTACAAATGTGACAAGTACATCCAAATTTTAATCTAATGTGATTTGACATTTGATAATGTAATGAGTTAAATGAATTGAAATATTTAATATGAAAATGAGAAAATTGAATTTTCATTTAAATTTTTTAATTTTTTGATATGATTGATTAAACCAATAGAAAATTGAATACAATGGAGGCATAACTATCTTGCCTTTGGTATGAACTAATAAAATTCTAAATAAGAATCTACTAAGTATTAAGTGAATTATTCAAATTATATATATATACATGCATTTTGATTGGAGCGATGAGCCAGTGAGGCTACAAATGGGGGACCTCTAAAATTAATGCAACAACAAGAAGCAAGAACTACGAGTGCCTAACAAGGGCCTTGTGATAGGCCTTAACACCTATCAACCAGACTTAATGGCATCCTTCATGGGGTTTGAACCTTTGTGGGACCATTAACAATGTCACTTTTACACCATCACACTACGGGGTCAACCCCCACCTTATAAAAATAATGATGTTTTAATGATTTAAAAAAATTATTATTGTTATTATTTTTATAAGTAAATTGTAATTGTTGGTTTTCTTAATTAAAAAAGGAGTACAAATTAGTTTATTGGATTTTGATAAAGATATAACTTTATTGTCACCTTTTACATGACTATATAAAAAAAACATATATCATTCTTATAAAATTCTTTTTATTTTCTTCTCGCAATCAAGCCATGGCTCATTTGGAATGAAAATGGATTCTAAATTGAGTTATCTATCAATTAGCACTTCTTTTGGTGGTAATTGGCAATCACTTGCTAGGATGTATGCCTTGTCAAATTTCCTTGGCTTTGTGCCTTAAGGATTTATAACCACGGGGAATGTACTATTTTAAATCTAAATATTTTACTTCAAATAATTTTAGAGGTATTCTCACACATTTACAATATGGAAAAATATGATAACAAATACTCAAAAAATTCATCTATGATTGAAGTAGATTTTTGAATCCAAACACAACAAACATTGTAGTAGATAAGATTGATGATTTAAAGTTTCCTATCCATTAAATCAAGCATATATAACAAGGGTCACATATTAATTTGAAAGTGAGTTTGCCACCATCTAATGTTGATTTGAACATCATGATTATGCATACTAACAAGGGAGAGATATTGAAGTTTAGGAAGAAATCCAAACTTGGAGCTATCTTTTAAACCACTGACCTATATACTCAAGTAAGGGGAAAATCATTCGCCCAAGAAGTGTCAATCCATACTTTCTACCAAAAGGGATAAAATTCACTACATTCCCTAATGAATATAACTTATTCTATTAGATTTTTGCATAGGTACCCTATCCATTTATATCCTCTCATCAGTTATCCTAGCCTTCCTTACTTTTCCTTGTCTATAATGTTTCTATATTAGAATCATTACATATAGTGATTTTTTTTTTATACATGATATAAGAATTTATTAGCATAAGTGGTTATCCTTTTGTTCTATTAAATTTTTTATCTTACACCTCTTTCGTTGGTGTAGATTGAATAATTTAAAAGGTTAGTAGATTATTTGTGGGAGTTGTCTTTCTTAATGCATCAAGTATCTTCCATAACATATCTACCTCCTTTACTTAGCTCTTAGATTTTAAGAAATTAGACCTAGATGGAACTTTTAAAAGTGACAACCACTTTTTGTAACATAAATAAAAATATAAATGAAATGTGTTAATCATCCAACTTAGACGAGTCTTTCTATTTAACCATAAATAGAATTATTGCTATTGTAACATTCATTAGAAATTTGATGTAGCTTTGTGTTGTTAGAAATTTAAGACTTTTTTATGAGAGTAAATTATGAAAATACAAATTTTTGAGTTAATGTTTCCAATGCACATGCAAATCTTGTTTTAGAAAATCAATATAAGTCAATTTATCTTTTGCTGAATGAAATGCTATCTCCATTCTTTTTGCATTTTCTTTATGAAATATTAGTCATATTTTTTAAGGTAAATGTTTACACTATGTCTTTGTTGTGATTTTATTAGATGCAACTAATAATTATTACAAATCTTTTGAAACACAAGATATGGGTTGATTGGTTAAATTTTAGATAATTAAATATAAATTGTATTTAAGGATGAGAATGCATTTGAGAGTGTGAACTTTGCAAGACAAAGCTTGGTAAATCAAAGTTTTGCTAACTTGATTATGGACATGAAAATATTAAGATATATAATTTAGGACTCTATTTCCATATGAATTGATATTAACTAGTCTACTATTTTATAATCACTTCATTACAAATAAAATGATAAAAAGGAAAAAACTATAATATAATGATAAAGAAAAACAAACTTAACCAACCTTAAAGTTTCCCTCGTCTACTTATACATATATTAATGTATCCTTGTGTAATCCTTTTGCATATTACAATACCCCTTGAATATTCCCGATCTGGAATCTCCTTTGGCATAATACCTTCTGGTTGGAACAATATTTGATCATACTTATCTTTTTATTCTCACAAGACTTATTTTAATAATGGACGTGTCTAAGAATTGATCAAAAGCATTTTAAATACATGAATTATTCTTACCATAAACACATGTTTATTACGTCGAAGGCGTTCCCTCTATGAAATAAATCGGTTAACTTTATACATCTACGACTTAGGTTTTACGAAAAGGGTTGCAAGACGATTAAAACCTTCTGAACCCTTGGATTTTTACGGCTTCCCATTGGTCACTGTTTTGGTGTCTTGCATTCATTCTGCTTTCCAATTAAATTTCTCACGTTGAGGAAATTTCGTGACTAAAAATTACTGATTCTACAGATCTCGTCTGCCATGGTAGAAATTCGTTGGGAAATTGAAATATATTTTATTTATGTTTTTAGTATCCGCGACTAATAACCCATATCAGTCCATTCCTAATGGCAAATGGTCCTGTATCTTGGCATTTGGATACGGTCTAGATATGGGTTCTTATGCAAATAAACCCAGATAAGGTATCTTGTTGTATCTGGTACCTCTACAGATATGGTCTCTTAATTTGTTTGTAAGATTGAAACTAGACGTTGCTGGTCAGAAATTGAAAATTGTGAATTAATTATGTTTCTTTTACAGTGATCCATATTCTCATTGCTTTTATAAGTTGGGGATAACATCTTCATGGAATACACACCAGAAGAAATTTGGCATGTTTGATCAAGAACAAAAGATAGAGAGACACCATGGTTGTAGCCACACACAAACTCCATATTGGTTCCTTCCTACGTGATTCGATCTCGCGACCTCACGACCGAATTTTGAAGAGGCAGACCATAATACTATGATGTTATTTATCATAAAGGATTTTGTCACATGTTGTAGTTGCAATAGCCATGGCAGAAAGGTAACCAAAATGTGGAAGCATAGACAAGGCACGTGACTTGTTTGACAGAATGCCTCAAAGAAATGTGTTCTCATGGACTACAATGTTCGGAGGTTATGGACATAATGGACTATTTCTCATGGACTGTACTATAAGGAGGTTTTTCACAAATGGATTTGGTGGAAAGGCGTTAGTGACTTTCAAGGAAATGCAATTGGCAGGGTAAGCCAAATTCCACAACTTTTGCCAGCATATTCCCTGCCTGTATAAAAATGGGATCTTTGAAATAGGGTATGGAATAATGGATTCGTTGAAAAGGCTTTAGAAACTTTCCAAAAAAAAATGCAATTGGTAGGTGTAAAGCCAAATTCCACAACGTTTGCCAGCATCCTCCCTATCTGTGCCAAAATTGGAGCTATACAATTGGAGGGGTTTTTTCGATAGATATGGAACTAACAAAAAATATGTTTTACTTCAAGATAAAATAAGAATGAATGTGCTAAAATTTTACCATAAGAACTTTTACTTCTTCTAAAGGTATATAAGTAAATGAATAGCGTTTCTAAAATTTGATCCTCCTAAATGATTGATTAAATCACTTCAATTAAAGTTTTTCGGTGAGTAAGCAAACAAGCAATCCTTTTAAATCATGGAATGGTGTATAACTGTGATGGCTTCCTCAGGAATTAGGGTTTCTTCATTTGGTATCACCGCCCACACCAATGGAGGAAGATATGAATTTAGTAAGGAAAATGAAAAAGACGAGAAGATCGAACAAATTAATTTTATGGCACTGAAAGCCATTTTTTTATTTGATTATGCATTAAAAAAGTCAAACAGGGGGAGAATCTTGATTATGCATTGAAAAGTTGAACATGGAAGAAGACATGAGAAAGAAATACCCTGCAAGAAGAAATTAATTCCATATTCTATGAAAAAATTTATGTAGTCTTAAATCTTTATTTTTGTCATTTTAAATTATTGTACTCTTTGTCACTTTAAAGATGTTTTTTCATTAATCTCTTTTCTTAATTCTATCTTGTTATCTCTCCATATTTCTCCATCCCTATATCTCTTTATCAATTGATCTTATGTATATCACAGGATACAAAAATATTCATCAAAATTTTTAATTAAAAAATGAAATTTTCAATTGAAAAATGTGCTCCCCTTGAAACTAATGGCTTCATCTATTACGAAAAGCCAATAATCCCACTTCACATAAGAATAACTATTCAAATAAAACTTTTTAATCTTAGGCTATTTCCAAAAAAACATGTTGATAATCTATGCTACCTTATATATTACATTAGGGAAAGTGTACCAATAGCCGTTATAGCTAGCTTCATGCACCCACGTATTCTAAATGGTACATCCGATTTTGACAAAAAAAAATAAAAATTGTTGTTTCCACATGCGACTTAACAACTTGTAGCTATTGTTTTGGCTTCTGGTAGTAATGATGCACACTATGGGATCCATTATGCATGCAAGGGTCAAAAAGTACACTTTTCAAAGTGTCATCTGATGCCTGTTTAAAGATGCCCCAATAAGTATGCACTTAAAATCGCCAATACTTATGCACAAATATCCCAGTACTCATGTACTATGGGTACCAATAAAAGTGCACAAATGGGCCAATTATGGTCCAAAAAAGTTTTAAAATGAGCGTCTATTGGTACATGTGAATTTATTAATGAACTTTTAGTTATTTGTTTTTTGATTTTTTTTAAAGTTAGTAATTGGAGGGTTGGGTGTGCAAGGAGCAAACGGTTATTGGAACATGAATGGTAACTATTCCTCTTCCCTTATATTGTTTAATTTGTATTCATTTTTATTTGACTTGCATTAAAGTTTATATGTAATTAACATTTTTTTTTTTAATAGATTCTATTTTACTTTTAATTTTTTTAAGTTTGATTATACTTTAACTTTTAATATATAAAAGTTATAATTTTATCTTTAACAATTTCAATTTTGAATATTTTATTTGAAGTATAAGTTTAATTCTATTATTTAATCTATTAAAGAATATGATTATATTTACATTCAATTTTACAATTTTTTTTATTATATGTTAAGATTGAATTTATCTTTCAATCAACACTAACATTATTTGTAATATATTAATTATATCTGTAGGTACATATTTTATTAATATTTCAATTCTAATAAAAAAAATTATATTTAATTATTTATTTACTTAATAAGTATCTTATTTATATTTAAATGTTGATATATTTTTACTTTGTATTTAGTTTATTCTATAATTTTAATTTTTTTAATTTATATTTAAGTCTAAAATTTATTTTAATTACTTATGTCTTCTTATGAAATTACAAATAATAATTAAAAATTTTAAGGATAATTTAGTTTATAATTGTTTATTTTTAAATTTCAATAATTGTATATTAATCGATTTAAAAAAAAAAATCATCTCTCTCTACTTTGACACCCTCTCTATTTATGTATTTCCCATTGTATCTCTATCTCTATCTTATTCACTCTATCTCTCCTACTCTCTCTATATGTCCTTTCTACCTCTCTCTGTATATCACTTTATATATCTTGATCATTTCATCTATAGTATCCCCCTCTCCCATTGTGTCCCTCTTTCTATCTTTATTTATCCCCCTCTCTTCATCTCTCTCTCTCTCTCTCTCTCTCTCTCTCTCTCTCTCTCTCTCTCTCTCTCTCTCTCTCTCTCTCTACCACTCCCTTTTTCTATCTCTTTAATTCTCTCCTCTTTCTACTTCTCTCGCTCCCTCTCCCCCCTCTATTTGTTAATCATTATATATACCTCTCTCTCTCTCATACACACACACATACACTCTGTCTCTTCTTCCCTATTTCTATCTCTCTATCTTTCTTCCTCTCCATCTATCTCTCCCTCTCTCTATTACATGTATCTATCACCTTCTTTCTCTCTCACTCTTGCCCCCTCTTTCTACCCCTCACCCTTTCTATATATATCTCAGTATCTCTACTGCTCTTATTCAATCCATCTCTCCCTCTATAACTCCCACATTATATCACTATCTCTATCTCTTTCTTTCTCTATGTCGATTTTCCTTTCACTCCTCTCTCTATCTCCTTCTATCTCCTTCTCTCTCTCTCTCTCTCTCTCTCTCTCTCTCTCTCTCTCTCTCTCCCTTTTTCTTCCCATATATCTTCATCTCCTTCTCCTTTACTTCCTATATATCTATCTCTCCCTTTTTATCTCCCCCTCTCTATCCCAACTATATCACTCTCCCTCTCTTCATATCTATTTGTATTTCTACTTCTTTATTTTTTGGGTTCTCTTTCTCTCTCCAACTCCCTCTATATTTTGTTTATATCTCTATGTCTCTTTCACTCTATATCATCATCTATATATCTCTCTATCTCTCCCTCTTCCTCTATATATCTCTATCTCTTCATCTCTATCTCTCTTCATCTGCCTTCCTCTTCATACACCTCTATGTCTATATCTCTTTGTCGCTCTATCTCTATCTCTCCATAATTTTTCTTCCATCTCTCTCTCTCTCTCTCTCTCTCTCTCTCTCTCTCTCTCTCTCTCTCTCTCTCTCTCTCTCTCTCTCTCTCGTTCTCTCATTACCATAACATCTCTCTACCGCTACATATCTCCATCTCTCTACCTCTTAGTTTATATCACTTCCTATTTCTACCTTTATTTGTCTATCTCCCCCCATCATTCTCTCCATCTCCATCTCCATCTCCATCTCTATCTATAACTCCTTACCTCTCTCTTGCTCTTTCCCCCTCTATCTCTCCCTCTCTCTCCATATCTCCCTATTGTAAACATAACATGTCTTAATTGTAATGGAGCTCGATTATCTTCATGATTCAAAGGTTTTGTTTTAGTCATTTTTTGATCCATATAAGTGGATGCATAGTTGATTTGAAGTTATCACTTCTATATTGAAACCTTCATTGCACAAACATCATTTGCTAAATAGTCTACCAATTGATCTAGTGTGCTACACAAAAGTATGCAACAAATAGACCATAATTTTCTCTAACTTACCTTCCAAACCTTTTCGGTGTACCCATTGCACACCAAGGCGTGATTGCTAGTATAGTCTTTTACAAAAAAGCCTTTTCAATTATATATGATTCAAAGTAGGTATAAGAAATATAACCCTCTAACTATTAAATTGCTTATGAAATCTACGAAATCCAAAAAGACAATTGACATGAAAATCTCGTGAACTTCTTTTACTTATTAAAAATACTGAAAAACAAAAGTCCGCAAGAAACAGTTTTTTAAAATATTTTAAAATGCAATCAATAACAATCTTGACAAATCATAAATGAGACTTTAATTCGGAGAAGACAAATAGTTATCACCTAGTCCGCATAAAAGATTATAAATAGCACTAATATTCCAAAACAAAAAATTACGTTTGACCAAATGAATCCATCATGACGGTGCGAAATTGTAAAATTGTTACATCATGGCCTGTTTAGATGATTTGTCTATTAGTATTACTTCACAATGTCAATGATTTGTTTTGACTTTTGAGGCAATTCCTTTTGGATATATTTGTCATCCTGCATTATGTTTCTTGAGCCGATCGGAAGATCACATTTATAGAGACGTCCAAGCTAACCCGGAATCTGTAATACACAATGTCTTACCCGCTACAATTTCCCATTGAAGCCATTGGATCTAAAGTTGATCTCCCTGTAATCGACATCTCCGAATTCTCACAAGATTTGGATGCTGAAGATCTGACCCACCTTCGAGATCATCCCGTCATCGCCAAACTTAGGAAGGCGTGTAGAGAATGGGGGTTTTTCTACCTTGTCAACCATGGAATTCGAGTAGAGATTCTGGATAACATTCGGAATGCTACCCGGCCGAGATTTATTATCCATGCCCACAGAGGTTAAGGACAGAGCTACAACTTGTAAGCCATACGATAGTTACTATCGAAGCCCTAATTTTGAGACATTCAGTCTTCCTGACTCAACTAATCCCGATTCATTGGACCAAATGTTTTTTAACATATGGCCGCAAGGAAATCTAAATTTCTGATACGTTATTTCATCTTTACTTTTTCGTGTTTCTAAGCCTAATTCATTAGGCTATGTCCCATTATTTAAGTTTCTGTATCATTTTGCTTGGCAGCGAGAAGATGGCAACGTACGGTTTGTGTGTCTCAAATCTTGCACCCAAAATCACAAAAGTAATTCTTCTAAGCCTGGGGTTGGATGCCAAAGCTTTCTACCACTCCCACTTCGAAAAGTGCACATCAAGATTGCGCATAAACGGCTACTCATCGGAAAAAAAAGATATCGAGGAGGAGACACTTGGTTGTCATGAAGATATCGGGTGCCTCACAATCCTTTACCAAGATAATGTGGGAGACCTTCAAATTCGGTCTCAGGAGGGCGAGTGGTTAAACGTCGAACCTCCGTCTCATTCATTTGTTGTAAATCTAGGGGCGTCCCTCAAGGTTTTATAATTAATCTCCCTCTACAATTTATCATTACAGAAATTTAATATTCCTGCCTGATACAGTATAGGGTTGAATGATGGATATGATTGCAGGCGTGGAGTAATGGCGAATACCGCAGCATAGCTCATCGTGTTGTTTGTAAAGGGTGGATAGATCGTATGTCGACTGCCTTAATCACTGCCTTTCCAATGGAGAGGGAAATCTGGGCGCCTGAAGAGCTTGTTGACGCCAACAATCCAAGGCGTTACAAGCCTTTCATATTCTCGCAATTCAAGCATGACTTTCAAACCAATAAAGAATGCAAAAGATAAAACTGCTGCTCTAGAACAAATCGCTGGTATATAATGAACAGTGGGTTTGTGCAGTGATGTTTCTTTTTAGCTTGGACCAGTATATATTTTTTTAATTGAACGATGCTTGAGATTTGAATTTAAGATCTCTTATGTAGGAGACTTACAGCTAACTGCTGCAATGTAATGTGGGGTCATCCCTTACACCTAATTTTGATACACAGACTAAAAGTCTCTCATTAGGTTGAAATAAAATTTTAAAAAAATTTAGTTCAAAATGCACTTTTTTGTTGTTGTTGTCTACATTTTTGGATGTGGTATTATTGCGGATTACATGCTATCATGTATTACTTATGAAGTATAGATTATATTCAAATTCTTATTCATGTGTTGTCATATGTGTAAGATCAATGATTTTTCCCTACTTATTTGTAATGTTACTTATTTGTAATGTTATTTCTATTGTAGTCTATAAGTTTGTTGTATTATATACTTTTTTGTTACAATTATCAAAGAAGTACAAAGTTTGGACTCTCTAAAGGCTTCCGAAGAAATTTCATTGACACTTTCCTTTCAATTATTTCTATTAAATTTTGATTTTGAAAGTCATGATTATGATTTTTATGCTTGAATTGTATATAGTGGGTTCAATAAATTATGCCCATCAGGGTGCCACACAAATGCAATAGTTCTCAAAAGATGAGGACCTTTCAAAACCTATCATGGCAGCAATAAAAAAAGATAACTCAAAAAATATCATAGATTTGAATTCATTAATGTTTTTATAATTGATTTCCCCGTTCACAAGATTTTTTCATTAATGCATGTATTGATTTTCATAGCCATGATTTCTCTACCATTGTCATCACTGTCCAAATTGTAGATAGAAACTTAGCTCCTAATATGTATCGATCAATCGATCAATGATATTTGGGGTAGAATGCCTATGAAATTAGGACATTTGCATCATAATCACAAGCCATTACTACTTTCTTTTAATAAGTTACAAAAATCTTGCTTTTTAATTTCATTTTCATAATAGATTTTTAATTAAATTTTATCTTTAAAATCCTATCAACGTATCTCTTAAATCTTTTATAGTTACAAATGCTAATTTATTATTATGAATCAAGATTAATCAAAGAACAAATAACAATATATATATTAATTTCTAATACGAGTTATTTAGTAGTGATGGATTTCTTAGTGAGTAGCTCCTCTTACCACTTTATTTGCTATTCAATCTTCCTGCAATTCCTTCGCCCTTCTTTTGGCGTTCCCTTGCAAACCCTTCTACAAACTCCAATCGTTTGGTCAAGACTATGACCTCTTTAGGCGTCCTGATTTCATTTAATGGGAAGATTTTTGTAGTCCACACATGGTTGGAATCCCGACTTCTATATTAAGATCTTCATTGCACAAACATCATTTACTAAATAGCCTATTATGTATCAGCACTATCTCACCTGATTAAATAAATTCAAAACTTCCGAGCCATAAAACTGAAGCGAACCTGATCGGCTTTCATAGAATCTACTTTTCCCCGAACATAGACAAGTTCATCGTGGATCTTCTTAGCCAGTAGGAACTTGGAGTTACCAGATACATGTCTCTAAAACCTGATCGGCTTTCATAGAATCTACTTTTCCCCGAACATAGACAAGTTCATCGTGGATCTTCTTAGCCAGTAGGAACTTGGAGTTACCAGATACATGTCTCTAAAATATAAAATCATTGCTTTCTTTTTATTTAGTTTGAGGAGTCTACAGTTAACTAAATCAATTAAACAGAGATATGCTCTGTAACATGTGAGCAGGAAAGTTCATTAAAGAATATATGGAAACGAACTACTTGTTGTGGTGAAGGAACAAGACAAAGTCACAGCAGAAAGCATCACTTTAACAGCTTCGCTCATCCCTTCAAAACTCTCTTGCTACAAATCAGGATTATTATTTTTCATTTGTTTATAGTATTTCTCATTTGCAGAAATGTTGTCGAATTTTTATTAAATATTAGCTATTCAAAAAAGCCCTGCTGCAACCCAACATGCATTCCCCAATCATTTCAATACGTCAACGGCCACTATATGTACCTTGGTAGAAAGACTTCAAGAATTTCTATGTCAAACGGCCAAAAACACTACCATTTGAAACGTTCAAAGGACAATCAGTGTCCCTTGTTTCTGAGTTTAGACAAACAAAACATTGTTTGTAATTGCGAAATGAATAGATTACATGATTGTGATGTAATATAATAGACATTAAGTTTTCACAATCTAAAAGATATAAATCAGCTGTTTCTGAATTTGATTGTGTGGAAATATTTTTATCAAATTTACACATAATCTAATCTAGAACTGCTGATTTATATGTAATGTAATATGTTATTTAACTGATAAAACTAATAAAATCATAACAATATAGAAAAACACATAAAAACTGAATTGGATAATAACAGTTGACGATGATACACAACTTTTAAAATTAATAAATGAAACATTTCAGTAAACTGTGATTTATGGACACTTGATTCTGTAATTTGAACACCATAAAACCTCTTACTGCCAACAGTATTAATAAATTCAATTCCTCAAAAACATTACAATATAAAAAAGTAAGTATGGGGTATACAGTTATCTCCAACACTTATTTGTACAATGCTTCAAACATAAACCCACCTTGGTTTCTATGACATTCCTAAGCCAAATGTAAGAAATCTTGTGTGATTGGAAGTAGAATGCGATTGGGATCAGATTCAATTGCACTTAACTGTTACATTGGAAGATGCATGTATACTATCCAACTACCGTCTCCTAGAGGGCTATGAGTAGGCATGACATAGCCCGCTTCAGCACCCCAAGGGAAATGGTAGCTTACAAAAGTAGGCTTTCCCCATCCAAAATCAACCTCATACAAAGGAAACCACAGTCCAGAAGACACCAAAACTGCAGGTCCTGAGGACTCCATGTCATCTGCTCCGCAGTAAATCTTGGCTAAGACAGGTGTTGGCTTTGTAGTCTCAACGAAGTCAATTAAGCTTTGAAAGTGTTCCTCATTTGCTGCACTCTTTATGGCATCATGAATTAGCCCTGCACTCCAACAAAGTGGTTTGCTTTTTATATAACCAGCATTAGACTCAGCAAAGGGCAAGGTTAGAACATTGCCAAAGTAATTGGCAGAAATCCCAATCTCCCTTAAGTGTTGGCGTCCATCTACAACTATTCCTATTTTACAATTTATGGTGTCCTTGACCTTGTGGCTGCTTATCAGTAGCTTCCACAAGTAAGCACTGAAAACCTCTAATTTGGTGTTACTCTTACCATCTTTTTTTGCATTGAATTGGAGATCCATAATGTTCTTCACATCTAGATAGTAAATTCTACTTACTAAAGAAGGTGGGTGAGGGTTTTCTTGGCTGAATTCTTGTGAACAATGCCTCACATACATATTGTTAATTTCAGCACAGTGAGCAGGGGAATCTCGAGGGCATAATATGGAGCGTGTAATGCTTGGATTCAGAGATGCAGTTGAGTCATTTCTAGAAAGCTTTGCCCAAATTGTGAAAAACATGTTTGCAGAGTATGCATCTGCAATTCTGTGGTCGAAAGTGCAGCCAATAACAAGACCTCCACAGCCAAATTCTGTCACCTGCAAATACCTAAAAACTGTTAAGATTGTTATGCAGAAAGCAAAAAGGGTGGAAAGAATTATGTGCTCTTACCTGAACAGCAAAGACGGGAATGCCATCTTCTTGAAAGGGTTTTGAAAGTAAAGGAACAAGCTTCCCCTGCACAGACTCATCAGGGTCGTATAAATTCAGCTGAGAAAGAGGAGCTGCAGCATAAGCTTGGGTGAAGCGAACTCCCTTGTTATTGCAATGGACCTTTGGTAGGCCAATGCTATCTGTAACCAATCTTCCCGCAAATACATAATAGGACACTAACACCTTCAAGAGGGAAGTCTTGAGATGAGATAGTGCTGATGCAAAAGTCCTAGGAAAGGGATTTTTATAACAGAAGACCACATGGACAGAAACTGGAGGAATAAGGAGATCTAGATTTGACAGAGGAAGGATGTGCTGCTACATTGGAAGTGTAGGCATTATAACTTCTGTGTTAACAATCTTCAACTCATAATCTTTGCAAATGGGAGCGTTAACCGAAGCCATCTCAGCACAATCTCTACAAGCTTATCCACGAATGCAAGATTCAACCATTCTTGTTAGTTTATAGCATTAGAAGTGCCGATTTGCGTGGTTTACTACTGATTAAGCCCATTCCGATTCATTGCCTAAACAAAATTTCTTGTTAATTCTTCAGTAGCCTGTACCACGCAATATAAATTTTCTCTTATCCAAAACGACGAGGAACATGTTAATGTAAGAATTGCGCATGCGCTGGCTCCGTATTATTTTGTTCTCCACGGTGTACATATTGTCTTACCCAAAACGACGTTAAACCTGCAAACTAAGAATTGTGGTGGTCAATCTGTGCTCGTCTATTCCAACGATTTAAATATTTTTTAATTTAATTGTTCAAATTAAATTTTCTCTAATAAGGTGGATTTTATTTAAAAATAACACACTTTCTCACTTTAACATGGATTCTCGTATTTGCTAATCTAGCATTTCTTACTGCAGCTTTTAAAACATGTCAAAAGCTTCAATGCAGGCCTGGAATTTGACAGGTTATATGGTCGTTTTTTGACTTTTGGATCGTATATGACAACTTAAAAAATTACTGGACGGTATATATTGACATGCTATTTTTTTCTAAAAATATATATATGACACTTCAAATTATTAATAAACTGTAAAATATTATAATAGGTAATATATATATAATATTTTAATTTAAAATATTGATATATATTATTTAAGAATGTTTATTATAAAAATATAAATTTATTTAAAAAAATAAGATATATTTATTTCTAATTTTATAATATTTTAATATGAATTTTCAAAATAATTTATATTTTCTTAAGTGTATTTAGAAACTTAGTCAATTTATTTTTTAAATATTTTTAAGAAGATTGTCTCAAATATCGATTTAGAAACTTGTTATAACTGAAATACTAAAACATAGTTGTTTCTAATTTTTAAACTATTTTAATATGAATTTTTAAAGCTGTTTATATTTTCTATTATAAATATATATTATATTATTATTCTTTTTATTTATCAATAAAATGTAAGTTTGTAATTGTACTTCATTTTTCTCATTATTGATGAATTTGGGGAGATCTCAAATATTAATTTAAAAATAAAATGTAGTTATTTTGAGAAGGATGACACAAAGAAGATTTTTTTTAAAACGTCAAATGAAAGGCATTGAAATTACTAAACCATCATTAAAAAAAATGATATGACAAGTAGGAGTGACTGTCAAATTCCAGACCTACTTCAATGATTGAGTCCCCCAGATTTAGTTGTGTTTCTCACATAATTAGGCGCCCAATTTAAACCTACACCATATGATCTTTTACTCTCACGCCTTTAATATAGAATTATGTTGTACTTTGTTTCAAAGGTTTAAATTTAAAAAATCATTAAATTTTGATTAAGTAGCATCATTTAGTTGTGAAGAATGTTTTGTTACTATGAGAAATAGGTTAGTTATTTGAGAGTGATTCTCATGTGAACAATTTTCATTGTCTATTTGTACTTCTTCATCTTTTCAACACTTATTTCTTAAAGATGAGGATATTTTTCTAGTTTCATCACCATTGCCAATTAAGATACATAGATATAAGGTGTTAGTATTTTGAGTCATCCCAATTTGGATGATCCTCAAAAGTTTTTTTTGTTGTCATGGGTATTCTTAAGTGGGACACATTTATAATAGAGTAATATTCTTTTTCTTTTTTTCTTTTTTCTTTTTTGTTAGATAATAGATCGAAGCCGCAATATTTTGAATTATTATTATTATTATTATTATTATTATTATTATTATTATTATTATTATTATTATTACTATTATTACTATTATTACTATTATTATTATTATTATTATTATGTTTGATTAGATTGACCCTAGACCTTCCCCATTTTTATGGAAGGCCAAGAGTCACAACTTAGAGTTCCATTTTAGATGTCCCTATTGGGAATTGAACTTGGGTCTCCACAGTGAGAACTCGGTGTTTTAACCAGTTAAGCTCAACCCCTTGGACAATAGAATAATATTCTTATTTTATGAGAATTTAAAATTTTTTAAGAGCTTTTTCTAGTTTTATTCTTGAGAAAACACTGTGTTTGATGCATGGTTTTTATCGTCCTTTTAATAGTGTCATTACTAAACATGGACTTAGGTCTCAAGGGTTTATTCATGATAAGCCTACCTAAGTATCTATTTGATAAATCAAAGGCTCTTTAATGTTTGACTATTAATTAAGTGCAAGCTTTCTATTTTCTTCAATTATAATAGAATGATATAGGGTAAACTTTTATTGTTGCAAGTATTTATTATTTTGTTTATTGAAATATTTTTCTCATCAGTTATTGTTTTGGGACTATTTTTCTCAATTCTTCATTTGTTATCAGAGAAGGTGATTGTGTTTAGAGTTTCATAATGTCAAATACTAATTCTTTTCCAATTTGAGAATTCAATGGAAGTCGATTATGATTACTAGATGACTTTCTTAGTAGGAAAAGATATGTGGGAAATTGTAGAAATAGGGTATGAAGAGCCTCAAGATGGGAATTCACTTATAGCAAATGATGTAGTGGCTAAGAAGGAAGCTAAGAAGAAGAAGGCATAAGCTTTATCTTACATTCAAATTGCTCTTAATAAGAACTTATTTTCAAGAATTGCAGATGCAAAGAATGCTAAGGATGCCTGGAAAACTCTCAAGGAAGTTTACAAAGGTAGTGATGGGATCAAGGTTGTGAAGCTACAAACCTTGAAAAAGGGAGTTTAAGAATTTAAAAATGCAGGAAACAAAATAATGTGAGTGATTATTGTATAAGGGTGAAAGATGTGGTCAATAAAATGGCTACTTTAGACGAAATAATGAGCAAAGAAGTTGTGGTCAACAAGATGTTGAGGTCTCTAACATTGAGATGGAACAATGTTGCCATCATTATTGAAGAAAGCAAAAATTTGTCCTCTCTTGAATATGATCATCTTGTTGGATCACTCAAGATTATCATAAGAAAACTAGATTTTATACATATATTCATCAAGATAATATACATTTAAAAAATATTAAATGAGTCTAATTAATAATTCACAAGTATTTTCATACATTTTATTTATTATTATATAAAAATACATCACAAGATCATGAAGTGAAGATTTTAGTATTGTTTGATTGACTAACAAATCACTACACATCTAAAAATATACATTACACATATAGAGACACACTCACTCAAGTTCAATTTATCCTTTAAATAACTCAATCAATAAAGATTAAAAATTATTTATATTACAAATTTAATATAAGCCCATATTATTATAATATTAAAATGTCATTCTCAAATATGGAAACTATGATCAAGGGGGTTCTTCTATGTAAGTTTTTATCTCTACTATGATCCCTTTGTTTCTATCTTTTTCATCATATTTCCAAATAAATCCTTCCGAATACTTAATACACACATAAGAAGATGTAAATCTATATTAAATTTTGATACCCATAAGTAGTACAACTACATAGAATGACATACTTCTTAGGGATCATTTTCCTGAAATTGTACCAAAAAATATGGGGGAATTTTCCTCTTCGATCTACAAATATTCTCTACATTAAGGATTCCTTTAGATCTAGTATTAAAAGGCATGGATAATCTCATGAAATCTACTACAAACATAACTTGAATATACAGTGTAAACATCAAGCTATTAAGTCCAAACCACTAAATTAATTAAGGCTTCCTTTTTCATTCATTTTTTCCTATATAGATCCATGCCCTTTTATTTAAAATATACTTTTTGGCATGAACAAATCAAGTATTGTGGTTGGTGGGCATTGTAGATGCATTAATGGTATCTTCACCACCATAAGTAAACTTCTTGTAATCAGACCCAAAATGATGAACATTGGTTACTTGGTGGTAAAGGCCCTTTTATGATGGGTTTAAATCTTTTATGACTCATTAAATACATTATAGGTTATCCATGAGGGTTGGTGGAAGTTTTGAACTATCAAATGTCAAGAAGAATCCATATCACATGCCTTCAATTATGTTGTAGAGGTTCATGGGTGACTAGGAAGTCACTCCCAAACATGATGTAGAATGCACAAAGTTTAAGGATTTAATATTTTTATGGAATTTCATAATATAAAATGTGAAGTGTCAAGGTTCAAGCCTACCTCATGATAGATACTAGGGAAATGGAATTTTGATAAGATAATAGTTATAAAGGGAAAATGAGATGAAAGTAAGATTATCAGACTTGGTATTCAAGGATGGGAAAGTTTGACAATCTAGTTTGAAAGACTTAGAATATTTTTAGGTAAAGGATCAAGACATTATGGCTAAGAATATAGGCGTGACATTAAAGGAAATCCTAAAATTTTGCAACTCTAACAAATAGAGAAAACACTAGAAAAAACTATACTTAGACTATTTATGATCTCTTATATTTCTTGACACTTAGGGGACCCGCATAGGATGTCTCAAATTGATTATCAGTAATAGGTTGGAAAAAGGGTTAAATGTACAAAATGATAATAAAATGTTAAGAAATGACACAAAATAATGGGATGCCAACATTGTCTCTAGTTGGGATGTGTGTCTCTTACAAGCACAACAAGAAATGAATCTCCAAGAAGAACAAAAATAAGAAAATAAATGGATTAGGATTGACTTATAAAAAAGAATAAAAATATGTGAGTAAAACAGACTAGAGATTACAATTCACTTTAGATATTATTATCTCTCATTTATTCCCAAATATCTTAATCTAACTAGAGATGTAGAAGTAGAACTAAAATATATCAAAATCTAAAGTGAGTAAAAATCTAATTATTCTAGAGGATGAAAGAACAATTGAAGAAAAAAACCTGACACCAAATGGAGGAGCTTTCCACCTCATATACCAATGCGTAGAATGGAATACAACATGCCACACTATCATCCTCACTTGATTCAATTTGCACACCTTTAAATTTGCATTATAATTGTTGGTTTTCTTATTTCTTCACCTATCAATTACTAACAATCGATATGAGAGCTTTGTGAATTTGGTTTTTTGATAAGGGTTTCTAGATTTGAGTGGGACAAATGTCTAAGGAAGGAAGATTCAAGGTCAAAAACTTTAATGGCCAAAATTATTAACTATGAAAAATGTAGATGGAAGATTACCTATATCAAAAAGATTTTTGGCATCAATAATAAGGAAAAATGAAGAAATATGTCACAATGTCAGATGAAGAATGGGATATTTTCGTTAGAAAGGCATTGGGAACCATTTGTTTGTGCCTTGTACTATCTATAGCATTTAATATATCCAAAGAAGAAATAATTTTTGATTTGATGACAATACTTAAAATAGTAATGTTAAAGCCTTGGCTTCAAATAAGGTATTTTTAATGAAAAGGTTATTTAATATGAAAATGGTTGAAGGTGATTTTGTAGTACAACATTTAAATTAATTTAATATAATTACCAGCCAATTATCTTATGTAATGTAGTAAGTTTTGATGAAGAGCTTAGGGATCTCTTAAATATAATTGAATCTGATCCCAATCGCATTCTACTTCTAGTTACACAAAATCTCTTACATTTAGCTTAGGAATATCTTAGAAATATTCTCTACATTTAGGATTCTTTAAGATTGAGTATGGAAATGCATGGATAATCTCATGAAATCTACTACAAATATAGCCTGAATGTGGAGTGTAAACATCAAGAAATGAAAACCTAATGACCAAATTAATTAAGGCTTCCTATTTTCATTCATTTATTCCTATATAGATCCATGCCCTTTTATTCAAAATTTACATTTTCGGCATCAACAAATTAAATCTTGTGGTTGGTGGGCATTGTAGATGCATTAATGGTGTCATCCCTACTATTAGAAAACTTCTTGTAAATCAACCCCAAAATGATGAACATTTGTTACTTGGTAATAAAGGACCTTTTATGATGGTTTTAAACCTTTTATCACTAATTAAATATATTATAGGTCAAACACAAGGGTAGGTGGGATTTTTGAAATATCAAAAGTAAGGGAGAATCCATATCACATGCCTTCAATCAAGTTGTAGAGGTTCATGCGTGACTAGGAAGTCACTCGCAAACATGATGTAGAATGAGAAAAGTTTGTGGATTTAATTTTGTTATGGAATATAATAATATAAATATGAAGTGTTAGGGTTCAATATTACTTCATGATAGATAATAGGGAAAGGGAATCCTGATTGGTTAATAGTTATAAAGGGAAAATGAGATGAAGGTTAGGTTTTTAGACTTGGTACTTAAGGATGGGAAAGATTGACAATTTGATTTGAAAGGCTTAGAAGATTTTTAGGTAAAGGATTAAGATATTAGGGCTGAGAAAAAATGCACGACATTAAAGGAAATCCTAAAATTTTGCAACTCTAACAAATAGAGAAAACACTTGAAAAAACCTATACTGAGACTATTTATGAGCTCTTTTATTTCTTGACACTTTGGGAACCCACATTGGATGTCTCAAATTGATTATTAATATTAGGTTGAAAATAGGGTTAAATGCACAACATGGTAATAGAATGACAAGGAATGAGACACAAAATAATGGGATGCCAACATTGTCTCTAGTTAGGGATGAGTTTCTCTTACAATCCAAAGAAGAAGAAAAAATCTCCAATAAGAAAAAAATGGACAAAAAAATGGATTAGAATTAACTTATAGAAAAGAATAAAAATATATGAGAAAAACTAACTAGAGATTGCAATTCACACAAAGAAATGGATTAGAATTAACTTATAGAAACGAATAAAAATATATGAGAAAAACTAACTAGAGATTGCAATTCACTTTATATTTTAATATCTCTCATTTATCCCCAAATCTCCTAAACTATCTAGATATGTAGAAGTAAAACTAAATTATATTAAAATCTAAAGTGACTAAAAATCTAATTACTATATAGGATGAAAGAACAATCTAAGAAAAGTACCTAACACCAAATGGAGGAGCTTTCCATCTCATATGTGCATAGAATGGAATACAGTGTGCCACACTATCATCCTCACACAATTGATTCAACGGTTCCCAAAGTTCTCATTTCTAATGCCAAATTTTAATTCACTTGCACACATAGAGAGCGAAAAAAATTGGGTCCGATTTTTTAAGGGTTTTTCTTAGTCAAACCCCCATTTTTCTCTTCTATTGTCCATAGATAGATAGAGATAAAATTTGAAAAAATGATAAATGAATAATATTAAATCCTAACATTATTAGGAGTTTAGTGTTATAAGATTTCCACGATCCATGCTAATATTCAATTATTTGTTTCTCGATTTGATTGTGTATACCAGTTTTTTATCATCAACGTTTCGAACCACACTCCGTGATTCATCATCAGGATGATCAAGAATGCCAAGGAGATGAAAAGTCTGCAATTTTTATCATCAACGTTTCCAATCACACTCCGTGATTCATCATTAGGATGATTAGGAATGCCAAGGAGATGAAAAATCTGCAATTTTTATTATCAACGTTTCGAATCACACTCCGTGATTCATTATCAGGATGATCAAGAATACCAAGGAGATGATTTGCAGACTTTTCATCTCCATGGCATTCTTGATCATCTTGATGATGAATCACGGAGTGTGATTTGAAACGTTGATGATAAAAAACTGGTATACACAATTGAATTGAGAAATAAATAATTGGATATTAGCACGGATTGTGGAAATCTGATAACACTAATCGATACCCTTCATGAGAAGGAATTATGTGTGAAATCTAAACAGCTGGAATGCCTAAGGATCAAGCTAGCAAAGAAGGTTGCAGATCTGACTTTTTGAAGCGTTGTAGAGATTGTCAGTTGATCCCCTCTTTCGTGAAAATTTCCCATCATCTTGCGAACGCCCACACGAGACATATTTTCTTTCAGGCCTGTCTTTCTCTCCTCAGATCAGTCATTAAATCAACAAGGAGGTCTATCAATTTTCTAAACGCTAGATTCTTGCCTCTTCATTTGGAGCTCGCTTCTTCATTACGTCCGGACCTTTGGGCTCGCCTGGACTTAACTTCCTATGCCAGGGCCATGGGCCATTAGGTGGAGTGTATCAAGAGACAAAAGAAGAAGTTCCTAGCTCTGCAACATAGACGCCTTGCCAGCCATCATTCGCTGTCCCTTGCTATCTCGATCTCTCCTTACCCGTCACCTCACCAATCCTCGACTTCTCCACACCCCTCTTTGCACTCGGTTTCTCCTCCCTGCTGGCCGGACCCCAACCCAGTTGTGAATCTCCTGTCGCATCCCCCCCAACAAGCGCTCTTTCCTATAGCAGACAGAGTAGGCTTTGTCAATAATGGGGATTATTCTTGTGTCTTGGATTATAACCACCTTTACATCCCCGACAGCAATCGATCAATTCTTTTGAGGATTCCTCTTGCTCAAACGTGATATCTGGTGGTTTTCCTTCGCACCCAGAGAGTTCCAGCGTCCAAGCACAACAAGCTGACTTGCAACGGCCCCTTTCCAACGGCTCTTCCTTGTCACATCATGGTACGTTGCCCTTGGCTCAACAACTCCAATCAACTCTCTCTTGCATTATTTGTTCGAATGATTTTGGCTTCCGTAATTTTGTTTCTTGCAAGAATTACCTGTCTCAAGCCCCTTCTCTGGCATCACATCGGTGCCACATGTCATCTTTGGATTTGGTTGATCCTTCCCCTACGTCGCGTCCCGCTTCTAGCCCATCACCGGCCTCTCTTCCCATTGAGTCACCTTTAATGCCTCCCCCTCGTGTTCTCGTACAGTCTTAGGTGACGCCTCGTCCTTTCATTCTCTTTCCCCGAGTAGGCCCTTCCTTCCTCGGTCTACTCCTATTATTTCTCCTATTAAGATTTGGGAGTTGAAGCTTGTTGTCAATTTGTCTCATGCCTTCATTGATCCTCTCGCCTTTAACTTTCTCAAGCGTGGTCTTAGCTTTGTTGTGGCTCCTCGTTCCATCCCTCATGTTGACTTCCTTATTGAGATTGAGAATGTGGTCCGCACGCTCCCCATTGATGTTGCTGAAGAGGTTAGAGAAGATTGTGTAATGGCTCTTCGACATACCAAACCTCCAAAATGTAACGTTCCTAAAGCTGAGATTCTTGCTTTTAATTAACTTATGAGAAATCGTTCCTAAAGCTGAGATTCTTGCTTTTAATTAACTTATGAGAAATAATGATCTCATCATTTTTAAAGCGGACAAGGGCAATGCCAACATCATTATGGACAAACATGATTACATTTCCAAAATGTGTGCCCTTCTTGCAGACACCAATAGTTACGAAATTGTGTCTTGTAACCCTTGTCCCAAGATCATGAAGAAAGTCAAATCGGCTATCTCTAGCTCCCCCTTTGATGATGTGACCAAGTTGCATCTTCTTTCGTCTAAGGAAGTGACTCCTCGTATCTACGGGGCCCCAAAAATTCATAAAGTCGGCATTCCTTTGAGACCCATTGTTGACACCATTGGTTCTCCTACTTAAAAATTGGCCTCCTTTCTTACCAAATTAATCTCGCCTCTGGTGGGTAACTCTGTCTTCTTCATCAAAGACTCCACCCATTTTGTCCAATTATCAAAGAGACCAAATTGGAGAGAGATGACATCTTGGTGAGCTTTGATGTGGTCTCCCTCTTTACTAAGGTCCCCATTCCCAATTCCATAGAGATTGTTAAACACAAGGTTAGTGGGGAGATTGCCTCCTTGGTGGAACTGTGCCTTAGATCCACATTCTTTTCCTTCCAAGGGGTCATCTATGAGCAAGTTGATGGGGTAGCCATGGGCTCCCCTCTCTCCCCAATTCTAGCCAACTTATATATGGAACACTTTGAGGACTTGGCCTTGCATTCTTTCCCACTCAAGCCTAAGTGATGGAAGCGATACATGGATGACACCAATGTTTGTTGGCCCCATGGTCTGGACAAGTTACATGACTTTCATTCTCACCTTAGCAACATTTCTCCATGCATTACTTTCACCATAGAGCTTGAGTCCAACAACCAATTATCTTTCCTTGATGTCTTAATCCTCAAAAAACCCAATGGCTCCCTTGGTCGTCGGGTTTTCCACAAAGCCACCCATATCGATCTATATCTTCTTTCTTCTTCACATCACCACCCTAGCCAAAAATATGGGATTCTCAAAACCTTGGTCTTAAGAGCCCATTGCATTTGTGACAATGAGAACCTTATTCATGAGCCTTCTCAAAATCTTCAGCTAGTTTTTTGGTGGAATGGATACTCGAACAAACAAATCTCTAGAGCCTTCCACGAAGCCAAATCTTATTTCCACTCGGTCACCACCCCTCATCCTCCCTTCCTCCTCTTCCTCCGGGTGTGTCCCTTCCTTATGTTGAAGGCATTTCCCACAAGATTACTATAATTCTTCTCAAAAAAGATTTGCGGTGTGCTTTCAAACCCTTTTCCACCTTGAAGAAGCATGTGCCCCCTCTCAAAGACTCCAAGGGTGTCTTTTTAGAGTCAGGAGTCTACAAGGTCGTTTGCTCCTACGACATCCCCTTTATTGGTAAAACAGGCTATTCATTCATTACTAGAATCAAAGAACATGGTGTTGATATCAAGCATGAGCATGTGCTCAAATTGGCCTTAGCTGAACATTGCTCTACCACCAAGCATCATATTTGTTTAGAGAACACTCAAATCTTGTGTAAGGAGGACAACTTCTTCAAATGGAAGCTTAAAGAGGCTGTCAAGATCATTAATCATCCAACCAATCGTAATCAAGATGATGGGTTGAACCTAAGCCTATCTTGGCATCCTTTACTCTCTATCCTTAGGAGCCATCATCGACCCCCATCTTGATCTCTCTCCTCCTTGCTTTCCCTTCTTCTCTTCTCTCCTCCCCCTCCTCTTGTTTTTCTTTTCTTTTCCTCATTTATTTCTCTCTTGAGCCTCTTTTTGTCTCCTTTATTTTGGTGTTTATTTGTTTTCATTCCCTTCCTATTTCTCTTCTTTGATTTTTTTACTCTCAGGATTTTGTATTGTGTGTTTTTGAGTGGCTCGTTTTAGTTTGTTTGCTTCCTATTTCTTCTTCTTTCCTTGTATTTATATTTCTAGGTTGTGCTCTTGTCTTTAGTGTCTTATTTAGATGTGTGTGGGTGTATACATATTTGCATATACATGTATGTATATATAAACATAGACATGGCTGCATATATTCACACACACACACACACATTTCTAAATACATATATACACACATACATGGATGCATATAGTATGTATGTATGTATGTATGTAAGTATGTATATTTATGTATATGTATATGTATATGTATATTTATATATGTGTGTGTATATGTATATACATATATTAATATATATGTATATGTGTATAAATATGCATATACATATATAAATATATATATGTATATACATATATTCACATACATACATACATATACATATATGTATGTATGTATGTATGTATGGTGGCAGGAAAAGCGAGATCGAGTGACTAGGACCTAATCCCACTTTTGCCAACACATTGAGAATACGAAAGAGCCTAGGGAGATAGCTAACTTTGGCTACTTCTTGTGAGAAAGAGAGGGCCAAATATTATCTCTTAGGGTTTCTATTCCTCTTGTTGCAAATGATAATAAAAACTAGGTTTTGAATGATCAACTAGACTAGGAGATAAAGAATGAAGCATAAATGAACTTGAAAATGCACAAACTTGCAGATCTGAAACTGAGATACTAAAAGAATGAAAGGGCGAGGATTCTGGATGTGTACCTGATGCTGCCAATTGACCAAAATTGACTTGGACTAGGGTGCCATGCCAATGTCCTGTTTCTGTAGACAGGAGGCTGCAACTGAGAAACTGTAAATCTAAGATCCTGAAGCTGCAACTAGCTAAAAATTACTGAAAAGCAGGGGGACCGTGGAACCACGCCATTGTCCTGGGTAGGACCAGGGCACCACACCCCTGTCCTAGGCAGATTAGAGTAGATCAGATGATTCTAGGTGGTTCCTGTGCCTTTTGCTGAGCTGAAAATGCCTTCGGGTACATGTTTCTAAACCTGCAACTGAAAAGGGAAGGTTTGGGTGGCTATATAGGGTTTTTTCTTAGTAAAACCCTTGTGTTGGTGATTTTTACCTCCACAAATAGCCGATAATATACTGAAAATGTGTGTGCTAGAACTTTGTGTGTATGCAAGACCCTAAAATGAAAGTAAACAATCTAGAGCAACCCTAAAGAGTAAACCCTAGTTGATTGTAATTGACAAAGTAAATTCTCTAAATCAATGATGCAAAGTGATCTAAAGCATGAATGTAAATATGCAAATTGATGTAAAGAAGCTCATACCAAGACATGAAAATAACATGAAATCATACCAATCCCCAAGGGAGAGATATTGCCACTATATCTCCTAATTATTCTTCAATGTCTTCAAGGCTCCTAATTGATGAAGAATGCTTGACAAATGCTTGGTGAATGTTGTTGAAGACTCCACATAGGCTTCTCTTTTACTACATAGAAGGCTCCTTATGCTCCAAAAACCTACTCTTAGATTCTTAGATAGATTCATCCATAAGAAAGAGAGCTCTTATGTATGAAACCCTAGATCTTAATTATGACTTAATTTCGACTTTAGGCCAACATAGGAATTGAATTTCCCACCAATATTTTGGGGTTAAACATTATAATATCATATAATTGTGCTCCCGAAATTTCAGGAAAAAAATTGAGGACCGTGGCAAGAATGCACATGGTCCAACCAACTTTTCACCAAACTTTCAGGGCCATTAGATGTGATGATATTAGAGCGGATCCCAAAGTTAGAACTAATTTCAAGGTATTTTGATATGCGAAATTGGGCCTTAAAGGTCGAAATAGGACATATTTAGGGTTTATGATTAAATGATTTATAAAATGGGGCACACTTAGGGTAAAGGGCCCAATTTTATAATGCGAGGAGTGGTGAAATAGGACTTTAAATTAAATTAAATTAATTAATTAAATTCTTAAAGGGAAATAATAATGCAAGATGCAAACACACTTAGGCAGGTGCTAACCTAAGTGTGAAATTGTACCACCCTAACAAGGGTGTACAATTTATGATAGTACAATATGTATGTATGTACACATTCATAAATATGTGTGTGTATTTATATATATTCTTTCTTATTTATTTATATACTTACACTCACTCACTTCTTACATTCATATTTAGATATTTGTAGACACACTCATATGGTGGTATGTTGTATTCCCCAATTTTTTCTCATATTTATAGCTTGTAGTCCTTGTTTTAGGATTTTTGTTTCTTGTTATTTATATTTATTTATTTTATGTCTTTTCCTCTTTTATTTCTTCTTTTTGACTTTTGAGCATTCTGGTTTTTTGGTTTTCTTTATGTTTTGGTTTATTGTATTGTTTTGGGTTATTATTATTCTATATTATTTTTCCTTGTTTTTTGTGCCCCTTCTTACCCTACATCTCTTTTTATTCCTTTTTAGGTTTGGAACTAGCTATTTTTCACCCCCTTGGCATTCTTGAATATCCTAATGATGAATCACAAAATGTGATTCAAAACGTTGATGATAAAAAAATTATGTACATAATCGAATCCAAAAACAAATAATTGCATATTAGCAGTTTAAAAGTAGAGATATAAATGTTGATATGTGGTGACTAATCATGCTACAGAAAGTTTGTGCCTGTAAGAAGTTTGCAATTGCAGGAAGGACATCAATATGTTAATTGCACTATAGTAAGGAGGTTAGAAAATAGTTATAATTTAATTATTGGTTAAATCATTTAAGTTATTAAAAATAAAATGTATGAAACTAATTTTTTTTGGATTCATATGAAAGTGTTACCTTGTCATTTGTCCCTCATAACAACAGTGAGTCGCCTTGCAAAAATTTTAGTTGAGTCCTTATCTTGTTTAAAATTCATTGGTTCAATCCCTAATTCGCTTGTAAATCATTTCTAAATCCTTAGCGTTAAGTTTCAATGGTCTGTTTGAACCTCATGAACCCCTCGAACCATCTTGAAAAGAGTTCATAGTGTTCATTTAGGTAGCGCAGGTTCTAAGTTGTGTCTAAGATATTTTAAGGCTAACATTTACGTCAAGTGTTTTGCAGCGGCACTATTTTATGGTTGTGGTCGATGTTTCATATCATTTCTCTCCAGATGGTGAACTGTTTGAACTTAGTTCAAATAGTTAAGTGATGTTCAACATGTTCGATGAAGTTCAAAGGGCTAGCGACAATCAACAAAGTTAATATTTTCAATTGGAAACCTCCTTGGTGCAGCGTATGCTTTGAACTACCTGAACCCTCATGAAGTCAGTTCAAATTATTCATGCATGTTCAAATCAGGTGGGTCCCATAGACTAAACGACGTGATGGTGCATTTATTGCCAAGTGATGAAAATCTGACCATATCTCGGGTGACATCAGCCTGCCAATTTTTGAAGGCAAGTAATCATTTTTGGGAATTGGCAGTTATGCTGAGAGCACCATTGTGCATTAAATGCACACGGGTGATGTAAAATCGCAATGCTTGACACATTTGAGTTGATGGCTGAAATTAATGCACTAAATGAGCTTTTGTCGCTTCATTTGCTATAAGGTATGAAGTGATTAATTTTTGAAACATGTTCTTCATTGATGCAGAGTGTTTGATAGAAGGTTTGTCTGCTGGTAGTTGTTTGATTAGTTTCAACTGTGAAGGTGAGTTTTGATTCCTATCTTCTCCAGTGATTTTTAGATGTTTTTCTTTCTCAGAATAAAATTTTTGGGAGAAATAAGGGTTTTTGTTTATGAATTATGAAGTCCACTTTGCATCTTTTCAGAAATATTTTCAATCTTGCTTGCACAGAACCCATTGTCAGTCACACAAACCTGAAAGGAGAGAATTTGGAGGTCTTGAAGGAAAGGGCATTTAAAAATATTGATGGTTCTTTTGGTTTAGAAATTCTAAGTAGCGGCCTGATAGAGGCGGCAGCCTTCCCTCCTACTATTCCTAGCCCAGAATTAGTTAGGGAGTGCATTGCGAGATATGACCCTATTTCTGAAACTATCAAGAGGGACAATGGTGAAACCCCCATTGTGATTAACAGGGAAGTCATTTCATCTATTTTCAAATTTCCTGATTATAAGTTCTCCAATTTTTCCCCTTCCCAATCAGTCACTGTGTTCAATGCAGACAAGACTGGACACCGGAACAATATAGCGAAGCATTGGTTGAGAGTTCCTCAGAGAGGTGGCTCCAGGTTACCTAAATATCCCAACAAAAATCACATGCTTCCCTACATCCATGATGTTATGTTGTTGTTACACCGAGTTAGAGGTTCAGCTGAGGCCTACAACTTTGATGACTGGATTTACTATTATGTGCAATTGGTGTTGGAAGGAAAGCAGGTCCTTGATTGGGCAACGCTTATTGCTGACTCCATGAGGAAACAACTGAGGATGGCAAAGAATTTCAAGAAAAACTTCTTTATGTCTTCGTATTTGATATATTGTCTGGCATGTGTCAAAGAAATAATGGGAATTCCTAGGCAACTTGCTGAAGGGGATGTTTCTGTATACGACTTTTACCCCATGCTACAAAAATATAATGCATTGTTAGATTTTAGGAGAGTGCATAATGCTTTCCTGGGAGACTTATGTTATGAATTGAAGAACATGAAATCTAAAAGGATGTCTGAAGAAGCCCAGGCCTTAGTGAAAAGATATGGTAGCTTCTTTGTTTAGTTTCCTCATTTCTGTTATACAAGGGTGGGTGGTTTCGAAGAAGAGCCTTTCAAACTTCCTCATTTTTGTTCAGATTGTTTTGTCCTTGCTGAGATTTGTAGGCATTTGTGTACTATAATTAAGAAAGCTCAACCCAAGGATAAATAGGAGGATCATTTTCCTGTTCAATTGGGCACTTTATCTTGTAGTTCAATGTCAGATACGTTGAGCATAGGAGCTGACTTGAAGAATTTTAATTTTCAACTGTATCATGAAAGGAATGGTTTTGATAATAAGGGTTTCTCACAGAGTCTTGGTTTGATGCCGCACCTTCCTATCCCACACTTGGAGGACTTTTAGGAAGATTGTTGTGATGAGCTTGAAGTGTTCATAAGAGTAAATATGAGAATGGTTCTGGAAAAAATTGTGTCATTGCAGGTGAAACTTGATATAAGTGGGATCGAAGAGGATTATGTGGAGCTATTTGCACCTGGGTATCTAGATCAAACTGAACCTGAAACATCCTACATTAATTGGGATGTGGAAGAGGAAGATGATATACAACTCAGAACAAAAAGAGTCATAGAGAGAACTACAGATTGGGTCAATAAGAAAAGAATAATGAAATCAAGCATCAAGATTAGTCCTGCAAGAGATAATGTGGTTTCTCTACATTCCCCCAAATGCTTTTCTAATACCACTTCTATGCCTGTTCATGTAGGTAAAAATAAGAAGTCATCTCACATCAAGCACGAGCCTAAACCTGCTTTGAACTTTCTTGCTCCTCGATACACAAGGTTACAGAGTGTTGCATAGAAGAAAATGGTCCAGGTCAGAGACACATAAGTGAAAGAAAAGATCCTTGATAGTCATATTTTTGAGGTCGAGGACCTTGATAGTGACATTGTCAACACCATGGATTCTCATGCAATTATTGTAGCCATGACACCACCCCCTAAAGTAACTGGAGTAACAACTAGTTCAAGCACAACTCCCAAATGGTTAACTACTTCAATAAGTAAGAACGGAGATCGATCCCAGTGTCTATCCCAATTCAAGACATGGTGGTGAAATACATGGAGAAAGGGCCTAAACAGAAGAAGTTCAAAACAACCATTAGGTTGAACGCTAATGAAAAGACCGGGAAATGGGTTGCTGAAATCGCTTCCTATAAACCCAAGGAAGAAAGTAAAGAAATAAATGCAGAAGATTTTGAGGTCACCAAAATAGATCTCGGAAACATGAGCAGGGACTCTGATAACCACATTTTCAATGTGACGGCTAAGAATATACTCACCAAGTAAGAAAAAGATGGACAAGAGAAAAGGAAACTAAAATGACATATCGTGATTCTAGCTCAATTCATTGATAGCCTAGGTTGTTTTGGAGCACTTCCCATATCATAGGCTTCAGGAAGTTTTGATCCTACTTCACCAGAGAACAAGAAACTAATTAATTAAGTTCAGCGAGCCAAGAGCATCATAGAGACCATAGAGAAATGGATTGAAGGAGTGATCAGAGATGGCGAAAAATATATTACAAATTCCAGGAAGCTATGCAATGAAATGCAAAATCTCACTGCGGAGATCCAGAATCAGATTGTGTCCTTATATAGGCACACTCAAACCATTTCAACCATTATGGCATCCATAACTACCTTGTAGAGTGATTTTACAACTTTTCTCACTTTTTGTCAAAATGTTGCTTGACAACATTGGCAATTTTTGACTCTTAGTGCATTATTTACCTACAAGACAAATATCTTCCACCTAACAATTTGAGATGGTGTCAAATCAATAAATACACCTACTCCAATTCCTTTCTAGGCTTGTTACAAGGTTTTTAACACATTTTCACTATAATGCCATTTTTGGCTTACAAGGCACTATGGGCCAAAACTGGCAAGAAAACTTGAGAAAAACTATCTAAACAACTCTAAGATAAACCTAAACCATAATGAAACCTAAAACACACACTTGGACTCTTACAATAGTCCTTTATTCAATTCTTGATCCCATTAGGTTCAAACAAGCCAAAATTGTGAAGGTGCTCCTACACCAATCCCCTACAAAACTACCTTCCTCATCTCTAACCATAGCCCCAAAACCTGACAAACCTGGATTTCCATGGCTAGCACCATCAAAGTTTATCTTTTTCCAACTAGGATGCGGCAGACTCCATTTGACGTTCTTCCTTCCATTCAATTTGTCCTTCAATCCGTGGTAACTTGACTGTTTCAAATTCCATACCTGCTCCATTTCCATATCCCACTTGGAGTATAATCTATAGCTCTATCCATATATCTTGGCATTTACATTTTCTTCAATTGCCGCATGGATTCTGTTGATGAGTATTGTAACCTCCAATTCTTCCTCCCTAAAAACTCTTTTGTTTCATTCTTTCCAAATCTACCATGCGACCATTGATGGACCTGTGATCCACAAGCTTCCCCAATTCGAGTTTTTGCCACCCATAGGCCAAGCAAATATGAAATCTTTGAAAGTACAACTACGAACCATGTGATTTTGCAGCATTCTTAAAAGCCTATCCCAACATTGAGAAGAATGTTTGCAACCATATAAGAGGTGATCAATTGTTTCTTCCTCTTCCTTGCATAGATAACATCTGCTAGGCCCCGATATACCAATTGTTTTTTGCCTGTCACTTGTCAATATCCTTCCATGAAGCTCAATCCATAAGAATGCACCAGCTTTTGGGAGTACCCTTTATGCCAACATAGGATCACTAGCCAATCACTATCCTTTTGTCTCCTTCTTTGCAATTCATAGCCCAAATTTACCTTGTAGTTACCTGATTTTTCCGCATTCCATATAAGTGTATCCTCCTCATTCGAGATATGAACCTTCCTGCCTTTTGAAATCTTTGCCAGTTTCAAACAGTTACCCATGTTCCATAAGCCAACCATTTTCCATATAATCGGTTCCTTCTACGTATCAAATTGCCCGATATAGTCTGCCACAAACATACCTACCTCTACCTCCACCCGATTGACCCAATCTTGATCTTCCATCACATCTGCCAATGTCTCCTCCCCACACCAAGAATCTCTCTAGAACTTAGCCTTTTTCCCGTCACCAATCTTCCATGTAAGATGTTTCTTTAATTATTTTCCTACTCTCCCAAATAAATCTCCAAATTGGTGAACCTCCTGTGGTGTTTGCTATAGTAAATATTCTTTCAGGCTCATTCGCATCTAGATACTTATTTGCCATCAGTTTGCACCATCCCTTGTGGGGATATTTATACATTTTCCAAGCTAATTTAGAACCAAGTGCCAAATTCTGAAGGTTCATTTTTCTCAATCCTACCCCACCATCTTCCTTTAACAAACATGTCGTGTCCCAATTGATTAAGGGAATTTTTTTCTCCTCTTTATAACCTTCCCAAATGAATTTTTTCAGCATCCCATCTAGAGCAGTAGCCGCCCTGCTAGACAATCTGTAGCAAGACATGAAATAAGTTGGGACAGCCAAGAGTACCGACTTGATCATTTGTAATCTCTCAGCTTGAGTCAACCATTTATTTTTCCAAGAGGTTGATTTTGTTTGGCACTTGTTTATCACCTCTTCCCATATTTTAGTGTCAACTCTCCCTACAAACAATGGCACACCTAGATATTTTATTGGAAAACAGCCTTGACAATAATCCAAAATGCTCATGATCTTCAATTGTGTCCTTTTGTTTGTATTTAAAAAATATATCATCTATTTTTGTTTATTCATACTCTGACCAGAGAATTTATCATAATCATCTAGCACATTTTTTTATTATCATAGCTTCTCTTTCTGAAGCTTCTCCAAATAATATTGTGTCATCCGTAAAATGCGAATGTGACACAAGTTCCATATTCCCATTGATAGAAATACCTTTCCATGCCCCCTATCCAACTCTATATTTGATATTCCTTCCAAGCACTTCTGCCATCAATACAAACAAAAATGGTGATAGGGGATCTCCTTGTCTTAACCCGTTAGTAGCCTGGAAAAAACCACTAATAGTCTCGTTGACAATCACAGAGAAATTCACAGAAGAAACACAATGTTTTATACAATCCAACCACCTTTTCTTAAAACCAAATTTTTTATGGACCTCAAAAAGAAAGTTCCAAGATACTCGATCATAGGCTTTTCTCACATCTAGCTTAATGATCATACCTTTAGCTTTGGAATTTTGCATTATATGAATAGTCTCCACTGCCATGATTATACTGTCCATAGTTTGTCGACCTAGGGTGAAGCCATGCTGCTCCGGTGAGATGATCTTCATCAGAATTGGTTTGAGTCTATTCACCATCAACTTGGAAATGATTTTGTATATAGAATTGCATAAGGATATGGGTCTATAATCTGCCATTGAAATGCAGTCCTACTTCTTTGGAATAAGGGCAATGCTAGTAATATGGCTGATCTCTTTTACAAATCTCCCTTGTTTTCTAAAATCCTCCACCACATTAAAGATGTTATCGCCCATAAAACCCCAACATTTTTGGAAACATTCCTTTGTAATTCCATCTGGACTAGGGGCTTTGTTTGGATGCATGTCAAACACTGCTTTTCTCACTTCCTCTTTAGAAAAAGGGCTCGACAGATATTTGTTATCCTCATCGGAGATCTCATGCTATATAACATCCACCATCTAAGCCTATTGAATATTTTTCACTCCATCATCATTGCCAAGCAATATTTTGAAATTATTAACTGCTATCTCTTCTATAGCCTCAAAGGAAGAATGTAATTTGCCATTTTGATAAATGACAATCTCAATTCTGTTTCGATCATGCTTTGTCTTAATCGATGCATGAAATTTTTTTGTATTTGCATCTCCTTCTTTGATCCAGAGTTCTCTGGACTTGTCTCTCCAGAATATTTCTTCACTTAGTAAAACCTCTGCGAGCTCCTCCTTTAGCGCTTTTTCTCTCAGGAATGTGTCATTAGTCATCCCCCTCAAAATGGTGTCCGAGTTTATTTGTAATAGTGCTTCCTCAATTCGAATTTTTTCTTCAAAAATGTTTTTGAAACAATCTCTATATCACCTTTTGATTTTTTCCTTCATTAACTTCATTCATTTTACAAAGCAAAAGCTAGGGGTACCCCTAAAAATATTACTTTCTTTCCACGACCATTCAAGATTGGAAAGAAACTCCCCATCTCTCCACCACATACTTAAGAATTTGAAGCTACCCATCCCCTTGGGTAGGCCTTCACTCAACTTTAATTCCACAGGGAAATGATTGCATAATGAAACAGGGAGAATGCATGCCCCCACTTGGAAGGAAGACCCCATCCAATATTCTCCAATAAAGTTCCTATCCAATTTTTGAGTAATATTTGCAAATTTTACTCTTCTATTGGTCCATGTGTATCGACCATTTTTGGGCACAACATCCACTAAATGATTTCGTTCAACAAAGTCTCTGAAATCATCCATCACCTTATTAGTCATTCTCAGACCCCACTTTTTCTCATCCAAAGCTAATAAGGCATTAAAATCTCCTGCCACAACAACCCTGTCACTCTTTAAATCCTTAATCTTGTTTGTAAGAATATTCCATACCTTTTTCTTCCCTGTTGTTTTCGAAGGACCATATACATTAATTAATGGAAACTCTAAATTCTCCCTAATGTTGTAAACATTACAAATCATCCAATTTTGTACTTTCTCAGAAAGATTAACTTTCACGCTATCTGGCTTTCATAAGATTCCTAGCCCACCTGCAGAACCATTGGCCTCTTGATAAACTCCTTCCCAATCTTGACAGTATTTTAAAAATCCTTCAGCGTTGTCTATGCTAAGTTTAGTATCACTATGATTTCACTTGTGCTCCTACTTAATGCTCGTTTGACCAAGCATCTTTTGTCAGGGGCCGAGAGGCCCCTGACATTCCAAGTAGTTATTTTCATGTCTCACCAAGGGAGATAGATCCTCCCTTGGATTTTTTCATAAACTCAATTGCACTCACTATCCCTTTCTCCTTGGCTTTGTCCTCTCTCACTTGCCTATTGGTCATTCTTCCACGGACCCCTTTGGCTTTCCCTAATAGAGCGTTCGTAGATTTGCTGATACATCTTTGATCCACATTGTCTAATTCATCTTTTGACTTGAATTCTTCTTCCGATCCCATATCGTACTCAAAATTGGTATCCTTGGATCCTTTAATGAGAGGATTTTGCATGGAAGTATTGTTTATTCCAATAGAATTGTCACACCCATTAGAGCCAAGCCCTACCGCCAATTGGCCATCTTTAAAAGAATTGCCAACCTCCAACACTTGGTTCTTCAAAGAAAGATCCAAAGGAATAGCATTGATTGCTTCATTATTCAAATTTGACATTCCACCTCCCTTGTTCGAGTTTTCTTTGATAATAACTGCTTGTGACGGTTGAGTTTCCATCTTTTTCCATACTTTCTTCTCCTTTTTAGGTGGGCTACCTCTTACTCTTCTAAAAAAAAGTCTAGAATTCACCACTGAATGAAGGTGACTGCCACATCTAGAACAGGGAGTAATAACCTTTTCAATCTCTACTTGCTGCCTCCATTCGCCTGTCACGGTAGAAAGAGTTATCTATGTTGGTATTCTTTGGACCGCAGTGATTCACAATTTGGCGAATTTTTAAAGGTCATTTTCAATAATCTTCTTGTCTCTTTCCAATGGAGTGCCCAAAGATCTTCCATTTTTTTCCAAAACCACATCATCCCAATATTCAATCGGAAGGTTATACAGCCAAATCCATACCGGACTGTCATACACCACTAAGGGAGTAGGGTCAAAATTCGGGGTCCATGGCTGTAAATAAATTGGATTGCCATTAACAAACCAATTTTCTTGATTTAAAATCCAACATCTTTCAAATTCCTGGGCAAAAACAACCATAAAAAAACTTTTGGAATATATTTAACCACAATGTCCTCTCCCCAATTTTTGAAAACCCAGTTATTGATTTCCATTCAGGTCATTTTAGTGCCAATTATCCTTGCAATAACTACAAAATCCTCCCACAAAGCTTTCTCTGCCAAGATTTCCATAGACGGATCAATAACAGAATCACCTTTATTGCCTGTAATCCCTTCTGAATCCGATCCATCGTGGTTTCCCTCCTGCAATCCTTCATCTCCTACATCTGCCTTCCCCAATTTTTGCAAAGTGCTTTTTCCTTCCATTTTTCAACTATCTTTTACCGACCATAATTTTCTCATACATTACAATTTGTTGATAACATTAATGTGTCACAATTACAATTATAATTGGATAAAACACAATAGACACTAAAAGATCTTTTGATAGAGGCTATTTTGTAGTTTTTTTAACACCATGAAATTGGAGACTAGGCTACATATCTAGATGTAGACAAGTTCACATCAGTAGTAAGTTTGTACCTTACATATGTCTTATTCTTTGATGGGTTCCCTTCTTTGCTTTTCTCTAGAAAACTATACAATTATTTTTAATACCTTTCAGCAACATCTATGATATTTAAATGGTTAATTTTAATTAGTGATTTTTATTATTGTTTGTTTCATATGAATTGATTTAGATTGAAACTCTATGGATCTTTTTCTATCATTTGTATAGGCTCATAAGAAATTATCTCACATATATGGATAACAGGCGGTTTTTTTAAACATCATACTCTTCAATGATTTTATAATCAATAGCATTTTTATAGCTTATTCCTATCAAAAATTGGTAAATAATTGTCCTAATTTTATTCGTTAAATTCTATTTTTGATGATTCAATTCAATGGAGACTCTATTTAAAAATTATATCCTTCAACAATCAAATAGGACCAATAGCAATTTTATAGCTTATTCTTATAAAATAGTTAAATAATTATCTAACTTTTATTGGTCAAATTTTATTTTTTACTATTGATTTTAGTAAACACTCCATTTAAACACGATAATGTTTAGTGATCAAATAGTTAATTGTAATTTTTTAAACATTTGCCATAGTTTTATTGATAAAATTTTACTATTAAACATTTAACCACATGGTACTGAGGACAAGTTGAAAAAAGTTAAAACAAATAAACAACATACTTACAACCTTACATAATACATCAAAACACATTTTTGGAAGACAAAAGCTCTTTTTCATGGGTTTGAAGAACATACAATTCATAAAGTATAAATTTTATTTTATTTTTTCTCTATTCCTAATAATATTATAGTCCAAATTGAAAAAGCTTTTTCAATAATTTTTTTTTGAAGTTTTAGCTTGTAGTTTCTTTTCATTTCAAGATTCACTTAAATAATAGTGACCTTATGCAGGATATCAACTCCACACACATGCACATTTTATATTCCTTTTCAACTTTATCTATTTGAATGATTGGATTTAAGGGGTTTTAAGTTAGTTTTTACTTATAGTGGTATTAGAGTCACTTTCTTGCCATTGTGGATAAATTTTTAATAATTAGGGATATTTTTAGAGAAGTTGAGAGTTTACTATTTCTTATTGGTGAATAGTTGGGCTTGTAGAAAGCTTATAGAAGGAAATTTCATTAAAACCATTTTTTTTCATTATATGTTGGTATTTATTAAGCAAATCAAAAAATTAAATTTATGATCAAAATTCTTTTCAAAATTTAATAGATTTTATAATAGTCTAAATATTATCAAATAAGTTTTGTTTACATCTCTGTATGCATGTTAAGGTGGAGATTGGAGAATTTTTTTTGATACAATCATTAGAAGTTATTAGGTACAAGAGACCTAGAATCTACTGATACTATCAAGTAACCATTGTCAAATGAGCCTTACATTTCCTCCTAAATACATTGTTGAGTAATTATAGTACATAACTAGCTAATTTTTAGTTGTTGTGTATTCTTGGTTTTATAGTTAAATGAGAGATAAAAGTAATCAAAGATAGAGGGTTTTTATAGTGTAATATTTTTGATGATATTATTTTCCTTGATTTTATTTCTACATAATTTATGCTATAATAGTTTTCCATAACATAGATTTGAGAAAATAATGATATTGGTGATATCTTTTGTTGATTGGGCTTCTTATTTTCAATTAATCATTGGGTTGATACTAAATTTGTCATGGTAAATTATGTTTTTGTAGGTAAAATGAATTAGAGTTTTTATTTTTACAAGAAGGTTTACATTTGAAATAAGTAATCACTATGGCCTAGACATAATTTTTTAGAAAAATATGCATGTTTCATTGAATCAATCTGTTGACAATTTTTTCATCGATTCTACATAACAAAACTATATTGAGATAAATTCTATAATAATTTGAATACTTTAATTTAGTTGTCTATCACAATTAAATTTAGTAATTTTTTAGACATCTTTAATACTAAAATGTTATTTATTTCTTTCAATTGGCTTTTGATTAAGGAGTTTGAGCTAACAACTAATACTAAACAAAAATTCCTTTGAGAAAATACAATTGGAAAGTAAAAATCTAAATTCCATACCCTTCATTGTCATCCTTGATAGTTGTGTCAATATGGGAGCTTTGGAATGGGCTATTCACATCCATCAAAGCATAATGCATAGAGAATTTTTTCCAAATGTTGTGATTATAACTACCCTAATGGTATCGCTTTCTTTTATTGTTGTCATTGTGCATGAGACAAATTTACAACTCTATGAAAATCAATATATGGTGGAAATACCTAATTGTAAACTACATTTATTTTTTGTTGTTTTATCTTTGTTATCTATGGAATATACCATATAGTATGCTACGACTACCAAAAATATTCAATTTGCACAAATAAATGCCATCAATACTTAGATATATTGATATCTACAAATACAAATATATACCAAATCAATAAGAGTGGATCACTCAAAGTATCTAGGTGGTAGATAAGTATATGACGATATGGTAGAGTCCCTACTTAAGCCATAATAAATTTTAATAATTCATAATTTTGGGTATATTTTACAATGGATATTCAAGAACACGTCCTCTTGATTTATGAAAAATGATCTTCACTACATGCTTTATAAGTGGGTAAATTTAGTAGCATGGACAAATTTAACAAATGTGGGCCTAGGTAGCCCATTTAAAAGTTATAAAATTATCGATTTTCATTATATTACAATCCTTCTAAATATTTTTAAAATAGAATTTGATTCAACTATAGGTAGGCTATTTCCTTCACTCTTGATTCCACATGCATTCCACAAAATTTAGAAATCACTTCACTACTTTTGTCTAGTTTGATCAATTAGGGTATTCAACGGGTTGAACAAGCAGACCCTTGGTCTCTTCAAATTACTTAGAAAAGATCATGGAGAAAAAGAAGGACAAACCAAATTAATTTAGAATAGGGGTATTTATGGGTTTATTAGTTTTATTTATATACTCTATCTTGTGTCTATGTGAAGAAATTACTCACTATACAAATAGAAGATGGTTGATTATCTATTGAGTACTATTTTGTGCATTTTGAAGTGGAAGAGGTTTGTTGCTCTATGGAAATAGGTATATTCTAATAGTCAAATTATCATATTGTTTATAGAATTTGTTTTAGCTTTGTATACTAAGAAATATAGGTTAGAGGGTAACATGATTCTTTGAATTGGCTACTACATAATAGTTTATGTGTTTTAAGCATTGTTTCTATTTTTTCTATTTTTAACATTTAAATGAATATATTTTAATAATCAAAAAACTCTTTTAGTGTCTTACCCATTCATGGGTTCCCAAGGGTTAATCCCGCTAACGACCGTCTAGATAGAGAGATGATTAAATAGTCAAAACCAGAGAAGGGGTGGGTGAATTAAATTTTGATGGAGCTTCAAAAGGTAATCCAGGGATCTTAGGAGTGCGATGTGTGGCTTGTGATGAAGAAGGAAATGTCTTGTGTAAAGGGGCTAGAAGACTTCAAGATGACATGAATAACGAGGCAAAAATCTAGGCAGCTTTACTTGCAGTTGAATTAGCAGCTAATTTGAAGGTGTCAAAGTTACATTTAGAAGGTGATTCTCAAATTGTTGTCTAGGCTCTGGTTAAAATACACACCCCGTGCTGGAAATTAGTCAAGTATATAAAGATAATAAGTGAAAAACTCAAGCTGTTTAAGAATTATTGTATCTCACACATGAAAAGAGAGGGAAACACTCCTGCAGATGAGTTGTCAAATGAAGTGTGTGGCCTCGAGCTAGGGGAGGTGAGGTGGCGGAATGACAAAAAGGAAACTATTAAATGGGGTCAAGACGCACTGCCAAGTTGGTATGACATTAAATTCAAATCCCTTGTCAGAAGCTGGTTGTTTCTTGCGCAAGTGTGAGTTAATGAGCAGTTATTGCGACATGCTCTGAAATGGCGGTGATGGTGGAGAGATATGCATTCAATACCAATTTCGTAATGTCCACATGGATTATGAATAGACCTGGCGAGTTGGTGAAACCAGTTTTGAATTTGGTTTTATTAGAAACCTTTGCATTTTTTCATAAAGCTCAGATATGGAAGCTAATTTCACCTTGGAGTCTTCCAAACTGATGTCGATATTTCATGGTCCTGTTCCGCCAAAAAAACTTGAGAGGATGTTTCTCACTAAAGACCCGTTGCTTATAAAAGCAGTTCATTTGGTTTTAGGAGAAGAGGTGGCTATCATTGGTCATCGCTATAGATGCAGAGTGGACATCAATTCACTGCTCTTGGCTTGGGGTCTAGACCTGGGACACACGGTGGATGAGGTGCGAAAGGTGATGCAGAGACTAATCCCAGGGGAATATCTTTTAAACCTGGAGTCTTTGCTGGAGTGGGCGGTGCTAGGATGGGGATTTGATCTTGCAGAAGGTATCCTAGAGGCAAATGAGGAGATGAAGGAGTGTCACTCATGCATTCAGTTTCTTTGACGATGTGAGGAAGTTAAATTGTAGTTTAAGGATGATGCACATAGAGGGTGGGAAGGGCTTTTAATCTTCATCCAGATCATGGACACAGAAGATGTGATCAGGCAGGAGGGTGGCAGGAGAGCGGTGGAGATCGTGAGCTCTAAGAGGAGGATAACAAGGAGACTATCAACAGAACTAGCTAAATAGGCGAGAGATTATGCAGATGATGGAGGGGATGGTGGGGTGGGTTCTCTGAGCCGACGAGGTGCAGCAAGCAAGAAGGCAGGAGGAAGGAGGAGGCGACAAAAAGTCGAAAGTGGAGACTCTTGCCGTAATTGGGTGACTAGTGAATCGAGTGCCTTGGCTGTAAGAGGTGTCAAGGAGGAACTATGAATAGTTAACTACAGGCATGGTACCCATAGGTGCCAATTATCTCTTCCTTTTTTTACCAATTAATTTCACAGTTGAACTTTAATTTTCAATTTGAAACGCCTATTTTTTGACAAGCAAGATGTAATAAGTTTTTTCGTACCCTTAAGTTTGGGGAGGGGATGTACGAGTGCTGGTTACTGGTTTTGAATTCCAGTTTTTGGGAGGGTAGTGATGACAGTCATAGATGTCTTGTTTTGGGAAAATTTTGATAGTTCATTATCTTTGAAATTGTAATAGTTTAAGTTTAATTAAATAAAAATATATATTTTACCAATCAAAAAAAAAAAACTCTTTTTGTGTCTTACAAAAATTAATATTATTACTAATATCAAACTTTTATAAATATGCATGCAAAATAAGAACATGAATACGAAATATATTGTAATAGCTTCTCTAACAAAGGATTCAATGTCATGTGAAATACAAGGATTGTAAGATATACAGAATGGATCTAGTTTGAAAAGATTGTAGGAATATTTAAGTTGCTCAAATTTTTTATCATGTCAAGAAGATTATGTAATTAGAAAAATTATTCAATTTCTGTGTCTTATTATTTTCTTCAGATAGTCTCGAAGACCCAGCTTTCTACCGAGGCACATTCAATGGCAGTTGACGTGTTGAAAGGATTGGGGAATGTAAATTGGGTTGCAGTGGGTCTTTTAGCAATAGCTAATGTTTTAGAAAGATTTGACACTGTTTCTGCGAATGACAGAGAATGCATAGACCTTCTTAAAGCTATGCTTAAGTTGGGTAAGTACTTTAAACACATGAAAGATATCAATGTGGATTTGCACTAAGAGATTTTAGAAGAGATGAACGAGGCTGTTAAATTGATAGTTGCTGGTGTGATTTTGTGTTGTTCATATATCACCTCGAATAAATTATCCAAGTAAGTAGTTCATTTCCATGTATTCTTAATGAATTTACCTGCTCAGAAGTTACTTGCATTGACTTAGTTATTTATAGCTTCCCCATACAGTAAATATAAGAAAAAAAATATTTCTATGATTATTGGCATTTGTCTGGTTACTCCAAAGGATCATCTTGACTAGGAAGATCCGCAATGAACTTGATTATTTTCGGAAGAATGTAGATTCTATGAAAGCCAACCTGATACTTACCATGAATCATCGGCAATATAATGTTACGGGTTTCGAACTTCTTAGAAATTTCCATCTTCCCACATTTATAAAAAATTGAATACTGATTACCAATATAACCAAGTTGTTGACCTGACAGAACTAGCTGGTAACGGGGAGAACGATTGCGTTGGAGTAACAGAGCAAGACACCTCCGAGCAATCCAAAGATACAGAGAGTAAGATATTAATTCGATTTCCAATATTTGTAAATTAAATTCAAATTTTATAACTCAATTTGAATTTATCTAATCAGGAGAGATTGAAGAGAGCTGTGAAACAGGGCTTCAAGGATCAGGGTCAGACACTATTCATTCTTCAGGACAAGAGAGTTATAATAGAGTAAATGAGCAAGAACAACCCGAAATTCCATTGCGTAGCTCTCTCGGGCTGCGCAGATTTCTTAAAAAAAAGATTCCAACCGTATTTGGACACCAAAAACCTTCCTTTTATATAGAACTGAAAATGTTCGTGAAGGAAATCCAACGATCTTCAATTGAGTTCAATCGCACGAGGGCAACAAATGGTTTTACAAAACTGATAGGCAATGGTGGTTCTGGGATTGTTTATTACGTAAGTTCCTTTTGAAATAAAACTGTCAATTATAATTGTGAAACAACTACGATTAGTTAATAATCTATGCATATCTTCTGCTCTTTCAAAAGGAATTCTGCTTGGAGGAAGACCAGTGGCAGTAAAGATCTTGAGCGGAGGAAGTCGTCAAGGCAAAACAAAGTGGAAGAACGAGCTGAGGATTCTAACAAAGCTACATCATCGAAACATCATGGAGTTGGTGGGATATTGCTTTGAACAAGATATGATGTTAGTCTACGAGTATATCCCACGAAACCTGTCAAACGTGATTTTTTTTAAGTAGCCTGTGCGGTTATTTTACTTTGTCTATTTTTACGTGATTGGAGAGCTTATCTCTAATATATAAAATTTTCTACCCATCATATGCAGAAGGAAATGAGATTCTTGACTGGCCAACAAGACTGAATATTATATTGGACATAATAAGGGGACTAATATATCTTCACGAAGGTGCACATGTCTCCATAGTACACAGAGACATCAAACCCTGCAACATTCTTCTGGAGGAAAATTACAATGCCAAGATCTGTGATTTCAGCCTTGCGAAGGAACTGCATCAGAACAATGTAACTGAGTCTTCAAACCATGTAACAGCAGAAGTTTGTGGAACACCGTAAAATCGTCTCAACCTTTAACCCTTCATTAAAGTGACAATGATTAATCTATGCATTTGGCAAATTTTGGGGGCCTAGAGTAAGGTTTTCATTTTGGGCAATCGATTAATGTATTTTTCTTTCCTTGTTTGGCCCTACAGAGGTTACGTAGATCCTGAGTATTTGCGTATCGGTCGTGCGAGGGTGAAAACAGACATTTACAGCTTTGGAGTGACGCTATTAAATATTGTATCTGGCAAAAGAGCCGTGGAGCACACAGATGGGTTGTCACTCCCCCAGCACGTAAGAATTATATTTGGATATATAGTCACTACAACCGTAGTTTGTAGGGGGTTTAGCAAAATAATATAATATTTCAATTTATGATTTGGTACGCGAATGCAGGCATGGAAGCTATCTGAAGAGGATCGGCTTCGTGAGCTGATAGACCCACGATTACTCAATACTGATAATTCAAGTAGCATAACAAGAGCATTTTTAACAGCTCTCTGGTGTATTCATGAGGAATCCAAAAGACGGCCATCGGCATCACGAGTGTTAATAATGCTTTTATCAGGAGAAGAGATTCCAATTCCCACCCGATCACTTGAACCTTGTAGAGAGCTTGGTCAGGGCCACGTAATTATATTGAGCGATGACAGTTTGGCACGTGAGAATTTGGAGCCTTGGCTCTATCTAGAGTTTAATGACTTGTAAAATTATATCAGATATTTGTTAAATATTTTATGTATGGCAGATATAAAAAATATTTGATATTTGTGGTAAATATTGAGGGTCAATGGTTTTAAGATATATAATTTTGTCAATATTTTTGTTTTATATATGTAAGCTTGATCATTTAAAAGTAAACACATATTTAGTAATTGAGGTTTGTTATCATTTGTATTGAGATTTCATGTGTCTATGTAAAGTATAGTATGTAATGTGTGGTTATATGGCTATTCATTATACTTTGGCATAGAGGTTGTATTTGAAGAATTTATATTTCAAAAATATTTATAGGAGACTTTATGAGTGTATTGTAATGTTTTCATTGCCAAATAATACATTATGAAATTTTTTGGAGATTGAATTTTATTTTATTTTTTTCTTATGAGAGTTTTTCTTAGGTGTACATTATGTAATTTGGTGTGATCCTTGTATCATAGTTATTTTGAGTAGTTGTTTGCATATTTTTTTCTCGAGTTATGTGAAAATATTTTGTAGTGTTGTAATTTTTTCTTTCAAGTGCAATCAATGTATAGTTGTTAGGTTGCAAGAGCAAATCTCTAAGATAATTGTAGCTTTCATGTGAGAAAATTATTGTACATAGTTGAATCTATTGTGTTGCATAAAAATAATGAAGGCATTTTTTAGGTCATATATGTGTTTGTAGACTTGAATCGTTGCAGATATATATAGTTTGATAAAGATTTGAAAAATGAGTGTTTATGTTTGGACTCTTTCTATAAGAGTTTCAAGGAAGAGTTTTTTTGGACATATCTTGATCAAAAACAAACTTCAACATTGAGTATAAAAAGACTAAAGTTTATGAATCAATATTAAACTTGACTATGTTTGGAGATATATTTTCTTTATCAATTTAGAGCCATGGAATAATGAATAATGAAGAATATTCAGTAGCGTCATATATAATATGTATAGTTATGCAATACATCAATTGATATAGTGCAATTGATAGATTTCATAAAAGATTCTCCATATATATTGGACTCTAACAAATATACACCATTCAAGCATTATCAAATTTGTGGTATATTTCTTTGAAAAGGATATGATGCTAGTCTACAATTATATTAGGCATGAAACTTGTCAAATATCATTTTCGGTAAGAAACTAATGCAATTCCTTTACGTTTTCTGCATATGTTTATTTGATTGGAGGGTATATCTATATAATATTTAAAAATTTGCACACATTATATGTAGAGGAAATTGAAATGATTATTAACAACCAACAAGACTCAAGTTTAGTTTGATCATAATAAGGCAACTTACAAAAAACAAACATAATTTGTATTGATTTGTACCTTGAATATTTGCATATGTGTTTAGTCATATTAAAATATAATTTATTTAAGTACTTGTAAATTTATATGAGATATTAACCATCCAACAAGAATCAAAATTAGATTAGACATAATAAAGGGACTCACATATATTCAGTAGGGTGCACTTATGTTTATAGAACATAGAAACATTAAACCCAATAATATTCTTTTCAATAAAATTTCAATACCAATATTTGGTTTTTTTTCTTAACTAGAATACTACAACTAGATTACACCTAACATGAAAACAAGATGATTTTGATAAATAGTGAGATATTTCTAGATGATGTAACTAAGTTTTGCCCATACCACAATGGATTTTTTTTTTAAATAAGTGGGGAAGGGCCCTAACCCATTACAGATCTATCACCAACCATAAAAAACTAGAACTCAAATAGAACCAGTTATAGAAAACAACAAAATATGGTCCAACAACAAAGTAACAATAGAGATGGAGCAAAAATGTTACATCCTATTTTGAATCAGAGTTTTATGATTGTTTATCTAGCAACCTAACTTGAGAAGAAGAAGATTTATTAGAGAAAATTTTCTTTCTACATTGAACAACTATCTAGGTAGATCCATTATCATAATTAGAATAATGTTGATGCATAGAAAAGAGTGGGTCATGAAAATCATAGATATAAAGAACACCATCATTAGGGCCAACAACAATGCCATTAGAAGCAACCAAAAAAATCTCGCACCACCATGAATAAAATAATTAGTTTTGTAAGCATTAGTTGACGAAATGGTAGAAGAAACTTAAAAACTAGCTTCATTCTTTTTTATTGTCAAAGGTAGATTTCTAAACTAAAAAGCAACACCAATAATTAAATGTTTAGTGGAGTGGAGATGATCAAGAGATGGCCCTAGATCCTTATGAAACTCACATGATGTAGGAGGAGAAGAAATAGGAGTGGGTGGTGCAAAATCCTCTAAAATAGCATCATCGTCTAGATGTCATGAGTGCTAGGTTGAGAATTCATACTAATGAGAAACAACTTCAATTTTGACAAAACATCATAAAAAGAATCCTAATTATTCTTTAAGAAGATGAATGATTAATAATGCTTAATTTCAAATAGTACTTGGATGGTTAATCTCCTAGAAATTCTCTATTCTTTTCCCCTATGAAGAATACCTAGATGCAATTAATACTAACCAAACCATTATGTTCATGAGAGATAAATTTACATGAAAAAAAATCCAGATAATATGGAACAATAAATTTGGGTCAAAACCACATACTCGAATTTTAATTATATTAACTCCATAGATATTTTAGTTTCTATTTTATATGCATATTTTCATCTTTTTTTTAACTAAGTAAAATCTTAAAGAATGATGACAATTAGATGAATGAGCATAGTGTGGTAGTTGCTAAAATGATATGAACAACAAATCATTATTTCTATACATTATGCCTTTCATGACATGCTTGTCTAAATATTTTCTAACTACGCATAGAACACATCTCAATATTTAATAAAAATATTTTTACAACGGGATAAATAAGGAGGCAAATTTAAGGAAAAATTAGCCATATGAGTTAAGATGAATTTACATATGTATTAATTTTTGAATCATTTCATTGTTTGGTGATGAGGCACATTGAAATCGAATCATGTTTGGAAAGTTGATTCAAGTCTATGTTGCTCATCAACTTCACAAAACTTTTAAAGTAGAAATAAGCTCGCAACTGAGTGGTGATTGCATTGCAAAGTATATCTTATGTAGAAACAAAAGAGATCAACTAGCTAACATTTTTAATTCTGATGTGACTAGAAATAAAATTGATAGAAGGATTAAATTTAGGAATGCTAGGTTATTTCAAAAGAAATGAATAAATTACGAGATCAATTTTTTAACTAATGAAAAAGTATCAATTGTTTAAGGCTAATTATTTATGTGGAAATTGGTTTTTCATTGAATTTTTATGTAAGGTCAATTCTTTATAGAAAGATTGGTCAATTTATTAGAGACAAATTATTTATTGGTATTGTGTATATAAGACTAATAATTTATGTAGAGATTTATTTTAATAAACATCATTTTTATTATTTATTTAGAGATTAATGATTTATAGAAAGTTTTTTTGAATAAATATTATTTATATAAAGTTAGATTTTTGTAGGGATCGATTTTTCATCAATAAACTAAAAATGATAATAGAAAAAGATCATCACATAAATAGTCTCAGTTGTTGTTTAAACATTACTTTAAAAAGAAGGTAAGCATAGGGTATGTTTATTTTTAAGGAAATGGACTATACAAGGATCTAAATTAATAGTCCTATAGTACTACTTAGATATTTTTGCGATAAAATACAATTGAAAATTTAAGAAGATTATATTACATGAAAAGAAAGAATTTGGATAAAAATCAAACTTAGTACAAAATTATACTAATTCATAAAATTAATTTGTATATAGATTTTTTGAAATAGAGTATTCTTTAATATTTGAAAGATAATTTTAAATGATTAATTGTAATAAAACCTAGATAAGCAACGTACATTGTCAAATTTAATCATTGGCCCTATGTTGAATATCAATAACACAAATACTATTTTTCCTCAATATAAATTGAAAAGACAAGTCATACATTATAATTGTCTACTAAACAAAAGCAATCCATAGACTATGATTGTACATTTTATATTTATTTCATTTATGTTGTTCCTACTTACAAATTATTCACATACTCATTGATTCAAGTACTATATATTTTTATTTATACTACGATAGAATTTAACCTCTTAAAAATACTTTAAAAAAAAAATTGTCATTTAAAAAACTGTTCAATAGAATTACTATCAAATTACCAACCCACTTTTCCTAAATATAAATATATTCAAAACATTCTTTGCATCTGAACGATACTTTCATAAACAGCACTTATTATAATTTAATGATTTGTTTTATTTTTTTTATTTTAAACTCATAAACAGCACTTATTATATATTAATGATTTGTTTTATTTTTTTTATTTTAAACTTAGAAAACATATAAGTACAGGATAATTCTATATTAAGAGTGTGAATACAAAAGATCATACGGTATATGTTTATATTGGGCACAAAAAATTTCGAAAAATACGGAATGCAAATACACAGTCTAAATCTGAGGGACCCAATCATTTAAGCTTTTGACATGTTTTTAGAAGCTGTATTGTTACAGAATGAACCATCACTGCAGGACCAGCGCAATTCTTAGTTTGTGTGTTTCAAGTTGTTTTGGATAAGACAATATTTACACAGTGGGGAACACGCTAGTAGGGAATTAACAATCACTCAATTTCCGCTTTAAACATGTTTCACATTGTTTTGTATCCCGACAATATTTATATAGTAGGGAACAGACTCGCACAGAATTAACAATCACCATACGACCAGTGCAATTCTTACATTTAACGTGTCTCACATTGTTTAGTCAATGACTCAGAGTGAGCTTTACCAGTAGTAATCTGAGGAAATCGGCACATCTAATGCTATAAACTGACAAAAATAGTTGAAGATTGCATCGATGAAAAAGTTGTCGAGATTGTGCTAAGATGTTTCCCATTAACTCCACCATTTCCAATGATACTGAGTTGAAGATTATTAACAAACAAGTTATAGTACCTTTTCTTCCACTGCAGCAGCACATCCTTCTTCTGTCAAATCTGGATCTCACTATTCCTCCAGTTTCTGTGCATGTGTTCTTCTGTTATAAAAATCCCTTTCCTAGGAATTTTGCATCAGTACTATCTCATCTCAAGACTTCCCTGTCGGAAGTGTTAGTGTCCTATTATGTATTTGCAGGAAGATTAGTTACAGATAGTATTGGCCTACCAAAGGTCCATTGCAATAACAAGGGAGTTCTCTTCACCCAAGTTTATGCTGCTGCTGCTCTTTCTCAGCTGAATTTATACAACCCTGACGAGTCTGTGCAGGGGAAGTTTGTTCCTTTACTTTCAAAGCCCTTTCAAAAAGATGGCATTCCTGTCTTTGCTGTTCAGGTAAAAGATTTTATAGAGAACATACTTCTTTCCACTTGTTTTGCTTTCTGCATAACAATCTTAAAAGTTTTTTGGTGTTTGCAGGTAACAGAGTTTAGCTGTGGAGGTATTGTTGTTGGTTGCACATTCGACCACACAGTTGTAGATGCATATTCTGCAAACATGTTTTAAGTTGGGCAAAGATTTCTAGAAATGACTCATCAATATCTCTGAATCCAAGCTTTACACGCTCCATATTATGCCCTCGAGATTCCCCTGCTTACTGTGCGGAAATTGACAATATGTATGTGAAGCATTCTACAGAAGAATCCAGCCAAGAAAATCCTCACCCACCTTCATTAGCAAGTAGAATTTACTATCTAGATTTGAAGAACATTATGAATCTCCAATTTAATGGAAACAAAGATGGTAAGAGTTGCACAAAATTAGAAGTGTTCAGTGCTTACTTATGGAAGTTACTGGTATGTACCCAGAAGGTCAACAACACTATGAATTATAAAATAGGAATACACGTAGATGGCCGCTCACGCTTACAGGAGATTGGAGTTTCTCCTAATTACTTTGGCAATGATCTAATCTTGCCCTTTGCCAAGTCTAATGCTGGTTATATAAAAAGCAATCCACTTTGTTGGAGTGCAGGGTTAATTCATGATGCCATACAGAGTGCAGCAAATGAGGAATATTTTCAAAGCTTAATTGACTTGGTGGAGACTACAAAGCCAACACCTGTCTTAGCCAAGATTTACTGCAAAGAAGATGACAATCAGTCCTCTGGGCCTGGAGTTTTGGTGTCTTCTGGACTGCGGTTTCCTTTGTATGATGTTGATTTTGGATGGGGAAAGCCTACGTTTGGAAGTTACCATTTCCCTTGGGGTGGTGAAGCAGGCTATGTCATGCCAACTCAGAGCCCTACAGGAGACGCTAGTTGGATTGTATACATGCATCTTCATCTGGAACAGTTAAATGCAATTGAATCTAATCCCAATCGCATTCTACTTCCAATCATACAAGATTTCTTACATTTGGCTTAGGAATATCTTAGAAACCTAAGTGGGAATATGCTTGAAGCATTGTATCTATAAAGTTGTAGTGTTGGATATAAATCCATACCCGACATTCAATTTTTTATGTTTTAATGAATTTGAGGAATTGAATTTATTGATACTCTTGGCAGTAAGAGGTTTTATGGTGTTCAAATTTAAGAATCAAGTCTCCATGAATCGCATTCAACTGAGATGTTTTATTTTTTAATTTGTGTTTTTATATTATGACATAAATTAATCATCTTCTATTTTTATATACAATTCAGGTTGTGTGTTTTCATATAATATTGGACGATCTCTCCATCTCAGAAGTCAGAGTAGATTCCTCAAACTAATTAAAAAGTGACATTTGTCTGGTGACTCCAAAGGTTCCTATTGACTAAGAAGATCCGATTCTATGAAAGCCGTTCTGATGCTTCGGATGCATGTTCTTACCATGACAACATTTGCCTTCCATGTTTCGATCTTTTTAGAAATTCTCATCTTTCCACTTTTAGAAACTTATATAATTAATTGAATATTGATTACCAATATAATCGAGTTATTGATTTGACATAATTGGCCGTGGAGTAACAGAGAAAGACACCTCCGAGCAATCAAAAGATACTAATTCGATTACCAACCTTTGTCGATTCGATTCAATTTATCTATTCAGGCTAGATTGAGGAGAACAAAATTCGAAGGATCAGGGTCTGAGACAAAACTTCATTAATATGTGATGAGCGATGTGAAAGAGCGAAGGAGGGCGCTACTTTGGGGGGGATTTTCGTGGCAATATTTTGGGCATTTGAAAGCAGAAGGAAAAGGAGATGGCGAATGGAGAAAAAAAACTGGAAGAGGCGATGCAAATCAGAGTAGTCCTCAGTATAAAAATTGGGATGATTATCCATGGCTTCCTATTAAATGAAGTCGTAGTCTTTAACGAACGGTTGGAGTTTGTAGAAGGGTTCGTAAGGGATTCTTTTATTGAAGTTGTGTGGCACAACAACGATAGAACGAAAGAAGGGCGAGGGAGTTGCAGGAAGATTGAAGAGCAAACAAAGCTGTAAGAGGAGCTACTCACACTCAGTAACCCATCACTGCTAAATAATTGGTATTAGAAATTATTGCTATTTGTTCTTGGATGAAAAAATAATAATTATTCATAATATTCAATGATCAAGAAACTTCTAGCGAGCATGGTAGTTGCCATCCCAAGGTTAGTTGTATGACCTGTGAATAAAACTTTAATCAAAGAAATCATTTATGGAGGAAATCTTAATGGCGTTAATAATGATAACAGCTGCCTCCTCTCTCGTTCTTCTCACCAATAGGAAAACTTGAACACAAAACTAAGACAGTTCACTTGACCCAAGCTTATGCTGCAGCAGCTCTTTCTCAGCTAAATTTATACAACCCTGATGTGTCTGTGCAGGGGAAGCTTGTTCCTTTACTTTCAAAGCCCTTTTAACAAGATGGCATTCTTTTCTTTGTAGTTCGGGTGAAGGATTTTATAGAGCACATACTTCTTTCCATTTGTTTTGCTTTCTACATAACAATCATAACAGCTTTTTGGTATTTGCAGGTGACAGAGTTTGGCTGTGGAGGTATTGTTGTTGGCTGCACATTCGACCACAGAGTCGCAGATGCATACTCTGCAAACATGTTTTTGACAAGTTGGGTAAAGCTCTGTAGGAATGACTCAACTGTTCCTCTAAATCCAAGCATCACATGCTCCAGATTATGCCCTTGAGATTCCCCTGCTTACTGTGCTGAAATTGGCAATATGTATGTGAGGCATACTTCACTAGAATCCGACCAAGAAAATCCTCACTCACCTTCTTTAGCAAGTAGAATTTACTATATAGATGCCAAGAACATTATGGATCTCCAATTTGATGCAAACAAAGGTGGTAAGAGTTGCACAAAATTAGAGGTGTTCAGTGCTTGCTTTTGGAAGCTACTGGTATGCACCCAGAAGGTCAAGGACACGATGAATTGTGAAATAGGAATAGTTGTAGATGGTCGCCTACGCTTAAAGGAGATTAGAGTTTCTGCTAATTACTTTGGCAGTGTTCTAATCTTGCCCTTTGCTGAGTCTAATGCTTATTGTATTAAAAGAAAATTACTTTGTTGGAGTGCAGCGTTAATTCATGATGCCATACAGAGTGCATCAAATAAGGATAATTTTCAAAGCTTAATTGACTTCGTGGAGACTACAAAGCAAACACCTGCCTTAGCGAAGATTTACTGCACAGAAAATGCCATGCAGTCTTCTGGACCTGCAGTTTTGGTGTCTTCTGGACTGCGGTTTCCTTTGTATGAGGCTGATTTTGGATGGGCAAAGCCTACGTTTGGAAGGTACCATTTCCCTTGGGGTGCTGAAGCAGGCTATGTCATGCCAACTCAGAGCCCTGCAAGAGACTGTAGTTGGATAGTATACATGCATCTTCCTCTGGATCAGTGAAATTCAATTGAATCTGATCCCAATCGCATTCTACTTCCAACCAAACATGATTCTTACATTTGGCTTAGGAATATCCTTGAAACCAAAGTGGGAATATGTTTGAAGCATTGTATCTATAGAGTTGTACAATAAGCATTGGAGATAATTGTATACCCGACAATCAATTTTTTATGCTGTAATGAATTTGAGGAATTGAATTTATTAATACTGTTGGCAGTAAGAGGTTTTATGGTGTTCAAATTTAAGAATCAAGTCGCCATGAATCATAGTTAACTGAGATGTTTTATCTATTAATTATTAAAGTTTGTTGCACGTTTCTATATTATTATTACTATATAAAGTAATCATCTTCAATTGTTATTAAACAATTCAGTTTGTGTGTTTCCATATATTCTTTGATGAACCCTCCTGCTCAGAAGTTACAGAGTATACCTCTGTTTTATTTATTTAATTAATCGTGGATTCCTCAAACTGATTAAAAAGTGACATTTGTCTCATAACTCCGAAGGTTCCGATTCACTAAGAAGATCCGCGATGAACTTGCCTATGTTCGGGTAAAAATAGATTCTATGAAAGCCGATCTGATGCATGTTCTGACCATGACAAACATTTGCCTTCCATGTTTCGATCTTCTTACAAATTCCCATCTTCCCAAATTTAGAAACTTCTATAATTAATTGAATATTGATTAAACAATATAACCAAGTTGTTGATTCGACATATTTAGGCGAGAACGGGGAGAATAGTTGCCATGGAGTAACCGAGCAAGACACCTCCGAGAAATCAAAAGATACATATAGAAAGATACTGATTCGATTACCAGTCTTTGTCGATTCGATTTAATTTTATGATTTGGAAGTTTTGAATTTATCTAATCAGGTGAGATTGAGGAGAGGTATGAAACAGAACTCGAAGGATCTGTAGAATTTTGAACCTGACCTATCCTCTCTGAACCAGCTGATTAGCAAACAATAACAATAAAAAGAATAAATTGCAAAAAGAAATCACAATTCAGAATAAAAAAAAAGTGCCCTATTTTTTTGGAATTGCACACACCAATTTCTTTATTGAAGCTTAATTAAAAAATTACATAGAGGATGTATATATAAAGAATTTGCAGCCTAGAAGAATTAATAATAACTGCAGTTCTAAATATATTCCTAACATTGCATGGAAAGCTACTAAGGCTCTCAAACTAAAAAAACAAGCTACTCTCTAAATTAAGAATACAATAAGTGCATGCACAGCATGCTTTATTTACTAAAAACAAACTCATGCAAAAAACAAAACTAAAAATAGTCCTAAGAATTAATGCATGTTGGAGTACATGCTTTATTTGCATGAATAAACAAAAACTGATTTAAACTAAAAATAGCTTATGCATGGTGATGAATGGATAGATTCATGTACAAACTGGAGCTGCATGGAGCTGCATGCTAGAGCAGCATCAGTTATCAACAGGATTAGAGTTTGAGACAGAAGACTTCATAAATATGTGATGAGCAATGTGAAAGAGGGAAGGAGTGCACTACTTTGGGGGAGATTTTCATGACAAAATTTTGGGCATTTGAAATTAGAAGGAAAGGGAGATGACACATGGAGAGAAAAAAACTGGAAGAGGCGATGCAAATTTGGGAAGTCCTTAGTATAAAAGTTGGGTTGTTTATCCATAGCTTTGTATTAAATGAAGTCGCGATGCCTAAGGAAGTTGTAGTCCTGAACGAACGGTTGGAATTCGTAGAAGGGCTCGTTAAGGATTCTTTTATAGAAGTTATGCGGGACAACAAGGCTAGAACGAGAGAAGGGTGAGGCAATTGTAGGATGATTGTAGAGAAAACAAAGCGGTAAGAGGAGCTACTCATTCAATAACCCATCACTGCTAAATAATTGGTATTAGAAATTATTAAATATTGCTATTTATTCTTGGATGAAAATAATAATTATCCATAATACTCAATGAACAATGAACTTCGAGCAAACACAGTAATTGTCATCCCAAGGTTAGTTGTATAACCTATGAATAAAACTTAAATCAAAGAAATCATTTATTGAAGAAATCTTAATGGCGTCAATAATGATAACAACTACCTCCTCTCTCATTCTTCTCACCAATAGGAAAACCTGAACACAAAACTAAGAAGCATAGACAAGGTATGAACTTTGTGAAAAAATGCCTCAAGAAATGACCTTGTAACAAGGTATATTAGAATAGGTTTGAATATGCAGAAAACATTTTGGCCTTCCGATCCTTAAATTGGAGCTTGGGAAGAGGGTATGGTAAACCATAAGTCTCAAAATAGGATTCTCAATGCCTTTGTCCTACTGGTTTAAGCTAGATTTTTGGGAGATAGATGTGCAAACCTTTTTTATTGCATTTTTGTCATATTCCACAACCCTTGTCACTTCAAGATTAGGGTGTTCGATGCCTCTATCTTACACAGTCAACTCCGTATTTTAGATCTAGGTTCCTTTTTGATTCTATGTTTTAGATTTATCGTATTGTTTCTATTTCTCAATCTATAACTACTATGCATTGTTGAACTCAATCATTTTACCATAGTTAACCTATTTCATCCTCTCTCTCTCTCTCTCTCACACACACACACACATTTATACACTCAATCAATTCTAATCATATGTAATCAACCAAAGTGTGAGTTTAGGACATCATGGCTCTTCCTTGTGGATTGTAAGCCAATCCCTCAAACAACTCTAATGTTGTATGAGAAAAGGAATTGATCCTAGGTTAATGAAAATAATAATCTAAGATGAATTTTCTTACACATCACAAGAAAAAGTTCTATATTTATTAGAAGAGTTCCAAGAGATTTTATCTTATCAATTATGTACATGAAGGTTTTCCACCAATGAGGAATATTAGTCACTAGATGAATTTGATACCAAAAATAAATTTTCCAAATAAGATAGCCCACTAATGACTTCTTCATAACTAAACAAACAAGTTCAAGAATTGTTAAAGAAAGAATTGATTTGAAAGAGCCTAAATCCATGTGCAATCTTTACAATACTAAAAATAGAGAAAGATGTGTATAAAGCTAAATACTACAATCCATGTTCAACTTGTTTTCTAATCTCTCCCATTAACAATCAATAGTTGGTCAAATAAATTTACCTAAATTTACCTAATACTACAATCAATTGTAGCTTCACAATCTACCTTCACTTCATGAAATCATCATACTTATTTGGCTATCTCCACAAATGCCAACAAATCGCATTGATTAGCTTTCTTTCCTTGGATACATCCTTTACTTTTCCAATGATTTTGGGAGATATATTATTTCATTTGAGTTGCCTATGTGCTAACTATTTTGCGAGGAGCAATTTTTCCAATAAAAATGACTATTAATATTTGTTGCCATCAATTCTCCATGTAGCTCGATCTTTTTTTCAAACAACAATAACCTACTGCTATTCTCTCCCTTTTGCAACTTATTATCTTAAAAAATTGTGACCCTTAATTTTTTAAGAGTGCATGTTTATCCCCTCAAATGGTGATAATTTGAACATGAAAAAAAATAGAAATCTTCCTTGGTATTCATAGCTCTAAAACAAAAAGTAATGGAAACATGTATGATGAAATAATAGCTTTATCTTTGGAAAATTCTCTATAAACTAGATTAATCAATCAACAATGACTTCTTTCTAATGACACTAGCCTCTCGTTTACTTTTGCATTGTAGATTTGGAAGATGGATTTAATATTTTCAATGAAAAATGACCTTCAATCAAAAGATTCCAATCTTGAATCATCACCTCCTTTTGGCAACATTTATATCATCTAGCAGTTGAAATCAAACTTGTCTCCCTTTTAATTTTTGTCATCTTCCTTTATACATGCAACTATTTAACCTCTTCTAGACCTCTTGCAATAATTTCAGCTCTTCTTTAATATTTAGTTTTGAAATTATTTGCAACTGTAATGATCTCACAAACTCTCAAGAGCCAGTGCTCACTAATCTTACTAGTACTCTAGCACCAAATGTAGTTTTTGAAACAAATGTAATAAACACAAATTGTTATGCTAAAAAAAACATTGACATTGATAGTTATTGATAGCATTTTGAAGATTGTACTACATTAGTAAAGATAAGATCTATTCTAATTGAAATATTTCAATATCTTTATAATTTCTTAAGATTTTGAAAGTTATTGATAGCATTTTGATGATTCTACTGTAGAGTTTGATAAGATCTAATCGAGGAGAAAGTGGTTGTGTGAGAATAACAACATAGAGATATAAGATATTTTTATATGAAGAGAAAAATATTGAAAACTAATTACATTGATGTTACATGGAATGATTTGAAAACATATAAATGCATAATGTTTGCTCAAGACTATGATATCTATTTCTATCAATCTTTTAATAATATCTAGATGAAAGAAAGATGATTTTGAACTCAAGAAGTGCAACATACATATATAAAATAATTTTATGAAAAAAACATGTTATTTTAAATACTTAATATATATTAACATTAATAAAATAATTTTAAATATACATAAATACATAATATTATAAATATCTATTTCTATCAATCTTTCGATGAAACAATTAGATATTCTTACTAATTATAACAAACTCTTAAATTTAAGAACATCACGAACTATTTTTGTATAATTCTACAACTACTTAAAAAACTTAAAATTCTTAACCTCACCTTAAATTTCAAATCTCAAACTACTTTGATTAGAGACATACAGATAAAATTATTCCCTATTTCATGGTTTCACAGTAAACCAAAACAAAAAAACTGACATGTAGAGTCACTGACTTATGAGTAAGAAATTCCAAGTCCTCCGGCGGTGCAAACCCTTCAAAGATTTCATAACAAAAATGGAAGTCATTGAGACAATCATGATTCACGTCTTATAAGTAAAGAATGATTCTTGTTTTATAATTTATAAATAATATCAAGAGAATGAAGTAGTTTGACACTAAAACACGACAAATGAAGTCAAGTTTTAAATCTACCAAATACGTGAAAGTCAAGGTGATGAAATTTACATGTACTCTTCACTCTTCACAGAATGAATAGCAAATAATAGAACTCATTTCCTCTATATTTCTTTCAGATTGGGATGGCCAAATACTCGACCATCATTGTTTCATTATTGTTAATGTTAATATTGCAATCAGACCATAGTTTGCTTGGTAATTTTGGCTTTTTATTATATGAAATGCCTTAATATATGTTTTAGAGTTATAAATGGCTGGAAGATGGTATGAAACTGAGGGATGTACTGCAAGATGTACTGCAACCTGTATCATTTGATTTTTCCGAGGGTTTGATAATTATTGATTATAAAGATATCAAATTAGATCTTATCAATGGACTATTCCATTATCAAACAAAAACTACTGCAACCTGTAACATTCCTGAGGGTTGTGTGCTTATTAATAAACTACTCCAGCCTGTATCATTCCTGGATAGCAAAATGTACTTGGAAAATGTATTCCTGGAATAGTCAAATTATAGATTAATCTTATAAACACACAATGAAGCCGATGCATTCTGTCGGCCCCATAACCAGAACCGAAGGCGATTGTTTGATCTTTTACACTGATTGAACTGTGCTATATTTCTGAAGCAGCCCAAAGATAAATTGATTGTACATACACAAAGATATCAGGAAGAAAAACAAACCTCTCACCAGTAAGATTAAAAGGAATTCAGGAAATCGGTCATTTACAGCTTTAGAATTTTAATTTTAGAAATATATTGTTCACAATGATCTAATAAGATAAATTGGCTTGCTTGTTAATTTAATTGAATTTTGATTGTTGGCTCTTCTTTCTTTTCTCCCATAGCTTCAAGAAGACTGGATTATAGAACAATAAATTTATTAAAATTTCCAAATTACAAAAACTCAAAGTGAAATGATGTTCTAATTTTATAAAAAGATGTTGGTAACCTTTTCTGTGTCTGGCTCTTAAATATTCACAACTCTCCACACCGGGCATATCTGTGTGAAAACTCTGACCTCTCACGTAACTCTGATTCCAAAGACACACTACTCACCATTGTTGCGCGATTACAACTGAAATCTAAATAGGGCACAAGTGGTCGGGTAGGAAGTGAAATTTTTTCTTCTGATAAAAGCATTATTAACACTCGTGACGCTGATGGGCGTCTCTTGGATTCCTTATGAGTGCACCAGAGAGCTGTTATTATTGTTCTTAATATGCTTCTTATATTAGTTAAACCATCTGTGTTGAGTAATCGAGGGTGTATTAGCTCATGAAGCCGATCCTCTTCACATAACCTCCACGCCTGCATTAACACACCAAACCATAAATTAAATCATTCTATTAGTTTGCTAAACCCCCTACGAGCCACGATTTTAGTGACTATATATGCAACTATAATTCTTACGTGTTCAGTGAGAAACAGGTCATCTGTGAGTTCCGTAGCTCTTTTCCTAGATACGATATTTAACAGAGTCACTCCAAAGCTGTAAATATCTGATTCCACACTTGGACGACCGGTAGCAAAATACTCAGGATCTAGGTAACCACTGTAGGGCCAAACAAGGAAACATAAAAGCATTAATCGGTTGCTCAACATAAAAACCTTACTCTGTGTTCCCAAAATTTGCCAACTGCCTAGATTAATCATTTTCACTCTAAAAAAGGTTTAAAGGATAAGACGATTTTACGGTGTTCCAGCCACAGTCCTATATGTGGTGATATCAGATTCAGTTGCGTCCTTGAGGAAGATCCCGTAATTTGTAGAAAGCTCTTTGTTCACAGATGGGGCGCAATCTGGTTGCAGTATTCTAGCAAGGCCAAAATCACAAATCTTGGCATTGAAATTCTCATCCAAAAGAATGTTATTGGGTTTAATGTCATTGTGCAGTATACACGCTTCTGCACCCTCGTGAAGATATGCGAGTCCCCTTACTATGTCCAATATAATCTTCAGTCTTGTTGGCCAGTCAATAATCATCTCAATTTCTTCTGCATATGATGGTCACAATTATTTAAATATTCAAGATAAACGCTCCAAATCGCAAAACAAAATAGACAAAGTAAAAAGAACTGCACTGGTTGCTCACCAAAAATGACGTCTGACAGGTTTCGTGGGATATAATGGAACACTAACATCATACCGTCTTCAAAGCAATATCCCACCAATTCCGTGATGTTTCGATGGCGTAGCTTTGTTAGAGTCCTCAGCTCATTCATCCACTCTCTTTCTCCTTGACGGCTTTCTTTGCCCAAAATCTTTATTGCCACTCGTTTTCCATCAGATAGAATTCCCTTTGAAAGAGTAGAAGAAAAATCTAGTTACAAATTATTAAGTAGTTTCTAGACTATAATTTACAGTATGATTTCAGAAGGAACTTACTTTATAAACACACCCAAAACCACCTGTGCATGTCTCTGTTGTAAAACCTTTTGTTGCCCTCTCCAATTCGTCCCGTTTGAAATCAATTGGACATAGTTGGATTTCTTTCATCAACATTTTTATTTGTAAATAAGGGTAAGGGGAAGGAGGACGGGCAGGGGAAGGGATAGGGATAGGAGAACGTTTTTGGAGTCCAAATATGGTTGGAATTTTTGTTTTGAGAAATCTACCCAGCCCAAGAGAGCTACGCAGTGGCATTTCGACCTGTTCGTGCTCATTTACCCCAATATAATTATCTTGTTCCCCAGAGTGAATAGTGTCTGACCCTGATGCTTCGAGCTCTGTTTCACATCTCCCCTCGGTCACACCTGATTAGATAAATTCAAAACTGAGTGATAAAATTAAATCAAATCAAAAAAATTAATAATAGAATTAGTATATTACTCTCTGTATCTTTGGATTGCTCGGAGGTGTCTTGTTCTGTTACTTCGGGGCAATTGTTCTCCTCGTTGCCACCTAGTTATGCCATATCAATGACTAGGTTATATTGGTAGTCAATATTCAGTTAATTATACAAGTTTTTGAATGTGGGAAGATGGAAATTTTAAAGATGATCTCAACCTGAAACATTATTCTGCCGATGATAGAAGGTAAGTGTAGTCACGGTCAGAACTTGCATCTGAAGCATCAGATCGGCTTTCATAGAATCTACTTTACCCCGAACATAGACAAGTTCTTCGCGGATCTTCTTAGTTAACAGGAACCTTTGGAGTTACCAAACAAATATCACTAAAATATAAAAATATTTCATTGTTTTAATTTTTTTGTGAGGAATCCGAATTAAGGAAATCAATGCAACAGAGCTATGCTCTGTAACTTAGTCAAAAAATACATTGAAACAAACAACTTACTTGGATAATTTATTTGATGTGATAAAAGAACAACACAGAATCGCACCAGAAACTATCAATTTAGCAGCTTCGCTCATATCCTCTAAAATCTCTTTGTGCAAATCAGCATAGATATCTTTCACTTGTTTCAAGTACTTACCAAGCTTAAGCATAGCTTTAAGAAGGTCAATGCATTCTCTATCATTTGCAGAAATGTTGTCGAATCTTTCTAATACATTAGCTATCGCTAAAAGCCCCACTGCAACCCAATGTGTACTCCCCAATCCCTTCAATACATCTACCGCCACTGAATGTGCATCGGTAGAAAGCTGAGATTTCAAGAATCTCTGCATCAAAAAACCAAAATATCTACCATTTAAAACGTTGGAAGGAAATCACCGTACAGTACTATTCCTGATTCTAGACAAACAGGGTTCTTAGGACCGGAATTACCTGATCCGAGAACATTTTTGCACCCTCTGAAATGCCATCAAACAATTTAGAAAAGTCTGCGGCAACAGGTTGCACTAAATCCCTTAGCTCTGTTCCACTGTCAAATATTTTGCAGCCCAAGCCCTGTAGGCATCCGCATAAATTTAAAATCCATTACAAACGAAAGGGGAGAAAGTAAAAGCAGAAAACGAAGAGAATATGTTATACCTGGTTAATGATAGCTGACAAAACGTTATCGATGTAGCGTATAAGTAGATCGAGGGACAAGCTAGAAAGGCCAGTCATAGGAGAAGGTTTGCGACTAAAGGCACATGGAATTTGGCTGTTGGGAGCTGAACTGGTTAAAAGATAATTCATTTTGGTGCTATTAAAGGGGTCTCTCAATCAGGCTGAAAAATTCAAGGAGGAGAAAGATAATTAATCAAAGATATAGCACACCATATTAAATCATTATGATCTAACAGATTAACATTTTACAGAAAAGCCATCTGGATGCAAAATTTGCGGATACCGTTTACAGCGATCCTACTGATTTCAACGTCTTAAAAAAAACGCGTAAAAGTTAATAGCTGGCTATTCTTCATAAAAGCAGCATCTTGGTAGCCACATAGAAATACGCGTAAATTGCGACTTTTGCATCTTCGTGGAGCTTTCTGTAAATAGTGCCTATCGGGCTTGTGTCTTAGACCCACCTCTATGTAGAAGTGTCTCTTGCGTATGTCATGTGTTCTAGTTTGTTGCATTGACGTTTCTTTGTCTTATTAGTTTTTGTTGACTTTCTTTCGTATGTCATGAGTTCTAGTTTGTTGCATAGACGTTTTCTCATTTTAATAGCTTTTGTTGACTTTATAGCATAATATTAATCATGTTTATAAGATTTATTGTTATATTTTTTTTAATATTTTAAAATATGATTTTTATAAAGTCTTTTAAACATAATTTTTTCCACTATCAATTTAAGAAGATGAAACTAATTATCGTAACAATAGTAAGTCAAAAGTCATTAAGATAAAATATCTTTTACGCCGAAGGCATATCCTTATATGAATTGGACAGGCTAATTTCATTCCAACTACAAATTTAAGAAGATGAAACTAATTATCATAACAATAATAAGTCAAAAGTCATTAAGATAAGTGTCTTTTATGCCAAAGATGTATCTTTATATGAATTGGACAGGCTAATTTCATCCATCAACGGTTCACAAGCTATAAAATGTGTGCAAGACGATTGAAGATGTTCTCACTGTTAGATTCTGCATCGCCTAATAAATTAGTGCAGTGAAATCAATGCGAGTTTGTTTGATTGGAGACCATGTACTTGTCGTAACAGTGATCAAAGACTTTGTAAAGCCATACATTTCGGATCTTATTTTGCTTTGCATTAGTCTTTGATTTATCATAACTGAAGAGACTTTGACTTTAATATCGCTTATATTTTTGAACATGCCATTATGCTTAAGCCTAACCTCTGCCTTCCCTATTCATTGCCCTCAAAGCTCTGTAATTTGAAATTCTCTTTCAGTCGACCATGTTACTTTTTAGTGCTTTCTCTCTTGTGTCGTTTTGAAAAAAAATAATTTTCTCGACTTTTAAAAGTTTTGTGATATTTTTCTTCGAACTTTGCCACTCTTTCGTACTATAACACGTATCCCCCAAATATTATGGGCACAATTTTTTTAAAAAGCGGTTCATTGGCAAAGGCAAAAAAATGGGATTTGTGCAGCCGCTTCAATAATTCCGACAAATCATTTAGTAGGAAACAGCAAATCATTATAGGCATTAGATTATGTAACCTCTTTACCATACTATTATATTAAAGAATACGTTTATGTACTCATCATTTATGTTTACAGTTATTATTATTATTTATATGGAAAATTTAAAACGAGTATTAATTATGTTTTAAAATTAAATTAATAAAATTGAGAAATGATAAAACATTTATGATAAATAATAAAAAATTTAATTTATAATATTAATAAATAAAAAGAAAGTGAAAATTCAATATATGAATTAACTTATTTGTAAATTCTATTATATTTTTTATTTTTAATCTAATAAAAACAAGATAATAAGTATATATAAATTGAATTGAATTAAAATATAATTTAAGTCAATCGATCGTGAAGTTGAAAGCTTCTAAATGAACCCATCAAGTATCAAGTCTTGTTGAGTGCAGGACTCTCACACCATAAGGGATGAGGCCAAGATCGTGCCTCGGGCAAAGTTTTGAGGAATGGATACCCTCAGACCTTGGTTCGTAGCGGAAGGGGGCACTCCCTTGGGGTATCTCCAACAAAAAATTAAATTAAATTTAATGTAATTTAAATATAGAAATGGTCTTCCACTTTTTTTATTTATCGTTAGATAATATTGTATTGTTTGTATTTGTTACCCACCTTTGTCTCACTATTTAATTTTAGATATTATTCAACACATATTTCATAAAATAAATAAATATTATCATATAAATAAATATTTATTTGTTAATATAACCATTTCTAATATATCTATTTTTTGATGGAGGTCTAGACCTACGAGCACGACAGCCCAATAAGGGCATGAAGCCCACGAGCTACTAGCCCAGCGAGGGCCTTCACAAAGTATTTTTTTCCACTCAAGACGGGGGCATGAGCCAATAGGCTAAACCTCTTCGGCTAACAGCTAAGGACTGAGGGTTATCCATTCCGCCAAATTCGTCTGAAGCATGATCCCAGCCTCATCCCTTATGATGTTGGAGCCTTGCACTCAGCAAGACTTGATCCCTAGTGGGCTCATTTGGAGCCATTCAACTTCACTAGCAAACCAAGGGCCCATTGACAATATATCTATTTTAAAAAATTGAGAGATATTTATTTTTTAAAAGTGAGAGATTTATTTTAAACTATATGTCAATTTTTCATTTAAATTTAAATTTATATCATCATATCATGAGAGTCTCTAATGCTCTAGGTAATTGTATTTGAATAAAAATAGTTTTTAATAATTTTTATTAAAAAATAAGTGATGATATGTAAATGTTTTAAAAATATATTCTATACAATTCAAAGTTTGAAATGAAAAGTATAACTTTGGTTCGTCCATTAATTATCATAATATAATTGATCTTTATAATTTAAACATCTTGATATAAAAAATATATTATGAATAGGTGCATTTTATTTAAATTCAAATCAATTTAAAATTAAATTTTATTGGTATTTATAATATTTAATTTCAAGTTGATACAAAAACATATGACAAATAGATGTATTTTATTTGAACTTATTAAACTATTTGAATTTATTTATGTTAAAAATTATTTTATTTTACTCTTTATACTATTTACTCAAAAACTATTTTTATTCATTTCATATTTTTTTTGTTTTAAAATTTATTTATTAAAAAAATTAAGAAAAATAATAAATAGTTAGTTGAAAGAATACAAATGAAATTAGAATGTTTTTTAAAGTAGTTTTGAAGAAAAACTTTATTTTTAATGTTATTATAAGTATCTAAATAAATGTTGCTTTCCAATATAGTTTTTAGTCTATGTGAATACTATACAATAAATTAATGTTTTATTTAACAACAATTTAGATCAATTATATTTTTAGCTTTTCATTAAAATAATAGAAATCACAATCATAGGAATTATTAGTGCTTACATTTGCAACCCTCAAAATTTGTAAAATCTCATATAAAGTCTTTGACTATTTAATGCAATTGTCCTATTTTTTTAATCAATTAAACCTAATCAAAGATAGTTTAAGTGGGTGCATATGTTCAAAAGGTGTCTTCATGTTCCTCCTTATACTTCAATTCTTACTCACGCAATTGTCAAAAATAAAATTTGTCCAAGTGTTTCCCATTAATGATCTTTGAATTATCTTTTATATAATTAATATTTAATATATTGTAATGTTTAAATACAAAAAAATATATTTTTTTAAATCAAATTACAATATATATTATTACATTATAAAAAATTAAAAGAGTTGAAAATCAATAAAATTCTATTAAAAATTAAACTAATTTTTTTTTGGATAAACATGGTTGATATAATTCTTAATCATATTTTATGTACATAGACTGTAAAGTATAATTTTAGCAAAAAATAAATATTCATAATGTTAAATGAGTAACGAAATTAACTAAAGATATCTAAATTTTAGCTATTTGAGATGTGTATGCAAAATTGATTGAAATGATTTAATTATTACCATAATACTCTCTCTCTCTCTCTCTCTCTCCTCTCTCTCTCTCTCTCTCTCTCTCTCTCTCTCTCTCTCTCTCTCACTCTCTCTCTCTCCTCTCTCTCTCTCTCTCCTATCACCTCCTTTATCTCAAGACCCTTTCCATATCCCTCTCTATCTCTCTGCATTGCCCTCTCTCTCTCTCTCTTTATATATATATATATATCTTCCTCTTCCCCTCTCTCTTTCCTCTTCTTATTTTTATCCCTCTTTCTCTCTCTTGATTTTTTTGCCCTTTCTCCATCTCTATTTGTCTATCTCTACTTCCCTATATTTATTTATTTCTTTATCTCTCTCCCTCTCCCCCTCTCTCTATATCTTCTTATATCTCTATCTCTCTATCACTCTATCTCATCATCTATATCTCTTTATCCATTCATCTCTCTACTCTTTTATATTTATCTATATCTTTTTCTCCATCTCTCTCTCTCTCTCTCTCTCTCTCTCTCTCTCTCTATCTCTCTCTCTCTCTCTCTCTCTCTCTCTCTCTCTCTCCTCTCTCTCTCTCTCTCTCTCTCTCTCTCTCTCTCTCTCTCTCTCTCTCTCTCTCTCTCTCTCTCTCTCTCTCTCCATCTTTGTCACTTTTCCTCTATCTCTATACATGTCTCACTCTCTATGGGTGGGTGCAAGAAGTTGGGTCCCTATTCCGTGGAAGTTTGCAAGCAAAAAAGTTTGTCGCTAGAAACAATTGCCCATTTTTAAGAAACGAACACCCATTTAGCTTCGGGGACCCAACCCATAAAAAAAAAAATGAGTGCACGTTTTGAAAAATGGGTGCCTCTAATCATTTAATCATTAACCCTTTTCTAAATATTAATTAAATGAGAAATTGAAATTTGGGGAGCGCTCTGCAACTAGGGCATGAAATCCATAGTGTCATTGGTCGCAGTACGAGGTGCGTGCGAGGGCTCCTTGGCCTTGCTGGGAAGCCCTCAAAGTCATTTATTACCTCCTGCCATAAATGGAGCCCATTAAAGATGCCCCCAAGAACCCTAAACAACCCATTTCCTCATCTGCGAACGCTCGAGAGCTGCAAAAGACCTTCAGCCAGGTGGTGAAGGGCAAGCGGTTTTCATTCCCCGACACGATGCAAAGTTCAAATCCACTCTCCACCATGAAGATGAAACCAATCTCGCGCTTGCACAAGGTGAGGTCCACTCTTCCAAGCGTATCACCATTAAACCTAACGACTCCATGCTCTCTGCCATTTCTTCAGAGATTTCTAGACTTAGGGATTCAGCAATTTTTTTTGCTACCTTTGATGTAAATAATTTACCATCTCAATAATATAAGAATAAATGGTTGCAGGATGTGTGGGTCAATAAATTAGGGTTTCAATTTTCATTTTGTAGAATGATTCAAAGGGTTTATTCTTAATTTTCTTTGATAATAAGAAAAGCCAAAGTAAAATTGTAAATAAACAGTTTTGGTCAGTAGGAAATTTGTCTTTTAGGGTAGTTAGATGGAGCCTGAAGCCTGTAATGATGAAATACTTGCACTTTCCTACCCAAAATGGATAACCATTAAGAATGCTCCAGCTTTCCTTTGGTCATGTGTTGACAAAATTATGGAACCCTTGGGGAAAATTGTTAAAATCAATTCTTCTCCCTCAGTCCTCCCACATCTCGATGCTAGACTGCTCATTGCATTAAATTCAGGCATGGTATACCTTGCAGAGATGGTTATTCATTTCCATAATGAAACCTACTGTTGTACGATTGAATATATGGGTGGAATATATGTCTGTCACTTTTGTAAGGTTAGTGGCCACTTTAGAAGCAAATGTCCCTTATTATCAGGCAAATTTTCAAGGTCTAAAACTAGGGCCTCTAGTCCCCCCCCTGTAACTAAATTCATACCCTCTAAACCTGCCCCCACGTCCCCCCCTCATTCCCCTTCCTCACCACCACCCCACCTGCTTCTTCTTCCCCCCCCCTCGTCGCCCCCCCACACCCCTCCCCCTACCTCTCCACCCTCCTCGATGGCTAACTCCATCTTACACTATAGAAATGCTATCAAAGAGGCCCTCACCGCTTCTCAGCCTTGCCCCCTTCCCCCCTCCGAATCAGTTGATACTCCTTCCCATATTTCTAACCTGAGGACCCTTAATGCACAACAACTAGTGATGGAGAAACTGAGAAAAGTAGTGGATGCAAGGAAAAATTCTTGAACTAAACCTCCTCAAGTAGAAAATGGAAATTGAGGCCTCTCGATGTCAGCTACCTGACCTTGAAGACATCGATAGAGGTACTCCAGATATGGTAGTCATCATTAGCAGGGCCTTGGCCCAAGACTCTAAATTATCCACTAGCAAAGAACATAATGATCTCAATACTAAGGATCCCCTTACCATGCAAGGGGATAGGAGAGGACCTAATCTAGAAGAGGTGCCCTCAACCCCTCTAGATGATTTTTGTACTTTAGAGAACTCTAGGGGAGACCCTGCTAGTGGTGCCCCCTATACTGCTAGCACCCCTATTAGTGCCTTGAAGGAAGAGCTAGTTGCCACTCAAGTTGTGGAACCCCCCCATAGACCCCTTCACTCCAGTGGAAGCCAATTCGAACAAGGACTGATAGTCCCTCAAGATGGATTTACAGTGGTTAAACACAGGAAAGCTAGGAGGAAAAGATCTCCTAAGAATAGCAAGGATAGTGCTAATAGGAAGGAATCTATAGGCCCTGAGCAAATCTTATAGGCAAGGAAAAAGAGAGGTAGACCCTCCTCTTCTATTGCATTTCATGCTAGCAATATAGCAAACAAAGAGGACTGGCCCAAGTGTTTTGAGGGATTTAAATCCCAAACTGAACCTCCCCAACCAGGTGAATCATGTTGAAGATTATATCTTGGAACATTAGAGGCCTAGAGGCCCCTGATCGAAAATACATCATAAAGAGATTTCTTAATGCACATAAGAATATGGACTGCCTCCTCTTCCAGGAGCTAAAGGCAGTGGGCTTCACACTGCAAATTGGTCTCAAATGTATCTGGAGGGAGGCCACCTCTTTTTACCACTAACCATACCAAAGGAAAAGGTGGATCAACCATACTCCTCAGCCCTGAATGGGCCAACAAAGTAGTTAATTGGGGTCAATCCCCCTATGCTAGAGCTATATGGGTCTCCATTCAAATGGAGAACCAGAAGTTTGGAATACGCTCTATATATGCCCCAAATGACTATAGAGAAAGAGGTGAGCTTTGGAACTGGCTAACAACGCTAGAGGATATCCCTTGGATTATTGGGGGAGACTTCAATATGGTGGAATCTCCCAGTGATAAAAAAGGGGGCAATAAATTTGAATGGAAGGGAATGCAAAGACGTCAATGGGATAGAATGATCAATAAATTACATCTTTTTGACCCTATTGCTGGGAAGAAAGACCAATTGAACACTATATGGTACACCTAGTGGAACTATCAATAGCTGAATAAAAGGATCTACTGCAGACTGGACAAGTTCTACCTCAATAAATCCCACTTTATGGTAGACAAAGGTCCTAGTGGTGACCACTATTCTGTCTCCCCCATACACCCTCTCAGATCACCACCCCGATAATAATGGGAATTGACCTCTCCCCAGAGACCCCCCCTCCTCCTCAAGAGCTTCTTCATTTATCCTAAACACTAGACTCCTAGAAGATGAAGATCTCTGCTTTGACCATCCTTTGTCAAACAGTGGGCAAAAAGAGGGGCAAGGATGCCAAGAGGGTAGAAAGACTTCTCTAGGAGGATCTATGTAATGCAGAAATGAATCTTCAAAACTTTCTGAATGATGAAAACCTCACCTGCACATTGATGAAAATCAAAGATCACCTTAGGAGGTTTCAGAACCAGAAAATTAAAGGGCTTAAAACCAGGTCCAAACTAAATTGGCTGGATTCGGGGGACAAGGGCTCCAAATTATTTTTCCACATGCTCAAAGTTAAGGAAGCTAAGGTGAACATCAACACTATATGGGACAATAACTCTCACCTCACAAATTCCTAGGAGATTCTGCAATGTTTCTCCAGCTATTATCAGAAGCTTTTCGCCTCAAAGGCAGTAAATGAAGAACACATACATGCTAGAGTACTTATTAAGCAACTGACCGCACCCAAAATTAATGAGGACTATGAGGTTTTGGGGCACCCTATTTCGAAAGAGGAAATAGCCATGGCTATCTCCTCTATGGGAAATGATAGATCCCCTGGTCCAGATGGATTTCCAGTGGAGTTCTATAAGAAAAATATTAAATGGATTGTAGATGACCTCCATACCCTATATATGGAAGCTATATCCAAGGGAACCCTTGGCAAAGAGATCAACCAAGGGCTTATCAAACTCATTCCCAAGGAGGGAGATAGGACTTTGGTCAAGAATTGGAGGCCTATCACGCTACTAAATGTATCTTACAAAATATTAGCTAAAGTAGTAGCAAACAGGTTAATCAGAATATTGCCTAAGATTATCAGTCCTACCCAAACAGGATTTGTGAAAGGCAGGTTCATCCTTGAGAACTTAGTGACTTGTTGGGAATCTCTAGAGTGTGCCAAGATTTTCGGTCAGAATGGGGCTATGCTACTAATAGATTTCAAGAAGGCATATGATAGGATAGAATGGGGATTCATAATTTAGATGCTAGACAGTCTAGGGTTCCCAAACTCCTTCTGCGGGATTGTCTAGACACTTCTTAGTGATGCCAATGCAGTTGTGGAAGTAAACGGACTAAAGTTTGATAACATCACTCTTTCCAGATCAATTAGACAGGGGTGTCCTCTTGCCCCGGCTCTGTTTTTCCTAGCTACAGATGCTATGCACTACATTCTAAAAGACTTTAGCTTATCCCCCAAGGTTAAAGGAATAACACTCCCTAACAAAGAAGAGGTCATCAATATACAGTTTTCAGATGACACAGCTATCCTCTTCTCCCTAGGGGAGGAGAATCTAACACATCTTCCTAACAATATTGAGATATTCTACAAAGCATCAAGTAGTAGAATTGCCCTCCACAAATCTACCCTATTAGGTTGGATTGATGCCCCTCCTATCTGGCTGTCTAAGTTTGACCTAAAGTGGGGAGGACCAGATACCATCATTAGATACTTGGGCATCCCTTTCTATGTCTCTTTGAACTTGAAAGAAATGTGGGAATGGTTCAGAATTAAGGTTGATAAGAAAATTACCAAGTGGAACCGGAACTTCCTCTCCCTAGTAGGTCGATATTAGGTTTGTCAAAAACTTCTATCTTCCTATAACATATACTGTTCATCAGCCTGGTTATTCAGCAATTATCAGTTCAATTACATTCAAAAATAGATCAGGAACTTCCTCTGGTCAGATGGAAAAGGCAAAAAGAAGCAACATGCAGTTAAATGGGACTGGTGTATCAGATCTAAGACTCAGGGAGGTATGGGTCTCAAAGACTTCAAACTTCAAGGAACAACCTTGGTTGCCAAATGGATTTGTAAAGCTATTGATGGCAACGAACCCTAAAAAGTGCTTGTTAGAAACAATATCCAATGCTCCACCCCAAAATCAGCAAAAAAATGGAAGAACCTACCCATCAATGATCTGATTGTTGGGAATTTTGAGGTCTCCCCTATAGGGTCAGAAGTCTTCAAGTAGATATGAAAAGCCTAGAACCATGTTAGGCAATACATTAGCAATAAAGACATAATAGACAAGGAAGGATCCCTTAATCTGAAAAGGTCTATATGGTGGAATCTTCTGCAAAATGGGAAACAACTAGCCTATCTTCAAGGATGCTCTGCCCTAAAATGGTACAACCAAGGACTAATCTCATTTGAACACATTCTGCAAGATGGCACCCTGATCTCCTGGGAGTCCCTTAGCTCTAAATTCAACCTCCCCCTCTCCCAGGCCAAAACCTACTCCATCCTTAACTCTGCACTTGCTCCCATCCTTCCTGCCCTCATCCCCGCCTCCCCCCCCCCTTTAGCCTCTCTTTGCTGGATAGATGGATCTCCCCTTTTTCTCACCAAAGCTAAAATGGTTTACTCTTCCCTTACTAATTCTCTAGATATTCTTGACCACCTTAACTACTCCTGGAACCTTTCCTGGGACTCCAAACAATGGCATTCTACCCTCTCAAGATTTTGGACTTCCCTGACTGAATCAAAGAAGAATTTTTTTGCCTCGAGACTCCTTCTGCATAAGCTACCACTAAAAGACAACAACGGAGACCCCTTACTATGCAAACTCTATCGCATCCCTAAATCTGTATACCACATCTTTTTTGGTTGTCATTTTGCTAGAGAAGTCTAGAATCTATTTGGTATCTCACTTAATAGCAACTATTTTTCTATTGAAGAGATGGTTTTTGGTTATATTAGAGGTGGCAAGAAACATGCTAATCTTTTCTAGTCTGCTTGCTCTTTGGAAATTATGTGGATCATTTGGAAATATAGGAATGATGATGTGTTTAATGGGAAGAGCAGGAACCTCACCGAGTCTCTTAGGAGACTCATCTTTTACCTTGTTACTATGCAGGTCATAGTGATACTAAGACTGGAGGAGGACAAATTTGACAAGTGTCTGAAGAATGGCTCTACTCTAGTCTTCATAAGAGAACTCTCACATGGCTTCACATGGGACCACATGGGAAGCAATAAGACTCATTTTGAACAAGTGTTGATGAGGTTCATGCAAGAGATGGAGGCACGACAATAGAGAGAAGACTTCATCAAACTGGAGCTGGAAGGAATGTCCTCCCACCCGTATAGAGAATAGTTTGCTGAAGGGAATGTACTGGTTTGGTGCGAAGGAGAGCTAGGCTGGAGTGCATGGCTCCCCCCAGTGGGCGATAACAATGACCCTGCTTCCTCCTTTGTGTTGAGTTAGATGTACCCCCATGATGCTTGGACACATCTATCATTTTGTATAATTTTGTAATTCAACTCCTATCCAAATGTTTGTATATCATATATTGAGCTCCTACTTGATATAGCTCCTACATCTTATGTTTTAACTCTGTAGACTGGCTGTATGGTTCTTAGCCCAAACTCTCAAATTTTGTAACTACTGTTTATATGATGCTTAATACAAAAAAAAAAAAAGGGTGCCCGTTTAGGATCAAACCACCTTAGAGAAATAAGTTCATGATTTTTAGAAACAGGCACATGATTCTAAACATGGGTACCCATTTCTAAAAATGGGCACACATTTCTAAAAATGGGCACATGTTTCTAAAAATGGGCACACATTTCTAAAAATGGGTACACATTTCTAAAAATGGGCACACGTTTCTTATAATGCTACAAATTTCAAAACGGGTACCCGTTTTTTGAATTTTAAATAATGGGCACCCGTTTCACAAAAGATGGAGTGGGAAACACACCTATGCCTCAGTTTTGGCTAAGGCACCGGAATACCAGTTTTCTGCCTTGCCGTAATTTTTTGAAGGTCTTCCTGATTGTATGTTTTGATGAAATGAAAACCCATTAGAGTCTCACTGTCCTAATTTAAAAAATGTAAATTTCATAGTGATATAATTATTTTTACTATTTTTGCATTATATATTAGTCAAAAGTGGTACCTAAATGTAAAATAGTGAGGTTCAGTAAAACTTTAATAATTTTTTTGGTTTTAGGTTTTTTGGAAAATAAATTATATGACATCAATCTACATACAATTATTTTCAAGATTAATTTTTTTTTTTTTTTAAAATATGAAACTTTCATGAAATTATGGTGCTCGTACACTAGATGTTTTGAAAATGTAGTTTATAGTCAATTAAAAATTAATTAATAAAAGTATATTCAATAAAAAATAAGAAAAAATATTCTCATCAATATTTGGTGTCTTAGGTATCTTTTCCTAGAAGGATTTGCAAAAATTCATTTATTTACGTAAAAATATGATGGTCATACACATGTGTGGTATGGCACTGAAACAGGCATTTTGAAAAAGTAGTTTTTAAACATGCCTACTAGAAAGCAATTTGTTCCATGTGGGTATTGAAATAAATTACATATTTAAAAATTAGACTCTAAGCACTACATTTTCTATTACTGAATTTTTCTTAGATTCAATCTCTAAGTGCCTCAAATTTTGACATCAATCGACAGAAATTTTGAAAAATAAGGAAAACACTTCCACTTTTTGCCCAAAAGTGGGACTCAACTTCTTGCAGCGACCCCTCTATCTATTCATCCCTCTCCCTCTCCCTCTTCTTGTACATCTATATTTTAATCTCTTTATTGAGCTATTTTTATCTCTCCCTCTCTCCCTATCACAAACATAACATGAGCTCACAAGTTTTGTTTCACTCATGTATGGATTCATATAAGTGGATATATAGTTTATTTGAAGCTACCAATTCTTAATTGAGACCTTTGTTGCACAAACAACATCATTTGGTAAACAACCTACGAATTGACCTCATGTACTACATAAGTGTATTAAAAAAATAGACCAAAATTTTTCCTAATTGATCTTCCATACCTCTTCGAGGTACCCATTGCAGACAAAGGTGTTGCTAGTTATTATAATATGTAAAGCTTAATAATATAACATTTTCTATTAAGATTTATATTCCACACAACAAAACAAATTGATAAATATGTAAATGTATATTTAGATATAAATACATACATACATACATATTGTTGTGTGAAATATAAATTTTAAGGAGAAATGTTAGAATATTAAGCTTTACATATTATAATAAAGTCACCATCTTAGTGAGTTTTGGTTTATTGTTGTTATGAATAGTTTCATTCTCGTAAGTTGTTTGTTCAAATAGTTGTCCTTGAAAGGTTTACTAGAGTCATATTGTGAGACATTCAAAAGTAACTCGATCATATAATAATCATTTGTGTGTGTACATTCTTTAGAAGTTTTTCTTTGAAGGAAAAACTCATGTACTAGATGGAACTTCATCAAGCTACCTCATAACCTTTGAAAGGGTGTAGCTTTTAAGTTGATTATTAATTTTCAAAACAACCATCTTCCCAAACTCTCAAGTCACAAATATTCCAACTTATTAGGCAATAATCCATGCCAACTTGCATTAACAGTGCACCATGAAGTTGTCTAATGACCCTTAAAATAGTATAATTATTAAAATCCACATACCCATGAACTACTTTAAAATAATTCACATTGAGCTTATATAAAATCTATTTATACCATCAAAAAGTTAACTTGTATACTATTAATGTAAAAAAAAAATCAACAAAATTATACGCTTCTAATGCAAAGTATCATGTATAAGTTAGAAAGTTATTTGAGATGATGAAAATCCTCTAGCCTTTGACGCTTCTAGTCTCTAATCTTGATGGCTTGAAATCTACATCCTTCCCTAGCATCTTTTGTAGATGGAGCAAGCATAAATCTACTTGCACCACATATATTAAGATCCAGACATTTCCAACATTCAACAATAGAGTACCTGCAAAAAAAATAGAGCATGCAAATGTACTAATCTAACACATAGGAATTCAATAAAGAATTTAACTCTATTGCCTTCCTATCTTCAAGATATAGTAATTAATATTTATGCTCTTAGATTTCTAGCACTAAGCAATCTATGAAGAATAGAAAAAAATTAAAGATAATTAGGATTTCTCAAGTACACAAAACAAAATAGCATTACAACCTCTAGATTGAAAGAAGTGAAAGACTCCAATGTGAGAGGAGGAATTAATTTATAGGTATCCTCATAAGGAAAGAAAATTGTGAGAGAGATTTGGGATTAAAGAAGGTAGTTAGAGATAAATTCTTGTCCCACATTTATTGAGTGAATGTAATTAGTAGAGAAAGGATGGGATAAATAGAGGATGGGTTTGTGAAATGATCGAGATTAAACGTTGAATTGAAAGTTCTTTTGTGAAATGATAGAGATTAATGAATATATAAATACAATGATTTAATAATCAAAATGGAGGAAAAATGATTAAATGAATGAAAGAAGTTTAATAATTTAGACAATAATACCCACTTCATTAATAGGATGGTTATGAGGTTAAATTTTATGTGTCTACATTTTCCCTCACTTTGAGACAATGTAGCCTGTCATGTTGTTTCAAACAAATATTGATTAACTATATATGCCCCAAGGATATCCTAGTTAGGATGAACAAATTGATGTAATATGCCCCCTCAAGAGATTGATTGAATAAATTATGAGAAGATGGATCTCTTGATAGATCACAAGAAAATATACGTGGTGATTGATATTGTGTAAGTGATTAAATTGAGATGTAAATTTGACAAAAATTCATAATGGAAAAGCATAACTAAAGAATTGATGAAAATGTTCAATACAACTAGGTTGATAAGTTGATTAAGTTGATAGGGACTGATTCTAGCATAAGATAAGTTTGTACAAGGATTGATTAATTGATTGATCAGGAAGTGATAAGATCTCGTCCTAAGAAATAATTTGATTGCTTTGGAATTAGATTAAGAGACATGTATCAGTTGGATAAAGTGATTGATTAATCTTTGAGATAAGAAGGATGAAGGAAATGAAATTGATGAAGATAATGATATGAATGTGATGAAGGAAATGAATAATGAAAAAGGGATATGAAAGAAAAGAAATGAAGAAAGATGAAAAAAAAGATATGATGAAATATACAAGAAAATATATGAAAGAATATGAAAAAAAGCTTTAAAGATGATGAAAGAACTTAAGGTGATGAAATAAATAAAGATGACAAAAGGAATGAAGTGATGAAAGATGAATATGATGAAAAATCTTGTACTTTTAAATTGCTTATATCATCATTGATCTTATTATGGAAAAAGGATAAATTCATCTAGATTTGAATGAGACCCAAATGAATTAACAGACCAATTGCATGTAGGAAGATACATCAAACAGTTAAGGAATGTCCCAATTCACATAAGACTCATATGTCCTTAATGATATTAGACAATCATCTCCTAAGATGAGTCATCATATTACTAAGGAGCAATTTACAAGTAGAAAACAAGTGAACATGCTCCATCCTCACCTTTCTAGTCAAATACATGCTAGCAATAAAATCTCTAGTTAGAGACATCCTAGAAAATTTAAAAGTCAAGTCACCAAAGATTAAAATAGAAACAATCAAAAACTTACCAAACAATCAAACATCATGCTTCATACAAGTATGATTCTTGTCACACTTTGGTGTATTTGATTTGATAGATTTATAGGATTTTGTTATGTCTGCTCGATGTTTTGATCATGTCATAATTTTGTTGAAGTCCAAAACTGCATGTTTGTCTAAAGTGTTTGTGTCTTCACAATGTTTATGAAATGTTTTTATATTTCTAATATGTTTTTTTAATTTTTTTTAGGATTTTTTAAAAATATTGTAATTTAATTTTAGGATATTTTAGGATATTAATTTTTTTAGGACTTACGATTTTTAAGACTTCTAAATATTTTGATGTTTCCCCCTAGTGTGCAAGTCTTGTATGAGTGACTTGGGAATCCACAGGATTGTTGATTTTTTATTTCTTTGTAATGTTTTAGAGCACATTACTTCAAAGTAATACTTAGGAAACCATACAACTTTTGACTTTCCTTTTTGATTTGTGGGCCATTATGGCCTTTGAATCAAATTTTTCTTTGTTTTGTATGTTAATTAGATGAGACATGTTGATCCTTAGATGTATGTGGATTTTTGAACATGTTAATTTTATGGTTGGCATACAAATTGTTTCTAAGAACATTGGGATTTATGGATGGATATGATTGATATGGGGGTGTTTTGGAAGATTTCATGTAGGTAGGTGATTGGAAGGTTCTCAATAATGTGTGCCTTTGTCAATCCTAAATAAGGGATGGAGTGGTATAATGATCTAAAATGGATGGAAGGGATGAAGGGCTAGGCATATATTTGGACTTAAATTAATGGTTGTGAAATTTAGTAGGGATACCAACATCTTGAAAGTAAGACTTGTTTTAGGGGCCATGACAATAAGGGTTTTATTTGATATGGAGGGATTCTAATGTACCTTGGTCATAGTGGATTGTCTACTTTCCTTGATAAATCTTTTGACTAATGGGATACCTGTTGCTTTGGGAAGAAGACTCAATTCCATTTTGAGATGGGGGTAAAAGCACAAAGTTGTGTTACGTTTCAACTTTCAGGCTAACTTATTAGCACAAGTGAATTTAAGTAATTCTAACTAAAAATTAATTTAAATCAAACATATGGTCTATAGAGATTCAATATAGCTATCTTATATATGGGCCACAAATTTTCCAATTAGAATTGTCTACTAAGTGTATATTTTATACCACTTTGGGTCTAATTACTGAAAAAAATATTTTTTTGAGAAATTTGATGTTTCAACAACTCCTACTCTTATAAATAATATTTTTTTTGAAATGTAAAAATACCCTTTTATAGATCTATGAGTGAATTATCCAAAAAATATATCTTTTAATAATTTAATTAGCTTTTATATTTTATATTTTATTTTTATTGAAAGTAGGTAATCAACACTACATTATAAGGTTGATTATCTTGTAAGAGAAAAATACTAAAATTTATCAAAATTTTTTGAAAAAAATAAATGCACTAGAGAAAAGAGTCTATGTCAAGATGATATAATTCTTTTCTATTTTGGATAAATAATTAAGAAAAAAATGACACCAAAGGAAAAGAGTTATATTTTAGTACACGCAACTTTTCAAATTTATTGAAAAATATATATACATAAAAAATAATTAAAAATATATTTTTGCACTAGAATTTCAAGTTATCCATATACACAAAAAAATTAAAGAAAAAAAGGTAAAATTTACTATGTAAACTTTGATGCTTCGTGGAACTTCAATTTCAACATTTTATCAAAAACTAAATTATAGTGTCTACTTTATAAGAAAGTATATTCAAATAAATTTTTTAATTTTTAAAAAATTACAAACATAAAATACACAAAAAAATATACATTTTATTAGTTTACATCATTTCAAAATTAAAAACATATATTTCACTTTCTATTGATTCAATTTCAAAAGTTGAATCAGCATTGGCCTTTTCCTTTATCAAAATGTGACATGGCTTTGTGCTTTTACATATGGATAGGAAATGGAGGAATTGATAGGGTTACAAAGTATAACAAAACCAATGGAAGTGATGGAACCCATTTAACCTATAAGAGGCTCAATAACAACTTGAACAAAGATGTTGGGGTCATGAGGGGGACTAAGAGAAATGATGAGATATTTAGGTGGATATGGCAGCCTGATAGGATATTTAGATGAAATAGGAGGAATGATAGGTTCATCTTGGGAGATGGAATATTTTGAAAGACATGGTGGATTCTAACAAGGAAATGAAGGGATACTTTGATCTTAACATGGAAGAGGACCATTAGATAAAGTGAAAATTGTGTTCAACTCTTCATTTTGAATAGGATCATTTGAAAAGACGGAAGAGGCATCATGATATTTCTTAGGAAGTAGATTGAGAATAGGATTTGGAAGGATGTTGAGCTCTTGATATGAAAGAGGATCATCTTGGAATAAATAGAAAGGTGTAAGAGGATGACCATGGGATTCTAGGAAGATAGGATCTTGGTAATCCATTGGACAAGATTGGAGACCTTTGGTGTATTGATCTTGATTTATGATAGGACTTGTTTCTTCAATCTTTGGATTATCCTCTTGACATGGAGCCACTTCTAAGAAAGGGGTAGGATTTTGGATTTGCATGGGGAATTCTTGAAATGTGTTCATGTTTTTGTTGGTATTTTGGTATGGTTTTGTCATTGATGTCAACACCTACTGAAACACTAGCACTTTGGAGATCCAGCAACATTCACCGTCAAGAAAGTAACTATTGCACAGTTACTGGTATATGGTTCACCAGCAGGATATAATGTTCACCGACACTTGGAATGATATGGAAGACACTTGGTAATGTCGAAGAAATCATGTGGACACTTTGTTTTGAAGAATTAATCATTGGTATATTCATATTTGCTTATTTGCTTTTACCGGAAAATAGGTGCAAGGTTATCTAGGGTTACACTGGTAGGCTTATCTTTTTCAGATCAACATGGCACACTATAGAGATGATTTACTATTGTTGTAAATGCATTAAACTGACATGTTCAATCGGTTATTACATCGGATATTATATTATTTGTAAAATGTTTTTATTGTAATATATTGTAGAGCCGACCTACTAAAATTGGTCTTAGGGTATGGTATAAATGTAAGATCTTATTTGTAAGATCAAATGCGGAATGCGAAGAAGAATTGTGAGAAGGTATATGCGAGATTAAGCAGAGGTAAACACGAAGACATCATTTGAAGGTGAAGCTAGGTTTTTGTAGAAGCATATCAGCATTACACCAGTACTGAATCCAGCATATGAAGATGCTATTTTGTATAGTACATTCTTATTGGATTTAACCATCCAACTGTAGTCAGTGTGACTCCCATTTTGTGATTGAGCAATGACCTCTAGGCTGTTGGCCTTTCTGCATGTGCAGACCCCATTTATGTACACTTACTATCTATAGTAGTATCATCTGATTGTGGGTAAGGTTTCCCACCGTGGTTTTTCCCCTTACAGGGTTTCCACATACAAATATTGGTGTTATGTGTTGTGGATGACTTTATGTTTATGTTTCATGCATTAATCTTTACCGGTATAGCAATTTACTGTTAACACTGTCTACCGGCATACTTAATTGGTTTACCGGTATTAAGCATTAAGTTGGTTAAATGGTTTTTGGTTTGAATTTATTAGACAATTGATTCACCCCCCCCCCCCCCTCTTAGTTGTCTCTGGGACCTAACAATTGGTATTAGAGCTTAGTGCTCTTTTGCAAAAGTTTAACAACTTGAGGAGATCCAATGTCTACTAATTATTTCAGGAAGGACAGTCCTAAACTTGATGGAACCAACTATGGGATATGGAAGATCAAGATGGAGACACATCTGAATTGCATTTGTAAAGACATCTGGGAAGTTACAAAGAATGGTTATACTGCTATTGTAGCTGGTCAGACTGCTCCAATTACCTTCGCTAAAGATGAGGAGAATGATTGCAAAGCAAGAGAAGCACTTTTGAGCACATTATCAGATCAACAAATCATGGGATTATTAGATAGGTCTACTACTAAAGCTATTTGGGATCATTTGGAACACTAAATGAAGGAGATTCCACAGTAAAGATTGCAAAACTTGAAAGCTTCCAAGTCAGGTATGAACATCTGAAAATGGAAGAAGATGAAAGAATTTCTGCTTTTATGGAAAGAGTAAATGAAATTGTTTTGGCTATTAAATGTTGTGGAGGAACCCTGAGTAAGGATGAAATTGTTTCAAAAATATTAAGAGGATTTCCACTGGCATATAAAATGAAGGTTACTGCTATAAATGAGTTGAGAACAATGCCTAATACATCAATAACTAGGGATACATTGATTGGAAAACTTTCAGCCTTTGAAATTGAGGAATTTGGTCCTGTTACTACTATAAAGATAGATTTGGCCTTTAAGTCATCATCATCATTTGACAAATTAGACTGGAAAGCCTTTTATGCAAGAGAACTTGAAGAAACTAGGAAGGAGAATGAAGAGCTTGAAGAACTTCAAGCACTATTTGCAAGGAAAATGCCAAAAGGTCCAGTTGGAAGTATGTATGTAGGTAAAGCACCCTTTAAATGTTTCAACTGCAATAAAATTGGTCATATGGCTTCGAGATGCCCTGATAGACATGCTAGACTAAGAGAAGAATCTAGAAGAACATACAAGCCTAATCCTGAATATCAGAGATATACATTTAAGAAGAACAAAGACAAATCTTGTTACATTACTGATGAAGGTGTGACTGATGATTCTGATGAGGATCCAGGAGACAATGGATGGGTTTTTGTTGCTATAACAGAAGATCAACTGACACCTACTGCTCAACCGATAGAACAAGCCCTAGCAGCTAAAGTTAAAGTAAAGGATGAATGGATCATTGACTCAGGATGCTCACATCATATGACAGGAGACAAAGGTAAATTCTTAAACTTTCAAGAATACAATGGAGGTTTAGTAACATTTGGAGATGAGAAAGCCTGTTCAATCAAAGGTAAGGGTTCAATATCTCTTGATGGTAAGCATAACATTGACAATGTCTACTATGTTGAAGGATTAAAGCATAATCTTTTAAGTGTTGGTCAATTAGTTGAGAAGGGATTTCAGTTACAATTTAAAAATAGAAAATGCAAAATCATGAATAGAACTGGTTTGGAAATTGCAACCGGTAATCAGACTAGAGGTAATATCTTTCATTTGAATAACAGTGAAAAGGCATGCTTGATTGCACATATAGATGAAAGTTGGTTATGGCATAAGAGACTATGTCATGTAAACTTTGATTGCATGGTGAAAATCAGTACTTCTAAGGCAGTTAGAGATCTACCTAAAATTGTGAAACCTTAGAATATAATTTGTAAGGAATGTCAATTTGGAAAACAAGTTAGAGCTAGTTTCAAAAGTATTCCAGAAAAATCTAATAATGCTCTTGATTTTATTCACACTAATTTATGTGGTCCAACAAGAACTAAAAGCTTACAAGGTGATAGATATTTCATGCTAATTATTGATGATTATTCTAGAATGTGTTGGGTTACTTTTCTCAAATAAAAATTAGAAGCACTTGGAAAGTTCAAACTGTTCAAAGCAATGGTTGAGAATGAAATTGGTAAGAAAATCAAATGTTTAAGATCAGATTAAGGAGGAGAATTCACATCTAAGGACTTTAATACATTCTGTGAAGTGAATGGAATCAGAAGACAGTTATCAGCACCTCGGACACCACAACAAAATGGAGTTGTTGAAAGAAAAAGCAGAACTATCTTGGATGCAGCAAGAAGTATGTTATCTGAAGCAAATCTACCACATGTGTATTGGAGAGAAGCAGTTAGCACTGCTGTCTATACATTCAACAAAGTTCACATCAAAGGTGAAACCGGTAAGACCCCTCATGAACTATGGTTTGGTAATACTCCTACTCTTAAGTATTTCAGAATTTTTGGAAGTAAATGTTATATTAGAAGAGATGAGTATATTGGCAAATTTGATCCTAGAAGTGATGAAGGAATATTTCTTGGTTATTCATCTAAGAGCAAGGCATATAGATGTTTTAATAAGAGATTGCAGAAAATTGTTGAGTGTACAAATGTAAATATTGATGAACAATTCAGAGGAACTTAAAGGTATATAGACTCTGAACTGGCAACAGAAATTGTGACAAATGAACATGCACTAAATCCACCGGTACAAAATGAAGATCCAGTTACCCTGGTACCATCAGAGGATTCCACAGTAATTGAAGAACAACAGCAAACTAAGACACCCCAGTATGTAAGATTGAATCATTCTGAAGATTAGATAATTGGAAACAAATTTAAAGGAGTTATGACAAGAGGAAGATTGGCAAATGAAGAGGTATGTCTTATTTCTCAAATTGAACCATCATCTATCAATGAGGCATGTGAAGATAAATTTTGGATTAAATCTATGGAAGAAGAATACCTGGACATTAGTTCCCCGCCCTAAAGATAAAAATGTAATTGGAACCAAATGGGTATTTAGAAACAAACTTAATGAAGATGGTAAGGTTGTCAGAAATAAAGCAACACTAGTGTGTAAGAGATATTCTCAGAAAGAAGGAGTTGATTACAATGAAACCTTTACACCGGTAGCTATAATTGAGGCAGTCAGATTATTCTTGGCTTTTGCAGCTCACAAGGACTACAAAGTTTATCAAATGGATATTAAATGTGCATTTTTGAATGTAGATCTTGAAGAGGAAGTATATATTGAACAACCTGATGGATTTTCTTTGACAGATGACAATGATATGGTTTGTAGGTTAAGAAAAGCTCTATATGGATTGAAACAAGCCCCAAGAGCTTGGTATGCAAGGTTGGATGAGTATCTTTTAAAGATTGGTTTTACAAAAGGAAATGTAGACAACAATTTATATTACAAAATAACTAATGATGACATCTTGATTATAGAAGTATTCGTTGATGATATAATGTTTGGAGGAGAAGATGGATTATGTAAGGAATTTTCTATTAAAATGTAGCAAGAATTTGAAATGTCTGTGATTGGAGAAATAAAATTCTTTTTAGGATTGCAGATTTCACATACTGATAAAGGTATATTTTTGAGTCAATCAAAGTACTTGAAAGAATTACTAAAGAAATTTGGGATGGAGAACTCTAAACCGGTAAGCACACCTATGACTACAAATGACAAATTATCTCAAAGGGATGAATCTACACCTATTAATCCAACTAGATACAAATCTATGATAGGAGGTCTACTGTATTTGACACAAACCAGGCCTGATATTATGAATGCAGTATGTATTGTTTCTAGATTTCAAAGTAATCCTAGGGAAAATCATGAATCAATAGTAAAAAGGATATTTCGGTACTTACAAGGCACTGGAAATCTTGGATTATGGTATCCTAGAGATGAAAATTTTGATCTATGTGCATACACAGATGCAAATTGGGCAGGAGATGTGGATGATAGAAAAAGCACCACTAGAGGAGCATTCTTTCTTGGAAAGAGATTAGTTTCTTGGTTGAGTAAGAAACGGAGTTGTACATCTTTATCAACCACAGAATCAGAATATGTTACAGCAACAACTAATTATACATAGGTACTATGGCTTAAGCAAATGTTGAAAGACATAAAGGTAAAATGCAAAGAACCTATTACTATATATTGTGATAACACTGCAGCAATTGATATATCTAAGAATATGGTATTATATTCTAAAACAAAACATGTTTCTATCAAACTGAATTTTCTAAAAGAAAAAGTTGAAGAAAAGGAGATAAAATTGGTTTATGTAAATACTAAAGAACAGCTTGCAGATATTTTTACAAAACCTTTGCCTAAGGAGACTTTTGAATATCTCAGAGATTAGCTTGGAGTCATACCACCACTGGTAGAGACTTAGACAGTTGATGATTGTAATCAACCGACAGAATTGAAAGACAAATCTTTTACTCTGGTCTTTGATGAGGAAGCTACTTCTCAGGGGGAGTAGTTGGTATATTGAATTGATTGGTATTTTGTATATGAACTTGATTTTTGTAACTTTGGCATTTGATGTCAAAGGGGGAGAGATATCTATGGAAAAAAATATTATCTTTTGAGGAGAGATTGGTAATGAAAAATATTTGGATAAACACATGTTTCTCCCAGGGGGAGAAATTGTTTAGAGGAGATTGTTGGTTTTTGGTATTTGGCATTTTTGTTTTGACACTTTGATGGTTTTTCCATCTTGTGTTGCCATCAATGCCAAAGGGGGAGATTGTTGGTATTTTGGTATGGTTTTGTCATTGATGTCAACACCTACTGAAACACTAGCACTTTGGAGATCCAACAACATTCACCGACAAGCAAGTATTGCATAGTTACTGGTATATGGTTCGCCGGTAGGATATAATATTCACCGACACTTGGAATGATATGGAAGACACTTGGTAATGTCGAAGACATCGTGTGGACACTTTTTTTTGAAGAATTAATCATTGGTATGTTCATATTTGCATATTTGCTTTTACTGGCAAATAGGTCCAGGGTTATCTAAGGTTACACCGGTAGGCTTATCTTTTTTAGATCAGCATGGCACGCTATAGAGATGATTTATTATTGTTGTAAATGAATTAAGCTAAGATGTTCAATCGGTTATTGCATCGGATACTATATTATTTGTAAAATATTTTTTATTGTAATATCTTGTAGAGCTGACCTACTAAAATTGGTCTTAGGGTATGGTATAAATGTAAGATCGAATGTGGAATGCAAAGAAGAATTGTGAGAAGGTATATGCGAGATTAAGCAGAGGTATACACGAAGACATCATTTGAAGGTGAAGCTAGGTTTTTGTAGAAGCATATCAGCATTAAACCAGTACTGAATCCAGCATACGAAGATGCTATTTTGTACAATACATTCTTATTGGATTTAACCATCCAACTGTAGTCAGTGTGACTCCCATTTTGTGATTGAGCAGTGAGCTCTAGGCTGTTGGCCTTTCTGCATGTGCAAACCTCATTTATGTACACTTACTATCTACAGTAGTATCATCTGATTGTGGATAAGGTTTCCCACTGTGGTTTTTCTCCTTACAGGGTTTCCACGTACAAATATTGGTGTTATGTGTTGTGGATGACTTTATGTTTATGTTTCATGCATTAATCTTTACCAGCATAGCAATTTACTATTAACACTATCTATCGACATACTTAATTGGTTTACTGATATTAAGCATTAAGCTGGTTAAATGGTTTTTGGTTTGAATTTATTAGACAACTGATTCACCCCCCCCCCCTCTCAGTTGTCTTCGGGACCTAACAATTGGCATGATGGGGAAGCATTTTGGATGAGACTCTCTATAGTGAGTAAGATTGGAATTGGATTGCATGATGGCATAAGATTGGGATTTTTAGATCATTAGTGGAACTGATATTAACACAAACAAGAGCTGATATTATGAATGCAATATGTATTGTTTCAAGATTTCAGAGTAATCCTAAAGAAAATCATGAATCAACAGTAAAAAGGATTTTCTGGTATCTACAAGGCACTACAAATCTTGGTTTATGGTATCCTAGAGATGAAAATTTGATCTATGTGCATACATAGATGCTAATTGGGCAGGAGATGTAGATGATAGAAAAAAGCACCACCGATAGAGCATTTTTTCTTGGTAGCAGACTTATTTCTTGGCGGAGCAAGAAACAGAGTTGTACATCACTATCAACAGCAGAATCAGAATATGTTGCAGCAACAACTAATTGTACACAGGTATTATGGATCAAGCAAATGTTGAAGGACATAAAGGTAAATTGTTAGGAACCTATAATCATTTACTGTGATAATATGGCAGCAATTGATATATCTAAGAATCCAGTACTTCACTCTAAAACAAAACATGTTTCTATCAAATTAAATTTTCTAAAAGAGAATGTTGAAGCAAAAGAAGTGATATTGGTTTATGTGAATACTAAAGAGCAGATCACAGATATTTTTACTAAGCCTTCGCCTAAGGAGACTTTTGAATATCTTAGAGAGAAGCTTGGGGTAATACCCCTACCGGTAGAGACTTAGACAGTTGATGTTTGTCATCAACCGACATAATTAATAGAGAAATGTTTTATTCTGGCTTTGATGAGGAGAGCTACTTCTCAGGGGGAATAGTTGGATAATTTGGTATTTTGTAATGAGTTGGTATTTTGTATTTGTATCTGGTTTTTGTTATGCTTTGGCATTTGATGTCAAAGGGGGAGAGATATTATGAAAAAACACATTATTCTTTGGGGAGAGATTCTTCATTGGGGGAGCGATTGTTACTCTCTATATCTGTATTTTGATTTTTGGTTAATGATCTCTTTGGGAGATTACTAGTTTTTGGTTTTTGGCATTTCTGCTTTGGCACTTAGATGGTTTTTCCATCTTGTGTTGCCATCAATGCCAAAGGGGGAGATTGTTGGTATTTTGGATGTGTTGCATTGGTTTTTTCATTGATGTCAACACTTGTTATGTTCACCGGAATATTCAGTGGCTTATGCACAATCACCAAATTCTTGTTCACTGGCAGGTTATATTGTTCACCAACACTGAGGATGATCTTTTATCATCTGGAGATTACTTGGTTATGTAAAATACATTATTTGATCACTTGGTTTTGGCAATTTGATTATTGATCTAATCATATTTGCATATTTTCTTTTACCGGCAAATAGGTCCAAGTTATACACCAGCAAGAATATCTATTCCAGATTAGCATGACACGTTATGGAGATGATTTATTATTATTGTAAATGCATTGAGCCAACATGATGTATCGGATATTGCATTGGATATTGATTTACTCGTAATTGATTTTATTGTAATATCTTTAGTAAGCCAACCTACACATTTGGTCTTAGGCTTCGGTATATATGTAAGATCTTATTTGTGAGATCGATATGGGAATGGGAATGTGAATGCAAAAAAGGATTGTAATAAGGTATATGCAAAAATAAGCAGAGCTATACATGCAGACATCATTTGAAGATTGAAGGAAGGTATTGAGGAGATTAGAAGAGCTTAACCAGTACTGAATCCAGCATAAGAAGATGTTATTCTGAGCAGTACATTATCATTGGATTTAATCATCCAATTGTAGTCATTGCGACTCCCATCTTGTAATTGAGTAGTGAGCTCTAGGCAGCTGGCCTTTTTGCATGTGCAGACTCCATATTGTACACACATACTATCTGCAGTAGTATCATTTGATTGTGGGTAAGGCTTCCCACCATGGTTTTTCCCCTTATAGGGTTTCCATGTACAAATAACTGTGTTATGTATTGTGTGTGTTATTTGTCTTTCAGTTTCATGCATTAATCTTTACCGGTACTGTAATTAACTGATAAAATTGTCTACTGGCATAAAGTCTAATTTACTAGCATTAAGAACTAAGTTTTGGTTAAGTTAATTTTGGTTTGAATTTATTGGACAACTAATTCACCCCCCCTCTTAGTTGTCTCTGGGACCTAACCTTTCTCTCTCTCTCAATCCTATTCTCACCCTCTCTCCCTTCTCTTTCTTTCCCTATCTCTCTCCTTCTCTTCCTATCCCCTTCTCTCTCTAACTCTCTTCCCCCCCTTCTCTCTCTCTCTCTCTCTCTCTCTCTCTCTCTCTCTCTCTCTCTCTCTCTCTCTCTCTCTCTCTCTCTCTCTCCCTCCCCCTCCCTCTCCCTCTCTTAATCCTATTATCACCCTCTCTCCCTTCTCTTTCTTTCCCTATCTCTCTTCCTTTGTTCCTATCCCCTTCTCTCTCTATCTTTAACTCTCTCTCCCTCCCCCTCTCCTTATCATATTCTATCCCTCTCTTCCTACCCCCCTCTCTCTCTAACTCTCTCTCCCTCCCCCTCTCCTTATCCTATTCTATTGCTCTCTTCCTACCCCCTACTCTCTCTCTCTCTCTCTCTCTCTCTCTCTCTCTCTCTCTCTCTCTCTCTCTCTCTCTCTCCCTCCTACCCCCTTCTCTCTCTATCTCTAACTCTCTTTTCCTACCCCCTACTCTCTCTCTCTCTCTCTCTCTCTCTCTCTCTCTCTCTCTCTCTCTCTCTCTCCTACCCCCTTCTCTCTCTGTCTCTAACTCTCTTTTCCTACCCCCTACTCTCTCTCTCTCTCTCTCTCTCTCTCTCTCTCTCTCTCTCTCTCGCTCTCTCGCTCTCCACTTCCTCTTTGGTTCCTAGTTCTACATAACCCGTATGGGTTATGCAGAACTAAGGCCGAAAATTCTATTTTTGCGTAACTGGTACGAGTTATGAGAAATTGTTCCTCAAGACCCATACGGATTTTGAGGAACTTGTTTTTTTATTATAGGTTTTGAGGAACTTTTTGTTTTTTTATTATTTTTGGCTAGTAGCACATTTTTTTATTTCATAAAGCACACATGGGTTATGAAAAATTTCATTTGTTTTTGCATGTGGCCACTTTTCTGTTCACCATCTTGGTGCACTTACCCATCTATGAAATGCCTTGCTTATGTAGAACTAATCCTCTTTATTGATATTGTATGCTTTGACACATTCTTCATGTAATGAGGTATTTTTATTTTGGAAACAAGATGCTAACACATCTTTGTGTAGTTGGAAACCATCAATATTTCTTGATCTTCATCTACATGAAATCCCACTTTGACAAAAGTAGATTATCGTAGTTAATAAGATTATGTGATTTTCTCCTTGGTCATGCTTGTTGTCTCATGATCACTTGGTATATCGATGTGACCCATAATAAATTATTTATCTTCTTCTTTGATGTAATTTACATGCCATTTATTTGATTGTCTATGTGTCCAAAGGACACAAATGTCTCATCTTTGGAAACAGAGGTGGTTGGACTATGGTTAGGATCATCTTCATTTAAATTGTCATCATGGATTGTATAAAGGTGTATGAGGGAATAATCCTAGATTTCTTGAACACAAGTAAGATCTTGATCAAAGATAGGCTCATCCTTTTCTATTAGTCCTAGGACAATACATAAAGGTGTTTTCATTGGATGGGTTTTTGAATTGAGATAAAGTGGATAGTAATGGTTTAGTGGATGTTAGATTGGAATAGGATGTAGAGACTATGAGGATTTCTTGGATTGATGATGGATATGATGATTTTCATATGCATGGTTTTAGGAAATTGGTATCTCAACCTTGAATAATAAAAGGGTACTACTGATAAAAGGCTATTGTTAATACATGAGTGTAGGGGTTCCAAGGGGTGTGCCTCCCTAGTGGGCTTTGTTCCTTTTACTAGTTGAGGGTCTAGGGGGTAGTGCACCTCGGTGGGGGTTTTAGGGGACATCACCCTTGAAACAAAATTTTATTTATAATTTATCATTGTGAATCTTGACCATTTATCATTAGGTCATAGATAGATAACAATGGATATTTTGTGTGCTTTGTTGTCCCTAGAAGGCAACCAGGCTATTTCATGAGGGTATTGAATTGCGACTATGCATTGTGATGTATTTTGAGATCTTGATAGTTATTGAATTACCTTTGGATCTCATTGGTGATACTTCTATGAGAAGCCTTCTCTACAAGTATATTGTATTTTTTTGTTGATTTTTGAATAATGTATTGGATAGCTTTTAGAGTGTGGGGTTTTTCTCCTGAAATTCTTTTCCCTATGTAAATCATTGTGTTGTGGTATACATGCTATTTATGTTTATTTCCATTAATTTAATGTAATTTTAGTAAAGATCTATAAAAGTTCTGCGTTACCCTCCTCTCAAGTTTCATGTAGAAATTTATTTCGCTACCATAACTTCATTACACATGTGAGATAAGGATTTGAGATATAGTTTGGTTTTTAAAGAAGTGTTGAATGAAATATTGGTTACTGTTCTCAAGGATAGCAAAAGGATAACTAATGGATGTTTGTTGGGTATGAATGGTATAACTAATTCTAGTCGACTCTTAATATTTAGGAGTAATAGATGGGTGAGTAAATCTTATAGGTTGTTGGTAAGTAGGTTGGAAATTTTGGGGGTTGTTGGAATGAATTATAGATGGATATCTAATCAAATTTTCTTAAGAAACTATTCTCCAAGGTTTGATCATCATGAATGTCATACTGTAGTTGATATACAAGACCTTATTTATTTTTGTAGGGGTCATACTTTGTTTAATCAATAAGAACAACATCATCCTCATCATCAAAGAAAGAATTATTAGTTTGGCTAAGGATATTATCAAGGTAAGATGAAGGCATGGTTACAAAATTGGATAAGGATTGACAATAAGATGATTTTGTTGGATAATTTGGTTGAGTTTGGTTTGGATGCAAAATATGGTTAAGTTGGTGGATAATGGTTTGGATTCTAAACCCTTGTGCAAGGTAAAGACAAGAAATAAAAGAATATTTTAGTTTTTGGATTCTTAATTATTTTGGGTTCTCATATTTTTTTTGGGGATTTTTTGGTTTTGAAATCCTATACAAAGAAAAACAAAAAAGATTAAAAAATATAAGGCTAAAAAAGGTTAAATTTATCATTAGGATTCAAATAGGGAGGTTATAATCAAATGATAATATACATAGAGAACAAACCAATAATTATAAAATTAATCAAGTGGGAATGACTCTTAGCATGGACCCATGAGTGAAATTCTAACAAATTTAGTTATGAATGGATAGCTAGGAATTAAATCGACTCATAAAAAAGTGCATGATCCCTTACTAAAGGTTGCTAAAATATTTACCTTGGTTAATTCTCTCTTATTATTTAACATAAGTGCATTGTGAGATTATTGGAGTATGATCTGAATCTCTTGCACCACACCAAATGATTACCAAAGGACTCAAGCTAGACTATATATAGGCTATTTATAGAAATTCTCTATATGTCACAAGGGTATGTGACCTACTTAAGTTTTAAAAATATAGGAAAGTGAGTAATTCACCCTCCAATATTTATTGTCTATTGAAATACTAGAGTTGAGGTCACTCTCTAGGGTGATACAATCCCTAGATTGGACCCCTAAAAAAGGAAAAAAGTGGTGTTTCTAATTCTCAAAATCATACAAGTGTGTTAGATAAAATTACATGCACAAACCCCTTTAGAATTGAAAGATAATTATTCTTTGATTGGCTAAATCAAAATTTGATGTTCATTTTAATCTCCTCATAACAATTATCTCAGAAAGACACAAAAATACAAAGAAAACAAAAAACATGGTCTATAATCTTGTTTTCCTACAATTGTCTTTTAATCATTGTAAGTTTGATGTATTTGCACTTTAACCTAAAAAAAGATTGTTTATATATTTCATTCTTCAAGAGTGAAAAGAAGTTGCATTCAATGATCAATTATAAACATGTAAAAGATTATTTTAAACTAAAAAATTAACTAGATAACATTAAACCTCTTATGAAATATTGATGATTTTCTATAGAAAAATCATCAAAGAAGAATATTGTATGCAAAATATATGCTCACTTGTATTTTGAAAAGGAAAGACTAACTTTGGTTGATTATATCTAAATTTAATCTAAATAAGTGGCCTAATCCACAATGTCCATCTCACAACCATCATTCCAATGATTTCAAAAATGAAAACTAAATAAAGCTAGAAAAATATATTAATGTTTTACTGCATGTTGGCATTTTTGGAAATTGCAAAGGGGAAGAGCAAGTAGCTTGGCCAAGTGATTAAAACCTTGTTAATTATTATTTTTTAACCAATAAATAAAATACAATTAATTATTAACAAAATTTAAGATGTGGAAAAGTGAAAACACAATCTAGAAAGTGCAAATCCACACAAGTGCATGGATTGTAAAAGAAAGTTCCTAAAAAGTGAGTTTTTAAAGTTTAAAATATTGTCTTGCACCAAAACTATAGACTATTATATATGTGAATTCATTTCTCATCCATTCTAGACATAGTTGTGACATCCATCCTAGGAGGGTCTTATGCAAATTTGATTTTTGAAGCCTCTTGAAAAGACATGCAACTAGTGAGAGAAGAAACACACAAAACACACTCATAGGTCCAACAAAATTTAAAGGTTATTATGTTCATGTAGGGCTTACAAAAAAATGTAAGCATATAAATTGGAAATTAAGAAATATAACAAACTCAAAAATAAAAGAAAAACTCAAATCTAATTCCTCTAAGACCAATTATCTTACTACAAATATCAAAAGAGAAACATGTTACTTCTCCTTGTTTGGGATGTGGATGTTAAATATTTATGACACAAAACTCTATTGATGATTGATTTGTCTTTTATAGAGTAGAATTGCATAAGATGTTCACTTGTGAGAAGATAATTATAAATTATTTAATTTATTTTTTGATGAGGAGGTTGCTAATTTGAAGAATGAGCTAATTGATTAGATGAAAATAAAAATTAAATATAATATAAAAATGAATAATTAGCTCCCATTTAATTAAACAATAAAATATTAATTAATTTAATTGATAAATAAAAACTAATAATAATGATGTGATGAATGGTTAATAGTATTTAATGGATGATAAATGATAATGATTAATGTGATGAATATTTAATTAATGGTAACGATAAGAGGAATATTTTAGTATCTACAACCATCTAATGCTCCATCACCTTGAGGAGGTCTCAATTCATGATGTATAATTCCTCATGCATCAAATATATGACAATTATTATTAGATTTAATTAATAATTTATCATTTAAATTAGAAATAGGTAAATATAAAATATTTTCAATGCATGTCTTGGTACTTTTAGCCTTTAAAACATGAAACATTTCTTTTTTTTCTCAAATAACCATGTGATTGATATGAAAAAACTAGCACATGTCTTCTCAAGTAGGTCAACAAAAGTAGTTGTAGATTTATTGTTCAAAGCACATGCTTTAGTATTATCATTATTCAACACATTGTCATGCTCAACTTTAGGAAATTTTTTTTATGATAGCCTTACCTACTAAAGTGATTGAGTGAATGCTTGGGAGGGCCATTGGGTATATCTAATGAAGGTGTAGAATCTGACTCCTTGTGACTATTTTTAATGATATTAGTCTTAAACCAATGGTATATGTTCTTGTTCATATATTTTTTTGTTTATCTTGATTATCCATTTTATAGCTAAACCAATTGGATACTTTACCTCTCGATTTCCTTCACTTTTTGTGTTAGTTTTTTCTTCATTCTTAACTAAAAAGAGTGAATTTATAACTTGATTTGACTAGTTATTATCTTCTTCATTTGAATAATCATCATCAATTGACCAACAATACTCTATTATGTCTAAAACTTGATTGTAGTTTCGTGAGAGTTAGTATGGGAAATAAATTCTATACATGATTAAATATTGACCATATTGACCCAAAATTGTCTATTAAAAGTGATTAATCTAGTTCAATATAGATGTTGATTATAAAATTTGATTATTATTATTGACATAGTTTATTGAATGAGGTATTTGTAGCTGATTACAATCATGTGATAAGTGATTAGAATGTCAAATTCTTTAAAAAATTGCAAGAAACAATAATTATTTGATGAAAGGAAGATGTAGTAATGCTCACAAGTGGAGTATGGTAGACTATCGAAACAAAAGAGAAATTTAGAGGAAAAATACTAGCAAGAATATTTTATGAGGAAACATTTACAGTATTAGAATTATTAGCAACATAAGAACTTTGCATAGCCTATAATCTCTCCATCCTTAATTTTTAAGTCTTCTAGTCTATCTACCCAAGTTTTGATATTAATGAACTCTTTTAACAATTCCTCATCAGTCTAGGCTTGAATTCCTAATAAGAAATATTCTAAAACATAAAATAAATATTTGCATTTGTAAATTGAGTTTTACCAAATGCATGGGCATATAGTCTAACATATGGAGATGTATTAGGGACAATATGTACATTTTGATGACTAATATGTTGACTAGCATGCATATTGATACTTGGAAAATTAAATTGATCACATATCTTTTAGATATTGGTATCTCTTGTTGGGAATGCCACAAGACATCATTTTTTGGCTCATGCCAAATCCACTCATTATTAAAATATGTAATTTATCCCACTTTGCATGGGGAGAAATGCATGCACAATTTTTGCATGAAGTTAAGAATATGATGTATAAATATAGTTTTTTCATGTTAAGTTTGTAATTTATGTATGGAGCTGCATGATAAGTTTCTAAAATTTATAGAAATGAATCATTGTGTCAAAGACCTCTATTTAATAAGGTTATTGCAATTATTTATTTGTCTCTATTCTGTTCTTAGATGATCAATTCATGTTATAGAATGAATCAACAAAAGATTAGTTTGTGTAATTATTACTGTACATCATTTATGTGTTTTATTATTTCTTTATTTCGTATCAAAGAAATTTTGAGAATGTTATTTAGGCTCAATAATTTGTAAAAGAATGAGATTGTGGGAGGTTGAAGAGACAACCAAAACATTGAATAAATTGTTAGATTCAATCATAACTGAAGATAAAAAGATTGTTGTATTTTTAGAGTCTAAGAAAGATCGTTAGTGTGAAGTTGAATTAATCTCCTTCAACTAATTAAAGTTAGTGGTGAACAAAGAAATATCATCATTCATGTTTATAACATATCTATCAAGTAAAGTGCAAGTTGCTTAGTGATAGCTAGCATGGAGATTCAATGACAAAGGTGGAATTGTAAGTTGAAAAAACCATTATCAAATTTAAAGTTTTTTTGCCACTATTTGGTTGTAGGATATCAAAAGAGATCTCAAATTCATAAATGTTATAGTTTGAAAGCAATCACCAAGTCAAGACCATCACTAGTGAAGGAAATATTGCACTCTAAATTTCTTGAAAGAAGGTATCTTTAGTTTAAAATCTATATAAATATTTTTAGTTGTTGCTTGTAAAAACCATTGACAAACTAGACAATAGATCATTTAAAAAAAAGAAAAGTGTAGAAATTAGAATATCCAAAATCACCTAGTCAAAGTGTGAAGATACCACCACAAATCAATATTATTCCCAAATCCTATTTTTGGAGAGATCGTAGTAGAAGAAAAAAGTGAGAATAAATTACAAGGTTAAGTCATTTTTGTTTGATTGATATTTCCAAGATCTTGCCAAAGAAATTATAGCAAGGAAGCCATGGGCTAAGGAAATCACTCAATTGGCATTGTCCAAAGGTGAAATTGATTGTAAAAAAGAAGAGATCAAGGTCAAAGTGAAGTTTTCATATCAATTTAAAAGAGGAATAAACATTTTTTCATAACCTCATGTTTAAAGAGAAGTTTCAACCCTTAAAGTTTGTTTAAAAATTTATCTAGTCAAAAAGAAGATTAGGCATAATCTATCAAGTTTAAATCCATCTCAAAGAAAGGTGAAGACCACAATTTGTAAGGAAGTGAAATCAAATCCTTTAAAAATGCCATAGTGTTTTTGTCAAAATAAATTGAATTCAGGCTTTGTAGGAGAGAAAGTGTGGACCCTTGAAGGAGTAATAGCTAGGTAAAATGCAATCTAAAAGGAGATCACCACACCATAATAGGCACTATGGTAGGACAGAAGCCCACACAATTCAAAAGAAGAAATGAAGTCAACCATATATGTTATTGAGAGGAATAGTTGGTTTTGTGTTGAATCAATTAGTGGCTGAAATTAAGGGGGAGATTATTGGAATATTTAATTGCTTCCAATTCACATGAGAAAATCTCCATGCACATTTTTTGCATGAAGTCAAAAAAAGGATGTCTAAACATAGATTTTGTATGTTAAGTTTATAATCTGCATTGAGTTGCATAATAAGTTTTAGAATTTCTAGAATCAGTTTGTTGTATTAAATACCTCTATTTATTGAGAAATTGTATTTTATTCCTTGTCTCTGATCATTTGTTTAGTTGATCCTTGATCAGGTAATCAAGAACTTTTTGTAATTTTTGAGATTGAATAAAAAAATCTTGTATGTTCAAACCAATTCTCTTTTCACTGTAGAAATTTCTATGTTTTCTAATTTGTTCACTTGTCCCTTTTTTCTCTTTTTCCTTTCTCCATCATGTAATTGTAATAAAAAAATCTACTTGTCCCTTTATGTTTATCCTTTTATGATTTGATGGTAATCCATAATCCATTCCAATGACCTCACTTTTGAACAAGTAGATAGGATATCACCACATTTTACAGAGTCTAGCTTCCATGCCTCCAACGACATTTCTTGTCTCTCTTTTCATCACATATCTCTTGCCTCTCAATTTTACCACAAATTTTAACTCCTTTCTTACACCATTCTTTTTGCCTTCCTTCTCTTCAAACTCTCCCAAAACTAGTCAAAATCACATTTTTTTATGAGACTGAGGGTGAAGGACTGGATCTTCTACACCAATTAACCATCAATGTAATATTTTCTTCTCAACAAAAGGTTGTTCCCTCTTTTTAGCATGAATCTCCTCTCAATCAACTATGCCCATGCCTTTGTATTCCTACACCATGCTCTTCTACTTGCACAACCATTCCAACCATACCCATGCCATTCCTATTAATATCGAGCTATCTCCTTTATCTCCTTTCTCATTTTATTTGTATTTTGTTCCTATCCTTTGAATGCTAGAAACATATATTTTGTGAGATACTATCTTATTTAATGTAACAATTTCTATTTATACATTGAAATAGTACTTGATATAAACAATTAGTGTCATATTATGAAATGCAAATTTTAATCAAATTTATTTATTGTATGTCATTCTAATATTTATTATCTATTGAATGACTACAAAGTATTAACAAATATTATTATTTTGATTTGTTAACCTTCATATATAAACAATGATAAAAACACTTCAAAATAAATTTTATATTCATGAAGCTTTTATTATAGACAACTTCAATTTTTGATATCACCAACTATGTATCTATTGGACATTAGAAAGCATGCCAAAAGAACCCCACAAATCAAATTTTTTAGAAGGGTTATATATATATATATAGCGAGGTGTGTATTTTTTTAATAATATATATATATTTTTAAATGAAGTCATTAAATTATTATATTAGAAGCTGCTTGATTTTGCCCATGACAATTTTTGTCGTTCCATGTCACATTACTTTTTTGAGTAGAGTTCTTTTAGGAACAACTTAAATCACACACATTAAGCTTATAGTGTGTGGGGTTTAAGGCTGGCCCTTTGGCATTGTTGTGTTATGACTTAAAAACTTGAGAAGCCCCTAATATTTTTTAATCTAGGAAGTTGTGAACCCGATTCTTATATGAGCAATACTTGTGTGTTCATAGTGTCATGTCAGAGTTTATGGAGGATCTATCAAAGATCATACATTGTTTCGAGGATGAACAAACAGTTTCATTATTTTTTTGAACTCAAATATATTGAATCTCTCTCTCTCTCTCTCTCTCTCTCTCTCTCTCTCTCTCTCTCTCTCTCTCTCTCTCTCTCTCTCTCACTCACACACACACACACACACACACACACACACACACACACACACACCATAATAATCCCACATTGAGAAATCAATGACCATAATCTAATCTCAATGGATAAGATTATCTTGACTTCATCAAGTACTTTCTAGAAGTTTTCAATTACTTTCTATAAGTCACTAGAGAAAGATAGATAACTTTCTATTATTTTCATGGGCATGCATGGAGACACCTGTCTGAGCTACACAAACTAACACTCTGCTCAATCCATCATCAGGGATAATGATGTTTGTTTTAATGTAAATACAAAATCAAAGGATATATTGAATTAACATATTTGATTTTGGCAGTGACTTCAATTGTGTAAAAAATTGGTTTTGTACCTAATTGTTGCTTATGGCAGTGCCTCTTAAAGCAGTACATTCCCATTTTTTTATGATCAATATGGTTTTTATATAGTTTGTATTGATATTAGTGGCCCCATCATAGATACTGTGCTCAACTTTTGCATTGTCCACATATACTTCTATTTTAACTTTTTAAAGATTTCCAAGATGTGCCAAAATTGACAATTTGGTTTTGGTAAGAAATTAAGATTTTAATATGGTTATGAAATAAATTTTATTCCCCTTATGCTTTTTCAATTCTAAGATGTTTAATTCAATTTTAAAAACATTGTTGGAGGAATTTGTCTAAAACAAACGATTCATGCAAATCAGACAAGGGAAGATACTCATATATCATAATGTTTGATTTCAAAGTTTAATTTATTGTGGAGAAATTGTTTGAAGAATGCTTCTAAATGATTTTTTTTTACAATTATTTGAAGTTTACATTTTTTCTTTTTGAATTGATAATATGTAGAAGTTACATTTCAATCTAAGATATAATAGGAGCAAAGTGTCTGTCTTTACTCATATATTATAATGTCCAATTTCAAAGCTTTATTGCGGATAAATTATTTGAAGAATGCTTCTAAATGATTTTTTTACAATTATTTGAAATTTACATTTTTTCTTTTTGAATTGATTATATATAGAAGTTAAACCTAAGATATAATAAGAGCAAAGTGTCTGTCTTTTTCATGAAGTGTGGCTCACCTCGTGGATTATGGGTGCAATAATTCTTCTAACTATTTAGAGAATCCTACAAAATATAATGGCTTCCATCCTTCCTTAAATATCCTTTACATATTGGTGTACAAGGAAGAAAATACCACTCAAATCTAAATATTTATGAGGTATTATGCATAATTATTATATCTAAATGTAATTAATGAAATAAATGTTCTACATAAAAGGGGGTATATAGTAGATGCAAAGAAAGAAAGTGAAACCTTATTTCTAATTCAAGGTGCAATTAGGAGATAATCTTATAAAAGGAATAGATTTCATTTGTTGTCTAGCTAAATGTTCAAGAATAGTTGTCAAATAGACAAGTCTAGACCATTAGGTACTACAACAATTTGATGCTTGATTGATTCAAAGATTGAAATGACTTGTGCACAAAAAAATATAAATTAACTATTAGGACATACTTATATATTTATGATTGGACCAAAGAAAATATAAAATAAAGAAAAAATCACAAATTAAGTACTTTTATTTTTTATGTTACATTATATATTATGATTTGATAAAACCCGAGAGGCCAGAACCATTACCTAACAGCCAACAAGGTGAACAAGCGAGAGGAACTCAAAAGAAGTGAGACCACTAAAACCCAAAAATGAGAAGACTCTTTTTTTGCAAACAAAGCTTTTGATTGGAGTAGCAAACCTTGCATCATGCCACGGAAGCTCTTGCCAGCAACCCCTTATGTCCTACCTTGCAAGTTCACAAATTGTTGACAGTTATGTCACCCATGGTGCCCAAATCAAGGCTAGGCTTCACTGGCTTAAATTGGGAGATTGTGCATCCAAAGAATTTTTCTTGGCTCTTAGAGCTCATCTCTCCTCACCTGGTATTAAGTGCATTAAATATGGCCAAATGGTTCTCTTTGAGCTACTGGATATCCTTTAATCCTTTATCAGACATTATGAGAAGGTGTTTTCTACTCAGCAAATTTTTCCTAAATGTAATAGGGCCTTTATGGATTCTCTCTCTATTGTTCCCTCTCGGCTCTCTAGGTCTCAAAAGATTTTTTGTGATCAAACCCTTACCCTTGAAGATCTTGAGGTGGTTGTTTTCTCCATGGTCAATGAAAATGCCATGGGTTGTTATGGCTTCCCCTGTGAATTTTACAAATACCTTTGGCCTTATGTTGGCTTAGGCGTTCATAAAGTCTATCTTGAAGCCTTGCATTCTCAATCTCTTGGTCAACTCATTAACAAAGGGAACATCAAGTTCATCCCTAAGGCAGGGGACCTTAAGGATAACTGCAATTGGGATCCCATCACTTTACTCAATGTCTCTTACAAGATTATTGCTAAAGCACTAGCTCTCAAGATTCGGCATCTCCTCCCTCAAATTGTTAGACTTGAGCAGACAAGTTTTATCATGTCCATATTCATTCTGGATAATATCATTGTTGTTTGGGAAGGTGTGGGTGGGCTCGCCACTCCAAATAGAATTCCATCTCTATCATGATGGACTTTGTTGAAGCTTATGATCATATTGAATGGCCTTTTATTCTTCTATTCTCCAGGCCTTAGGGTTTGGACCTCGGTTCATTCAAATAGTGCAAATGCTCTTTAGAGACTCCTCAGCTTGTATCACCATCAATGACCGACAATCTTTGGCTTTTGGCTTATTTTGCTCCACTCAAAGCCAATGCTATCCATTGGCTCCCTCATTATATGTGTTGGCTACAAAAGGTTTTTGTTACCTTCTCATAGATACTATTTTTGCTAGGCACGTCAGGGAGATTTCCCTACTTGAGTCACCTTCTCAGCTTGTCAATGGCCATTTTACAGATGATTCATTCCTCACCCTTATTGAAGATGAAGATAATGTTCGTGAAGCTTTGCAATGCCTTGATACTTTTTGTTTGGCTTCTAGGTTGATGATTCAATGGCAAAAAACCTAGTTTTATAGGCAATTCTTTCTCCCAGCCTCTAATTAGATTCTCCAATATGGGTGGAAATGGATTCAACATGGGGAAATCTTTCAATTTTTGGGCATTTCCTTTGCCTTCCAGGGTTCTCCTATGGACTTGTGGAATGTGGTTCTTGCTAGAATTGAGAAAAAAATGTCTTTCTAGATTACTAAGCCACTTTCGTTGGCTGGTAAATTCCAAATTTGTTCTAAAGTTCTTGTTGCTACCTATGTGTACTACTCTTCCTATTGGGCCCCCTTGAAAGCTTCTTACCATAAGATTAAGAAGCTTCTTCAAGGTTTTTTGTGGGCTTCAATAGTGGACCATCTTGGATTTCACAGAGTTTCCTGGGAGTATTGTTGTCTCCCTAGGGAGTTCGGGGGGTTAGCCTTATTTCTACCCAGAAGTAGAGTCTTGCGTTATGCGCAAAATAGGTTATTTGGGCCATCACTGATGATGAAGCCTAGAAAGTTCTTCTCAAAAATAACATTTCTACCAAATATCTAGCTAATAGACCCTCGTGGAAGGGGTTCAACTTTCAAACCCTTCTTGTCATGAAAGACAAAGTGCATATTGAAGGTACTTTTATTGACAAAAACATTTGGTGTGCCTAGGAAGCTGTCAAACCCTAGCTTCGTTGGGATGGAGTTGGATTTAAGGATGATCTTTCTTTCAATCATCATAATATTTGGTGGTCGTTGCTCTTTCAAATTCAAGGGCTTCATTTAGCCCGCATTCCTAGGGTTAGTGTTCTATGTTCTCACAAACATGGCATTCACACCCCTAGGGACTTTTTCTCTACATCTACCATGCAACTTCATTCTTGGGAGGACATGCAAGTTTTGTTTCGACTTGCTCCACTAGATCAACAAACATTTGACCTTGTCTTGTCAGCTTTGCCTCTAAATATGCTACACAAGTTGGACATTCAATCTATCAAACCCTGGTGGAAAGATTGGCATTGGTTTTCCAACACACACTTTTGCAATTATAAGCCTAGGTTGGGTTACCACTATCTCATGCCTCATTTTCCTATGGTTTTGGCTTTGAATCTCTAGTGGCATTTGTAGTCACCATAGCACATATGGCATCATAGATTTCAAACTATTTGGTCTGCCATTGTTGAACCTAAGCTAACTCACTTTTCATGGTGTATTCTTTTCCAAGGCTTGCCATTGGGAGCTCGACTGTAGCACTTGGGAGTTCCTAACCTTCATGTCCCATTTTGTGGTCAGCCACAATCTTTCACTCACCTTTTTTAGTTTTGTTGATGAGCTCAACATTTGTGGAATTGGATTCATGACTTTTTAAAGCCTTTTTGGCTTGAGCCTTTCACTTGGCATATGTCTCTTCTAGAGGACTCCCCTCGAATTGACTTCAAATTCACATACACTTGGCATGCTTTCAAGGTGGAAATCCTCTTCACATTATGGAAGCATAGAATGTTGTTTTATTTTCTCACAATTCTATTGATATTTCGTTCACTTTTTACTAAAGCATATATTTATAATAATGTGATGCTTCAGATTCAAGTGTAAGCCAACAAGGTTGCACTCGAGGTGGCCCACTTGCAAGTGTTCCTTGATCATTGGGTAAATAACCCTTGTACGGTGACATGATTACCTTCAGACCCTTTTGCCTCCCATGACCAATGTCCTCCCTGTGACCATTCTCTACCCCGAGGCCAGTGGTGTAGCCACAACTTTTCTTCTCATCGTTCATAGCCACTATGGGCCCAGTTTCCTTACCGCTAGTTTGACGGTGGTAGCAACTTCAATCAACATTGCTCAGCCTCTCTGCCACATGGTGGCTTTTCCTTCGAGTGGGGTATGAGGGGTGTTGACTTTTCGACTAGTGGTGGTTCTGGCTAGCTGGATACTAGCAGAGATAATACTTGGCTCAACTCTTCCAAAGGGTTCCCACAGCTTTCTTTGGCTGTTTCCCCAACCAAGAAGTAAAAGGAGAATGAAGAGATAGCTACTAGTGAAGGGTGGTCCTTCCTGAATGAAAACCCTGACCCCACTAATGTATAGGGTCCCAAGGATCATCACGATCCATTGATGCCTCTTGCTACCATTCCTTTAGCCGCTTAGCGGTTTTCTTTTAGCTATTTTTGTTTTCGGGCGCTGCCCATATTTTTTTAATGTTTTAGTGCTATTTTCGGGCACTACCCCTATGACTCCTGAGGATCGATCTTACATCCCTGTACTTGTTTGTGGATAATATACTTTTATTTAAATTTTAATGAAAATGCCTATTCATAAAAAAAATATTTTTAAAAATTTGTTTGACTTGATTTGGCCCTTTTTTCATTTAAAAAGAATAATGTAATTTAATTATTTATTCTTCTCTAGACAAATGTGTTGATTGCCCCTTATGATGTTGGCTACTCCCTTAAGTATTTTTTTAACATAAGATTTGTTTTAATATAAAAAATTGTTCTACTTTGAATTTGTCTCCAAAAAATATAGAGCATAAAACAAAGATGATGCGGGAAGGTAAGTCAATTAGTGCTGACTATCCTGTTTCTTCTGCGAAGCTTCAGATCCAACGCCTTTTCTAGTACGTTCTGTATGCCAAGTTCATGTGTAACTGCACTTTAAACATTGAATCTCGACTTACACGTTTCGCTAATGTAGTGTCCTCCAAATATTGGAATTAGCATACTATACATTACATTTCCCACTATAGTTTTCATAATAGTGATGCACACAATGATCCAAAAATTTAACATAACTTTTAAAGAGATATTTGTAAATGAACACTCGCCTTGTCCCATCAAATAAAACTCACACACACATATATCTTTATATTATTTTACTTTGATGAATAAGTAATAACTTCAATAATGATACACTTAATTATAATAAAAGATTTGAGCATATAACCCCTCTAAAAAAATTCAAATACCTAAAGTGCATATCCCTTTAAAAATAAATAAACAAACTTTTCATAAAATAAAATAAGTCAAATGACTTTTACATGACACATATGTGTCATAGGTTAAGACATAAAACTATTAAAGATATGGAAAGGTATGAATTTAAAAGGATGATGCATTAAAAGAACATAAAATTTTAGGTGAAATTCAAATGCAAGAAAACTTCTAGATGTACTCTTCTCTTTATATGGCCTACACACTTCACATGGCATACAATATACCTTCACTCACAAATAGCAAGTAAAAAGGAGGCCTCAAAATAAATTATTGTAGATGCATTCCCATTACTTTAGTGATCTCTTAAATGTTGCACATACATGATCTAAATAGTAGCTCAATGATTATCTACATTTTTCATCAACAAAGTAGAAAGAAGTAATTCATTTCAAAATATATTATGAAGGATTTTTTTTCTTATGTTTCAATATTGAAGAATGCATGCATTATGAAGTTTACATTTTGATGATAGGAAAGGATTTGATTTAAACTCAATCAAAATTATTGTCTAGATAGTTTGAGAGTCTTAAGTATCTCAAAAAAATATACTCTTTTGAGTGTCATTAAACACCTTGATGGAGCCTATGGATGCATATCGGTATGACCATCGTCCAATAATTTAGGAGATCTATGATTCAATGGTTTGGAAAGGTTGTAATCTAGATATTCAAAAATTGAGCTAGAGAGCTACACCTTTCCAAAGGTTATGAAGTAGCTTGATGGAGATTTTGTTGATACATAATTTTTCTTTGAATTTTTTTTTTCTAAAAAAAAATATTTGTTTGTTTTGACCAACATGTTTTGTTTGTTTGAAATATAAATCTTAAAAAGAGATGTTAGAATAATAAGCTTTACATATAACAATAAAATCACCTTACTAAATTTTAACATATTATTATTAAAATAATTAATTACATTCAAATAACTAGAAAAATTATGTTTAAGACACTTTATAAAGAACATATTCTAAAACATTAAAAAATAACTCAATGATATAATCATTATTCATAATTTTACTCTTCGATTATCTAGAAGACCAACTAGAAAGTCTATGTCAGAAAGATAATTAACACATTAAGTCCAAAGAACATAATTGCTGTGTTGAAACTTTTGTGTGTTGTACTATTTATTATATAAAAAGGAACAAACAAAGTTAAGTCAAGAAAGGCAGCTAAGAAGATAAGCCAAATGGAAATTATTGCTGTGTTCCATGTGGAATTGTTGTGTCCTTTCTCATGGAAAGCTCCTCGAAGATGCAAAGTCGGTTACTCTTTATGAGGCTACGAAGAAGCTAATTTTATGAAGAACAGTAGGCTATCAGCTTTCTGAAGAGGTTTTAATGCCTGTGAATCAAAATTTGGAGGATCGCTATAAACGGTTGGCGCAAATTTTGCATCCAGCTATCTTTTCTGTAAGACTTTAGTTTGTTTGATCATATAACAGTTTAATAAGGTGTGCTATATCTTTTATTAATTATCTTTCTCCTCAAATTTTTCAGCCTGATTGATAGAGCCCTTTAATAGCACCAAAATGAGTAATTCTTTAACCAGTTCGGCTCCCAACAACCAAATCCCATGTACTGTTAGTCACAAACATTCTCCTACGACTGGTCTCTCCAGCCTATCCCTCTAGCTCAGATGCTAGATCTTTACATTGACACTCCTTGGTGTCTTCTTCTTGAGTCTTCAACTCTAAGATACATTTCTGAGATTCTTCAAGGCATTTTATCAACTGGTTTTGCTCCACAACAACAACATTCTTGAATAGCTTGTATTCATTTCTTACTCTTTTGAGTTATTCAAGTGCATTTACAAGCTCTCCTTCAAGATCAACTTTTGTTTCCTCTTCTTCCTCACTTTCACTATCACTACCAAACACATCTTGCTGGTAGGAGTGATCTGGATGATCATTCTCAGATATGTGCCTCTCATCTTCTGATTCTTGAGCCATGAAGAGGTGGGTACCTTCATCATCATTGTTGCAGCTGCTAGCAGATCTACCTTCATCATCTATAGATACATGAGATGCATTTCTCAAACTATCTTCACAAGCCAGTTGCAGTAGTATGCTCATTTCCATAGAGGTTCTTCAATCTATCCCATATGTTTTTTGCAGATCTGCTTATGAGGAAACATCATCAGATAAACCACAGAGTATAGCCTTCATTTCCGCATCATTACATTGGTTTCTTCTTTCTACATTTGAATCGATGGGAGGACTGACTTTACTAGGGTAGGCATTTACGACAAACATCCAAACATCATAACCTAGAGAGGATAAGTGAACTTCCATTCTACAACTCCAAATGGAATAGTTAGACCCATTAAACACCAGAGCTGGTATTGACACTAAACATACCATTGTGTCCTTAAGCCAGAATCTACCCAAGCTAGAGAAAGCTCGTCTGATTGGGAACCTAGGCTCTGATACCGATTGTTAGACACAATGTACCATTGAGAGGGGGGTGAATCAGTGGTTCTCAATCTTTTCCCTTTAATTGTCCTATGTGAGTATACCGGTTATCAGATCTAACTCAATGTAGACTTACCGGTTAGAGGGGAGACCAACACAAATGCAATCACACACAAAGGGACATCACATAACACCAACATATATGAGGAAAACCTAAGATGGGAAAAAAATCAGTGAGAAATGCTGCTGGAGACTACTACTCCAATCCAGCCTCACAATGAATCTCTGATTATAATGTTGAGGGCACCAACCCAAGCAGCACCAACCCCTAATTTAGGGCACCAACCCAAGGAGCTACAACCCCTGCACCGAGCTATAAATCAGTGAATACAAAACATAATCATTTACTAATTAATAACCTTGTTACAAATGGATTTTGTAACACTTCTTCAAATTTCTCTGTTGGATCTCTTGTCCAGTTCACTGCCAGTTCTCTACCTCACCATTTTACTGCTGCAACCTTATCTCCTGCTGCAACCTTGTCAGTTTAGTCTCTTCTCCTTAGGGATAACTTTAAGAAAGCCCCCCCCCCCCCGGGCAACTGTGTAAAATCCTGGCGAATCAGACATTATTTTCGGGGGGAAATTTTCATATTAATGGGCAAAAAAAATTTATTTTGTATTGGTGATTTTTTTTCTAGGGTACAAAAATTCCATAAATTTCTGGCGAATAATACCTTGTTCTATGGGGAAAATATTTATTGTGGGAGGCGAATAATTTTTGTTAAAAGGAACAAATATATAATTGTATGAGCGAAAAATTTTACTCCGAAGGAAAAATTATTTAAAAGTATTGGTGATTTTTATCCACCGCTTGAAAATTATTTAAATGTATGGGTGATTTTTTTCCACCGCTTGAAAATTATTTAATTTGTTTTGGTGAATGTTTTGTTATTTACGGTACAATATATAATTTATTGGCGATTTCATGAATTCATTGCCATTAATAGACAAGGCACATCACATCACATCAGTACATCACATCACATAATACATTGAGTCCGGACTCTGCACGATGTATCAATAAGCATAGCCTCTTTGACACGTGAAGGGTGACACATACCTAAAATCTATCAATGATTTTAAACCGTTTGATGATCATAGATCAATGGCTGAAGTTTTATTTCGGCCCAATTTTCTGAAGAGAACATAGCTCACCAGAAAGTGCCTGGATGGGAATTGGATTTAATAGACACATATCAAATTTTTGCTTGCCCACGACTTCCAATGTGATACTTGCCAATTTGGTACTGGTTCATAGCTGTTTCCATTTTCGCACAATAGTGCATTTATGGGAAATATTTGCAGAGATACGAAAGATTTAAAATTTTTTTATAGCAGTTAATACGGTTAAAGAAGTAATTATTACAATCAAGAGCTTCAACAATATATATACGATCTCTACTTCTTTCATCTTCAATTAGCCTTTGCCATTTGGTAGATAAATCATCGGAGCTCCAGCTCATGGTATTTTAGGTTTATAGGCTCAGGTTGTTTAATTTGTTAATCTATTTTCTCAAGATGGACACCCCCATCCACTTGAGAAGCATTTCTATAGAGGACCAGAGGGCCTTTCTAGGCTCCGTTAGAGACCCAACCCTCCAATCAGTTTGGAATGAGGTTAGGTCGTTCACCAATGAGGCTATGTGGATGGTGTTGGGCAAAGAGTTTTTGTGAAACGAAAATAGGTACCATATTAACACGGACATTACATCCCGCTTCTTATCGTCTCTTCTGGACCTGGGAGGAGACAAGGTGGATATGTTGATGCTGTTGAGGAAGGTTTGTAAGGAAGACTTCCTTGGAGACGATATTACTCTTGTCATCCTTGCAGAAGTAGGGGTTGGGATCCCTTGGGCGAGTGAATTATCCAAGCTTCTCCTCCCTGACCAAGCAGTGCCAGTGGCTAGGCAACCGTTTCTCCTAAACCTGAATGCGGAGCAGCTGATGCGTCATAGAAAATGGGCGTGGATTGGCAGGGACTTCCTTCGGAAATGGTTCCTCCTGGACTGCTTTCCAAACTACATGTGGCTTGAAGAATCCTCTCAGCTTATGCTGTCTGAAGAATTCTACATGGAAGGAGGGCCATATTCTTAGGGCAAAATTGTAAACAATTCCACTACTTGTGCCCTAGCCCCGCCCCCTTGTAGTTTTTTTTCCTATGTCCTCGAACCCTAACAGGCTCAGTGCCAGTGGCTCACTCATTTTGGCTTTTAAGTTTTTGGGGGACTCAAGTCTCAAACGAAAAAATTATAAATTTCAAAAGCATAAATATTAATGATAATTTTTCAAATTCCAGTTTGTTTCAGTTTGCCTCTTACAGTCTTATGGATATAAAAATGCTTTCTATGATTCTATTTCATTTTTATTAATTATTTTCTTTCAAATGCTTTTTGTATATGAGCTACGTTATCTCAATTTTTTTTTAAAATAATGGAAATAAATTTAATACTGTGATCTTTTTTATGTAATGCTATAAAAAGAAAATTTAGTTCATTCCATTAATTATTTGTACATTGATTATGGTTGATTATAATTTTATAAATATATAGTCATTCAAAATACAAAATTTCAAAAGTTTCAAGATACAAAAGTTTATCGGTAAAGGATTTTTCATTCTATTAATTCAAAAGTTTCAAGATACAAAATTTGCAGTCATTCATGCATAAACGCAGATAGAGAGAAAACCATACTACCCACAGCTTATAACAAATAGACAAAAAAACTAGTTCATTGCCGGTAGGCCGCTCACTCAGTCTCACTATCCCCCTAGGTTGCCTCCTCCCAGTCCCTTCCCTCCTCGGAGGTCGATGCTTTGGCTTTCCCTTTTGTAGCTTTAGCTTTCATTTTTGCAATGTAGTTTAGGCACCCGAAGTCGGGGTCGCCCTCCAAGCTTACCAGTAGCTGTATGGCCCTTCCTTCTTCAGCCCTATCTCTCAATTCCCTACCAACCTCCATCCTTGCCACCACATGCAAAGCCTTTAGGACTTCAGCCATCCTAGTTAATTTCATAAAGAGTTTCATCGCTTCCCACCCCACTTGGGCACGTTCATGACACTGGTATTTTATTTCATCCTCTGGGCCATGAATAAAAGGAAGTAATTCGTCCTAGTCATCCCCTTCCTTAATTCGAATGCCAACTCCTAGCACCACCCACTCCAAGATTGAATCCAGGTTAATCAAAAAATCCCCATCAATCAATTTGACCAATGTGAGTTTTACCTTTTCCACCTTCGGTTCGAATTCACAGGCCCATGCCAGAATCAGAGAGTAAACCTCCATGTTAGTTCGATACCGATTATTGATATGTGCCACCTCCTTCGCAAGCATCAGTCAAGCTATCGCCCACAACTTCTCCTCCTTAAACCTGAACAGTCCTTGCATTTGTTTATTAGATACTTTGCCAAAAAAGGGAACCAACTTCTTGTTTGTTTGAAGTGTGAAATTGGCCTCCATGGTCACCTACAATTTCAAAAGCACTTCCTGCAAAAAATGTCTTACAAAAGCTACGATTCTACAAACTACAAATTTGTTCTGCTTCAAAGCAAAAACTGGTACATAGATCAAAAGGTAATAAATTCTGCCTCCATCTTATAGGTCGGGTAATGAATGTGCATGATAAGGCATTAACGCCATGAGATAAAGAAAAAGATTTCCTGCCATCCTCCCCTTCCTCCGTTCGTGTGACATGCCGCAAACAACTCCTTCTGCAACAATTAATTGCCACCTTGGCATTTGTACTTTCCAAATTTGCTTGCCTTAACAGGTTGAGGACTGCACATTTTTTTAAATTAATACACTAAATTTATTTTGAACTTTTATATATATTTTTAAACTATTTTTTAAAATTATATATCGTAAACATATTTTCAAAGAATTTTGTTAAACTTTAAATTAATATTTTAGATTTAATATTGAATGTTTTCTTTTTTATATTAAACTTTTACCTTTCAAATTGTATATCAAAATTTATATTTATATTTAGTTATTTGTTTTAATCTAGAAACTAAGTTTCATGTTTTATACTATTTTTGAATTTCAAATTTTTACAAATAATATTATCATTATATTTAATAGTTATCTCAAACTATTCCACATCTTTAATTACAAATAATATTAACATTATATTTAATAGTTATCTCAAACTATTGCACATCTTTAAAATTTAAATGTCTCTTATTATGGGATCGACAACATCTGACACAAAAGTGACACGAGTATGGTGATGTGCTAGAAAAATGGCAGAAGTCGTGGGATCCACTACATCTGAAAAAAGGTACCATCGACCGTCGGATGAACAAAGATCAACGACCTAGGGTGGATTTCGGGGCGAATGTGGGAAGTGAATAGCTTTCTGAGAACTTTGCTTGGAAAAGTGACACGAGTATGGTGACGTGCCCAAAAATTGGCAAAAGTCATGGGACCCACAACAACTAACAACATGTACCATCGTCCGTTGGATGAGCAAAGATCAACGGCTTAGGGTGGATTTCGGCCCGAATGTGGGAAGTGAACACATTTGGGAGAACTTCACTTGGAATTGAAACGTTTTATATTTAATTAAATATAATTAAATCTATAAAGCACTTTTTCGGGTGGAAGTTTAAAATTATTAAACAGACTTAAAAAATAGACCCGTAAAGTCACAACACGTACCTTGGTCCCTCATCTATTGGAGGAGCAAAGATCAACGACTTAGGGTGGATTTCAGCCCGAATGTGGGAAGTGAACACATTTGGGAGAGCTTCACCTGGAATTGAACATATTACATTTAATGTACTCAAAATTTATACTAAAGTAGTGAATGTTTTGTCCTTCGGGATCAAATAGTTATTAATAATAATTAATAAAATTACAACATGATTCTTAATGTCCTCGTAATTTATACTGAAGTAATGAATGTTTTGTCCTTCGGCATCAAATAGTTATTAATAGTAATTGATAAAATTACAACATGATTCTAGATATTTTGCCCTTTAGGTTTTACTTTTCTACTTTTCAGAGTTTTCAAAATAAGAGACTCATAAATCATAAGCGTCTTTCATTTCATGGACAAACTTGTAAATCGAGGGAGATTCAGAAACAACTACTAGATTGAGGAATGCAAGTTGCAATAGAGACTGTCTGCGCCAATCTAGTGAAATAGAAATTCCAATTTCCGGGTAAAATCTAGAACACCTACATCTTGCCTTTTTTGCTTTTGTTAATCTTGTGTTCCAATTTGAGGGTTAGCATTTTTAGGTTTTTATCTAGCATTATTTTGAATTATTAACAATAATAGTGATGGGGAAAATAGGAAGCAGTAGTTCAACAAGAAGCCAAGTGAAAAACAAAATATACCTAACCAAACTGGTTAAAACACCAGGTTTCGCTGATGAATACCATGATATTTATGACCTTGCTATCCATGGTGAAAAGCGTATCATAGATATTAGATATACATTGTCTAGTAAGGCGACAGATGCATCCAAGGCAAAATTTACTATTTTCAACCCAATGTTAAAACAAAAATCAAATAAAATCGCATCGTGGGATGTTGGATTGGGAAGCATGGTGTTACCTGAAGTATTCCCTTGCCTTGATTTTGTCATGGTCTGTGCCAAAAATTATGATGAAGATAAAAAAACAATTGTTAATAAAAGTACAAAAGAGGAAATTCTATCCATAAATGAGGGAGAATTTTCTCGTTTGTTGAACCTAGGATTTGAAGCCCAAAACTCAAACATCCAAATTGACCTTGAAAAGTTGGTAGGGAATTATGAGAGTTTCTATCCAAGTCATAGAGATTCATTTATCAAAGCTCTAATAAAGAGTGGTACTGGTATTGTGTTAGATCAGAATCATAAGCCTCCTTATGATTCTAACATTTTTGTTCCATGGGTTGGGGATACTATTTCCTTGCTGTCATTTTGCCTGGGATTGGAAAATGATAGGGAAGTGGGTGCAAGCCTTCTTGAAATGATTTATAATATCCATTATGCAGGTCAGCCAGTAAGATATAATTTTATTGAGCACATTGTAAAATCCATGCAAAAACAATTACTAATGATAAAAAAAGGTTCTTGTTAGACATTTAGGTTCTCATCCTACTTGTTCTATCTCCTTCTATCCAAGTATCATGCGATATTCAAGACCGACAAGCTTCCATTGATGAGAAGACTGGGAAGAGAACAAAGTGTCCAATATATGATTGGACACCAAAGATAAGGATGCATGATAATAGAAAGAACTACAACCATTTTGTAGACTTCTTTTTGGCACCAATATATAACGAAATTACAAGCACTCCAATGCCTAGGTTGCCTATGTCTTGTTGAGATTGCATTCAACTCGGAAGTCAAATAGAATTGGTTGACTGGTTCTTCATGGAAGAATTCACTGTGTTAAGGTTTTATGGATCGGCAGTAAAACCATACATACTTCCAATACATATGACAGAGAGGGTATTTGCATTAGAGTATGTACGACAATTGGAGAGCACATATAGGCACTTCCATGGTCAGCAAAAGAAGAGCATATTTCCTTCCTTTCCTTTCTCATGTGGAGGGTTCACATTTGAGAGAAAAGCATTCAATGTGGCACATTATTTTTTGACAGTTTTTAACTTTGGTGATGAGGGTCTCTGGTAGTATGATCCAATTGGTGTAGTTCAAGAAAGGCTTAAGAAAAATGGGAACTCTTTAGTGTTATGTCAACATGAAAGTAAACCATTGCTAGAAAAGCTTAGAAACATGGACTCCTTAGATGAGGTTAAAAAAAAGATGGAGAAAATTGCAGCTGACATTAACATTTCAATAGAAGAAATTTCATCACAAATTATGGCATTGCAAATGCACACATAGAGGACAACAAAGGAGGCCCAGGGCATCCAAAATAGGAGGTCCTATAATTTCTACCTTAAATCTGCTAATCCATCTAAGAAATCTATTCCCAAATCAATTTTGCATGAATGTAAAGAGAATTATTGGACTCAAACCAAAATAAATGATTTTTGGACTATGAGGAAGAATCTCGGTGAACCAAAGACAAGTGCAAAATTTGAGAGCATCGACGAGGATGCAGAGTTTAGCAAATTGTGGGATATGGATCATGGCAGGACTGAAGATGATGATGAGCATGAGGTTACTGTTGAGCCCCCTCCAACAACTACTACAGTCCCAAAAATATTAGGTGGAGTCAATGAGTCCATGAAAGAAAAATATAGCAAAGGGGCAAACCTTGTGGAAAAAAAGGGTTTTGAAGGTGGTGGTCTAGGTGCTAGAGGAGAGGGCATTTGGTATCCACTTTAGGTACAAATTCCATCATAGTCAAAATCAAAAGGTCATCTTAAACTAGTCATTGGACTTGATTCTCCAGATTCATCACGGATAGGTACTACTCATTACCCTCAGGGTCCACCTACATTTGTTTCAGGTTCAAATCCACAACCACTACCACATCATGGTATTCCCATTGGTGGTGAATCAAGTGCCACTACCACTGGTGGGGAATACGGGGATAGTATTCCTATTATTGTTCAGTCAAGTGCCGCTATGATTGGTGGGGTTGGCATGGATACTACTACTGATACTAGTTGTCTTGGTGTTGGACAAGGGCAACAACAAAATATCTCTCACAAGAGGCTACTAGAGGTAGATACTCAATCTCATACTATTGAGAATCCTATATCAAGTGTCACTGACACTACAAATCAATCATTTGCAGCTTCAGATCACACACCTCAAAAGACTATGAAAACTACACATGAAAGTGTCAGTGGGAGTGGGACATCATCAGGAACTGTTGTTGGTAATCCTGGTCAAGCATTAGTTAAAACCACATGAATAAGTGGAACTGGAGCCTATGGTATTCCTATGTCACCTTTCAAACATTCAATTGCTTCAGCAAGCCCAGATTTTTAATTTCATGATTACTATGAAAAATATGAACACACAACAAAAGCAAATAAAGAAAAAAAGAAAGCATTTCATAGGGTTTTCGTGTCTGAAGTTGTAAATGAACAACTTGCAAGGAACATGGTATTTCCAACATATGAACCACATAAAGATTTCTGGAATTCATCCAACCATTTACAACTCTAAATTCGGTGTTGGATGAAACAGTGATGTCAAGTAAATCTTCTAAATATGGAATGTTGACAAAGTTGGAGTTGACTTTCCATAGTTTACAGAATATTGACCTTCCATCAGACGAATAGTGGAGCACCCTACAAAAACTGGCACATAATTCTTAAGAATCATAGTATGTATTGCACAATTTTCTTCTTTTACTCTAAATTTCAAGGTTTTATGTTTTTTTCTGTTTTTTATTTTGCTAATCCAGCCTATGAATCTATGATGCACTCGCTATTGCTATTTTGCTAATCCAGCCTATAAATCTATTTTATGAATAGGAAAAAAACAACACTCGCTATTGCTATTTTGCTAATCCAGCCTATGAATCTATGATGCATAGTGAAAAACTTCAGCCAGTAAATTTGTATTCTCAAATTCTCCCTTGCTTTAACATTTATGCATTTCTCTATTTTTTATTAGTAGGTTTTAGGCACTGCCATTATCTATGTTTAATTTTTCATGGTGTGAATTAATATTTAATTTTGAACTCTATTTTTTGAACAAGAGACATCAAACATGTAGCAGATGTTAAATTGCTAATACGGCCTGTGATGGCCATATAAATATGTGTTGAGTTTGTGATTTTGATGTTCAGTCTTCACATGTTGCAAACTTGCAATTCAACCTGAAGCTGTTGTTGCTCCCTTGTTTCTATAAAAGGGAATTCAGGGTCATTTGCAAAGGGTTTTGAAACTTTGTATTCACTTTTGCATGGACATTGGAGAATCACACAAGAGCTATTGTTGCTCTCTTGTTTCTATAAAAGGGAATTCAGGGTCATTTGCAAAGGGTTTTGAAACTTTGTATTCACTTTTGCAATTTGCATGGAGAATCACACAGATTGGTGTATTACTATTGAATGAATTGTATCATATGGCTATATTTTGAAAGAATTAATAAAAATATAAGTTCTCGACATGTGTATTACTATTGGATGAATTGTATCATATGGTTCTGAAATGTATCACACAGATTTGAGACTCAAACATGTATATATAAACAATAAACATCTCTGTATCAATAAACACATTATGGTTTTTTTTTATTATGCTATTTTAAATCTAGAAATAGAAAGTTGAAATATACAATTACAAATCAATATTAAATTCTAATTGCAAAAAGTAATATGCTTTTGTAATATGAATGATGAGATACAGTAATAAGATTAATAAATACCAATCTCTTACAGTTGCCATTCGTCCTCATCAAATTCAAAGCTTTCTTGATTCTTGTCTGTGGTTTGAGTTTCTTCACTCCGAGTCTGCATACCTTCGCCGAACTACATCTCAATGCTGCCAGTAGGTGACGGTCTAGTACATGGGGCAATAGTCCCACTGGCACTTTGGTTTGAAGTGTTGCCCAAACCTCTTCTTTCACATTTGGACCTCTAGATTTGCAGTGCCCTATCGTAAGGAAAAGTGTGGACATCATACCTAGATGTATAGAGCCTCAAGGAATTTTCCAAATTTTTGTCTAGTTTGTTTCTTAGCTTTGATTTTAGGAACCCCAAAGCACTGAAAACTCTCTCATCTTCCACCGAACCCAATATCATGGTAAGACATAAATCAACAAGCTTCACATATTCTAGCATTGAATCACACAACATTTTGTTCTCAGCTATAGTTTTTCAAAGCCTTGTTACTGATCCCTCTTCGCGGGGGTTCTCCATTTTGGCCTATTGTTCTCTCATAGTGTATGCAAAATGAGATGATTTCTCTCAAAGATGAGTTTCATCTAATATTCCATTTATAGTTACTCCATTCAATTCTCTGGATATGCAAAATTGTTTTATCAAAGTCAGTAGCTTACTTCAAAAATCAGCTGCACTATTGAGGCTCCAATAATGAGGAAACACGATAGACATGGCTTCGAGTAGGTTGTCAGGAGGGAATCTGCTTCTAATTTGTGAGGAAAGATCATACACAATTTTCTTCACAGAAGTAGTTACAGTCTCAACAATCTTGTCGAAATCTTCCCTTGTAACTCTTGCTAGTTGCTTCCTGGGGTGCTTTCTTGGTTCCTCGAGGTCGACCGTGGCATAGAAGTTCATTGGTATCTCAACTCCCCATACATTGGAACATACCTCCTCGTCTTCACCGATTTGTAAAAAGTTATCAGGATTGTTCAAATCTGTGAGTGTCCACCACTTAACAAATTTTTCATCAGATAGTGTTGGTTGATTTTGATAGTTTGTCAAGGGTCATGCATGTCATCTTATGCACCGTAGCATATTCTGCAATATACAGAGCTCTTATTTGGGCAGCCTTCATAATATTCCTCATTTCCTCTAGCATGGGCAGAGGAGCTGCTAAAGTTAAGAGTGTCTCTAAATTACTTAACCTGCTAAGAAGTTCAAGAAATTTTGGTTGATCTGATTTGTCGCGAGTTGTGTGAAATAGTCCAATCAAGGATGGATATTCTGAAAACACTCAATGTGCTGGACCATCCAAAGAGATCCATCTGGTATCATTATCCTTGAGAAGCTTGTTCCCATCAGTTATTCCATCAGTAAAGTGTTAAAATTCCATAAATCGCTTGGGACTTCGATAGAAGTGTGAGTAGAGCTCTCTGATTAAAATTTCAATTTTTTTAACCGAAGCAAACTTGCTCACAATTCCAAAAGCTAGATTCATTCTATGAGCCATGCGGTGAATTGCAGTAATGTACGGTGCAAATGAAGTTTCAATCTTTGTACAAAGACCGTTCCTATGACCTTGCATTACTGAAGCTCCATCTACTCCAACACAAACCAATTTTTTGGCTACCGTCATGTCATCCATACTCCATATTCAATTAAACTTCTCTTTACTAGTTGAAATAAATTTTCCGTTGTCGCACTCTCCTTCATTTTAGCTACAGATAGTAGATGAGGTTGGCGGGTATGATTCTCTACAGTATAAACATGCATGCATACCCATGAAGTATTGTCTACTGCCATAACTTCATCTAAAGAAAATGCAATAAAGTTTGACTCTCTTATTTTTTCCTTTACATCTTCTTTTTCAACCTTAGCAAGACAACTTGCCCATTCCCATCCACTATTTACTGACCAGTGTCTATTAGGATAGTTAGGAACTTTCAAAAAGTGTAATAAACCACTAATTGATGGAAAATCTGTCATAGCATGCCCTCTACTCAAAATATAAAAAACAACGCTTAACTGAACAACTTTGCCCAGTTGTTCTATTTGCATTGCTTTTCCAAAAATAGCTTCAATAGAACCTTTAACTTCAGTAGGCTTCGTCTGCATTTTGTCATGAAAATAATACTCTTCGGCATTCCTCACATGTTTACATTCCTCCTTTGCTTTCCATCTTATCACTGATTTTTCAACCCTGTCTATCATTTGTTTTTCATAAACTTTACCCATATGCTTTTCTATGGTGTCAAATTTTAGCTGCAACCTAATTTCCTTGTTATGTTTCCAAGTGCAAATCTTACACCTACATTCTATTGGAGGCTCACCTTCAATTGGATTCTCCACTGGTTCAATGAATGGATACTTTGATACCCAATTAATTTGAAAATTCCTCACTGAGATATCCCACTCCCAATCCTTTTTTGATTGTGGTTCACCCTTTTTTGATATGGCTTTTCTTTTCCCCTTCCATGCATTATCATCAATGGCATTATCACCCAAGTCGATTATATCATTCCGGCTAACTTGGATATCTACCAGATAATCTTCTTCAAGATCATCCTGATCTGAGATATCAGGTTTAGTGCCATCTTCAACATGTGGTGTAGGTGGCGAATCTTGTACTTGTACTTGTGCTGATGTACCTTCTTGATTTTCACCAATGCCAAAGTATGAAGACAACGTTCTTCTTTTTGTTGGCCTCTCCTGGCCTTCCCCACATTCAGGTTTCCTACCCCTCTTCCTGTTTGACATCTCAAATGAAATAAAGGCTGCCAAAAAAATATCAATTTGTTGAAGAAGCAATAATAGACTATAATGTATAATATACCACTTCAAAAATATGATCGCTCACCTTTAGGTCACTAGTAGTCGCCAATGCAGTCAACAACAATGATTTTCCTTGGTCTGAAACTTCGCTATTGATTAGAATTCAGAGTCAAGAATCCACCAGATTGTGTTGAGATAGATCTGATCTTTGCATGTATTTATACCAATCCTTATATGGCAAATTCCATGGGAATTTTATATGGTATACAAATATTTGGTGAATCCCGCATAATTATAACACATCTTATGTAATTTTTGAGGTGATTATAGGTCATCCAAATATGACTTATGTAATTTTTGAGGCGATTATAGGTCATCCATTAAATTAGCGAATACAATATAGTTGGCGAAAGTTGGAGTGAATGGAGACACACGTTGGCGAGATGTCGGGCGAATTGGGTCCCCCTGGCTAACAAATCTTCACATGCCTATAGGCGAATTAAGGTCATCTATTAAGGCAACCTCGGAGAGTGTAGGCAAAAAAATTAAATTTACCATGTGTCCACCATATATTGTATTGGCGAAATCATCACATAGAAACATTTAATTGCATAAAACATATGGTGATCGAGCCGTGACTTTGACCAAAATTGATAATGTTCTGGCAACATGGCCACCCCCAGTCGATACAAAATATTCGCCATATCCCAGATCGTCGACGTGAAAAATTTGCCATTGGCGAATATTCACCACTAAAGTAAACTCTGCTTCTCCTTCTTTGCCAGTTCTCTCTGCTGGTTGGCTCTTCTCTCAACTGCTTTGGTACTTTCCACCACTGGTCTTGATAACTCAGTCAGCTATCTACCATCTGATTCTTGTCAGTCCTCAGCTTCCCTTCTTTGTAATCTGCTATGGCTCTTCTCTGTCAGTTTAGTCACCACCTGTTTCCTCCTATATCAGACTCAATGGCCGACTACCGGTTGAACTCTTCAAGCTGATTCTCTCTCACACTTAGTCTCTCCTCTGACTCTTGATGAGCACTTGATTGATTTTCTCTCTTTTGCAGCAGCATAACACTCTCCTTCAACAACCCACACAATATCTTTGGCTCTCATACATATATCCAGATTTTCCCGTCAAGATGTGAGTTTGAACTTGGCACCATTAGGGTTTATTCCACTGATTGTGAGGCATATCAAATCTGATATGATCTCGTTCTATACAAAGATAGACAACCTGCAAGCAATTAGGCATTACCTACCATATCTTCCTCCTTCCAATGCACGTTTGCTAAACTTAGCAAACACAAACATTCAATCGGCGAGACATAAGATCAATCACCATAAATGGTTCTACAGGTAGCATCACCAACCTCAAACTACACCTAGAACTCTACATTGATCGATGCATCCCATTGATCACCTCTGTTCGACCTTCCTCGAGCCGCACACCTTTGCAACACATCCCATGATTTACGAGGTCTACAATTAATATCAACCAACTCTGGAACAAACTCATTGGTGCACACTCCATCTACCATTGCATGCATGTCCACCACCTTGACTCCACATGGCACCTTTGTCGACATCGACCTTAGCTTGGACCTCTGTGTCAGCTAGACTTGATCACCGACAATCAACACACAACCAATCATTCTTTTTTGTCGGTTTACTAACCCTGCCAGTGTCTCAGCTTCCTTACTGGTTCTCATGCTCACTGGTAGCCATCCCGATGACACCATGTCATCAACCTTCAACTAATTCCATCTAAGGCATCTGCATACCGGTTGCACTCTCTCTCTGCAACTGCTCCACTTTGCCTTATTCACCATTGGAACAGATATCATCTCACTGGTTTGTCACGGTGAGAAATCCATCACTTCTTTACTCTTCCTTTTATGTCTCGGTGGCACAATATGCCAACACTTTGTGATCCGATGCACATCTCTGATTACATGCACCTGAGGCATCCTTTTGTTTCACATGCTAGATACGGTGTGAGCCTTCAAACACTTGCCTTTACCTCTTCTTCCTTATCTCACAGAACTAAGATGCATACTTTCCATAATAGGAGATAAGCTCCACTTATTGGTGGGAGTGAGTCCTTGTCATCTACATCCTGCAATGCACTGATGATCTAGTGTGGGTACATTCACTGTCAGTCATCTCTTCACATGGTGACTGCATCTCTATCCAGTGGGAGTCCTGTTGTTCTGCATCCACATAGCATACTGGTGACCTATACATCCTTCTTCATGAGCGTTGATGCGATTTAGGTAACATTCTGCCTCTTCATCACAAACAACAACTCAAGCACCTCGCTCATCCTATTTGTACACTGGTCATAAGTTTTCCGGTTGTCAACCACTCACTTGGTTAGTTTATCTTTTCCATGTCAACACATCACTTACCAATTGACATCTTCTCCTTACCGGTATCAGACTATACTAGTAACCTATCCATATCATCCACACAAGTCAAACACTAACTTGTGTACCAATGACTCTAGTGGTCATTCCTTTGAATGACATTCTTCTTCTTTACTGGTGACCTACAACACTGGTTGACATCAATGACTTCATGTCAACAATACTCCCATATCGGTTGACATCAATGACAACACAATGCCAACAAAGGTATGAATTTAACAAGGATGATGCATTAAAAGAACATAAAATTTTAGGTGAAATTCAAATGCAAGAAAGCTTCTAGATGTACTCTTCTCTTTCTATGTCCTACACACTTCACATGGCATACAATATACCTTTACTCACAAATAGCGAGTAAAAAGGGGGCCTCAAAATAAATGATTGTAGATGCATTCCCATTACTTTAATGATCTCTTTGTTGCACATACATGATCCAGATAGTAGCTCAATGATTATCTACATTTTTCATCAACAAAGCAAAAAGAAATAATTCATTTCAAAATATATTAGGAAGGATTTTTTTCTTATGTTTCAATATTGAAGAATGCATATATTATGAAGTTTACATTTTGATGATAGGAAGGGATTTGTTTTTCTTCGATCAAAATTATTGCCTAGATACTTTGAGAGTCTTAAGTATGTCAAAAAAATATACCCTTTCGAGTGTCATTAAACACCTTGATGGAGCCTATGGATGCATATCGATATGGACCATTGTCCAATAATTTAGGAGATCTATGATTCAATGGTTTGGAAAGGTTGTAATCTAGATATTCAAAATTGAGATAGAGAGCTACACCTTTCCAAAGGTTATGAAGTAGTTTGATGAAGTTTCTATCGATACATAAATTTTCTTTTAATATTTTTTTCTAAAAAATAAATATTTGTTTGTTTTGATCAACATGTTCTATTTGTGTGAAATATAAATCTTAAGAAGAGATGTTAGAATGATAAGCTTTACATATAACAATAAAATCACCTAACTAACTTTTAACATATTATTATTAAAATAATTAATTGCATTCAAATAACTAGAATAATTATGTTTAAAACACTTTATAAAGAACATATTCTAAAACACTAAAAAATAACTCAATGATATAATCATTATTCATAATTTTACTCTTCGATTATCTAGAAGACCAACTAGAAAGTCTATGTCAGAAAGATAATTAACACAATGAGTCCAAAGAACATAATTGCTGTGTTGAAACTTTTGTGTGTTAGCATTATTTATTATATAAAAAAGAACAGAACAAAGTTAAGTCAAGAAAGGCAGCTAAGAAGATAAGCCCAATGGAAATTATTGCTGTGTTCCGCGTGGAATTGTTGTGTCCTTTCTCATGGAAAGCTCCTCGAAGATGCAAAGTCAGTTACTCTTTATGATGCTACGAAGAAGCTGATTTTATGAAGAACAATCGGCTATTAGTCGTCTTTCTGAAGAGGTTTTAATGCCTGTGAATCGCTGTAAACGGTTGGCGCAAATTTTGCATCCAGCGATCTTTTCTGTAAGACTTTAGTTTGTTTGATCATATAACAATTTAATAAGGTGTTCTATATCTCTGATTAATTATCTTTCTCCTCGAATTTTTCAGCCTGATTGATAGAGCCCTTTAATAGCACCAAAATGAGTAATTCTTTAACCAGTTAAGGTCCCAACAACCAAATTGCATGTGCTGTTAGTCGCAAACATTCTCGTACGACTGGTCTCTCCAGCCTATCCCTCGATCTACTTATACGCTACATCGATAACGTTTTATCTGCCATCATTAACCAGGTACATAACATTTGCTTCATTTTTCTGCTTTTACTTCATTGTAATGGATTTTAAATTTATACGGATGCCTACAGGGCATGGGTTGCAAAATAATTGACAGTGGAAGACAGCTAAGGGATTTAGTGCAGCCTGTTGCTTCAGATTTTTCTAAATTGTTTGATGGCATTTCAGAGGGTGCAAAAATGTTCTCAGATCAGGTGATTCAGACCTTGATATATTTGTTTGTCTAGAATCAGGACTAGTGTACAGTGGTTTCCTTTCAATGTTTTAAATGGTGGTTTTTTGGGTTGTTTGATTTAGAAATTCTTGAAGTCCCAGCTTTCTACAGAGGCACATTCAGTGGCGGTTGACGTATTGAAAGGATTGGGGAATGCACATTGGGTTGCAGTGGGACTTTTAGCGATAGCTAATGTTTTAGAAAGATTCGACAATATTTCAGCAAATGACAGAGAATGCATAGACCTTCTTAAAGCTATGCTTAAACTGGGTAAATACTTGAAACAGATGAAAGATATCTATGCTGATTTGCACAAAGAGATTTTAGAAGAGATGAGTGAAGCTGCTAAATTAATAGTTTCTGGTGCCATTTTGTGTTGCTCCTTTATCACATCGAATAAATTATCCAAGTAAGTAGTTTCTTTCCATATATTCTCTGACGAAGTTACAGAGCATAGCTCTGTTGTATCTATTCCTCACACTAAATTAAAACAAAGAAATATATTTATATTTTAGTGATATTTGTCTGGTAACTCCGAAGGTTCCTGTTGACTAAGAAGATCCGCGATGAACTTGTCTATGTTCGGGGAAAAGTAGATTCTATGAAAGCCGATCTGATGCTTCAGATGCAAGTTCTGACCGTGACTACACTTACCTTGTATCATCGGCAAAATAATGTTTCAGGTTGTTCTTAGAAATTTGCATCTTCCCAAATTCGAAAACTTCTGTAATTAATTGAAATATTGTATACCCACATAACCGAGTTAATGATTTGGCATAACTAGGTGGGAACGAGGAGAATAATTGCCTTGGAGTTGCAGAGCAAGATACCTCCGAGCAGTCCATAAATCAAGAGAGTAAGAGACTAATTCGATTACAAACCTTTGTCAATTCGATTCAAATTTATCACTCAAAAGTTTAGAATTTATTTAATCAGGTGAGATTGAGGAGAGTTGTGAATCAGAGCTCGAGGAATCAGGTTCAGACACTATTCATTCTTGGGGACAAGATAATTATTATGGGGTAAATGAGCACGAAAAACACCAAATGCCACTGCGGAGACCTCTCGGGCTGGGTAGATTCCTTAAAAAAAAGATTCCAGCCATATTTGGACTCAAAAAACCTTCCACTTATATAAAACTAAAAATGTTGGTGAAGGAGATCAAAGCATTTCCGACTCCAATTGAGTTCAAATACAGCGAATTGAAGAGGGTGACAAATGGTTTTGTAAAAATCCTAGGCCAAGGTGGTTTTGGGAATGTTTTTCACGTAAGTTCGTTCTGAAATCAAACTGTCAATTATATTCTAGAAACAACTATGATCAGTTAATAATTTGTGCATATATCTTCTGCTGTTTCATAGGGAATTCTGCCTGATGGAAGATCAGTGGCAGTAAAGATGTTGAGCGATACAAATAGTGTTCATGGCAAAACAGAGTGGATGAACGAGCTGAGGACTCTAACAAAGCTACATCATCGAAACATCGTAGAGCTCGTGGGATATTGCATTGAAGACAATCTGATGTTAGTCTACGATTATATGCCACGAAACCTGTCAAACATAATTTTTGGTCAGTAGCTAGTGCAGTTCATTTACTTTGTGTATTTTTGTGTGATTGGAGCGCTTATCTGTAACATTAAAATAGTTCTAACCATAATATGCAGATGAAATTGATATGATTATTGACTGGTCAATAAGATTCAAGATTATATTGGACATGGTAAGGGGACTCAAATATCTTCACGAAGGTGCACATACGTGTATAATACACAGAGACATTAAACCCAGTAACATTCTTCTGGACGAAAATTTCACTGCCAAGATTTGTGATTTTGGCCTTGCTAGAATACTGCAAATGGATTTCGCCCAATATGCCAACAAGACTATTTCCACACATTGCGAGCTGCTTGAAAAGGATGTAACTGAGACTTCTGACCATGTAACAACGGAACTTTGTGGAACACTGTAAAATCGCCTTACCCTTTTAACCCTTTATAAGAATGAAAATGATTAATCTATACATGAGTTGGTAAATTTTAGGGGCCCAGACTAGGGTTTTCATGTTGCGCAGCTGATTAATGCATTTTTCTTTCCTTGTCTGGCCCTACAGGGGTTACCTTGATCCTGAGTATTTCAGAACCCATCGTGCGACTGTGAAATCAGACATTTACAGCTTTGGAGTGACACTGTTAAATATAGTATCTGGCAAAAGAATAACGGAATGCATAGATGACAATATGCTTATTCAGCACGTAAGAATTATACTAGCATATATAGTCACTACAATTATATTAGTTTAGCAAATATAATGACTAAATTTATGGTTTTGTGTGTGAATGCAGGCGTGGAGGTTATGTGAAGAGGATCGGCTGCATGAGCTAATAGACCATCGGCTACCCAATTCTGATGGTTTAGTTAATTCAAGCAGCATAACAAGAACAATTTTAACAGCTCTCTGGTGCATTCATGAGGAATCCAAAAGACGCCCATCAGCATCACGAGTGTTAGCAATGCTTTTATCGGAAGAAGAGATTCCAATTCCCACACGACCACTTGAATCTATATATAGTCCAGGTGAGAGTTTTCGCACAGATATGGTGAGTGAGGAGAGTTGTGAATATTGAAGAGCCAGACACAGAAAAGGTTACCTACATCCTTCTAAAAAATTGGAATACTGTGTTTCATTTCACTTTGAGATTAATTTGTAATTTGGAAATTTTAATAAATTTATTGTTCTGTATTCCAGTCTTGTTGAAGTTATGGGAGAAACGTAAGATAGACCAACATCTATAAAGTTCAATTAAATTGACAAATAGTTCAATATAATGTATTGGATAATTGTGAGCAATATACTACTAAAATCAAAATTCCAAAGCTGTAATAGATTTTTTTTTAAAGAAATCAGAGGAGAAGTTCAAATATGAGCTTTGAGATAGTACTCTCAATCATTTAATTTATGATGAAATAAGACAATATCAATGTGGGGCAGCTGAAGATGGCGTTGAGTGGGTGGAGAGCGAGCATGGTCGGCAGATTTGGTCAACAATTGATTTATCACTTCTAACATTTGTTTTTTGCGCCACGGGAGAGTTTTGTTTGAAATTTACTAACTGCTATTGCTGTTTATAAATCATTATCTAGTTGTTTAGATTTAATAAATAATATACAGAGATTTTTGGAAAAATAAAAAATAAAATGAAGCGTTTTTTCCTGAAATTTGTGGATGTACATCAATTTATGTTTCAGCTTCTTCAGAAATTTAGCCAGGTCCTCTCACTTTCAGAAGGTCCAACTAGTCCCTTCGTATAAAGAAATCTTGTCCAATCTTCTTTGAAACATTAGCAATTGCAGCCTCCGTTCGTAGATCGTTGACTAATGATGTGGTCAATACCTTACCTGTTTAACTGGGCCTGTAAAGGGACAAAATGACGGTGATTTAAACTCCTTCCGAATGAATATTTTCCAACCATTGCCGCTGATTGTGTTGGACTAGAGAGCGTGGAGAATGGGGATTGCTCTTGCCAATAAGAATGGATTGTACAATTGTCAAACGAATGAGACAGAAGCAACTGCTTGGAAAATGTACCCTTAGAATGGTCAAAGTGGAAATGTAGAAAATATAGTTGTTCAATAACAAATTATATTTAATAACTCATTTAAAAAAATATAAAATATTCACATTAGAAACATTCTGCTATATAACCAAATTATACATTGCCTCTTTCCTCCCCCTCAAATCGATTCAAATACTCTCAGAAAAAATCAAATGCTACAGGTGGCACTACATCCCTTAAATGCTTGAAAAACTTTCAAGCAAAGGCAGCTAGTACGTGTAAATTTGAAACTACTCATCTTTGACTGTGCCCGCCTTTCCTAGACGGTAGGGTGAAGTTTTCAAAATAGACATGGGAGGAAATACAAATAGAGAGTAGTAGAGATCGACCAAGAATGGAGAAAATGTTTGCCAAATCTCATTAGCAGTTTGGCATGTCAATTGGAAGGGGATAATAAATAGGAGAAGAAAACGCAAAAGAGAATGAGAAAAAAAGTGGCATGGAAAGCGAAGACAGAGGGACGTGTAGAAAGGGAAAGGAGAAATTGTAGAAAGGGAAAGGAGAAATTGCGTAGGGTGAGGAGAAAAACGCAAGCAATCGAGAAGAATTCGAGAGGATTGAGGAGGAGAGATGACGGAGATCATGCAGCTCCAGCGAGATCTTAAACTCTTAGTTCCATGTTATGGAGAGATTCACCGTCATGCACAATGGACGCGTCTATTCTGGTTTTAAAATGGTAATATGGATTGACTAACATACGTGTTAGTCGTGTGTTTTACACTGTCGATTTTGTAATAAATGATTGCGATTGACTAACAGATTGCTATCATGCTGTACGAAAGGTCTGTTTTGGAGAATAGCTTCAGCCATGCACAACTAGCCTGCGATCAAACAATTCTTTATTTAGAATGCCTAATTTAGTTTTATTATTGTTAGTTTTTTTAGAACAACAGTGCGTGTGAATGCACATGCATATTTTTTGTTTTAGCCTATTCTTAGTTTTTTTAGAGTTTGCTAGCTCCAGTTCTACTATGACTACCGTTTTTTAGTGTTTTTGCATGCTTTGAAATAAACAGTGAATATTCTGTTTTTTTAAAGATTCGAATTCTTTTCGGAGAAGCTAAAACTCTATTTATATGGTAATTAAGTAGTAATATAGAATATGTGTGCTCTTCTAAAAACAGAGCACTCTATTTTTTAATTTCTGACTTGTGTTTTATTTTACCTCTGCAATTTTTATTGCTGTTAGTTGTTTTCTCTGTTATAAATATTCTTTTCTTATTAGCTGGCTTTAGGAAAAGAGACAGTTTCAGATTTTACAAGTGGTATTAGAGCAGGTAAAATTGTTTTGGGTTGAAGTTTTATTGTTAGAATTTCGCCAAAGATAATCATGTCAAATTCTAATAGTATGCTCATTCCAGAATTTGATGGGATTGACTATGATTATTGGTGCATTAAGATGCTGACTTTTTTTATTGGAAAAGATTTGTGGGAGACTGTTGAATCAAGTTACGATGAGCCAGCTGATTGGAATGCCCTTACAACCAATGATAGAACAACAAGAAAGGAAGCAAGGAAGAAGAGTGCTCAAGCTTTGTTTCACATTCAGATAGCTCTTGAAAAGAGCTTATTTCCAAGAATATCAAGAGAAACAACTGCCAAAGATGCCTAGAATACTCTATAAGAAGCTTACCAAGGTAGTGATAAAGTTAAGGTGGTCAAGCTTTAGACATTGAAGCGAGAGTTCGAGAATTTGAAGATGCAAGAAGCTGAAAGTATACGTGATTATTGTGTCAGAGTCAAAGATGCGGTCAATAAAATGGCTACACTTGGGGAAATTGTAAGCAATGAAGTTTTGATAAAAAAGGTATTGAGATCTTTGACACCCAGATGGAATCATGTTGCCATAATCATAGAAGAAAGCAAGGATTTGACAAAACTACAGTTTGATCAACTGGTTGGATCCCTGATGTCTCATGAAGAAAGATTGAAAGATTCTTTTGAATGTGTAGAGAAAGCTTTTTCCTCTAAATTGAAAATCACAAAAAATGAAGATGCAAGAAGCACTAGTGCCAAAATCAATCAAGGCCAAGGTAAAGGGCAAAGCCAAAAATTTTCAAGAGGTAGAAGCAGAGGTGGCTCAAGAGGAAGAGATGGTTCTAGAGGAAGAGGTAGAGGTAAATTTGATAAGAGAAATGTTCAATGTTACCATTGTATTAGGTAGGGCCATTTTGAAAGAAGGTAAAAGTGCTAACTATGCTCAAGACAATAGTGAGAATCCTCCAGATCACTTATTTTTATCTTATGCCAAAGGTGAAAATACTAGTAAAGATGTTTGGTACCTAGATTTTGGATGCTTTGTACATATGATAGGGAATGTGAAGTTGTTTTCAACAAAGGATGAAATTTTTAAATCCAAGATCTAGCTTGGTGATGATAAATCGTTGGAGGTTGTTGCCAGAGGAGCTATGGAGGTCCAAATAAAAGAAGGTATAAAGAGTATTTATGATATTTATTATGCCTCACAATTGAAGCACAATTTGTTAAGCGCTGGGCAACTATGTGAGAAAAATTATAAAGTAGTCTTTGAGAATAAGACATGTACTATCTATGATAAGAATAAGGGCAATAGGGTGATCACTGTTGTGCCTATGACAAGAGATAGGATGTTCCCTTTGAAGTTTTGTGAACATAACAACAGCCTTGCAAATATGGCTTATGAGGATTCAAGTTGGTTATGGCATCACAGGTATGGGTATTTAAATTTTCGCAGTTTAAAGTTTCTAATCTCGCATGCATTAGTTTCTGGTTTTCCCAAGGTTGAGGACCACAAGGAGGTTTGTGAAGGATGTTTTAAAAGAAAGCATGCAAGGGAAAAGTTTCCAAAGGGCAATGCATGGAGTGCCCATCACCTACTTCACCTTCTTCAACCTATAGACATGATGCTCTTTTCATTCCACTTCAAAACCTTGTGGCTACAAGGTTTTGAAGTGGAAGGAAAAGAGCATCATATCTACAGGTTGAAGAAGGCTTTGTATGGTCTCAAGCAAGAACCAAGAGTGTGGTATGCCAGGATTGATGGATACTTCCAGGAGAATGGCTTCCAAAGAAGTAAGAGTGATCCTACCCTTTACTACAAACAAGAAGGTACTGGTATTCTAATCATAAGTTTGTATGTTGATGATCTTTTATATATGGGTAGTAGTTCTAAGATGAAAGATTAATTTAAAGTTGCTATGATGAAATAATTTGAGATGAAAGATCTTGGTCTGATGAAATATTTTCTAGGAATGGAGGTTTATCAAAGTAAGGATGAAATTTTCATTTGTCAAACAAAATATGCACAGGATGTGTTGAAGAAATTTGATATGACTGATTGAAACCCTGCCTCCACTCCAAGTGCTCATGGAGTTGTGTTATTTAGAGATGATGGTGATGATTTAGTTGATGAGACAACTTATAGAAGTATTGTGGGGAGCTTGATGTTTCTAACCCACACAAGGCCTGATATTGCATATTCAGTTTCACTTGTTTCAAGGTATATGACAGATCCATTAGAAATACATATGAAGGCAGCCAAGAGGATTTTGAGGTATGTGAAAGGCACTCTAAATTTTGGTATTCATTACTACTCTTTTGAAAAGTTCAATCTTGTAGGATTTAATGATTCAGATTGGGGAGGTAGTATGGATGACCGCAAGTCCACATTTGAGAATTGTTTCTCTTTTGGTTCTGGATTAATTACTTGGAGGTAAAAAAAGAAAAGCATTTTTGCCCTCTCATCTATAGAAGCAAAGTATGCTGCAATTACCTTAGTAGGTACACAAGCTCTTTGGCTCAGAATTATTTTGGAAGAAATTGGAGAAAAGCAAATTCAGCCTACAGTGATTTATTGTGATAATGTGAGTGTCATCAAGTTAGAAAAGAATTCGGTTCACCATAATAAGACAAAGCATTTTGACATAAAATATCACTTCATACGAGATTTGGTGCAGAAGAAAGAAGTTGAATTGAAGCACATTAATACTCAAGATCAACTAGTGGATATCTTCACCAAAGTAGTTGTAAAAGCTCAGTTTTTGAAACTTCGAGATAAGATTGTAAGCTCTCTCAGCATCAATCGGGGTGTGAAGACAATTGATGCTACAATCATGCAACTCCAACGAGATCTTAAACTCTTAGTTCCACTATTATAGAGAGATTCACCATCATGCATAGCTAGCTAGCGATCAAACAAGTCTTTATTTAGAATGCCTAATTTAGTTTTATTATTCTTAGTTTTTTTAGAGTTTACTAGCTCCAGTTCTACTATGCCTATCGTTTTTCAGTGATTTTGTATGTTGTGCATGCTTTGCAATAAATAGTGAATATTCTATTTTTTTAAAGCTTCAGAATCTTTTTGGAGAAGCTAAAAATCTATTTATATGGCACCTATATATTATTCATTAAGCAATAATATAGAATGTGTGTGTTGTTCTAAAAATAGAGCACTCTATTTTTTAAATTGTGAGTTGTGTTTTATTTTATCTCTGCAATTTTTATTGCTGTGAGTTGTTTTCTCTGTTATAAATATTTTTTTCTTATCAGTTGTCTTTTGGAACAGAGACAGTTTCAGATTCTACATAAATCATGTGCAAAGGGAAGAGAAAGATGAGGAGAAAGTAAGAGAAAGTGAGGGTGAAAAAGGTGAGGAGGCTCCAAATCCTAAATGATGAATGATTCTCATCAACAAGGGTGTGTAAGGGAGAAATAAGCCAGAAGAAAGTCATGATTTGAGGTGGAGGTATTTTTGGCAGAAAGAAGAATAGAGGATGGGCATGAAATGGATCTGTACAATAGGCTATACATAGGCATAAATGTCATTCTCTATGACCCTCAGAATCCTTTATGCCAATGTTTTAAGGAGACCTATTGAATGGGCAACGAGAATCCATCAAGCTTAAAGGATGTAGGAATTTCATTTGACATGAGGGAAGAAGAATGTAGAAGGCATAGGAAGTGAAGGAAAGTATGCGAGAGGAAATGCAGAAAAAACAACAATGTGAGGAGGAGAAAAATTTGAGTAGAAAAGGACAAATTGAGAGGAAGGCCTACCTATAAAAAATAAATCTTGAATTGTTAATGCTTCTTTAGGAAGCTATAAGTATCTTTTTGTACTATTATACTATGATCTCCTCCACTTAGAAGGGAGGAATTTGTTGAGGAATTGGGGCATTGCAATATTGATAATGGCTATTTTTTAATATTTAATAAAATTAGCTACACTAGTTTGATTAGCCTAAATTCACCCTACCTGTGTGAAGAGACATTTGATCTAAAATATAAACTGGTAATGGCCTATAAATATCTATGAATGGTTAAGTATTCCAATTATTTGTTACTTTTTTGTTGATTAACTAATACGAAAGTATCATGGATAAATATATCTATCTTCAATAATCCAAAAGATCTTATGAATTCATTGTCAACCATTACTAGATTATATTTTGGTCACTAGACACACATCAATAGGTTGGATTGAATTTCTTAATAGACATACTTGTATGACTTTATGGTTGTGATGCTCATTATATATAAATGTTTATAATTTATTTCCTAGCTACTACTAAATTCAAGTTACAAGTAATTAGATGATGAAAAATTTATCTTGTATAAGGCACGTTGCTATGGTTAAGAGTTGATTGGAGTCAAAGAGTTAAATTATAGAAGCTTTATTTTAATGTTTTTCTCCCAAAATTGATAATTTGCTCCATTTAAGTCCTTATTATCCAAAATTATTTTCAATAATTCTCCCAAGCATACTTTATTTTGAGTGATTGAAAATTATTCTATTTTCTCATGACTCCCGAGCTCAAGAAATCAAGTGCAAAGGATGTCATCTTTGTGAAGATGGGTGAATTAAATTTTTGTTAAAAGGGATATAGAAATGAGTGTAAGTACTTTGTTCAAATAAATGGATGTTAAACAAATGGATAAGAATTGCATGGTGATAATCACTATCACCACAACTTTAAATGTTTCATTCACTATAATAATTGCTCATTGTTTTTCTATTGTCAATACAAGGTTTACGAAAATGATATGCAATATGAACTCTCTTACTACTAACTATTGATATCATAGTTAATACAAATGACAAGTACAAAAATTATCTACACCATAAATTAGAAAACTATAAAAATATGTAGTCACACATAGGATAAATGAAATTCAAAAGTTGAGAATGTTATAATTTATAAATATACGAAGTATACATCTTCCTACGGTGACCTAATGGATATAGAGACATGGAAAGGGAAATGAGAGTGCACTTGGAGACTGAGTACAAAGATGCATCTTTGGATGAACAAGAAAATAGATTTGAGAATAAGGAGTAAGAAGAAGAAGAGGGTTTAGATGAATATTTTAAACAAATTGAAGAGGTTAGGGAAGATGAACTATAAAATGTTGAGCAAGATAAAAATGAGAAGAACCACATAGAAATATTCCCCAAAGATCCAAAATATCATGAAATCTAGTTGAAAAGTATAGCCCTCCATTTTTTTGTTGTATAGTTTATTTATTATGTACTAATGATGAACCTAGATCCTACAAAGAATCTATTATTATAGATGATAGTGATTCTTAGATACAAGTCATGAAAGAGGATATATATATATATATACTCTCTTGTAATACTTTGGACCTTTCACATTTTTTCAAAGAAATACCTTTTATGGTAAATATATCTTGAAGAATCTAAGTTTGGAGCAAATGGTTCATTAGAAAAGTACAATGGTATCTACTAGTAGCCAAAGGCTAATTTCAAAGAAAGGAAGCTAAATTTGGTGAAATATTATCTCTTATTGCTAAATTATCCTAAATTAAAATTTTTTACCATAGTTGTTGCTAATTATTCTGAAGTTTGAGAAATTGGATGTTAAAACTATATTTTTGGATGAAGACTTGGAAGAGAAAATTATATGCAATAGGTTAAATTTTTTGAGGTAAAAGGAAAAGAACACTTGGGTTGTAATTTAAGACAATCTCTTTATAGTTTTAAGAAGTCACCTAGGAGGTAGTATAAAAAAATTTGAATCATTTTAAATAGATTTTGTAAGAACTGAAGAAGATCTCACTATTTTTATATTAGATGCATAGATTATTATATCCTAATTGTTGCCTTGTATGTTGATAAAAAAAATTTAATCAACATTAGGGGTATGATTAGTGAGCTAAAAGCTCAACTTTTAGGTAGTACATTTAAGATAAAATATCTAGGAGTAGTAAGGTACACATTAAAAGTTAAAACTAGAAAAGATAGGGTTAATGGAAAACTTTAGTTATCTCAAAGGATGTTAATGAAATTTTTAATAGAAATTTAATAGTATGTAGGATTGTAAATTGGTTAGAATTTCTTTATCATCTTACTCTAAGATTTCATTATATATGTGTCCTAAGATTCATATGATTTTGATAATATGTTTAATGTAACTTATACTGGTTATGTAGGAAGTTTAATGTATGCAATGGTTTGTACTAGGCTAGATACTGCCCAAGTAGTGGAAGTTTTGAGTAGATTCCTAGTAGAAAATATTAAAACTATGTAAAACTAGTAATAATGTATTTGTATGGTACTTATTATTATTGTAATTATATTAATACTAATAGTGTGGCTAAGGTATTAAAAATATAATATTTAACTGATTTAGATTAGGTAGGTGACTTTAATAGTCAAAGGTCCACTAATTGTTATGAATTTACTGTATTTGGAGTAGTCGATTAGATGAGAAAGATGTGGCTAATGTTTTTTGTATCCACCACTAAAGGAAAGTATATGAATGATAACCATGTCTCTAAGGAAATAGTTATACTATAAATATTGTGTAAATATACTTGTTTTGATATTTAGAATGGTTTTGGTAGTTAGAGTGCAATTTATTTTGCCTAGAACCCTTTTTTTCATGAAATTACTTGTAATGGGTAAATAGAGCTAAAGAATATTTGAACTAAAAGATAATGTTCAATATTCACTTATTAAAATTGTATATTAACTTATTTTAATTACAATTTCCTAATTCTTTTTTATCAAACTTTCCTACATCAAACCCTCAGTAGAAATTAACCTTTAAGTAAAGCTATGATTGACTAGAAAAGAGAGCTTACCCTTGGCGGGATAGAGATTAAATTGACAAGTCTATACCTCAAAATTGATAATGGTACTAATGTGATGCTTTTTATAAAATTCCTCTAAGTGTTAATGCAATAACATGATAAATCATAACAAAATCTATCATGAAAACATACTTGAAGATGACTTGTTGCTTCTTGTACTCAAATCTACTCTTGAATGAAGGAGCAGAGTGTTTGAATGGGACTTATGAATTGTGAAAGATGATCAAATGAATTAGAGATGATTCCTTTATGTAGGGCTCTCAAGGTATTTTCACTTTTAGGCCAACTTCCAATGTTCAAATCAAAATATTAGGAGTGGATAAGAATAGTAGGAGCCTACACTTTGATAGGTTCAAATTTGGACCCCTTTTTGCTAGGTTCCCTAGTCCAATAGGACTATTCACCTCATAAGTACATGAAAATAGTTTGGATGAGATAAGGCCAAAATAGGAATGAAATTACCTAGAAGGAGACACATGAAAGAAAGGGCCCAAAAAAGAGTGTGAATTTGTAAGGGACTACAATTTATGACACTAAAGTAATAATCCCTGATACTCTGCAAAAAGGGTTAGAAAATATGTTCGATGACAACATGCACACAAGAGCAAAACGTTAGTGTTAGCAACAAAAGATTATTCTAAATAGACCTATCAAAAGAGATACCAAAAGCATGAGAGAATATTTAACTAGGAAAGTAAATATGATGAGGCATCTCCAAATACCTCCTAACATGCTCTTAGTTCCTTCTCCTTTGTTCCTCTCCTCTCCAAGTTCCAAACTAGTGTAGCTCTCAACAACTTTTTGTACTATGGATGTTTATGGAGGTTTGAGATTGAAGTATTTACTCTAAATGTGAATAAAAATCTAATACTAGATGTTATGATATTAAAATGATTTATTTTAAATCAAAGTGACAAGATATTAGTGGTTTATGCTAGATGCTCTCTAAAATTCTCTATAACTTAGATGCATACAAGTTTTCAAGATCTGGATTATGAAGAAATGGGTTCTATTTATAGGAAAAATGGAGCAATGGATGGTTGAGATTGACTAATCTCAACAATGGTTAGGATTTGAATGATATTCAATCCATGTGATGGCTTTCAACCCAATCCCAAGATGACAAGTGTCAATGTGAGATAGGTTGAGAGGAGAGGGAATAAACATTAAATGCTTGACATGACCTAAGAGTTAACTTGGGAGTTGAGGTCAAGGTTAGGTTGAATGAATAAATTCTTTATTCAAAGAATAAAGCTTTTATCCAATGGATAAACTCTTGTGAAAAGGCAAAAGGGATAACCATGGTTAAAACAATAAATGCTTGAGGAGACACATGAGTGCAAGTTGAATAAACCATAAATGGTTATGTAAGAGCCATTAGTGGTTTTGGGAGACTTTGGAGGTTAAATTGTTGAACACACAAAGCATTTAATACTTTTCAAAGACTTTGAAGTCTTTGAGAAGTGACTTCAAGTTGCTTAAGATTGTGACAATAATTAGGGGATGGATTAGGCTAATTAGGAAGGGTTTAGAAGAATCTAGAAGGGTGTTTAGGAATGCAAGTGGATTTGGTGGATGAGGGAAAATAGGATTTTTATTTAAAATAAATTTCATTTATTTCAATAAATGTGTGCAAGTTGCATTTGTAGGAAAATGCAAGTGGGGGGGGATTTATGATTTAAATAAGTGTTTTATTTAATTTATTTAAAAGAGGAAAATGGGATTAAAATGAAATAAATATGATCTATTCATTTAATTGATTTTGAGAATTTTGGTTTGAATGAATTAATTAAAATAAATTGAATAATTTATTTAATTAATAGGAGAATGTTTGAAATTGAATTAATTAAATATTAATTTAATTAACTAATGGCTAGTGGATTTTTAATCAAATAAATAGGGAATATTTATTTAATTAAATTGGATAGATTTATGTGACTACATTTGCCCCTCTTTGAGACGGTGCAATTTATCGTGTCGTTTCAAATAAAGAAAAATAGGTGTGAAGAAATGCCCCATAAAATATTAATTTTTAATGGGTGGTATGCCCCCTCGAGGGATGGGCTGATAAATTTTGAAAAATCGGGCGATCTCTTGAAAAAGAATGAAAATTGGCAGGGAGATATACGAGAAGATTTTTAGCAAGACTGGTGAAAAATAGAAGAAATTGGGGATAAAATGGACAAATGGTAGGCTCAGGAAGTTTACGGGGACCATGGTGGTGAGCGGGGGAAAGTTAGGGGCATGCCGAAGGGTTTATATGGGGAGAAAGGGGTGAAAACAGGCTCATTTGTTACCACGACCATAGTGAAATTAGAGCTCTGATAGTGACATTTTGGAGGAGCAAGCAACAGTCAGGATATCGGTACTAGTAGCAGAGCACCGATTTGAGGGAGTCCGACGATTCCAGCGGCCAGAGGACTATGGACTAGCGGTATGCAAATTTAAAATTTTGAATTTTATGCATTTTTTATGTGTTTTTTGCTGAGTCCAAGTTGAGTCAAGACAATAGCGCTGAAACTATATTTTGGCACTTTTGTCCAATGAATTAGCGTTATTGTATAGTCTTTTGAGCACATTTGAATAGTTATTTTAGTGCTTTTGCTTATTGAGCGCTTTTGCGATGGAGTAGCACTTTTGCATAGTCAGTATAGTGCTATTGTTATTTGAGCGCTAGTGCCTAGGTGGTTGAGCGCGTTTGATGCCAAGTAGCATTATCGTCTAGATGTTGTAGCGCTTTGGTAATTTAAGCACTTTGGGATAGATGATTAAGTGCTTTTGTTAGGCGATTAGTGCTTTTGGATGGAATGAGCACTTTTGTATGGGAAATAGCGCTTTTGTATAGAAAGATAGATGCCCTAGTGTTTTGATCACAAAATCTCTGGATGCCAATGATGAATGGATGGAGATGCGGAGTGAGAGTTGTTTTGAACCATAGCAGCCCTTATGAGACTTAGGTCATTAGGATAAATGCCTGTTGAAGTCTAGGTGTGCCATGATTGCTTACCTGTTGAGACCCAAAGATACTTGATCAAAGTATTTGTTGATAGTTTAGGTTTAAACTTTTTAGAAAGTTTGAAATAAAACAACTGATGATAATGGTTGATGCACTTGTGTAGGAGGATCTGCGCATCTTACAGTTGCGCGAGAGGCATCCCGCCACACAGGGGCTGCGTGATTGGTTGACAGAGGCCAAGATTGATTGCATTACAGTGACTGGGCTGTATGACATTATGCATATGTCCGTGATTCAGATGAATCACGGTTTGATGACAGCCTTGGCAGAGCGCTAGCATAGTGAGACATGCACATTTCACTTGGCGCAAGGGGAGATGACAGTGACATTAGAGGATGCATGGCGCATCTTGCATATTCCGATTTGAGGGGAGCTGGTCACCTATGATAGAGTGTGGGGTACCTTGGTGGTATAAAGATTTTTCGATGAGGATGTCTATATTGATGATGGCTCCATAGCCTGGGAGGATATTACTTCTTTGTACGAGCCATTATCAACAGTGTTGTTGGGGATTGTTGGGGGGCTACTATGTCCTGATAGATGATCACATGGTCTGGTCATTGGTTGGGGACAGGTTATTGAGCAGATGATGACAGAGGGGACCTGATTTTCCTAGGGACCGTGCGTGTTAGCGCACATGTATCAGGAGCTACATGAGGTAGTGTACTATGGGAGGGGTCCTTGGTAGTGGGAGTGACACTACTACATATATGGGCATGGGAGCACTTACCAGTTACTCGACTAGTGAGCCTTAGATTTCGGGTAGTCGACCAACCATATATGTTCATGTATAGGGGTATGATGAGTCAGCCCCACCTGGGGAAGTTAGAGTGGTGGCGGCGAGTGCTGGATGATATGGATGCAGTTATTTGGAGACCGTATATAGAGTGTGAGCCCTGAGAGGATGATGCGGAGGCATTGCCATACGCATTCAAGACCCGATTCCTCATTGGGAGGACATGCTACCATGTAGAGAGACAATTGCCGGGCAGAGTTATGAGGCAGTTTGGGTGGCAGTAGGGATTGCCTAGGGGATCAGGGGAGTATGCTAGGGTGGTACAAGAGAGATATGCATGTGGGCCAGTACTACCCTATGATTAGGCATTGGCAGAGTTCCAGATGTTATAGGTGATGCCATGGGATATATGGCCGAGGGTGGTAGATGCAAGGGTATCAGAGGAGTATACACAGTATATGGCAGCTCATTCGATTCCGCAGATATCAGATCTGGCAGAGCCGATTCTCAATTTTGAGGAAGAGGTGGAGGGGATGGTGGAGGTGGAGGAGGTGGTGATGGAGGAGGGGATGGTGGAGGTGGTGGAGGTGGTGGAGAAGGTGGCTTAGGTGGTCAAGTCCAGTGGAGAGGGAGAGGCAGTTTTCCATTGCGGATATCATAGGGACCGTTGATGCCGGGAGGAGTTAGATTAGGTGGCCGAGGTATGGAGAGGGAGATACCGATGGATAGAGGGGAGGGAGCCACTAGAGAGGGAGCTATAGGTGAGGAACCTATGGATACAGGGGAGGGAGCGACAGGTGGTGGTGATCTTTAGGATCATATGCTAGCATATTTGCAGATTCAACCTACAACAGCCAAGACACAGGTAGAGGATCTGGAGGCGGAGGTTGCAACGAAAGATGTGCAACTATTTGCACGAGATTCAGAGCTGACTTTAGTGCTACGGGAGAGAGATTAGGCCATTGACAAGGTGGTCGAGTTGCAGGAGAGAGTGAGGGTTTTGGAGGGAGTACAAGGACAGGGGCCGTCTATGGAGGCCTTGGTGACGGAGGTACAGAGAGTAGGTGGAGAGGTTGATTATTGGCGGGGTCTATATGAGTAGGTGGTGCCAGCTAGTCAGCGAGCTCTAAGCTCTTCACAGATGCGACAGGCCAGATGAGAGCAATCTTAGAGGATGCAAAGCAGTGGGGGTGTGGTGGGTCCTCTACGAAGAGATAGGTCAGGGGGTGCAGAAGCTAGTGGGGGTTTGATGGGGCCTCCACAAAGAGATAGATCAGATGGTGCAGGGACTAGTGGGGGAGCAAGTGGTGATGGTGGGGCTACATTTGGTTAGAGTGGTATCTAAGAGAGCATTTTGCATGCATGTATTTTATCATTGTTATTTTGGAATGTATCTTGGATGGCTCTTGGTAGCCGATTTTTTTAGACTTCATTGTACTCTGAGCTATGAGATGATATATATATGAGGAGATCCCATATTTTGATGATATGAATTTTGATATGTATGGAGTTTATGCTTAGATGGATACTTGTTTTATGCTATATTTATATGTTTATGAGATGATTCCTATATGTTGTTTATGTGCATGTTTTATGATGATTTATGATGTTGGATTCTAACATGTGAATGCAGGTTTATATATGCATGATTTGTTTGATGTATTGCTTTATGTATGTAATGCCATGATGATGATGTATGCATAATATGATAATGATATAGAGAGTATCTTGTACTTTATATGAATACAAGGATGATATAATGATATGCAATGATGTTAATGCAATGTTTTGAATGAATGGTTTATTTTATGTATATGCATCTATATGGTTTGAAAAAATGAATGTATATGTGGATAAACAAAATGTAAAGTACGAATGTTTAAATGATGATTTCTAAATGAATGCATATGCTATAATGTATGAACCAATGTTTTGAAACAAATGATATTTATGATTCTAAATACCTAAAATATGATGAAGTAAAATGATAATGTGATGATAATGCAACTTATGGTTTAATGAATAACTGCACTGTAATGCAATTAAGAGGGATAATGAATGCAATCTTAAATGAATCCTAAGGAAAATAACATGAGATAAAATGGATGAATGAATGCACTTTAACTATTGAATAGATGAATGAATGTATGCAATTTATGGAAACCTAAACAAATGGATGATACCTAGGTGTGGAAACGATGATAAATGATGATCACTAATGGATGTTTAAATGAATGTATAGTAATGAGTAATCATGGTAGGAAATGCAAATAAGGATAATTATTTGTGTAAGTGAATCTAAATGTCATGAGTGCAATAATGAAATGATATAATGATACTAATGCAAGTAAATGAGAATGAACTATATGTGGTAAGTGCAACTAAATGATATTAAATGCACGCTAATGAATGGCTAAAGAATAATGCAAATGCAACTAAAAATGTAATGAAATGATGATGGGATGATGATAGATGAATGCAAGGTGTTTTAGACCAAAGTTGCATGATGCACTTGATGATGTATTAGAGTACTCTGTCGTGTTTGTATCCAAAACCAGCTCAATTTTTGCATAACTACTCATATTTAACTTTGTTTACACTTTGCATGCAACATTATGTAAATAAATGAGTAAATGGATGGACGGTATGCAATGAAATGCAATATAAATAGATGAGATGAAATGATGATCCACAGTGCTTTATTTTTCATCATCGAGCTTGAAAATGTTGTAAGAAAATACAAGCAACTTGACATAATGATTGAAGATGCCCTGAGTATTCGTTACATGGATTGTGATATAGCAAGTTAATACAAATAATTTGATATAATGGGTCAAGTTGACCTGAGTATTGCTTGTGGAACAGACAAGGATCATCTTCTTTCATGCATGACTTGGATCATCCTCCTTGATCTTGGGCTGATCATATCTTGAGACAAGTTCATACTGTAATAAGAGATAAAAACCTTTATCCAAAATGGATGAGGTAGGAGGAACCAAAGAAGGACCATTTGTTCTTGTAAGCAAACAGTATATACAGAAAGAATAAAGAATATGGATCCTTGGTACTAGTTCATGCTCATATGGTCAAGGTATACGCTCTAGTCAGCAAGCCGTAGTGATCTATGACTGTATTTTGCCTCTGATCACGTAGCTTAGTGAACTTCCCACGTAGACACCATTAGTACATGCCCCAGAACTTCATCAGAATAATCCACAGAAGATACAAACAATGTTGTAGGAACCTGATGTATATAAACGAATGAATAACCCACAAATCAACTAAGTATTTAATAGCTTAAACAGAATTTTCCTGTCAAAGAAAATGTCATTTTGTCTTTGTTTTGGTAAGGAAGGATGCATCCTTGTTAAGAAAGTTTGCGTGTTTGATGTTGATTGTTTGGTTGGTTGGATAAGTGGTCATCGTTTGGAGTTTTTCACAACGTTTGTTTGGTATCTGCTCAGATGAGTATGTACAATGTGTTGCCATGTTTTTCTGTTTGATTTTCGATGTTTTTTGATGTTTTTGGATTTTGTGAGACATTTTGAATGTTTTTTGGATGTTTGATGATTGTTTTGAATGTTTTTGGATTTTTGATGATTGTTTTGAATGTTTTTGGATTGTTTGTGAGACGATTTTCCAATGAAGAACTCAATGAATCACAAAACAATGTAGAACCCACTTCCATCAAACTCGATTAAGGGCATTGCCCCCAGTTTAGACATGACTATGAAAAAGTGGGATGCTAGACACATGAAGTACTATCCTTAATTGTAGATCAATGATAAGCCATGGTTTGGACAGATGGACAAGTGAATAAAATGAATGTGATCGCAACAAGTCTGAAAGATAATGGAGCCATAGCTTTTACGAGTGGTGCCTATTTGCTAGGTTTTCACCATCGTACTTACCCAAGGTGCCACTGAAGTGGCTGTTCACCATTTGGATGCATGATTTTTCTTTACTATTTTGATGTTTTTATATGTTTCTTTAGGACCTTTATCTATATGTTTTTGGTATTTTTGCCAGTATATATGGGAGCCCGATGCTCTGTGTAGCTTATGTATAAAACCTTTTGATGTGCATGCTGTTGATCGGATCTACTAGTGGTTCTCCTTCTGATGTAGCCAACTGATATGCCCTGGACCCAAATACAACAGTGATAACATATGGACCCATCCAATTTGATTCAAACTTTCCTTGGTGTTCTTGGTTGGGTTGGTTATGTGGATTCTCTCGAAGAACAAGATCACCTACCTCGAATGTATGAGGTCTAACTCGATGATTATAGCTTTTGCTCATGCATTGCTGATAGGCTTTGAGGTGGTTGTATGCAGCTTGTCATTTCTCATCAAGTAGCTCTAAGTCCTGAAGACAGGATACTCTATATGCTTCATCATCAATGAGTTTGTGCAAGGAAACCCGTAGTGATGGTATCTCAACCTCAATAGTTAAAATAGCTTCTGCACCATAGACCAATGAGTAGGGAGTTTCTCCTATAGGGGTTCAAATACTAGTTCGATATGCCCATAGTGCTAGATTTAATTGAACATGCCAGTCATGGCCGACATCATTGACTGTCTTCTTTAGGATTCTCAATATGTTCTTGTTTGATGCTTCAGCCTGATCATTGCCTTGTGGGTAATAGGGCGTGGAAAAGTGATGTTGGATGTGAAATTTCTCATAGAATTCACGAACATCCTGATTCTTGAAAGGAAGACCGTTATCTGTGATGATGGACATGGGTACACCATACCGGAAGACGATGTAAAAGAGGATGAATGAGGTGATCTTCTTGCCGATGACTTGGGTAAGTGGAATAGCTTCAATCCACTTTGTGAAGTATTTGGTGGTGGTAATAATGAATTTGTGGCCATTGGATGAAGATGGATGGATTTTACCCACAAGATCAAGGCCCCATTGACAAAAAGGCCATGGTATTGTGATTGGTTGCAATTCCTGTGCTGGTGCATGTATCAAGTCTCTATGAACTTGGCATTTCTTGCACTTTCTGACAAAATAGTAGGAGTCTTTTTTCATAGATGGTCAGTAGTATCCAGTGCGTAGGAGTTTCTTGGCGAGTGATAGACCACTTGCATGAGTTCCACAAATTACTTCATGTACCTCTTCCAAGGCCTTTGTTATCTCATCCTATTCCAGACATCGAAGGAGAGTACCATCAAGATTGAGTCGGATAGGGTTTCAGCAATAATGGTATATCGAGCGGTTTGGCGAATGAAGGTTTTATGTTGGTTATTCGATTGGTTAGGAGGAAGTGTGTGATCATGGAGGTAGGTATAGAACTCACCATACCATCGGGATTCAGAACTGATAAGGCAACATATCATCTCAGATTTAGGGATATCATAAGTGGGGATCCAAAGTTGTTCTACCAAGAACTCGTAGCGTGTTGAATTCTATGGAAGATCTAGGAGAGATGCAATGGTAGCCATAGCGTTAGCAGCTCGATTCTAATCTCTTGGTATTTGTTCAAAGGTGATAGTAGTAAATGATGCCTTTAATTTTTTGACCATTTGTTTGTATGGCATGAGTTTGTCATCTTTAGTCTGATATTCATCAGTTGTTTGTCGAATGACCAATTGGGAGTCGCCATATACTTGTAGTTCTTGTAATTTCCATTGTACGGCTAGCCTGAGTCCTGTGATCAAGGCCTCATACTCTGCTATGTTGTTGGTACATGGAAATGTGAGCCTGTAAGACTTCGAGATGCTGTCACCTTAAGGTGTGATAAACAGAATGCCTGCCCCCGAGCCATGCCTAGTGTATGAACCATCAAAGTATAGCTTCCATGGTTGTGCTGTTGTGATCATGAATATCTCTTCATCTAGAAAATTGGAAATGAGAGGATGATCGCCTATGAGTGGTGCATCGGCCAACTGATCTGTAATAACTTGACCTTTGATAGCTTTACGATCCACATACTCGATGTCAAATTCACTGAGAATCATCACCCATTTGGCCAAGCAGCCTGTCAATGCTTCTTTACTGAGTAAGTACTTGAGTGGATCAATCTTTGAAATGAGCTATACTTTATGTGTCAATAGATAGTGCCTCAGTTTAGTGGTTTCCAAGATTACTGCTAGGAAAGCTCACTCAATAGGTGTATAATTGAGTTCATATCCAACCGGTGTGTGAGAGATGTAGTAAACAACACACTCTTTCCCTTCTGCATTGTGTTGAGCCAGTAGCACTCCTAATGCTGTATTAGTTGCTGAAATATAGAGTAACAAAGGTCTACTCGGATTTGGTGGGATCAACAATGGTGTATTCATGAGATAGTCTTTAAGCATCTGGAATTCTTGCTAGCATCTAGTATCCCATTGAAAGCGGATGTTTTTGTGTAGCAAGTGTGTAAATGGGTGACACTTATCTACCAGTTGTGCAATGAATCTTCGGATGGATTGTAGGTGCTCTTGTAATGTCCTTAGTTGACTGATGTTCTTTGGTGTGGCATGTCCATGATTGCTTTGACCTTTGCAGGATCTACCTCAATACCTTTGCTTGAGACAATGTATCCTAGAAGCTTCCCTGAGGTTACTCCAAAGACACATTTCTTTGGGTTGAGTCGAACATGATATTGTTCCAGTCTATCAAATATTTTATCTAATATGTCTAGATGACCTTCTCTAGTGAGTGATTTTGCTAGTAAGTCATCAACATAATCTTCCATTATAGTATGCATCATGTCATGGAAGATGGTGGTCATTGCTTGTTGATAGGTCGCTCCTGCATTCTTGAGACCGAAAGGCATTACATTCTAGTAGTATGTGCCCCATGGACATGTGAAGGTTGTCTTATGTTGATCCTCTGGTGAAATCTTTATCTGATTGTATCCTAAAAAGCCATCCATGAGTGAAAGCATGGCATGTCCTGCTGTTAGGTCTACTATGATGTCGATATTTGGTAGGGGGAAGTCATCCTTATGACATGCCTTATTCAGATCTTTAAAGTCAGTACGAATACAGATGCCCCCATTTGGTTTGCCGATAGGCACAATATTGGATATCCGATCTGCATAATCAATTGGTCTAATAAAACCAACATCTAGAAGTTTCTTGAGTTCTTCTTTGACTAGTACTACAATATGAGGATGCATCTTACAAAGCTTCTGCTTCACAGGTTTGGCTCCTTCTGCTATGGTGAGGTGATGCATGACTAAATTAGGATCAAGTCCAGACATGTCTGTATATGACCATGCAAAGTTGATCTGATGCTTTTGAAAGAAATCTACAAATTTAGGTTGTTCCTCTGGAGTTAGAAGAGATGCCAGATGTATGTGGTGAGGAGTTTCAGGAGTCCCCACGTTGCATTCTTTTGTTTCCTCGATGAGAATCGTTGATCATTCCTGTTGTGTACTAGCAGGGAGAATGTCAAACCTTTCATCCTTCGATGCCTCGGAGAGGTTTTCACCATTGGATACGCTCTTTTTTTTTTTACTTTTGTTGGATCAAACAGTGCCACGGTGTGGTTTTCACTGGAAGATCCATGTTTTATTGTTATATTTTTGCAGCTGAAAGGTTTGGCATCTACCTCGAAGTATGTTGCGTTATTAAGTTCAATGGCAAATCCAACGTTGTGATCTCCACTTGGTATATTATCCCATAGTTCCAAAAAGTCAATGATCACCTCATCATTTTGGAAAAAGTCAAGACATGGCGGATTAGGTTGGTTCCATTCGATGAGTTCTAGATGGATAATGGGCATTACCTCATCGATAAGGTTAAGTTCGTTACGTGTGTCAGTGAGGGTTAAGATGTTGTGGTGAAGGTCATTGATGGTACTCTCCCTGTTAGAATCAGGCGTAGGATGGGACGTAGGGTTTGTGGAAGATGTTTCCAGCTCAGGAACCCAAGAGGTCTTTATCTATGCTTCTCCATAAATAGGGATTTCTTTGCAAGGTGGAGGTAGTGATGTGTCTTCCTCATCTGAAGTATTTAGCTGGAGGGAATCAAATTCCCATTCATGTGAGTTGGTCTTTGAGTCACTTTCCAGTATTTGATTACTATACCATACTGGGATGTCCTTTGAGTTAAACACTACGGGTGTGACCGGTTTTGTAGATGAAATGATTGGTGTTGCAGGAAGGATGATGGGGATCAATGAATCTGATTCGGGGAGTATGGGTAGTGTTGACTTTGTTGCTTCTGCTGGAACTACTGGTGTCATAGATATTGCTATGGGTTCTGATATAGTTGTTGTTGCTAATGGTGATATCGATGTTATTGCTGCTGCTGATAGTGTTGCTGGTTTGATTAATGGGAGGATGGGTTTTGCAGGTGGTTGTGCTAGGATTTGTATCCTCATTGGGGTAGTTGCGATGGTGTTGGATGTTGCTTTTATAATCAAAGGTTTCCTCTTTGTAATAGGCTGATATAGTGGTTTGCTGGGTTTTCCTTTGAATCTGAGCTTAGGAAGGATTTCCTTTTGAAAGCCTAGTCCTATATTATCCTTGGGTTTTAATTCCGGCTGCAACGGTTCATGTCTTCCTTATTTGCAAGGTCACAAAGCACTCTGACCATCGTAACCCATTCTTTGCATAATCTAATCTGTGGGAAGCTTAGCTTGTGGAATATCTGCGGTGATGGGATCTTTATAGATCCATTCTGCTAAGTCCTCATCTCTGGTTCTTCTTCTTGACTCTTTCCAAGGATGAAAGGTGTCAAAGTACATGCTGGCTTGATCAATGGTTGTTGAAGTAACCGCTGAGGTTTACCATGTGTTCTAGGAGAAGTGTGCATTTGTCTCACACAAAAGAGTTGACTCAAATTGTATTCCCTAGGACCTTCCTCTGCTATTTTCATCTTAAGCTTTTCTTGCTTGGGTATAGTGGTGTTTGAACTAGCAAGAGAGGCTGGACTTATGTATGATGCGGAGGAGATGGCTTCTCTATTGTTAGGAATGGTAATCTCCGGTTGATGACTTATATTATGACAATATAAAAAGGGATTTGCATCGCCCAGGATTGTGATCTCTACACCATTATGTGGGAACTTGATACACTGATGGTAGGTGGATGGAACAACTTGCATGGTGTGTATCCAAGGTCTTCCTAACAATAGATTGTATGGCAGAGGAAGTTCCAAGACTTGACAGATAATGTGTTTCACCATAGGGCCCACTCAGATTGGTAGCACCACAGCTCCTTTGGATGAACGCTCGACATCATCATAGGCTTTGATTGTGATCTTCTTGCAGGGATCCACTGATTCAATTGCATATCCCAAAGCTGTGACTAATTGTAGAGTACAGATATTCAGGCCTGCTCCATTGTCGATCAAGACTCGCTTGATCCTATGTTGGTTGATAAACCCTTCAATGTGGAGTGAGGCATTATGAGGTTGCTGGAAGGATGTGTTGTCACTTTCAGAGAAAGTGAGACAAGGTGATGACTTTAGAGTTCCGACCATGGCTTGGAATTGATCTGTATTTAGGTTTGTAGGGACTGACACCTCTTGGAGAGCTTGATCCAAGATTGTTTTATGGGATGGAGATAGTCGCAATATCTCTAAGATAGATATCAGTGCGAGCATTTTGTCTAACTATTCCACAAGATTATACTGCTTTGGGATAGATGGGGTGCCTTGTGGAGTTGCTTTTATGCTAATCTTGTTGTGATGTGTAACAACATTGCAAGTGGAGCTGGGATTTTTGATGGTTATAGTTGTAATTTGTTCACTGGCATCGTATAGGTGATTCATAGTATAATTATATGCAGTTTACATATAATTGGTGGTATCTGTGTGTCTCCCTGAGGTAGAAGGACCCCTTTGATCTTGTGATGGAAGTGGACTTTTAAACATAAGATGATCATTGTTTGTTGTCTTTGGGTCATGTCCTTTGATTTCAATTTCACCTCGGTCAATAAGATCCTGAATAAGATCTTTCAATCTGTGACAATTGCTTGTCTTATGTCCTTTCCCTTGATGGAAATCACAATGTTCAGTATCCCTCCACCATGAAGGTTTGACTTGAGGTTTATAATTTGATGTTTTGGGTAGGGTTACTAGATTTTGAGAAACTAGTTGACATAATACTATTTCGATGGGTTCCCCTAAGGGAGTGTATGTTCTCTTTGGTTTTTGTTGACGCGGTCTGGGTTCATCGTGAGATGTGATGCGGCCTTGATTTGGAGGAGCAACTATGTTAGTTTGAGGTGGGGGATTTTGTCTTGCAAATCAAACTATAGGTTGTGCACTTTTGATAGTTCTTGCATCCACAACCCCGTCGTTGAAAACATTTTTGTTTTTGTTCCAGAAGCTTGGTTTGTCACTATTGAAGCGTGGATGAGGGCCATCCTTTGGTTCATTGTAGATTTTGATAATTCCTTTCTTGATGAGAGCCCACTCACATTTTAAGCCTTTGGTGATCATGTCATTGAAAGAGTCTATGTCTTTTACATCCAAGTGAAATTCCATTTCTTCGTTTAAGTTGGAAATAAATATTTCCACTAGTTCTTGTTTAGGTAAAAGAAGAGAACGTCTACTAGACATTTGACGCCATCATTGCAGAAAGATTGAAAATAGTTCACCTGGTTTTTTTTTTAGTGTTACATAGATCAACCATGGTGATATCACATTCAATGTTGTGAGAGTAATGTGCCAAGAACTTCTGGATGAGTTCTTCAAATGTCCTAATGCCACCGGCTAATCGGGAAAACCATGATGTGGTTGTTCCTCCCAAGCTTTGGGGAAAAGTTGCATTAGGTATGTGTCCTCATATGCCACTTTGAGGCAAGCTGAATGGAATTCTCTAACATGATAATGAGGATCTCCTTTTCCTCTATACTTTTTAAACTTGGGTGTTTCAAACCCTCGCGGAAAAGGTGGCATATGAAGATTCCTATCAAAGGGATAGGGACAAATGTCATTGAGTGAAAATTGATTATTTTTCACACCACTATGAAGTTGTTGGGCAAGATTTTTGACTTGTTTCCATAACATATCTCTTTCATTTGGAGGAGGAGGTGGTGGATTACCTTGATGAAAGTTGTATCTAATGTGCTCTCGACCTCTTTCATCCTCATTACGACTTTGATGTTCTGATGCTTGTCTTAGTTGTGCAAGATCAAAGTTAGAGGGTAGTTTGGCTCCTTCTTGAGCAAGTTTTAAAAAGTGAGCATCAACATTACTCTTGAGTATCTCATCAAAAAGCCTATTGAAGAGAGGGTTGTGTTGTGCCCTTTCTATTGCCATAGGAGTAGGAGTGCCTGGATTATCATCATTTACGTTTCCTCCAAGGGCTTCTTGGAACTCATTGATATTTTCCTCCTCTTCCTCTTCAATTTCTTGTTGTCTAGATCATGACCTGGTATGAGCCATTGTGTTTAAAATTTTTTGTTGAAGTTGGGTGAAAATGATGATGAGTAGTTGATGAAATGAAAGATTTATGGTTGGTGTGGTGTGTTGCATATGGATCTCTAGTACTTAAAGGTGGATGTTACCAAAGTTTTCTTCTTGAATTGCTTGTTGTTTTTTATAAGGTTTGATGTGATAAGGTTTAGAGAAATCTGAGACGTGTTATAGACTTAACTACCTAGTAATGAGAGGATTCACTCATAGACTAGTTTTAACTTGCGTAGAAATATCTCTTAGGATGAGTTTACCCTAGATGTAGAGATATTCTAAAAAGTGATATGTTTGTGTTTGATTCAAGCAATTTTGAAAATAGAACTTAGGACAAAAACCTCTTGATGCTTTGAGAGTTGGAATGGATTGATGAGATATGGATATGATAATGGATGGAATGTTTAACCTCAATAAAAGTTTTGTGTCACATATGGGACAAATTCTTCCTCTTCTCTTTCAGGCGTTGGTGGCATTTCTTGAGCTACGTTGTATGTGATACAAATGTCTAGAAAGAAGTCGGGGTTGATCTTGCCTCCTTGGTTTTTGTGATAACTTAAAGCTCTATATTGCATAAAAGTTTGGTGGTTTAATGACTCTTGATCAAATTCATTTGATTTTCCTTGAAGATAAAGATGCATGTGATGTAAGAAGGCTCTATGAGAACAAATATTTGTCTATTAAGATAGAATAATTTCCGTCTTTTGATAAGAGCCTTTGAGCTCAATGGTCCTTTCTTCAAGTTGATGTGTTGATGAAGATTCTTCTTTCTCAAGATGTGAAGAATGGGCATAAAGTTTGATACTATTCTTCTTTGTTTTTGATCTTTTGTTGGTGTTTGGAAATGTTTATGTTGGATGAATACTTGTCCTTAGAATTTGATTTTTTTTATTCTTTCTTTGACAAGAAAACAAAGCAAGCACACAAAGACAAGAATGTTGCCTCAAAAGGAACAAATAAGTATGGGTCTAGATCAACCCAATCCTTGGACTTTTTATGACCCTTTCCTTTAAATTTATTTTAGGTGTTTTCCAAAAGCCTGAAGTCAACTCAATTTGCACTGGTCTTGACTCAAAATGAAAAAAACTTCGAACACTCTTTATCCCTAAGGTCAAATGGCCAGTTGCGAGAAATTTAGCCCACATCTTGATATTTCTTTGACTTTGGTACTACATACCTTATGAATCTTGTCGTGGTAGGTAAGGATGTGATATACTAAGTCTTTCACAAGCATAAAAAATAGATGATCCCTATGATGGGGGAGTCATCAATTTCATCAAGCCACAAGTGACTTTTCAAAAAGCTATGTTTCTACTCAAGGAAATATGTATGGTGAGTATCTTGGGAGCAAAACTATCTATGCTCTTGCACTGAATTATATCACAAATATCCTCAATCAATAGAATAGGTGGGCTACTACTTAAAGGTGTTTAGTAATTTTTGATATCTTTGGACATAAGTTCATTCTGCAGTGACTCACTTAAGAGCCTTGTAACTTGTGGTGGGGCCCATTTGTCCTTTTGGCAAGTTACACTGTAGGAACAGCTATACCCAAGGCTACAACTTTCACTCTCACCTGATTTCTATAGCGGCTCGAAGGATTTACTGCGCGAGGTCGTTCCCAAGAGTGATGTGTCTCTTGACAGGCCTCTCTTAAAAAGATAAAACTTGAGTGTTACTAAGACTTTTCTCTTGCACTTAGGACCACGAAAGCCAAGGGAGAGGATAGTGTGTGTTAGAAGTAGGACCACTCGACAAACTCTTTTGCACAAGTATGCCAAACATAAAATACACTTGTCCTTTTTTAACTTGTCATTGCAATGATTTTTTATCTATTTGGAGATGTTGCTCCAACAACCATGAGGTTATTTTTAACTTCAAAAGCAATGTGTTTGAGTAAACTAGAATTTGAAATCCTGGTCAATTTAATTTGAAACACGTATGCATGAAGTAAATCACTTGCAAAATGAGACAAATGGATTGTTCCTTTTATTTGCACCAAAATTTGAAGTGTTGATTGTGAGTTTTACTTAGTTTTGATGCAATAAAAGGAAATTTGTTTTTGTTTTGTTTTAAGCACCAAAAGGAGAGTGTATCCTAACTTGCAAGAAATGAATTTGTTCAATTTTTATAGCACCAAAACAGATTTTGTCCTAACTTGCAAGAAATGAAAAATTTGTGTGTTCAATTTTATAGCACCAAATGTAAAATTTTCATTTTTAAACAAGTAAATGAAGTTAGTTTAGACCTGCACAAGGAACAAGTGGTTAGTAAAATCCAAAATAGGGAGGGCTTCCACAAGCCTAAGAAAAATTACTTTTCGATTACATGGTCCTTTTTTTACAACGTTCTGTTACAATAGCGCCATTCTGTGTGCAAATAGAAGTGCTATTTAACACAAACGCGCTAATAAGAAGACAACAATGCTAAACGAAAAAACTTTGATAGCAAAAACAAAAGCGCTAAAATAAGCACACATGCACTATTTAGGCCACAAAAGTGCTAAAAGATGGTCAATAGCGCTCAATTTGAGACAATAGCGCTATTGTAAACACAATAGCACTAGAATATCAAATTGCAATAGTGCTACAACGTGATCAAAAGCGCTAAAGCACAAATTGTGTGTCAAGCTCAACATGCAAACAAGTTAGTTGTGTTTTTAAAACTGTTTTTGGGTGTTTGGATTCACGTCGGGTTCATCAAATGATTCTCTGCAAAAAGGGTTAGAAAATCTATTTGATGACAACACACACACAAGACCAAAACGTTAGTGTTAGCAACAAAATATTATTCTAAACAGGCATATCAAAAGAGATACTAAAAGCATGAGAGAATATTTAACTAGGAAAGTAAATATGATGAGGCATCTCCAAATGCCTCCTAACATGCTCTTGGTTCCTTCTCCTTTGTTCCTTTCCTCTCCAAGTTCCAAAATAGTGTAGCTCTTAATAGCTTTTTGCACTATGGATGCTTATGGAGGTTTGAGATTGAAGTATTTACTCTAAATGTGAATAAAAAGCTAATACTAGATGCTATAATATTAAAATGATTTATTTTAAACCAAAGTGACAAGATATTAGTGATTTATGCTAGATGCTCTCTAAAATTCTCTATAACTTCGATGCATACAAGTTTTCAGGATCTGGATTATGAAGAAATGGGCTCTATTTATAGGAAAAATGGAGCAATGGTTGGTTGAGATTGACTAATCTCAACAAGGTTCAGGATTTGAATGATATTCAATCCATGTGAGGGCTTTCAACCCAATCCTAGGATGACAAGTGTCAATGTGAGATAGGTTGAGAGGAAAGGGAATAAGCATTAAATTCTTGACATGACCTGAGAGTTAACTTGGGAGTTAAGGTCAAGGTTAGGTTGAATGAATAAATTCTTTATTCAAGGAATAAAGCTTTTATCCAATGGATAAACTCTTGTGCAAAGGCAAAAGGGATAACCATGGTCAAAGCAATAAGTGCTTGAGGAGACACATGAGTGCAAGTTGAATAAAACATAAATGGTTATGTAAGAGCCATTAGTGGTTTTGGAAGACTTTGGAGGTTAAATTGTTGAACACACAAAGCATTTAATGCTTTTCAAAGACTTTGAAGTCTTTGAGAAGTGACTTCAAGTTGCTTAGGATTGTGACAATAATTAGGGGATGGATTAGGCTAATTAGGAAGGGTTTAGAAGAATCTAGAAGGGGGTTTAGGAATGCAAGTGGATTTGGTGGGTGAGGGAAAATAGGATTTTTATTTAAAATAAATTTCATTTATTTCAATAAATGTGTGCAAGTTGTATTTGTAGGAAAATGCAAGTGGGGGGGGTTTATGAATTAAATAAATGTTTTATTTAATTTATTTAAAAGAGGAAAAGGAGATTAAAATGAAATAAATATGATTTATTCATTTAACTGATTTTGAGAATTTTGGTTTGAATGAATGAATTAAAATAAATTGAATAATTTATTTAATTAATAAGAGAATGTTTGAAATTGAATTAATTAAATATTAATTTAATTAACTAATGGCTAGTGGATTTTTAATCAAATAAATATGGAATATTTATTTAATTAAATTGGACAGATTTATGTGACTACAATACCCATACATTATTTTCCATGTCCTCATGTACAAATTCCACAAGAGCTTCACTTAGTGAGCCTAGGTTATATCATGTGCATTCATGACATACTAAAGAATCCCCCTATTTTCAAAAAATATTTCCTTAAACTCCTTTTTTGTCAGCCCCTCCCAATACACAACCCAAATTAAAAAACCCCCTATTTTCACCAGATATTGTATTTTTTCATAGCCTGAATTAAAAAATCCCCTTTTTTCACAAGATAGGTGATATATTGTTGTCAATTTTCAGGATACTAAACCCCCCAATATGAATGCACTTAATATAATATTGCCTAGCCAGTGAAGCTCCTGTGACAAATGCATCATATCATCATGTAACCATTTTAATCATCAATAAACAACTAATATTTTCCATATAATTATGTCGAAGTTCTCATGCTCAAATACATAAATGCATTCTTGAGTAGGTCAACTTTACAAAGCATGTGAATATATAAAAATATGTGTCCCAACTTTTCTCGCTCAATAAAGTAGAACTTGAATCACCGCTACTAAAAAAATTGCATTATAATATTAAAAAAAAATAAAAAACACCAAATAAAAGTAACTCAACAATGAAAGAAATATGAAATCTAATGATGGATGCATTTCCATTCTAACCTCACATTATACTCCAAACTTGTGTAGAGCATTCATTTTGTTCAAATCATCATTTACAAATACATCAATGCATTCTTGAGTAGGTTAGCTCTACATAGCATGAACATATAGGAAAACATGTACCCCTAGTATCCTTGCTCAATAAGGTAGACCTCGAACAACTAATTACTCTGAAAAACACTTTCATTGCAATATTAATTTTATTAGAAAATTTTGAATTGCTAGAAATATGTAGAAAATATTGGCCAATCTTTACTAAAAAATAAGAAAATGTAATTACCATGGTAAATCATTCCTTTAAAAGTATTAAATTCTTATGAAAAAGTCAGGGTCTGTGTGTGGTATTGATTGACTAGTTTAAGAAGTAGTGCTTGTTTCTATAATAAATTAATATTTGAAATCAAACATTGAATATTTTAAATTGCCCCTAGTTTTTTTTCACCAATGTTTGTTTTATCTATAATCTTATGGTTTGGGTTTTATTTCATGAGCCAAAGTGTAGCCGTAGAGATCCAATGCCTTTGGAGGCCCAAATGCAAATTTAGGCCCTATGGGTATTAGAGCTCTAAAAGTACATTTTAGCCCATAAAATTTAGCAACAATCATTAGATTATAATTATAATTATTTAATGACCAAAATATATTTTTGGGTTTGATGGGTATATTTTAATTCATAAATATGACATTGACCAATCTATTATAAATAAAATCAATGGTGGTGATTAAAAATTCATGAAATGGCCCTAAATTAATAAATAGATATACAAAATTATGATAAAATCAATTTTATTTTTAGATATAACTAATAAAATTCAAGAAAATCTAATCTAATTAGGTATCAAATATTATTGTAAATTTCTGAATTCAATATTTATAAGATAATAAATGTTCTGCTAGTTCAAGTAAAACTAAAATAATATATTATAAAAATATAGTGATTCAGGTTACCTTATAACTTCTCCTATTAGCTAAATTTTGTGTCCTCGATTTCAACTATTAGCTAATTAGTGAATATTCATCACTAAAACAATCACTCATTACATGGAACACTAAAATATCTTACATCTTAGTATTGAAAAGAGGTAATATATTATGTTTTTTAGATGTAATAATTTATTCTCTTCATGAAATACATGATAAATGGTTGTAATGATTCAATAGAGTATGCAATTCAAACATAGACATGGCTGAACAAGGGGTTTTCTAGATGAAATTTTTAAAGCACCAAATGATCAACATAATACATGTTACAATGACGAATTTAATCTCTTTGAATGCGAACCTCTCTATGAAATAAATCATGTTGTCAAATATTTAAATTAGAACGTTTCAGTTAATTGAGTTAGTTTTGTATGTTGGCTATGTGTGAGCATAATGCAAAATCATTCCAACATAGAGAAGAATAAATGCATTGGTAAACAACTTTAGTTGGATTATAGAAGGTATTATGTGAAGCAAAGAAAATAATATTCAAATTGGAACAAAGCAGAATGTTAACCATTGTGTAATATTTAACTTTTTGAATGTAATTTACTGTGCAAATAAGTTTGATTCACATTATCAAAAGAGATTGGTGTCTCTTACTAAGTCAGTGCTCTCTTGGAGGAAATTGCTGTCTCCAGTACGTTGGTGCCTACAAATTTTTTAATTGAGGATTGGTATCTCTAGAGCGTTGCTTCTTGAAAACATTATAAGATTTTTTTTTTAGTTTTTGATATTTGATTTGGATAGTAGAACCAAGAAGTCCTTCATAATGGGTTTCCTTTTGAAAGGGTTTCCATGTAAATATGATTTTCTCTTATGTGGATGTGTGTACATGTTATTGTTGTTGCTATTACTGATTCATTATTATTAATTTTTAAATAAGTAAAATATCTCATTATACTAATTCACCTCGTTCTCAGTTGAATTGTGTGCATGTGAAAAACTGTCTTATCTATCTAAGGTAGAGACTTATGTGTGCATGATCTCAGGAGGAGATTGCTGGAGTTGATTTCTTTCTTTGCATTGATTTTTTTTCACATTCATATATTTTCGTCAATGCCAAAGGGGGAGATTGTTGGATATGAGAGTTTTTGGAATGTGTTATTGTCATTGATGTCAACATATTCCCCTGTTCTTGTGTTTGAGTGTTGCAGGGAGTTGGTTCAGTTGGTGTATTGTAGATATGCTAATGCAGATTTAAAGATTCAAATATTAATATCTTTAGTTGATTCAACATGAGTTTCAGTTTTTCAAAAGGTGATTTGATCAAGTTATGTGATTTGGTGTGATGACTCATTTTTATGTTGGTTCTATATTGCAAACTTGTGATTTTTGGTTTGTATTCCTCCGGAATTGATTCATTACATTGAGAGGATTTTGGAGAGTGTTTGGTATGTTCATGTGTGTCCTTAGTTGGAGTGGTTCATGATATGAAACTTCACAAGCATATCTTTTAGTTTGTCAGTAAGTTATGTTGTTGTTCTTGAGCTACAGAAGGGAAATGATGATGATTCTTGTAACCTGAGTTGTTACGGAGGAATTCATGTTTCTTGTTGGAGATCCAAATCTACAAAATTTTTATGTCTACATACCAATTTCCAACCAATAAGCGACATTATTTTCCTATCGTCCCCTCCAGACCATAGTATTTTTAAAAAAAAATTTCAATGGCATCTGCATATTTAGATGGGATTTTAAACAGACTCAGCGTATATAGGAAGATTATGGAGAGTAGATTTAAGAAGTTGAAGCTTACCTACTTGACTGAGTAGAGCACTCTTCTATCTTGCTAGCTTCTTGCTAAATCTGTCAATCAGAGCATTCCAAAAAGAGGGGGGATTAAGGCCTAGAGGAAAACCCAAATAAATAGAAGGTAAAGCTTCAATTCTACATTTAAGAATTCTGGCCATTTTATTTTTCCTTGACTCTGAAGTATTAAAGAAAAATAAGGAGCATATTTACGTATTCAACATTTGACCAGAAGTTGACGTATAATCATACAGGGCCTTTCTCAAGATCCTAGCTTCAACAATAGTGGATCTTCTCATTAGGATGCTATCATCCACGAACTGTTGATGAGAACACACCATACTATTTGAGGAAGGCTTCAATCCCATTAAGGATCCCCATTCTACTATTCTTTGTAACTTTCTACAAACACATTCTGCCATTAATGCAAAAAGGATAGGGGAGATGGGCTCCCCCTACCTTATCCCTCTAGAATTATTAAAAAAATATGAGGGGGAGCCATTCACAATGATGGAGATGGTAGCCGTAGATATAAGTTGACCAAAAAGATGGAGGAAACAATTGTTGAAGCCAAAAGACTTCATAATTTTGAGCAAAAAATTCCAATCAATTCGATCATAAGCTTTTGAAATGTCCAGTTTAAGAAGAAACCCCTTAGTCTTAGATTCCATGAGGGAATGGACATTCTCATGGACCATAACAATGGAGTCAAGGATCTACCTTCCTAGAATGAAACCATTTTGTTGATGGGAGATAAGAGAGGGCAATAAACTCAACAATATAGAAGTCAAGACCTTAGAAATGATTTTGTAAAAAGAGTTACATAGATTGATGGGCCTGAAAGTTTGAAAATCTACCACTCCAGGGCATTTAGGGAAGATAACCAAGAAAGTAGCATTAAGCTCCTTAAGAAGGCACCTGGACCCAAAAAATTCTTTGACAACATTCACTACTTCATTAACAACTATTTCCCAAAAATATTGAAAAAAGAACATGGGGAAGTCATTAGGTCCCAGAGCCTTATTGTCTTCAAAGGAAAAAATAACTCTTTTGATTACTTGTCTTGATAGGATGGAGGAAAGCATTTTATTATCTTATTCCTTGACAAGACTTGGAATGGCTCCTGTTAAGGTATCTTGAATCTCACTATTAATACCACCATTTGCCTTAAGGAGATTCTTAAAGAAAATGACAATATTTTTTCTGATGTCTTCCTCCTTATCAAACCTACTACCATTGTAATCAATATAAGAAATTCTATTAGCTGCCCTATGTTTAAGAGTTGTCATGTGAAAATACCTATTATTTTTTATCTCCAACCGAGAGTCATAGGGCTCTTGATATTTGTTTCTAGAATTCTTCTTCTTTTGATATGATGTCATGCATCTTTCCAAGCAGTTCATTTTCCTTAGATTTATTATCAACTATATATCCTTCCAACTGGATTTTCTCCTAGATATCCTTGATTTCCATCTGTAACTTTGACTTCATTCCAAAAATGTTCCCAACCATTTCTTTGTTCCAAATTCTAACTTTTTTTTTCACCTCCCTCAATCTTTTGGAAACCCTAAACATAGCAGTTCCTAAAACTAAGATATGAACCACCATTTTCTAACTTTCTCAAAGATCTTAGGGTGAGACAGACACATTTGTTCAAATCTGAAAGGAAAATTCCTCTTTGTGTGGATGAGATTCACCACAAAACTTCTAGGGAAGTGATCAGAGCCAATCCTTGAGATGACTTTTAAGGAGCATAAATAATATAAGAACCATTGATTTGAAATTAAAGTTCTATCTAGCCTAACTTGAATCAACTCATTAGTTATTCTCCTATTTGACCAAGTGTAAAAAGCACCTTGAAGGTCAATATTTGTAAGCACCTGAGAGTTGATGAAGTCCAAAAGGTCCATTTTTCTTTACAAATTTCATTTGAGAGCCTCCAAATTTTTCACTATCCTGGAATGGAGTATTACAATCACCCATCACAATCCAAATTTCATTATAGAACTTTCTTCAAAATGCCATAAGATCTTGCTAGAAAATATTTCTTGTGCCTCTACCATTAGGAGCATAGATGTTGGAATGGATCCAACAAAAAATATCTTTGATATGAGAAAATTTGGTGGCTATATGATGAGCTCTTTCAAAAATCGGTTCTCCTCTAATGAGGTTCAAGTTCCAAAAGTTACAATTCTTCCAGACGCTCCCTTAGAGCTATTACCATGCACCCCACAAAATTTAAACATTTTGATCTTTTCAACTTTTTATTTTGATATTTTAGATTCTTGAACCAATAAAATATCTGATTTATGATCCCTAGCCTAATTTTGCAAAATATCCTGCTTATGGAGGCTATTAGAGCCCCTTATGTTCCAAGACATAATCTTCATATTTTGCCTGAGGAATGGAGTTTGCAAATCTCTGGTATGGTTTTCTACAAACCATCTGCAATATCCTGAAAGATTTCCTTCTCCTTGTACCATTTCAAGGACTTTCTTCCTTGAATACCCTTTGAGGCTCCACAATCTGCCTTGGATCTTGACCTTGTAGAGACTCCTAATGGATTTTCCTACTATTTGTTCTTTTTTCTCTCCTTGCATGTTTGAGAATAATCCTCCTCTATTTCTGAATCTTTAGGATAGAGGTTCTATTTTCTTGGTTCCCAATCTTCGTCTGGAAGTCCTCTCTAGGATAGAGGCAAGGTGTCCATTATTCCAAGATGATTCTGAACTAAGTTCTCACTTGGGTCTCCTTGATTTCTACTGGAGTTGCCATACATATCCTTAACAAATTCAGGGGAATTCACAGATATGTAGCTCCTAGAGGAAACTTGGCTTGGAGTTTCCTTGGTGTTAGAAACCGCAAAAATACAGGGAACCCTGATATCCACATTCTAGTTGATTTCCTTGAATGGGATAGAATATTCTTGGCTATGGATGTCTTCTAGGCTCGTAACACCCAACTCCATATCACCTAAGTCAAGGATTGGCATATTGATGATTGGCTCCTGGTTTTCCATGTCCACCTGGTTCTTAGGAACATTCTCCTTTTCCGAGGTCTCCAAGGGCTTAACAATATTGTTACTATCTTTTTCCCAATTTAGTTGGGCTGCATTTCCATTCCCTTCCCCTTTATCCTTTATTTTTCAAACTCACTTGTGCTTAGGCTGAGGCATCTCTTTCTCCTTCCTGACATTTAATTGGCATCTCTTAGCCCAATGTCTCAATTTCCTGCATTTGAAGCATACAAAAAGGATTGGTTCAAACTTAATGGCTTGAACCCATGGACCCAACTTGGATTGTATTTCAATAGATGATGGTGAATCTGCATTCTAGGACACACCAGCACAAATTATAGGAAACACCAGCCTCCTCCTAGTCATTATCATAGGATCTATAGACACAAGTTCTCCAGAAGAATTAGCCAAGCCATTAAAAATATCTTCATTCACATATTCCATTGGAAGGCTGGGAAGTATAACCCACACTAGGACATTTTTAAAAATGGATTCTAAAAGATCCAAGTTAGTAGTGCATTTCTTAAGAGCTAAGGAGGACTTGCCATTAACCCAAGGACCTCCACTTCTAACAGCCTGAATATCTTCCTTGCATGAAAACTCAAAGGCAAAATAGCCTTTAGGAAGGGAAGAGACAAGAACCTGGCCATTAGTTATCCACTTCCTTTTGACAAAGGCTCTCACTACTTCAATGTTAGGCTTGGGGCCCATAAATTTACCAACCGACATCTTGTCCATAAGAGATATTTTTTGGTTAATAACCATATTAAAGGAACATAAATGGAAAACTTACCCTTTAAGGATCAGATATATTGTTGACTGGTGGGAACACTCATTTTCTACTAGGTTTCACTCTGAATAGTGACGACCAAGGTTTATGTTTGGGAACAACATTTCCATCATCCCCCACCGCATTTTGGACTTTCTTAGCATTTCCCTATCCTTTAGAAGGGTCCTCATGGGCATCACGGATATTGGGAATAGGGGAAACCACCTGAGATGGTTTTTTCTTTTCATTTTCTCGATGAGAGTTGCCATCAGATGAAAAACCCTTCCCCCCCAGATCCACCTGAATATTCTTTCCAGGGTTGGGTTCTGTTGTCTCCTCCTTTCCTTGCTTGTCACGCGGTCCATCCATGGATTCTGCTTGTGATTCCTCAGATCCTGCACTGCCACTTCCATTTCCGCTGTTCAAAATTTCAAAAATCTCATTCTCTCGCTTCTCCTGCTCCATGTTTATTTTTTATTTTTTTTATTATCTTTTGGTGAATAATCTAAGATAACACATTTAATTGTGTAGTGTTTCAGACAAATTTGATGCAACTGTTTATCCTCTTCAAGTTCTCCTAATCAAAATGTTTTCACAGATCCTCCACAAATCCTCTTCTTAATTGCTTCTTATTTTTAGATGATATTTTATTGTTCTTAAATGTACTAATGATATCTTTAAATAACAACACATATTAAAATACTAGACAAATATGTTCTGAGTGAAGTCATTTGTAATGATTTCATCTATTAATACAATTTTTGAATATATGAATTTAATAATAACAATTGAACTGCAGATTGGAGAGATGTGCATATGAACACAATTAACCAATTCTATCTTGAATGTTTTCATAGAATTGTAACCATGATCACCATTTTTAATTCTTTCTTCCATGATTACATCAATGACATCTAAAATTCTATAAATTGTCGATTTAAATAACTAAACCCTATTCTTAAAATAAATAAAAAAAAAAAATAGATCTTAGACTATAGTGCATAGAACCAGATGCATCTAAGAAACTAATCTAAGTGTCATTTTTTTGCTTATTACCACATAAATGTCAATACAAAAACTCTTTATAGAGTCTTTTGTAGTTCCTTAGAAATTAAAAAGGCTAACAATATTTATCTAAGCATTGACTAGTTAAGACCTCTAGCACTTGATTAAGTTACATGCAAATATCAACACACTACCCAAGATTAGTGAGATCAAGAAGAACAAAGGCCTTGATACAAGACAAATTTTCCCTTTGCCCAAAAGTTAAACAAGAAAGCATTTTAATTTAGAAATATTTTTATGTTGGAACACAAAAGGTAAAGTATTATGCCAACTAAAGACTTCAATTTTTTGTTTCACAATTCTTGTCACATCCTTGTTAGCTACCTTGATGACTGTTCTTGGAGACAAATAAACAAATAAATAACTAATAATAATAAAAAGCTAACATATCCTTCAAAGAGGACAAGATATCATTCATCTAGGAAGGGATGGTGTCAGTATGGGTACCGCGTGAAGGTAGGGGCATTTGTTAATGTGGGTAAGACTAGCTACAAAGATGGTATGGGCATCCTTCATCTCTTAAATGCTTTAGAAAGTTTCAAGCAAGGTAGGTAGCATGTGTAAATTCAAGACTACCATATTTGACCATGTTGTTCTTTCCTACGCTCTAGGGAGAAGTTTCTAAAATAGACATGGAAGGAAATTAAAATAGGGAACAATAAAGGTTGACCAACAATGTAGAAAATGATTACAAATCTAATTAGTAGTTTGGCGTGACAATTGGAAGAGGATCATAAATAGGAGAATAAAATGCTAAGAGAATGCAATAAAAAGGGGCATGGAAAGAGAAAATATGGGATGTGAAGAGATGGAAGGAGAAATTGTGTAGGAAGTGGAGTAGAAAAGTGCAAGCAATTGAGGAAAATTCCAAAGGATTATAGAGAAATAATGTGAGAGATATTGATGGACAAAATATGTGGAAAGGAAAGAGAAAAATGAGGAAAAAAAAAGGCAAGGGAGAAAAGGTGAAGATGCTCTAAACGTTCCCCAAAGCCTAAATGATGAATAATTCTCATCAATGAGGGTGTGTAAATAGAGAATAATATAGAGGGAGGAATAAGACAGAAGCAAAATTATGAATAAAAATCTTATTTAGCAATACTTTTTGTGTGTGTTAAATATTCTTGATTTAGTTACATATTGTTACGCTAGTTTTGGAGAGTCAAGTTCTTTTCATTCATCATGAAGATATAAATCATATGGGGGATCAGAATTTGTTTTGGAGTCTTCTAATCTATTATTTGAATCTTTCCTAACATCTTTTGGTGGGTTTGTGTTAAGAAATAAATGCATATGCCCTACATGTTAATATGCATCAATGATAGCTAGAGTTTATTGATTACATTCATGAATATAAATGTAATGGACTATAAAAATATTATTTTCATTGTATTTATTCCAATTTTGGTATTGGAACCAATCTAGGATCACTTACGCATGCATATGTATCCTTAAATGTATTTTAAATTAATATTTTAAAGGGACTATGATGCTAGGTTCCCTAGTCCACTAGGACTATTCTCCTCATGATCATATGCCAATAGTTTGGATGAGATAAGGCTTAAAATACGCTGGAAATGACCCAAAAGAAGGCATGCAAAAGAAAGAGTCCAACAAAGAGTGTGAATTTATAAGAAGTTACAATTTAAAACACTAAATTAAAAATTACCATTCATTATTTTCCATGTTCTCATGTATAAATACATCATATCACCATGTAACCATCTTAATCATCAATATGCAATTAATAATTTGTCCATATCATCATGTCCACGTTCTCATGTTCAAATACATCAATGCAATCTTGAGTAGATAAACTTTATAAAGAATGTGCATATAGAAAAATATGTGCCCCTACTTTTCTCACTCAGTAAGGTAGAACTTTAACCACAACTACTCTAAAAAAAACTTGCATTCTAATATTAGAAAAATATTTTAAAAACATCAAATAAAAGAAAATCAATAATGAAAGAAACATGAAATCCAATGATGGATGCATTTCCTTTCTAACCTCACATCATACTCCAAACTTGCATAAAGAATTCATTTTCTTCATGTCCTCATGTACAAATACAACAATGTGTTCTTGAGTAGGTCAACTCTGCATAGCATGCACATATAGAAAAAAATGTGCCCCTAATATCCTTGCTCAATAAGGTAGAGCTCAGACCAATACTTACTCTAAAAAATACTTGCATTGCAATATTAATTTTATTGGCAACTTTTTCAATTGCTAGAAATATATTAAAAATATTGGCCAATCTTTATTAAAAATTAGAAAATGCATTAATTACCATGGTAAATCATTCCTTTAAAAAATATTTAATTCTTATGAGAAAGTAAGGGTTTGAGTGTTGTATTGATGGGCTAGTTTGAGATGTAGTGCTTGTGTTTATTATTCATTAATATTTTAAATTGCCCCTAAATTTTTTACACCAATGTTAGTTCTATCTATAATCTTATGTTTTGCGTTTTATTTCATAAGCCAAAATGTAGCAATAGAGATCCAATGCCCTTGGAGGCCCAAATATAAATCTAGGCCATGTGAGTATTAGAGATCTGGAAGTATATTTTAGCTGATAGAATTTAGAAACGATCATTAGATTATAATTATTTAATGACCAAAATAATTTTTTTGGTTTGATGGGTATATTTTAATTCATAAATACAACACTAACCATTAGATTATAACTAAAATCAATGGTGGTGATTAAAAAATTATGATATGGCCCTAAAGTAATAAACAACAATACAAAATTATTATAAAATTAATTTTATTTTTGGATATAACTTATAAAACTCAATCAAATATAATCTAATTAGGTATCAAATTTTGTTGTAAATTTTTTAATTTAAAATTTTAATGTAATAAATGTTCTGCTATTTTAACTAGAACTAAAATAATATTTTATAAAAAAAGGGTGATTTAGGTTACCTTACAACTTGTACTATTATCTAAATTTTGAGTCCCCAATTTCAACATTAGCTTATTTGTGAATATTGTCACTAAAAGAATCACTCATTACATGGTACACTATAAATATCTTACATCTTAGTATTGAAAAGAGGTAATAAATTATGTTTTAGATGTTATAATTTATTCTCTTTATGAGATACATGATAATTGGTTGTAATGATCCAATAGGGATTGCAATTCAAACATAGACATGGCCGAATAAGGGGTTTTCTAGATGGAATTTTTAAATCATCAAATGATCAACATAATACATGTTACAATGATGAATTTAATTATTTGAATGCGAACTGTTAGAGTTATCTTTTATTAGATAATAATAATTTATTTAATTATTGGTCTATTATACTCTATGGTTGAGCTAAATTTAGGAATCTTATAATTCTTTAGGGTTTTCACCTTTAGGATTTCGAGTATCCTCTTATAAGGATTCTCTCTTTGTATTTTCATAACAACTATATTTATTGAATTGCATTCTTCTTGCACAATCAATATGACTCCTCTTTTCTTGATCTCTGAATTCTGGCCTCCATAGCATTTTTGCTTCTCTCCTTCTGTGACAGGTTTGCATGCAGGTGATCTTTGGGAGCTGTAGAGTTGATTTTTCCTCAACTCCAATATGAGCCTCTATGAAATAAATCTTGTTGATAGATATTTAAATCATAATGTTTCAAGTAATTAAGTGATTTTTTTATGTTGGCTATGTGTGAGCATAATGCAAAATTATTTCAACATAGAGAAGAATAAGTGTATTGGTAAACAACTTTAGTTGGATTATAGAAGGTATTATGTGAAGCAAAGAAAATAATATTCAAACTGGAACAGAGCAAAACGTTAATCATTGTTGAAGATGTAACTTTTTGAATGTAATTTATTGTCCAATAGAGGTTGGTTCATCCTATCAAAAGAGATTGGTGTCTCTTACTAGGTTCGTGCTCTATTTGTGGAAATTGGTGTCTCTAGTAGGTTGGTTCTCACAATTTTTGTAATTGAGGATTGGTATCTCTAGAGGGTTGTTGCTTGGAAATATTATAAGATTATGTTATTAGTTTTTGATACTTGATTTGGATAGTAGATCCAAGAAATCCTTCATCATGGATTTCCTCCTAAAAGGATTTCCATGTAAATACGATCTTCTCTTATGTGGATGTTTGTGCTTGTTATTGTTGAATTTGTTGTTGTTGTTGTTGCAAATTCATTATTATTGATTTTTGAATAATTAAAAGATCTCATTATACTAATTCACCCCCTTCTTAGTAAAATTTGTATTCTCACCAGTCCTAATGCATCTTACAAAATGAGGTAAATGATAAAATTATTCCAAAGCTAAGAGGTATAAATTATGTTGCATCGCAGGAATCTTTAATCTTATTATTAGAGGACAGATACCTATATGAAGTGTTGGGAAGGCAAAGATAGATGACATGCTAGTTGTGTCTCATTTAGCTAATTTATATATCAACCAAAATCCTTCAAATAACTAGATGTACCAATCTCAATATGAATGCATTTTGGTAGCTAGGAGAAGAAAAACTTATCTAGCATGATACAAACAATACTACTTGGAGAAATTGCTATTTTAGCTAAGGCTTTATCAACATGGCAAATACAACCTAGGAAATTCCACTTGGATATGGACATGGAGAGCTCTCTTCTCAAAGAGTACAACATCTCATGTCCAAGGTGTAAAAATAAGATGAGACATATAAAGACACCAAGTGCCATGCTTAAGAATATTTTTCATATGGTTGGTTTCAAAAAAGAGAAAGAAAACTCTATATGAGGTATCATAAATTATCAAGATTGATCAACTGTAGGAACCGTGCTTTATTCACCCACACTTTAAGCATTCTTTCAAGGAAAATCCTTCCAACAAAATAACCTAAGATTTGAGTAAAATTTTCAAGTTATCTCTTAAGAATTATCAATCTCTAGGATGGGAAAGATCACATCCATAAGTAATTCAAAAGATATACCTCATGAAACACCTTCAGAATGATTTCTGTAAGCCACTTATGATGGATCCATCCTTATCCATCATCAAATCATCAACACCAACAACTACAACTAGATTGATGAAATGTAAGACCATTTAAAAGAAAAAGAAACACACCCACATGCATAAAAGAATTAAAAGATCCCACAATAAATATTAAAAACTATAAAAGAACCCTAGTCAAAGAAGTAATGTGATATAACAAACAACAAAAAAAAATGGCATTGACAAAATCAAGCTCCAATTTGAATTAGAAGCTTCAAATATAATAATTTAATAAATTCATTCGGCACTTTAAAAGAAAATAAAATTATTTTATTAAAAAATTACACACCATGCTGGATAGACACTCCAAAAATAATAAGAATAAGTTTTAGTCAAGTCTCTCACCAAACAAAAATGACCCGCGTTACGTCCGTGTGGGCCTTACTCTGGGCAGCAAGTTGTAGGAAAGCATACGGCGGCCCCGCGTTCCCAATTGTGCGTATATTGGCAGAGTCCTTTGAGGAGAAGTTCAAACAGGATCTACATGGCAACTATGTTACTGTGAAGGAGCTCTACATAGGCTTATTAGAATTGAAGACATTGTGGTTCCTGCACTGATCGTTTTTAGCGGTAAGAGCTACTTTTGGATCAATTAAAGCTTTTAGTAAGTTACTCTCCCCTTCTCTTAATTGGGCACTGCCTGTGTTGAAATGAGAACTGTTTCGTGATAACAGAGCAATCCCAATCCAATACAAACTTTCATCAATTCGATTCAATTTTATATCTTTGAATTTATATAACCAGGTGAGATGGAGAAGAGCTGTAAAGCAGAGCTCTGTGGATCAGAATCGAACACTAGGTTTTCTCAGGGAAAAATTAAAAATAAGGAGATAAATGGGCATTGTTTTCTCGGTCTGGGTAAATTTCTGAGGAAAAAAATTCATACCATATTTGGACGGAGGCCAAAGTTTTCCCCTGCTCAAGAACTCGAAACGGCTAATGTAGAAGTAGAAATGTTGGGGACGGAGATCCAACAATCTCCAATTAAGAATGAGATCCAACAATTTCTAATTGCGTTCGAACGAGACGAATTAGTGAGGGCGACAGAAGGGTTTTCAGTACAAATAGGCCTTGGTGGTTATGGGATTGTTTACCGCGTAAGTTCCTTTTAAAATCTGACTGTCCATTATAGTCTGAAGCAAAATATGATGAAGCTGATTATGTATAAACATGTTTTGGTAGAAAAGAAGTAGCAGTTAAGGTCTCATACTCTGAAAGTTGTCATTGAATTCTCTAATACCACATTATGTTCTGCTTTCTAAAGGGAAATCTGTCTGATGGAAGACGCGTGGCAGTGAAGGTCTTGGACAAAGAAAGTTTTCAAGGCAAAGAAGAGTGGCGGAACGAGTTGAACATTCTAAGCAAGCTTGACCATCGAAACATTTCTAAGCTTGTGGGATATTGCTGTGAAGACAATATGATAGTCTATGAGTGTATGGCACGAAGCCTGTCAAGCGCTCTTTTTGGAAGTAGCCAATGCAATTTTTTCACTTGTCAGTTTTTATTTGATTAAAGGGTTTATCTTGAAAATCTAAATAGCTTTAACCACCATATGCAGAAGATAATGAGATGGTTATCGACTGGACAACAAGATTCAAGATCATATTGGATATAATTAGAGGACTCGCCTATCTTCACGAAGGTACAGGCGTGCCCATAATGCACAAAGACGTCAAGCCGTCCGACATTCTTCTGGATGAAAGTTTCAATGCCAAGATTTCTGATTTTGGCTATGCAATGGCCGACATCAAGCTACCGTGGTACGAAGATGTTAGCATCGAAGGAACTCGTGTTGTTAGAACATAGTAAGATGACCCTATCCTCTAACTCTTCATAAGAATGATTAAGGTTAATGTATATAGCTGCAAATTTGGGATGGTCATTTTGGGCAGTTGATTAATGCATTTTACTTTACTTGTGTTGGGCATACAGTGGTTACGCAGCTCCGGAGTATATTGCTACCGGTACTCCGAGAATGAAATCAGACATTTACGGCTTTGGGGTGACTGTTTTGAATGTCGTATCTGGCAAACAAGCTATCGACAACAAAAATTTCCTCTCCGAGAACGTAAGAATTATATGTAGTTACTACGACCGTAGTTTGTAGGGGGTTTAGAAAACTAGTATAACGATTTAATTTATGGTTTGGTGTTTGACTGCAGGCGCGTAGATTGCATGATAAGCGTCGCCTTACTGAGCTAATAGACCCTCGATTACTCAACGCAGGTTATTCAACTCACTCAAAAAGCATAGCAGGGACAATCAATATAGCCCTGCAGTGCACTGTTTCGAACGCCAGAAGTCGTCCATCAGCGTCACGTGTGTTGGAGATGCTTTTATCAAAAGATCCCAATCGCCACAACACTGGTCAGTGTTGAGAGTTTGGAACCCAGTCACACAACTATCCTGAGCGGGAGTAGTATTGAATATTGAAAAGCCAATTACAGATAAGAGTACCTGAATCCTTTAACAGATTCAGAATACTCTGTTTCATTTGACATTTAGTTTCATGTGCGATTTTGGAATATTTACTGTTTGTGTTCTCCATGTTCTAGACTTCAATGTAGTTTTTAACATGTACTCAGTTCAACTATTAAAGTTGTAGGCACTATATAAGTTCAAATCTCCTCAATAAGAAAAAAAACACTGCTGAAGCTGACGTTTTTACAATTTAAATTAAAATGTCTGTTTACTATTTTTAAAGTGTTTGAATGGCAATAGAGTTTGATATGCAATACTTTAGAATATATAAACTTCAAATGTAAACTTCTAATTTCTAAATATTTCAGAAATTGTAAGAAAGTTAAATTGTGTGAATGTTAAACAAAGGTATCGAGACAATGCACAAAAGGCTGAGATATTAATTTTTCTCTTGTTTTTGGTGCCATGGCATTGTTTGGCGATGTAAAATTGAAGATATTACATCGATAGATGTAATATTTAATTTAAGCGTGTTATTTTGTGGCTATCATGATTGCTCATGTTTTTATACATCTCTACTCCGCTTTGAATAACAATGAGAAAATAAATTAGAGTCAACATTTCTTTAATTAAAGAGCTTGGAAAGATTTCATTCCACATGTAAGTAATGCCATCCAAATTATAATTTATTCTACTGGCCGTAGTCGTCTGAAAAATAAGGCATATCATATAATTAATTTTCAAGACCCAATGTTGCTACGCAGAAAAGTATATTTAAAAGGCTTCCAGTAGATGCTGCTGTGTGAAACTGGAACCTCTTCTGCTTAACAAGATGCTAAATTTCCTGTTAAAAAATTTGGCCAGAAGCTTCGTCCTCCATTGAATATATTTTACACGACAACCATCCACAAAACAACCTTCCCCAGTACCTTCTTTTTCGAAACCCCATCCTCATTAATATCATAAATATTAGTTTATATCCTCTACGAGAAACCGGAGATCCCTTTCACATGCTGCGCTTTCCTCTAAAGATTTGGATTGACCGATTGATATAAGTTTAAATATTTCAAAATCCCATAAATAATCGTTTCAATGTATGTTAGAGTTCACACTAAATGGAAGACTTTTCCAATCCTTTTTCAGTTACATTAAAAAATTCCATTGAAACATTCAAAGCACCCACAATTGCTTGATTTCTATTTTGTTTAATGTGCCTAAAATCTGTTTAACTACTTCATGATAACTTGACAAGAGGAATTATGGCCACTCTTCAAACAATTGAATATCTATATATGTATTTAACTCTTTTCAAAGATGTGTGATGTATGAAGGATTTTTCTAGGAATTTGAATAGATGTGGATGGAAATGTGTCATCAGACATGTTCTCTTTATTAATACATATTTTGATATGATGATTTGCAAAATAGAAGTTTTCATAAGAAAAGCTTCATTAGTCTAAATTTTAATTTCAAGTATTTTCACCATTGTTTATGCATAAAGGTCAACAAGTCCTAAAATTAACATTTGTTAATAACTTGTAGTCATTCAATCAACAATAAAAACTTATCTACAAAATATGATAAATAAGATTGATTTGAAATTTAAATTTCATAATGATGTACATGAAAGGGGAAGAAACAAAACCAAAGATCAAATGCCAATATGTTAGTTTCAACCAAAACTAAAAATAAATGAAGTTTAAACTTTCCAAATGCATATCAAAAGAGATTAAAAGCATATAATAGAAGCAATAACAAGAAAAATAAGAGAGAAAAGACTCCTTAAGAAGCTCCCATGATGCTCTTGATGTCTCTCCCTTGCTCTTCTCCTCTCCAAGATCTAAAATTCAATGCTTGAGTGTAGTGCTCAGATTTAGCATGTAGCCATGGATACCAAAGGAACGATTAAATGGGGGTTGAAAATAAACTTCTATTGCTATGCAAATGCACAAAATAGAATTGCTAATGAGAAATCTAAGTAGAAATGCCTATGCAACTATAATAACAATGCTTAAGATGCTTCCTCATTTGCTTGAAGATGAGGGTTCCTTTTATAGGCAAAATGGGTCGTTCGAAGGTCAAGGTTGATCTATCTTAGCAAGGGCTAGGATTGCATGAGAGAGACACGATCCTCAATCCATGCTTGCAACTTCCACTAATGCCATGACGACAAGTGACATCATTAGAGGGCTTGAAAGGATAGGGAAGAAGCATTAAGTACTTGAGAGGACATGAGGGTAACCTCATGTGGTTGGGTTATTGGATAAAGGCTTTATCCAATGGGTAAACTCTTGTACAAGGTTTAGCTATGGTTAGGCCTTGGTCAAAGGGACAAGACCCATGTGGGTTAGTATATGAAGAAATGAAGCATTTAAGACTTTGTAAGATTCCTAAATGGGTGAAATGATGGGTTCAAGGTTAATTTTGGGTTAGGATTGCGCAATTGATTAGAAGTGGGTTTAGGCTAATTTAGAAGGGATTAGAAGAATCTAAAAGAAGGGTTAGTGAGCAAGTGAGTTTTATAGGAGATTGCAAATGACCAGGGATAAATAGGGTTTTAATTTAAATAAATTTCATTTATTTCAATTAAATGTGCAACTTGCATTGAATGAGTATTTAAAATAAATAATCATTTATTTAAATGGGGATTTTGATTGAGAATTTTAAATAAATGTTTAATTTATTTAAATGATAGGAAAGGGAGTGATTAAATACATTTATCAATTTATTTAATAGTTGGATATTAGTTAGTGATTTTTAATTTAAATAAATTTATGAAACTTATTAAATTAGTAGAATATGGTTGGAATGAATTAACTAAATATAAATTTAATTAATAGAAGAACATTAGTGCTTTAAACAAATAAAATATTTAATGGATAGATTTGTGTGTCTACACATAATATATTACTAACTTTTCATAAATTTTATTTTCTAAATGTATATATACAAAAAAAAATTGATTAAATTCAATGGGTTAATTACAAGGTCCAAATCCTGTAAAAAATGAAACAACACAGTTATTGGTCAAATTTATATTTGAATTTTATGACCAAAACCATGCCTGAAATGACAATCTAATTTCAAAGAATAAAACAAAATAGAAAGAGTCAAATTAGTAAACTAAAGGTATACCATTGTATAGTTGTGAGAGACCAATTTTGACAACTATTGGAGGTAAAAAAAAAATGGACATTGTGGGTGAAAGCTATGCCCCTCAAAATAAAATTTCTCTATTATGTTGTACTAATTCATATGAGAACATAAGTTGGCATCATGGTGACATCGAAACTCTAAGGCGCTGGTTCCTTGGTGGCATATGAACAACATGTCAAAGATGCACACAAGCTAAGGATTCCTCTAGTAGAAAATCTCAAAACCATTTAAAAAAAAATCAAAGTAAATAATTTTAGGAGCTAAAAGTTTGCTAGTTAATTTCATTACTATTAATGCCCAAAAGATGGCTAACCTTGGTTATTGTTAGTGTGGCTAAGAGTGTTTACAATTTCAATAGAGCTATATGGTTAGTTAGTGTTATTGAAAGCCTACAATTAGTACAAGTATGGGGGTATGTTGACTTATTAATTCTATTAGGATAATGATTAATTTTTTTAAAAATTAAATTATTTTTCTATTTTTAGATACTCAAATGACTACATACAATCATATGGCTAGGGTGTGGGGGACAAAACAAATTGCTTTTTTGAAATTATCAAAATAGGTTAAATTTGATACTTGTTGTTACCTTTCGACATTCATAATTAAATGGAGAGAACTTTTTTATCCTAGGAGGTCATTTGTGAAAATTTTCCCTAAAACCCTTGTGGTAATAACCTTAAAAAAATCTAATTTAAACTCATGTTCAAACCCCATATATACAAAAAATAACCGTAATATTGCAACCCTAAAACCCTAGATTTGTAAAATAACAATCTTTAAATAATGTGACCTTACTTTGAAATGTCAAAAATAATTTGTACATTATCACGTTTCAACTTTGTATCAACTCTACTAGTCCAAGGGTTATACCAATATAAAGATATATGAAGCACCACAACCAAAAACACTGCTCTAATATCAAATATTATGAAAAAATAAAAAGATAATAAATCACTTTTCTACATAACCCATGAGATAAAATAATTCATTCAAGTATATAGAATGGTCAAATACATAGATCAAAGGCATCTCATAAAATAACACAAGATATATCTTAGAAAAAAAATTATAGAGGGAAAAACTTTACCTCCAAAAGCTTCTATACTCAATATATTATTCAACAATAAAGATTTTCAATACACTTACAAGGCCTCCACGAACACTCCTAAAATATAAAGCCTCTCTATTGTATCCTTCATATGTACAAGCATGTAACCACACATTCATGTCATGCTTCACACATGCACTCCTTAGAAGAAATATCAATATAATAATAATCAAGCCAAAAATTCAACAAGCCAACCTAAACCACTAAAAATGTGCTTGTTTTTGTTAACTCAAATTCACACAAATACTACCAAGTGATAAGGGAAAACCATGTGCCTCAAAACCATGAGTTCACAAATCAATCGACCCCACATTTACTTTTTTATACACATATTAAATTATATAGAGGAGGGGATATTCTGCCCTTAAGATGACAAGATCTCAAGGAACAAATTGACCTTCGCTATCCCACTTAACCAACACTCTCATGAGCTAGGAAGATCAAAAATAGGAAAAGAATGGAAACCATACCAAATAGAAATTACTGAATAAAAGAAGAATATGAAGTGATAAAAAATATTGTGGCTATGGAAAATCAAAGCTAATATAACATATATTTTACGATCAATCTGACAAAGACTCTTCCTTAGATGCTAGTGTGTCATGGAAATGTCTACATGATAAACTATCGCTTACACTGACAAAGAATAGGAAACACTAAAAATCACCCAAACATCAGCTCTGCGGTCCTCAAACTTTTTTGCTATCTATACACACAAATAGGAAAAAATGTTGGGGTTGTGTAGGAGTTTGACTTAGTCAAACCCTTGCTTTGGTGTTTTTGCCTCCATGGAAGAAAAATAGATAGATTGGATAAAATGATAAAATAAGTTTAATAGAAACAAATCACATTTAATGGAGGAAAACCCATATTATAAGAGATACGATGATAAAATAGATTAAATGCAACTAGATAATATACACTCTTAGAGATTTGATAAACATGATAATATTGTAATTCAATAGATATGAGTAATAACAAAGAAGAAGAACATTCCTCAACCAAGATCACTCTCTTGAGATAATAACGTGATCGTGTTTTGAGAGAAGAACGAGTTTTCGCAAGAATGAGTGTGTATTTTGATAGTGCTTCGCTATGATAGTGAGAGAAAGACACCCAATAGTGAGAGATCTTGAAAAATGAGGGAGAAATAATAGTTTTGTTGCTCGAAATTAGTGGGAGTGACCTTTCAGACATGCCCAACCAACAAACATGCATAAATAAAAGTTTGATGTATAATATGCTAATTTGAATCTAGAATATACTTGGGATGTTTGTGTGCCATGCAGATGTCTACACACCACACTACTATCTCACCAATTAATCCAAAATATTGCTCAAGGGTGGCTAGAACTACTTCATATTTAAGATTCATGATGTCAGAATGATAAAATCTTGATCATGAATTTTGGCCATAAATCACCAGGCTCAATTTGTCTGAGTAAATTAGATTTATTCTATTTACTCTAATTAAGTTGAGTTGGGATATCTTTATTTGTCACATGAAACAATCATTTAATAATATTCATGTTAGTTATCTTAGATGAAATTCTAAATAGAGATACGTTAGTTTTATGGATTTAATTTTGTTATAGGGTAGTTGTATCTTCTCCTCCCTAATTTCTCATATCATTGAGCCACATTAAATTACTCATGCTCTCAATTGTCTAGCCTCTTTGCCTATATAAGCAAGATCATTTATACATTGTATCATATCAAATCATAACAATCCATAACAATCCATTGAAGTTTAATTTCAATCTTTGCTCTTCAATCTCCATTGTTCTTCATTGCTCAAGTTGCAAAATTGTTGTGTGTGGTTAGAAAGTTTCTTGGTTGATCCATTGAAGCATGGGGAGCTTTACGGGCTCAAAATTTCTCTAACAAATACAAAGGTGTCATAAATGTATTAGGTGCAATTTGTGATAATACATAAATATATTTCATATGTATACCCCACATTAATTATCTAATCCAATGTTACCCAAACTTTTATACGTGACCTTAAATAAATACTAAACACATCACTTGAGATGCACATCAAATTTTGTATTTTATATAAATAAATTAAAAAATGTCGAATAAATATTCATAACAAAATATATCATGTGAAATAATTTGAAAATAAGTTTTTATAAAGCATTTTTAGGATGGAACCATCCTTATGCATTGTTAAACCATCAATTCTAACAACTACTATTAGAGTTATGAGGTTTGAAACCATTTAAAAGAAGAAATATCCACATGCATGGGTTACTTAAAAGAGCTAGTATAAATATAAAATAACAATAGAAAATATTTTGCGGGAGCAAAAGTAGTGGTAGGTGGCCATCTAGGGTTTCAATAGGGAGAAAAAAGAAAAACTATGAAGGGGATGATGATGGCAAGAGGGCAACCCCATTTGGGGGGTTTGTGATCCTCCTCCCTCTTGCTATGGTGCTCTCCTATTTTGGGTCTTCCACTTTGGGTGCGATGGATTCACTGCTTTTACTCATTGTCTTAGGTGCTACAGCTTTTTTGTCCTAGGAAATATGGCTCGTAGATGTTGGAGAAACTATGCTGCCAGGCTGGGATACTGAATGGAGTGGATAGGGAGCAAGAGAGTGAGATCGGTTAGGGTTTCTAGAGTTGGAGGTGTAGGGGTTGGGGAAGACGATGATGCTGCGGATGATGGTGTGATCCCCCTATTCGCACTATCTCTTTATGTGGTTTTTTGGGACCCAGATGGTTGCATATTTTTTGAATTTATGGCTGTTGGCTAGAGTCTGAAGCTGCAGGGGACCTTTGTTATGGAGGATTTTCTGCCTTTATTTTGTTTTCTCTATGGGTTCCTTTTTACTTTGTTTGAAAATTCCCCACTTTCCATCCTATGCAAGAGGTTCCTTGTTGTTTTGCAGGATGTCTTTTTTCATCTGTTCTCAGCCCATCCTATTGAGGGGGACCATTCCTATGTTATGGGGAAGTGTTGGCTGAGCTTGATGGGATGGATCCTGGTAGGGGTTTTGTTAGCCCTTTTTCTTAAGGCTGGTGTTCCTTTATATCTTTCCTTGTTTTTGGATCTCTCTCCTATTTCTCCTATAGAGGTGGACAGCTTAGTTGAGTCTATTTGCAAGCTTTCTGATTATATTAGGCCTCTTCCTTTTTGTAAGGTTGTGGGTGCCTTTTCAAAACCTAGCTATCCAGCAAAGCTTCACCGTGCCTTCTTTTGATCATTTGATTTTGGCTTGTGGCCAATAGATTGGGTTCTCTTTGTGGATTATCTCTCTCCTTTCAACCCCTATGGAGGTGGGTCACTATCCTATAGAGGTGGATGAGAGTTTTACTATTAAAGGTGTGATCAGATTCTATGGGATTGTCAGCAGGTTCTTGGTGGTTTTGGGAGCCATTTTAAAACCCAAATCGTAGGTTAAGGGAGCCTCTCAAAACTCCCTTTCTTTTGTTTGGCTGGATGCTAACAGTTTTGAAGGGCCCAACTTAGAATGTGATTGTTTTTGGTTAAGGGGCAGGTTAGTGTTTTGCTTCCTTTTTTTTCTGTATTTGGGTAGGGGATCCCAGAAAACCCTTGATGTATGGATAAGGGAGTCTATCAACTTCATCTAAACATTTAGTTTGTGTTTCTAGTAGGTTTTGTAATGATATTCTTTTAGTTTGGCTAGCTTATTTCTACTTGTGGCTATGTTGGCTTCTAGTTGGCACTAACCGGATTTGTTGTAATGGTCTGATGTTTTAATTTACCTATCCTTTTTTGGCAGAAGTCTCATTGTAGGTTCTAGATCTAGGTAAAATTTGAGTGTTTCAAGTCCCTTCAAAACCTATTGTATGGGGTTTTGGATCCCCCTCAAAACTTGTTTTTCCCTTAATAAAAAATAATAAAATATCTTACAAAATAATATAACATAAAGAATAAGAAAAATAGTAATCTTATATTTAAACGATCATATTTGAACAACATACTTATAATAAAATAATAATTAATATAATCCCTTTGACAACATTTAAAAAAAACAACATTAGACTATCTTATTAAAATATACACCCACAATGCTAGATAGACACCACTTATTTGTGGTTTGGTTGAGAAAACTTTAAAAGAATGAATTTTTCAATAGTCTCCTTGCCGACCAAAAATGGTCATGTTATGTTCATGTGGGCCTTCCTCTCAACAACAAGTTCTAGGAAAGAACATCATGGCCCCATGTTCCTAATTGAGCAATAAATAAAGTAGATTGTTATTGAGTCCCTTGAGGAGAAGCTCAAATGGGATGATATATAGTGTAAGATAATAATTCTAATACAAACCTTTAGCAGTTCGATTCAATTTCATCACTTAGAAGTTTTGAACTTATACAACTATATGAAATGGAGCAGAGCTATAAAACAAAGCTCTATGGATCAAAATTATTATCTTCTTATAGAAAAGATAATTTTGAGGAGATAAATCAGCATGAATGCCTACCACATAACTCTCTTAGGTTGGGTAATTTTCTTAGAAAAAAAATCAAACTATATTTGGATGGAGGCCAAATTTTTCTTTTCTCAAGAACTCCAAACACCTTATCTAGGAGTAAAAATTCTGGGAACAAAGATCCAATAATCCCTAATAAAAAATGAGATCAAAAAAACTCTAATTTAGTTCAAACGAGATGAATTCGATAGAACAAAAAAAATATTTCCAGTACAAATAGGCTATGGTGGTTTTGGGATTGTTTACCATGTAAGTTCCTTGGGAAATCATTGTTAATTATAATATTAAACACATGATAACCTAATTATGTGTAAACATATTTTATAAAGTGAAATTTATTTGGTAAAAAATAATTAGTTGCTAAGGTCTCATACAGTGAAATATGTTGAGCTCTAATACCATATTTTGTTCTACTTTCTAAAGGGGAATTTTGTCTAATGGAAGACACATGGCAGTGAAGGTTTTGAGAAAAGAAAGTATTCAAGGAAAAGTAGAGTGGATGAATGAGTTGAAAATTCTAAGCAAGTTTAACCATAGAAACATTTTGACACTTGTGGGATATTGCTTTGAAGAATTTATGATAGTCTATGATTGTATGGCACGAAGCCCGTCAAATGCTATTTTTGGTAAGTAACCAATGCAATTTTTTCTCTTATTTTTTTTATGTGATTGAAGGTTTTATCTTGACAATATAAATATGTTTAACCACCATATGCATAAGAAACATAGATGTTTATTGACTAGCCAACAAGATTCAACATCTTATTGGACATAATAAGAGGAGTCATGTTTCTCACAACGGTGCATGTGTGCGCATAATGCACAAAGACATCAAGCCAGCTGATTGTTTTAAATTATTGTTGGCCGAGTCAAGTCTGCATGTAAGTCTTCACCTACCTATCAGGAGAGCTACAACAAACAACCTGGAGAAGATTTGGTTGGGATCTCCATCACAACAACTCCTTGCAGAGGAATTGAATGAGACGGATGAGGTTTTTTATTTTGAATTTGGGGGAGAATTTTGAGTGGACAACAAATAGATAAAAAAGAGAGAACATTCTCTATTCAGTGAGTTCAGTCCAGTTAGCAGAGAGAGATCAACATGTAAGGACCCGCTTGTCCTAACCCTAGTTTAACCACCATAGTAACTCATAGTTACAATTAAATTAAATTTTCTATTAATGCACATGCAAAGTTTATGATAAATGATATGCAAGTAATAGATAAGTGAACTGAACATCCATGCATCTCATGTCTAACATGTGTAACTAAATATGTATGCAGTAAAAGTAACAAAAGTAGAGTATGCATGAAGATTAAATAACATGTATAAACCATAATTAATTGTGATATCGAGTTAGGTGCATGCATGCATAGAAATAAATCATGTGCATAAATTATTATAAATTAAATTAACATGAAAAATGCATAATTAAATCAACTAACTGAAAATTGAAGATGAACATGCTTGCATGCGAAAAACAAAACAAATCTACGAAAAGTAAATCATGCATGTTAGTGGGTTAGTATGCTAGTAGTTTTTCTCTTCTTTTCTTTCTATTAGTTACATTGCATGGTGAATTCCTCTCACATTACATCATGGACCTTATAGTTCTTTTACATAATTTTTACATGCGACCATTCTGGTCTTTTACAATAAGATAAAATATACATGATAATTACATAAAAATTTATCTAGAATCTCCGATTTTCTTTATCTCCAGATGTATCACCTCTGTTGTCCTGGATAACCTCCACTCGCAAACCAGATGATGGATATATGACCCAGGTGTTTCATCCACCCAACCAATGAAGCATATGCTTCTCAATGCTCTTGATAAGCTCTCGCCCCTCACGATGAAGTATCCTAGCAAGACGGTACCAACTGGCAGGAAAGGAACTTGTACATTCATGTATAACTAACTGTAAAGCGGAAAATCATGGTCGAACCCTAGTTGGTCTCCCCTCTTCTAACTCCAAGGAGAGAGAAGGGAGGTTCGCTAGGATTCGATGGGTTTTCACTTAGGGGGAAGACTTTACATTCAAAAGAGGGGTTGAAACTCATAAGATCCAATCCCACACGATGTAAGATTGGATGCTAAATGAATTTCAAGGGTTAGGAAAGCAAGGCTACCCTCTTTTGTAAAGAATGTTGATTAAGGAAATTAAGCTAAGGATGCATAGAAAGTCATAAAGATTCGCTTATAAACTGAGTTCGGGTTATAAGATAAAGCTGCGGACCTGGAATTAGCAGTAAAATGTCGATACGGCGTTGTCCTGCAAATTTGAGCAAAAGTTGTCGGGACGATGGCGCCCGGCGCCACGGTCCTCCGAAAAATCCGCGAAACGAAAGGGGATCTGTTCGTCTCTGCACAAGGATTCCAGATCTTCAATTTCAGCCGCGTACCTGCAACCTACACACAGAAAAGCGAAGACGATTGGGGGGTTAGGGATTAGGGGTTTGCCTTTAGGTCAAACCCCGGTTTTGGAATTAACCAAGAAATGAGCAAGAGTTGTAAATGTAAATGACTGTAATGACAAACAAGTACTAATACCTTGTTCTAAGGATGTTGGTATCCTTATGTGCGAAGGTTTAGATGTTGTATGTTGTAGTATGTTGTAGCATGAAGTAAGTGATCTCCTCTTCAATGGTTGAATCCTTGTCTTGAATGCAACACTTAGCCTTGAATGGAGACTTGGAATGATCAATTGCTTGAATGCTTGAATGCTTGAGTATAATTTCCACGCTTTGTACACATATCCTCTTCCTCATCCATCCATCCCAAATGAGAGAGAAAAATGTAGTTTATATACTTGTCATTTAGGGCTGATAGACTGATTTTCCCAACCTTAGGCCGACCAAGGAAGTATATTTCCAAATTGCAATCAAAAAGACCCGATATCACTTAGGAAAACGGGCCCAAAATAGGACCCAGGGACCAGGGCGCTGGGCGCCATGGTCCTGGAGGACCAGGGCGCTGGGCGCTCTGGTCCCACCTCCCGGGACATCAGGGTGCAAGGAGGTTCAGGCTAGGGTGCTTGAAAAATGCAGTTTTCAGTGTCGTGAGCAAGTTTTGGGGTCTCCATTCAGGTTGCGTGTTGCGTCGCCATCATGAAGACCGAAATGCAGTCGAAATTGCAAGTGTCGCAATTTTAGGACGCTACATTTAGCCCCCACTTTAGCGGGAGTATGTATGCTCATACTTCTGGTAAAGTACAAGGAAACAACGTTGAAAGACTTTCACCACGTCAAGGAGGCAAGATACACCAAGCCCCCAGTGGACTAAGGATCTTACAACTTCAATTGACAAAGTAAAAGGGAAGATCACGAGGAAGAACCATGACTGTCAGTAGTAAGGTTCCCTCGCTATGAGTCATGCAAAAGAAATACCAAAAATCTTCAAGACAAAGCTAAGTTTGCCAAGAAATTTTCAAGTATCTTTGAAAGGATAGACAGGGTGTATGCCCCCCTACGTTAAAGCGATCGCACACGCCTCAACGGGGGTGATTGTTTTAACGTAGTGATACACATAAGAAATGAGAAAGGAAAAAGGAGCACGTTATCGCAAGGATTTAGCCCCCAAGTGTGAGATAAGCCCAAGGATAATAGACACAAAACACAAAGCACGAGGTGACTTCGCTTTCCATGGGGTCAGTATGCTATATGATAAGTCATGTATATATATCATATGTATGTATGCATAATTGTTCTTCATTCCCCAATCAAGGAAGGTCACCTAGAAGAAGGGAACACATATGTCTTTTGAGTCAACATGAGAGAGATCGAGAGATCTCAATGCTTTGCATCGTCCTCAAGTAGACAACACTAAGGACGACAAATAGAAGAATGAGAATAACATATAGAAGAAGTAACAAAAGAGAGGGGGAGAGAGTCTGCTATGCTAATGTAACTAGTCTAGCATGTCATCTACCCCCCGATCTTGCTGATCAATGTTTCGGGAAGGCAGGGAACACGCTAGAGGAGGAACATCCAACACAACAGATGGAGCTATCACAAGATCCAAACAAGGGCTATGTTCATGTTCCAAGCCACATTGTTCTTGTCTAGGAGCTAGGATAAGTGCTTTAGAAAATTCATTAGATAAATGGTTATCAACATCAACAAGTTCATATTCACTATCAGAAGCAAGAGGAGTAATATTTTCATCTATATCATCATCAAGATTTATAAAAATAGGATCTTTAACTCGCACAGGATCAAGACCATCATGCATCTTATGTTTAGGAGATTTAGGCTCAATATCCGGCTGAGGAGAAAATGGAATAATGCTTGTTGAGGGTGTTTTTGGAGATTGTAAAGTTTGAGAAGCAGCTGCTTGAGCCCTAAGACGACACTTTCGTCGATGTTCCCGTGTAGAACGATTACGTCTAGTCTTAGTAGGAAGTGTAGAAGATAGAGGAGGAGGAATGTTCTCATCCCTATCACTTGGGTGTTTAGGTTGTGGTCTCTTAGGCTGGATAATAGGAGAAGAAGAAGGTCTCTTCTCTCTATAGAAGGCAGGAGGAGGAACTGCTCCATATAAAGGAGGAGTTTTTGGTTTAGGAAGAAGACCAAGTCCATCATGACGAGGAGGTATATGTCTATTTTTAGAAGATTTATTAGGCATAGACATAGTTGCATCCATAGGGACGGGTTGGGAATCTTCTTGGGGAAAGACATTAGTTTTGTCTTTCAAAGGAAGAATTTCCTTCTCAAGAATGATAGGAATGTCAAGTTTAGGTGCTCTAGGTTCACTTAGAGATAGGATCATATCTGTTTTCCACTTTTGATAAGATTTGAAAAGATGATCACTTCGCGGAGGAAGAGATTGGAATTGTTTAGGCCAAAAGTAATCAATAGGAACACTAGAGGTTCTTTCAGCTGGTTTAAAGAGACTATGATTGACAGTAACAACTTCACCATTATGGGGAAATTTCAAACACTTATGAATAGGAGAAGCAATAGCTTTCATGGAAGATAGCCAAGGATAGCCAAGCTTCACACGAAATTGTTCGGAAGAAGGAATAATAGCAAAGTTCACATCAAGGGATTTGTTATGGACCTCAATAGGCAATGTAATAGAACCAATTGCAGGAGAAGAAAATGCATCAAATAATTTCACAATCACATCTGTTTTGTCATAGATCACTTGATTCAATTGCAAAGTAAAAAGAAATTCTTCAGTAATAACATTAACTATGCACGAAGGATCAATAAGCACTCCACGGCAAGGCATATTCTTGACTTTTGCAACTATGTATAAAGGACCATCAGGTGCCCTAATGGTTTCGCTAGAATCAAATGTGATGGAAGGTTCTTTAGGGTTTTCTTGCTACTCTACAAAGTTAATCACATTCGGAGTCATAGACACAAGACCAGCAGATGAGAGAGAGGAATCATTAGCCTCAATTGCATTAGAAGTATGAGAAGTATGAGAAGGTAATGGATCAGTAAAAATCTGAAGATTTTGGTTAGGAGGAGCTACAGATGTGTTGCCTTTATCATTCACTCCAGAAACAGAAATAGTATTATTACCAATCAAATCTTGAATTTTACCCTTTAGAGAAAAACATTTTTCAGTATCATGCCCAGGCTGACGATGAAAGTGACAAAAAGCTTTGTGATCAAAATAAGGTGAAGTAATCTTTGCAGGATCAATTTGTCTTATAGGAGGAAGGGTAAGCACATTTTGTCCCAATAACTTATTCATAATATCATGCAATGATTCATTCAAAGGAGTATATTTTCTTTCTTTCTTGAAAAATTTAGAAATAGGAGGCACACCTGATGCTGCATTCACATTGTTGTTGATGATGTTTTCATTGAATTTGATGGAATCTCTGTTCAGTTTAAACTTCCCAAATGGTTGTTGACTGCTATCACCCTTATCACTCAGAGCCATAGGATGTGATTGTTCCATTTGACTCACAGTCAGTTGATAATTGTGAAGAGTGGCGCACAACTGTTGGAAAGAAGTAAACTCAGAAAATAGAAGTTTGTCTCGAATATCTTTTTGCAAATTAGAAATAAAGATTCTTTGAATATCATTATCAGGCACTGGAAAAGAAATTTGAGCATACAAATGCTTATATCTACCAATGAAATCAGTCACTTTTTCTTTAACACCTTGTTTACAATGCATTAAATCAATCAAAGTAACTTTAGGACTTATGTTGTTTTGAAATTGTTGAATGAAAGCATTTGCAAGTTGTTCGAAAGAAGTAATAGAATAAGAAGGCAACGAGCAATACCATTGTAGGGCTTTGTCTCTTAATGTTCTGGTGAATAGTTTTGCAAGCAACCTTTGGTCATAAGCAAAATCAGTACATATTGTTTGAAAAGTCTTAACATGTGTTAGAGGATCTCCTTTACCATTATAAAGTTCCAAATGCGGGATTTCAACATGTTTAGGAGGGATAGCTCGAACAATGTCAAGAGAAAGTGGGCTCGCAACGTCAAATGTGGGCACACTAAACTTAGATTGATTCATAGAGGCAATTTGTTGCTGTAAAGAAGAGACAGTTTGTGCAAGATTATTAATGGTAGCTTCAGTCGAAGAGTTCATATTAGGTGTGTTAGATTGAGATGGAGGTGTGATGTTATTGAAAGATGGTAAAGAGTAAGGTGGTGGGACCCTATGATAGTCAACCATAGGGGATGATTGGATAGGAGGAACACTACAAGGAGGAATGGAATGGTTAAATGAATTGCCCCCTTGTGTCATGTTCATTTGTGAAGATGTAATAGGAACACTTATTGAAGGAATGAATGAAGAAGTCGGATTAAATGAAGGAATAGGGTTAATTGAAGAAGGAGGATTGCCCCCATGATTGGTAATCATAGGAGGAATGTCTTGTATAGAGGTAGCCATGATGTTTGATGTAAAGGTAGGTAAACTAGCAATAGAGGTGGTCAAAGGAATAGAATGATTGACTTGTGTATAACCTAAAGATTCAGCACAACTCTTCATAGGCATCACATTCGAATCCACAATGTGTGCGATACCACGTAAAACATCAATTCCATTCTTATCACTTTGAAGCATACGTTTTAGACCCTCAATTAAAGGAAGAGCTTGACTATCGGGATACTCATGAGACATCCATTGGTGAAAATCGTCAAATTGGTTATCCAATTTGGAAAGTTGTTCAATAGAAACTTCATGGGGAGCTTCTTCATCATTAGGAGGATTAGAGGAATTACCCATGTCCTCGTTAAAAAGACTACTCAAATTAGGTTCCATCTCCTCAGTAGTTAAACCTCGGAAAGACTTAATTCTACAGCTTCGTCTAACGGGAATAGTGTAAGTAGGGCTTATTGTTGTAAAACTCATGCACTAGAGAGAGAGAGAAGATTTTGATTTTAGAGGTAGCAATTTTCAGTAAAACCAGCCAATCTTCCAGATTTAAGCTGTTAAATGCAATCACAACAGTCTCCCGAAATTTCAGAAAAAATGTTCGGGACCGTGGCACTCAGAGTGCAACACGGTCCTTGCAACTTTTTTCGAAATTTGCAGGGATGAAAGGTATGATGATTTTAGAGCTAATCTGAAAAAATTGAGGGATTTTACGATCTGTAGATAGGCCAAATTAAAGTTGCAAATTCAAAATTGAACCCTATCAAGATTGTTGAAAAATGCAAAATTTGAATTTTGAAAAAGAGAGGGAGACTGAAATTTTGAATTTTATGATTTTAGAGGGAATGTCAAGAGCAATGCAAATTTTGAAATTTGAAAATTGACTCAATTTCACGCAAAATTCAATTTTGAAAGCGGAAATCAAAGTTGTTGTAATTAGGCACTTAATTTCAAAAGTCACAAAATGCGAATATTTGAATAAAGCACTGAAATTTCGAATGAATGCAAATACAATTTTCAGATCTAAGACAGTAAGAACACAATTTTGACACAAAATTTCAGTTTCGATAATTTTTGAATGATTAGGAGCCTTAGACCAAGCAATCACAAGACCAACTTTGACTGTAATTTTGAAAGTGTTATAATTGACAAAATCAGCCAAAATTCTGGATTTTAGCAGGAAAATACAGCAAGATCTCGCTCCCGAAATTTTGGAAAAAATGTCGGGGACGATGGCGCTCGGAGTGCAACACGGTCCTCGCAAATTTTTTCCAAATTTTCAGGGATGAAAGATATTGTGATTTTATTGCGGAATCCAAAGTTACAGCTGATTTGGAGATGTTTTGATTGGTCAAATTGTCGAACAAAGGTTGAATCAAGAGGGTTTCAAAAATTAGGGTTTTGACTTTTAACCACTTAATCTTCAGAATTAAAGTACAAATATGAATTGATAATTTGTAATAGAAGGACAGATCTGAAACAAGCATTAACATTTAGACATTTCGCAAGTTTAATTACTAAAAAGAAATTTTAGGGTTTTAATGCAATCACCTCTAAAACTTTGCAAAAGATCAAACATGGAAATGTAATCAATTTTTTTTCAGATCTAAGCATGAAAAATCAGAAAGGATGTTCACGTCGGGTTCACCAAAATGTAAAGCGGAAAATCGCGGTCGAACCCTAGTTGGTCTCCCCTCTTCTAACTCCAAGGAGAGAGAAGGGAGGTTCGCTAGGATTCGATGGGTTTTCACTTAGGGGGAAGACTTTACATTCAAAAGAGGGGTTGAAACTCATAAGATCCAATCCCACACGATGTAAGATTGGATGCTAAATGAATTTCAAGGGTTAGGAAAGCAAGGCTACCCTCTTTTGTAAAGAATGTTGATTAAGGAAATTAAGCTAAGGATGCATAGAAAGTCATAAAGATTCGCTTATAAACTGAGTTCGGGTTATAGGATGAAGCTGCGGACCTGGAATTAGCAGTAAAATGTCGATACGGCGCTGTCCTACAAATTTGAGCAAAAGTTGTCGGGACGATGGCGCCCGGCGCCACGGTCCTCCGAAAAATCTGCGAAACGAAGGGGGATCTGTTCGCCTCTGCACAAGGATTCCAGATCTTCAATTTCAGCCGCGTACCTGCAACCTACACACAGAAAAGCGAAGACGATTGGGGGGTTAGGGATTAGGGGTTTGCCTTTAGGTCAAACCCCGGTTTTGGAATTAACCAAGAAATGAGCAAGAGCTGTAAATGTAAATGACTGTAATGACAAACAAGTACTAATACCTTGTTCTAAGGATGTTGGTATCCTTATGTGCGAAGGTTTAGATGTTGTATGTTGTAGTATGTTGTAGCATGAAGTAAGTGATCTCCTCTTCAATGGTTGAATCCTTGTCTTGAATGCAACACTTAGCCTTGAATGGAGACTTGGAATGATCAATTGCTTGAATGCTTGAATGCTTGAATGCTTGAGTATAATTTCCACGCTTTGTACACATATCCTCTTCCTCATCCATCCATCCCAAATGAGAGAGAAAAATGTAGTTTATATACTTGTCATTTAGGGCTGATAGACTGATTTTCCCGACCTTAGGCCGACCAGGGAAGTATATTTCCAAATTGCAATCAAAAAGACCCGATATCACTTAGGAAACCGGGCCCAAAATAGGACCCAGGGACCAGGGCGCTGGGCGCCCTGGTCCTGAGGGACCAGGGCGCTGGGCGCTCTGGTCCCACCTCCCGGGACATCAGGGTGCAAGGAGGTTCAGGCCAGGGTGCTTGAAAAATGCAGTTTTCAGTGTCGTGAGCAAGTTTTGGGGTCTCCATTCAAGTTGCGTGTTGCGTCACCATCGTGAAGACCGAAATGCAGTCGAAATTGCAAGTGTCGCAATTTTAGGATGCTACACTAACAACCCATCCTGGTTGAACTAACTACATGCGTTATTGCAGGGAGAAAAATAAATAATTATGATGGCCATCATTACCCTATTGGGGAGGTGAAGAAAAATCACCCTTCCCTGGTTAGCCTATAAACAAGCACCCTGTTCCATAAGCATCCCGCATAGACAAAAAATTTAACCCTCCCCAGATTAATATCAGAAATAATATTTATTAAAATTCTTATTGTTTTAATTTTTCCTTTCCCATATTAATTTCCTTATTTCTCATTTATAGAAATAATTCATTGTAAATTTAATTGAACACCTCTTGTATATTTATATCTACTTATATTCTTATAATACTTTATTTTTCTATCACTTTGTAATCTAAAACCCTCTCGTAGGTAGAATTTTTCTAGTCAAATTTAATAATTTTTCCCTTTACCATATTTGGTATTCCCAATTATAACTTAATTACTAGCAATCCCATTAACCCAAATAAATTATAAAGTTAAAGAATAAGGCTAGCTGATATTATAGAATTCAAATAGAATTAAGAAACTCTGAATAACTCACCCTTCTCAGGAAATCCATTGGGTTGCTATCAAATAGATTTTTCTAAAAACACATCTTTAGCAAAATGTAAAAGAAAATAAAACTAAGTACTGTCTTTGTTTTTTTTTGTTTTGTGTTAGGCAAACCAGAGGATGAGGGTGTAGAGAAGGAGGAATACATGGAAAGAAGAGGAAAAAGTGAAAGCGTTGAAGGAATTTGGGCTAAGGGTTGTTAGGGTGAAGAAACGAGTTAAAAGAGAAGAGAAAATAGAATTATAAATTCACAATATAGATAAATAAGACACACAGATTTATCGTGGTTCGGCAATTGCCTACATCCATGCTTAAAGCAGGGGAATCAATATATTAATAACCAAGTCTGGTTTGTACACACAGCTGCAAGCAACTCCAAAATTCATTCCTACAAATGATATGCAATCAGCTCTTAAAGAGCTTACAAGGAGAAGTTGTTGAAGAGCCAAGAGTTTTGGCAGCAAAAAGAAGAAGTCCGTTGGACTTCACTTCCAACAAGGGTTACCCAAGGAGATGTTAGGCATTGAATTCTGCCAAAAAAAAAAAGGGGTGTTATGACTGAAGCTGGGAGTGACATGGGGAGAGGAGCAGGTTGGAGTACAATGAGGATCAACAGTATCACCCCGCCCAACTTCCCCTTCCCCCCCTTGATTTCAACTTGCTATTGCTAAAGTGAAGTAGGGAGAGGGAGGTGTTGGAAGTGAAGTAGAGAGAAGGGCATGGGAGTTCGAACTCTCCCAGCCCCAAACACCATGCCTCAATATATCACCCCCTCCTTTCAATATGTAATTTCTTGCAGATAGAGAAACTGAAAACGATTTCCCTATTGTCGCAGCAGACAAAATCTAACTAAATACATGGTGAAGGAGGATGAAAAAGGTGTGGGAAATAAAGAGGATAGCCTAGAGTGGTTGAAGAGAGAAAATGTGGAGGAGAGTAGAGGGGTAATCAAACATACATCCATATCATTTGCTGATAAAAAAAATCAATTTAAACCAATCTCCCAAACATCAATTCAATAATGGTCAAAATCTGAAAGAAACCAATGAGGGTGTTTGACAATACAATTTCCAGCTAGTCAACTTGAGAAAGAACTCGGTTGCAAGGAAAGGAGAGAATATGATGAATATTTGCAGCTAGTCACCTCCTTCTGAGTTGATATGATGAACACTCCTATTGAAAATCAATCTCAACAAGAATGAAGAAGGCAAGAAAATAATTGGATGCCAAAATAGGTCATTAGTCCCTATATATATAAATATTAAGGCTAAGTTCCAAGATAATGCATGAAGAATGCATGATTTAAAAATAATTTAATATTATGCTTTAAAAATAAAAATTACAACTTATAATTTTAATTGCATGATATTGTTTTATTTAAAAATTGAGAAATATTTAGATAACTAAATTCTAATTTAATTACAATTTAAATGCAATTTTTTTTTACAAATTTCATATATCATGCATTGAGTTTTTTCGAAAATAGATTAATTTCACATGATTATATTTTTAATTAGTGTTGATTGTCTTATAAATTTACAATTTGTCTTTTTTGTATATTCACGTAGGTAAATATAAATACTTGCAAAATCAATTATATTTTAATAATTTAACTCTTTAATAAATTATTTTATCTATTAGTTTAATTCTTTAAATATCAGCATTTGTGCATGTCGAAATTTTAATTTTAAAATTATAATTTCCAAATCTTGATTTATATTTTTAATATTTCGCTATCAAATATTCTCTTTTGAATAATTAATTATTATTAATTTCTTTAATTAATCACTTTATTAATTTATTTCAACTTTTGAATAATCATATTTTAGTTATTCAATTAAATTCTAGCATTGATCTATATATTTCATAATTTAATTATCGAATAATTTATTATTAGTCCAAGGGGTTGAGCTTAGTTGGTTAAAGGATTGAGTTCTCAATGTGGAGACCTAAGTTCACCTCTCATGAGGGACACCTTTGTGTAGAATTCTAAGTTGTGACTCTTGGTCTTCCATTGGTTGTTTAAAGTGGATTTCTAACTTGTGACCCTTGGTCTTCCAATTGTTGTTTCTAGTTTGGTCCTCGAAAGGAGCTAGTATGTAATAAGTTTGTAACGTGGATGCTCGAATGATACTTAATACAAAAAATAATCTATTATTACATTTTAATTATTAAATTCTTCAATAAATTTATTTTTAAATTCCCAAATTTAATTTATTAATTATTATCTAATTGTTTTTTTTTTTTTTGCACAGGGTTGCAGTCCTTAGGTCACTACTAGCTGGCTAGGAAACCCCTCCTTGGTCATATTTCCGTCTTCGATGATTAACCTACAACCACCTCATGCTCGACAAAAAGTTATCAGATCGCACTATCAAAAATGTATTACATCATTATCACATAAAAAAATTAATAACATTAAGCATCATAACTAAACAACATAAATCATCATCATTAAATAACGAAATTATAACGTTATGCATCATCATAAAAATAACTAATCATCATCAACAACATAATATCATCTAACATCATTAATAATCTAATTAAGTCATCATGTGCAAAATATGGTCTGAATTGAGTCATGACACAACATATCAGAGAGAGAATTGTAGCTTGAAAGTGAGTGCAGAGAATTTAGTTAACAGCAGCAGCTTGTGTGCATTTTGTAGCTCTGTATGGTCTGTTAGTAAAGTAGTGATTGCTCCTGACTATGTGTCGCTCCAAGTGAGCATTTGGTTTGTAGTGAGCTCAAAGAAGCTCCATGTTTTGTATGTTTGTATGGAGCTCCTGATCGCTGGCAATAATTTGTAATCAGTAGATTTTGTGTTTAGCTTGTTTAGTATTTTGTAAATCATTTCCAGCTCAATTGAAATATCAAGTTTGCATTTCTCCTTATGTGTTCAGTCTCTGTGCGTTTGTGGGTCCGCCCAACTTGAAGATTTCGTATCCTTTCACACCGACATTCTTCTGGATGAAAATCTGAATGCCAAGATTTCTGATTTTGGCTTTGCACAAATACAGCTACCGTATTATGTTAGAGATATAATCTCAACTATCCAGTTGTACACATCCGTATGAACATTTATTTGTCACTGTTCCTATCATATCAACTCCATATCCTTTGCATCATCCTCATCAGCAGTCAATCCAAGTATTAAAGACAGACAATAAGAATAGGTCTTCTATGGATTCGATCAGATTTCATATTGATTACTCCAACCAAGCACAGTCCTCCTTGCAGTGCTCGGCCCCTCATCGATTGTGGGCAGTAAAAAAAAATCATTATTATATGTCTGATCTCTCTCTTCCGTATACGAAAGGCTTTCTATATATTGAATGAATCTGTATTCTGTATCCACTCTAAGAGGAGAGTCCAGCTCCATAAAGCTGTTAAATGTTAGCAGTTAGTCTGATATTAGTCTAATGTAATGCTGTTTAATGTTGAGCTACAGTTCAGTCAATCGATGTAGTGTTTTGTTTTAAATAAATAGAATATGTTTATATTTTTGCTTCTACTCTGTTTTTGGTATGTCTTTCACTCCCCTGTTTCCTTCATATTATGAGGATATTAGCATTGAAGGAATGCGTGTTGTTGGAACATTGTAAGATGGCCCTATCATCTAACTCTTCATAAGAATAACTAAGGGTAATGTATGTAGTTACAAATTTGTAATGAAGACTAATTTTTTAATTTTGGGCAGCTGAGAAAAACATTTTTCTTTCTTTGTTTGGCCATACAGTGGTTACGCTGCTCCAGAATATCTTGCTACCGGTCGTGCGAGTCTGAAATCAGACATTTACGGCTTTGGAGTGACCGTTTTAAATGTCGTTCTAGGAAAAAAGCTTTGAAAATAAAAAGTTTCCTCTCACAGCCCGTAAGAATTGTGCTTGAACATATAGTTACTACAGCCGTTGTTTGTAGGGGATCTAGCAAACTAGTGTACTGATTTAATATATGGTTTGGTGTGTGAATGCAAGGCGTGGAGGTTGCATGATAAGCGTCGCCTTACTCAGCTAATAGATCCTCGATTATTCAACGCAGGCCATTTAACTCGCTCAAAAAGCATATCAGGAACAATAAATATAGCCCTCCAGTGCATTGGTTCCAACGCCAGAAGTCGTCCATCAGCGTCACGTATGTTAGAAATGCTTTTATCAAAAGATCCCAATCGCCACAACTCTTCTCAGCGTTGAGAGTTTTTGAACGCAGTCACATAACTGTGCTGAGCGGGGATTGTATTCAGTTATAGAAAAGATTACATAAATCCTTGAGAAGATTAAGAGTGCTCCGTTTCATCTGACTTTAAGTTTCATTTGCGATTTTGGAATGTATACTATTTATCTTCACCATGTTCTAGACTTCAATGTAGTTTTTAACATGTACTCAGTTCAACTATTAATGTTGTAGACATCTATATGATGTCCAGTTTCAAATTAAAGTTGATATTTGACAATTTAAATTAAGATGACCGTTTATTGAGAATGTTAAACAAAGTCATCGAGACATTGCATAAAAGCCTGAGATACCAATTTCTATCTCTTTATAATGTTTTAGTGCCTTGGCATTTTTTGGCAATATGAGATATTACTTCCTAGCATATCTACATTGTATGCTACATTGATAGATGTAATATTTGATTTGAGTGTGTTATTGTGTAGCTTTCATGATTACTCATTCTTTTATACATCTGTAATTCCCTTTGAATGACTATTAAATTAAAAGAATAAATTAGAGTCAACATTTCCTTAATTAAAGAGCTTGGAAAGATTTTATTCCACAGGTAAGTAACACCAACGAAATTATAATTTTCAACATTCAATATTCTTACGGATAAAAGTATATTTAAAAGGCATTCATTAGTTGCTGCGGTCTGAAATTGGAAGCTCCTATTTAAAGAACTGGCCAGAAGCTTCGTCCTTTATTGAATATAATTTGTGCAACAACCACCCCTCCAATGGCACCATGTTTCCCTCAGTCCCTTCTCACCCAGTTTCCCTCATCAATATTATAAATATAAGTAGTTGATATCTTCTACGAGAACCAGAGGGCCCCGTTCACATGCTGCGCTTCCCTATAGAGATTTGGATTGACCGACTCATGTTTATAAGCATTGTTTAGACGGAATATAAAATTCCCATAAAGATTCGCTTGCATGTTCATTAGAGTTCACACTTACGAAGAATTTTCCAATACGTACCCTGTTACATTAAAAAATCTATTTAAACATTCAAAACACCTACCATCACTTAATTTCTTTTTGTGTTTAACGCGTCTAAGATTTGTTTAATTACTTCACGATCACTGCACATGGAGAATGAAGATTTATGGCTACTCTTCAAACAAATATATCTCTATTTGTAATTGAATACCTATTACATATATAACCCTCCTTAAAATTTTTGTGTGGTGTTCTTTTGGGTTGCTGGGTGAATATAAATTATTTTGATATGTTTCTACCATTGTTTATATATGAAAGTTAGCATATCATCAAATTAATATTTTGTAGTCATTAAATAATTAATAAATAAATTTGATTAAAATTTACATTTCATAATATGATGCATAACAAGTACTATTTGAATGTATAAATAGAAAATGTTACATCAAAGAAGATAATATCTCACAAAATAAATGTTAATTTTGTCATATTTGTTTCTAATAGTCAAAGAATAAGAACAAAATAAAAATAAAATAGGGAAAATTAAAAGGACTTTGCAAATGAGAAAGAAGATAAAGGAGATAGCCCGATATTAATAAAAATGGCATAAGTAGGGTACGAATGGTCATATAGGTAGGAGGGCATGGTATACGAGTGCAAAAGCATGGGTATAATTGAATGAGAGTATTTTCATGTCATTAAAATGGAATGCCAACCTTCCATTGATAAAAAAAATGGTAGGTTCATGGTTAATTTGTGTTGAACATCCAGTCCTTCACCCACAACCTCATAAAAAATGTGACTTTGACTATTTTTTGGGGAGTTGGAAGAAATGAAGGCACAATGAATGGTGTAATCTAGACGAGTTGAAATTTGTGGGAAATTGAGAGGCAAGAGATATATGATATAGAGAGGGACACAAAATGTCGTTGGAGGCATGGAAGATAGACTCTGTAACATGTGGCATCATTCTCTTTGCTTGTGCAAAAGTGAGGCCATTGGAACTCAAATCATAAAAGGATAAACACAAAGGGACAATAAGATATTGTTCTTACAATTGAGTGATGGACAAAGGAACAAGAGAAAAAGGGACAAGTGAAGAAATTAGAAAGCATAGAAATTGCTATAGCGAAAAGAGAATTGCTTTGAACATAAAACATTCTTTTATTCAATCTCAAATATTACAAAAACTTCATGATCACATCATCAAGGATCAACTAATCAAGTGATCAAAGAAAAGGAATACAATACAATTGCCTCAATCAATAGAGGTCTTTGACACAACTAACAAATTCTGGAATTTCTAAGAACTTATCATTCAACTCTATGTAGAATACAAACAAAACATATAAAATTTAAACTTAATTAAAAAAATTTGCATGCAATTCTCCTCATGTTAGTTGGGAGCAATTAAATATTTCAACAATGTGTCCCTTAATTTCAACCACTAATTGATTCAACACAAACCAACTATGTTTGTCAATAACATCTATGGTTGACTTCATTTCTTCTTTTGAGTTATGTGGGCTTCTCTCCTACAATAATGCCTATATTGTGTGGGGATCTCTCTTTAGATTGCATTTTATTTGGCTATTATTCTTTCAAGGGTGCATGCTTTCTCTCCTCCTATATAGGGTTTCAATTTATTTTGACAAAAACACTATGGATTTTTCTAAGGACTTGATTTCACTTCCTAACAAATTGAGGGCTTCACCTTTCTTGGAGATGTATTTAAAGATGTCTTCTCATCGTGCGTAAGGATTTTACTATTTGTTGATGTCTGCCATTTTTTAATCCTCTAATTTAATGAGTTCTTATCAATTTGGTTTAAATTGGTCTTCGTGTCCATTTGATTAAATGGTTTAATACCATTTTGTCTCTATTTTGATCTGATGACATCATTTTATCTCCATTTCATGTCCAGTGACATCATTTTGTCTCCATTTCATTCCCCATGACATCATTTTCTCCCTATTTTAAGTCGATGACATCATTTTGTCCCAATTTCATATCCTTTGGCATTCGTTGGGTCTCATTTTTATCTTATGGCATCAATTTGATCTAGTCCCTAACTCTCAACATTAATTGGACTTATTTGATGTAAGCTCAAGGAGTTCACTAGGAAGATGATTTGGGGTGCTTTTCTAAACCTCTATGTTTCTAATTAGCTGATTTTGGTTTGATGGGAACCCAGTTCCCATTGGTTAGATGCTTCGGTCAAAATATCCTTTCAAAAAAGAACCTATCCTCCTTTTTGGTTTCTTTTAGGTTGTGGTGATCTCATTACTCGTGAGTTCCCCTTATGCGACTGTTTGGTGGTAATGTATCAGTAACGAGCCTATCCCATCTTTATCTAATCAAAATATTAATTTGACTTGATTCCCCTTTAGGTTTGATTAATTATTTAATTAATTAAGCCTCTTTCATACTAACACTTCTTCTAAGATAAATAAACAATGTTTATTTATTTATCACTTTATCTATCAATTAAATAAATTTATTTTATTTAACTCCCTAATCGATAAATATAAGAAGAAAATTAATAAATTATATTTATGAATTTATCATAAATATCTTCTTCTACCTGCTAATTTCAACTAACATGTCGAGATAATTAATAAATTTTATTTATCAAATCCTTCATTTATCCTCTTCATGGAGATAATTAATGAATTTTATTTATTAAATTCTCTATATTATCCTCTTTTCTTGATATGCTTGATCTCTCTGGCTTTTTCCATATTAGCTCATCTTCAAAATGGCAAATTTGAGTTGCATTCGATTATGTCCGTTCAACTTCCTAAAAATAAAATCTATCCTGGTTGTTCAATAATATCCGAATTTCTATAAGATGTGGCCTCATTCTTCATTCAAATGGTTAATTTTTTAATATTCTCATTGTTATTTTGTCTAAATTATCTTAGAAAATCTTGTTTTCTAGTATTCTCACTATCATTCTATCTAAATTATCTTTTCTTTCATTCATATTTGTGCACTTTGTAACTTGAGAGTGACATATCAATAATAGAGAAGAAAGAAGAAGCAGTGAGGCTTCATCAAAGGAGCATGGAACCTATGGTTCGACTCATGTTTTCATTTGATGGCCTTATTGGTTAGATTGAGATTTATTTTCATGATTGTATGAGTTTCATGATTTGCTTTGATCATTTTTACAGTTGACTCATGATTTCCTACTCAACAATATGAGGTTGAATTAATCAATGTGTAGATTATTATATTGCAATGCCTATGGTCCAAAAATGTGCTAGATGAATTAAGGGGCAAGAATCCATAGTCTTTTAGATATTCTTTTTAAAATTGTAATGTATATAGAGGAAAACATGAAAGGATTAATCAAAATAAGTTAATACAAATGATGTCAAGATTTTGCATAACCCTAGAGAACATACCGTAAGCCCTTGGAAACAAAATACAAGCTTGATAATATCATGAAATGAACTTAGGCACAAGGTAGTTCGAAATAAAAAAAGGCATGTCCTATGATAGACCAAACGATTTGAAGCTAGAGAGAATACAAAATTTATCTAATCAACCTTACAATACGAATTCGCATAATGGTAAACTGGTGCATAATAACCAAAGAGGCTCATAAAGTAAGGAGATAATTGATCTGCTCAAGAATCTTGGAGTACATGTGGTAGAGGATAACCCCTAATGGGTAGTATTTGCCCACTCATGCATTTAGATGCATCAATCCAGTGGACTTCATATTCTTATCTTCATATTTGGATTGATGAGTGAGGCTGCTACTCAGGGGGAGTAGTCAGTGTTGTGGTTTAGGTGTTCAGATTTGAGATTATTTGGTAAGGGGGAGAGAATAATGTTTTTCTTATGAGCCTTTTTCATTGATGTCAAAGGGGGAGAGAAGCATGTGAAAAACCATCTTATCTATCTAAGGTAGAGAGCTATGTGTTCATGATCTCAAGAGGAGATTGCTGGAGTTGATTTCTTTCTTTGCATTGATTGTTTTTCACATTCATATGTTTCCATCAATGCCAAAGGGGGATATTGTTGGATTTTAGAGTTGTTGGAATGTGTTATTGTCATTGATGTCAACATATTCCTATGTTCTTGTGCTTTAGTGTTGCGGAGAGTTGGTTCATTTGGTGTAATGTAGATATGCTAATGAATATTTAAGGATTCAAATATTAATAACTTCAGTTGATTCAACATGAGTTTTAGTTTTTTGAAAGGTGATTTGATCAAGTTATGTGATCCGGTGTGATGGCTGGTTTTTTTGTTGGTTCTGTATTGTAGAGTTGTGATTTTTGGTTTGTATTTCTCCATAATTGATTCATTACATTGAGTGGATTTTGGAGAGGGCTTGGGACGTTCATGTGTGTCCTCAATTCGAGTGGTTCATGATTTGAAACTTCACAATCATATCTTTCAGTTTGTCAGTAAGTTATGCTGGTGTTCTTGAGCTCCAGAAGGGAAATGATGATGATTCTTGTAATCTGAGTTGTTGTGGAGGAATTCACGTTTCTTGTCGGTGTTTCCAGATCATGTTTTATATGTGTTATTGGTCCGCATTGATTGTTGTACACTATTGAAAATTTTATTAGTTTGGTGGTATTCTTTGTGTTATACGACTTTCTGGCCAATTCGATGGTTCTTGTGTGTTGCAAATGATCTTGGTGATATATTTGGTGGTGTTTCATGTTCAAGGTTTTTATTTGGGTCCATGATATGTCCCTATTGACATTGTATTGGTCCATATATTGATTTATGTATCGTGTGATGTAATTTTGTAATTGGGTATTATGAGTTGAGCCAACCTTGAAATTAAGGTTGATGATTTGTATAAATAAGAGTGATAATCATGTAAGATGGGTTTTTGTGTTGTGTTGTGTTTGCGTTCAGAGTGTTGTATGTTCGAACAAGAAAATTGATCTTTTGAAAGTGTGAAGAAGAGTAGAGAAGAGTGTTGCAGAGAAGACAATGTGCTTAACAAGAACTATGATTAGGCATTTGGAGATGTTATTCTTGTAGTTCATGTAATCTGGATTGGTGTACAATCTTTGTAAGGCAGTGAGACTTCCCAGGGTTGTATCCCTTTATTATTTTTGATAAGTCAGCTCTAGAAAGTGTACCTAAATGCATGCACATTTCCCATTGTAATATTTATATATACTACTACAGAGTATCATCATATTGAGGGTAGGTTCCCACCGTGGTTTTTCCCTTAACTTGGTTTTCCACGTCAAAAAGATGTGTGTTGTTGATGTGGTGTTTATCTTTGTTATCTCTTTTCTTGATTATATCTTAAGTTGAGGTTAATTTGGCTAAGTTTGGTTTAAACAGATTCACCCCCCTCTCAATTTTCCTACATTGTTGTTGCCAAGAGCATAATCTTGAGAAGATTATGTAATGTCTTGTAATAATTGAAATGATTCTAATTCCACACTGAGAGTCCTAATATAAAAATATTACCAACAATATTATATTTTTTTATTAAAAATTCCTCTTCTTCTCCAGAAGACATGGTATAGAGTTGGATGTTAATGATTTAAGAAAAAAGGACAATTGTCATTACTAAGTTTTTTTATGATGAAAATGACAGATATTGTGTTTCTATTAATAACTTTGTATCATTTTATTGGAAATTAAAATTAAGATGGATATCTAATGAAAATATTAGATTTTTTTATGTTGTAGTAATTTCTTATGTAAAAAGTTGTTAGAGCTTAAGAAATAGAACCTTGAATGTAGATTTAGGCATGATAGTATTTTTATCAAAGAAATAAAGAGCTCCCCATTACAAGCATAATTATTGACAAAAATATAGAAGAAAAGAGTAAGATGATTAAGAATTAGAAGCCACAACCAAAAAATGTAAATTGAAAAGGAAAACTCATCCTAGTTGTGAAGGATTTAATAGATAATAAATCAAATACAAATATTCTTGAGGTTTATTTGGGAATAACCTTGACCAAGTAATTTCTCTTTATAACTTGACCCTTTTAACATCATTGTGTTAATAAACAACAAGCTAATAAAAAATATATGATTGATTAAAGGCCCTCCACCAATGCTATGCCTTATAGATCATGAAGGAGCTTGGTTTACAAGTAAAAGGGGCATATGGAAATTTATTTCCTATCATAGGAATCATGAAAGATGTATATTTCAAACTTGTTGCATTCCCTAAAAATAAATTATCAATAAACATCACTATTGTAGAAATCCCATCTCAGTATGGTATCTTGTTATCTAAGAAATGATCCGTTGCTATTGGTCAGAGTATGAAATAGGATTTATTATATACCATAATTCCTATTATTGGTAAGAATGTGAACCTTGATAGCGAGAAAAGATCCCTTATCTTGGTTGAAGATGTGGATCCTACAAAGCAAGTTTGTTTCTATGATACGGACATTAAAAGCTTCATGATAGACACACCTCAATTAGAGGTAGTACAAAATGACATATTAATTGATGAAATACAAACATTTACTAGTAAGAGAAATTTGTGGTAGATGTACTTTTATGGGGCACATTCTAAGGAACGCTCTAGAGCAAGTGTGATTTTCGTAGTACCAAGTGGTAAGACATTCAAATTTTCTTTTTTTTTTTTTGAAAATTTGATTGTACCAAAAATATAAAAAAATATGTGGTACTCCTATTGCAACTAAACATTGTTATGAAACATAAAATCAAAATATTAAGAGTACTTGGTGACTCAAAATCAATAGTTTCATATGTAAGAGAATAATATGCATCAAAACATAAGAGGCTCAAGTAATACAAATCTACTATTTGGGATACCGTATATCTCTTTAATGCATTTTTGATGGACTAGATTGAAAGACCTAGAAATTTAAAGGATAACTTCTTTGCAAACATAGGCATCGGGATAGATGATATAATCCTAACTAGGATATCCAAACTTGAAGTTTAAGCTAGGTCATGTATTCCTAACAATATCTAAACTGGCAATTATTTCAGGATGATGATGACCGTTGAAGTTTCTCTATTACATTCATGAGTACCACAACCAAGAAATAGACTTCCAATATTTTGTCAAGGTTGTGGATGGTAAAATATTAAATTTTGGGAATGAGATAATTCAGCTCAAGACCAACAAAAACCCAGAGAAAATGCTATCTTTAGAGAGAGATTTTGATAGCTCACTAATAAATAGACAAGTGGCTAGGCATGCTCTAGTTCATGAGAAGGACATATTAGAAGAGGTGAAAATGGACATTGGAAGCTATTGTAAGAATTCTTACATTGGAAATAAAGTAAGCACAAATATTAGGACCATGTTTGTAGAATTTTATCTTAAAAATTGACAATGCTTAATTTTTGAATAGTGTCTTTATCTCATCAAATAGTGATAGTTTGAAAATAAAAAAAATTAGTTATCATCCTTGGTATCTATAGCTCTAACAGAAAAGTAGTGGAAACACCTATGATCAAATAATAGCTTTATCTTTAGAAAAATTATTTATAAACTAGATTAATCAATCAATAATGACTTCTTTATAAAGGCACTAGCTTATCCTTTTTCTTTTGCATTCTTAATATGGATAATGGATTTTATGTATTTTTATTCCAAATAACATTCTATCAAAAGACTCAAATATTCACTCAGTGCCTCTTTTTAGGAGCCTTCCTATCAACAAGCAATTATAATCAAACTTGTCTCCCTTTTAATTTTTGTCATCTTCCTTTATGCATGCACAACTATCTAATCCCTTCTATCTATCTCTTGTGATAATTTTAGGTCTTTTCTAAGATTTAGTTTTGAAGTTATTTGCAACTAGTTTTCTTTTTGATCCATGGTCTCACAAACTTTTAATAACCAGTGTTCCTTGATCTTACTACTCTAATACCAAACGTAATTTTAAAACACATGTAATAAACATAAATTTCTATATGCTACAACAAACATAAAATTGTTTTAACATACACAATAATTTTTATTCATTCAAGCAAATTATATATTGCCTCTCAATACAGAGGTCCACTCTTCATCTTAATACGAATAAGATTTTCTTGTTGAATAATTGACATAACTCTTATAGAGATTGTATGTCCTAAAAATTGAAAGAAAATTCAACTATTTTTCTTCATGCATTTCCCATGCAAAATAGAACACAATTAAGAATTTATACAAACTAACCATCATAAAATAAAACTACACATGTTACATACCAAGACTATGAATGCATGACGAGGACATTTGAATGATATAATAGAACTAGAGTGAAACATGTGCATGGAGTTGTACACCAACACGTATTGACAATCCAGTAAATAAATCAACGTATAATATATTAGTATATATTTTATGCAATCCAAGTATTCTTTACTTGAAATACTAAATCAAATGAAAAAAAGACAAAAAAAAAATTTCAACTTAATTTTATGCAACTTGATTATATACAAAGATGAATAATCGATGACACAATGTTGCTTCTCCCACTTGTAATCCTAAATCTTGCTATAGTAGTGGTCCTTCCCCATTATTGCCCCTTGTTCCACTTGTCCCTGAAGGTTACATCGATAATGTTTAGTTTGGGCTTACTACGAAAATTGAATATTTCTTATTTATTTCATGGTTTCACACTAAACTAAACAAATCCATTGTAGAGTGATTGAATTATGAGTAAGAAATTCCAAGGCCTCTGGCGGTGCGACCCTTCAAACACGTCGTAACAAAAATGACACGTCAATAATGATTGTTGTATCTTTCTACGCAAGTAAAGAGGGATTGTCGTCTTATAATTTATAAATAATTTCAAGAGAATGAGATAGTTTGACACTAAAACACGGCAAATGAAGTTTGTTTGAAATTTACCAAATACTTGAAAGTTAATTGTTTGTCAAGAAGACTGGATTATACAACAATACATTCATTAAATTTCCAAATTACAAATCAAACCCAAAGTGAAATGAAACACAGTACTATTCTGATTTTATAAAAACATGTAGGTAAGCTTTTCTGAGTCTAGCTCTTCAATATTCACTACTCTCCCCACTCAGCATATCTGTGTGAAAACTCCAGTCTCTCACGTAACTCAAATCCGGATATCTGCTTGGGTGGGAATTGGAATCTCTTACGTAACTTGATTCCAAATACTTGTCATTCAGCATTGTTGCTTGACTACGGTTGAAATTCAAATCGGGTACTGAAACTACTTTTTCTGCAACTGTCCGGGTGGGAAGTGAAATTTTTTCTTCTGATAAAAGCATCATTAATACTCCTGATGCTGATGGGCGTGCCTTGCATTCATTATGAGTGCACCAGAGAGCTGTTATTATTGTTCTTGATATGCTGCTTGAATTAATTAAACCATCATTTTTGAGTAATCGAGGGTCTATTAGGTCATGAATCCGATCCTCTTCATGTAACCTACACGCCTACATTCACACACCAAACCGTAAATTAAATCGTTATATTCGTTTGTTAAAACCCGTACAATCTACCGTTGTAGTGATGTATAGTTCTTGCGTGCTGGGTGAGCATCCGGACATCTACGTATTCAGTTGCTCTTTTGCCAGATACGATATTTAACAGCGTCACTCCAAAGCTGTAAATGTCGGATTCCACACTCGCACGACCGGATCTAAAATACTCAGGATCCAGGTAACCCCTGTAGGGCCAGACAAAGAAAGAAAAATGTATTAATCGGTTGCTCAACATAAAAAACTTTACTCTGGGCTCCCAAAATTTACCAAATGCATAGATTAATCATTTTCACTCTAATGAAGGGTCAAAGGATGAGACTATTTTACGGTGTTCCAGCCACAGTCCTATATGTAGTGGTATCAGATTCAGTTGCGTCTCTTAAGAACATCTCGTAATTTGTAGGAAGCTCCTTGTTCACATATTGGGCGCAATCTGGTTCCAGTATTCTACCAAGACCAAAATCACATATCTTGCCGTTTAAGTTCTCATCTAGAAGAATGTTATTGGGTTTAATGTAATTATGCAATATGCAGACTTGTACACCCTCATGAAGATATGCGAGTCCCCTTATTATGTCCAATATAATCTTCTGTCTTGTTGGCCAATCGAAGAACTGCACTGGCTGCTCACCAAAAATGACGTTTGACAGGTTTCGTGGGACATAATCATAGACTAACATCATACCGCCTTCAATGCAATATCCCACCAGCTCCATGATGTTCCGATGGCGCTTAGAGTCCTCAGCTCGTTCATCCACTGTTTTTCGCCTTGACGACTTTCTTTGCTCAACACCTTTATTGCCACTCGTTTTCCATCGGAAAGAATTCCCTTCGAAAGAGCAGAAGAAAATATATTCGCAAATTAATAACTAATCATTGTTATTTCTAGACTATAATTGACAGTTTGATTTCAGAAGGAACTTACGTAGTACACATTCCCAAAACCACCTTTGCCTATCTGTTTAGAAAATCCTTTTATTGCCCTTTTCAATTCGTCGCGTTTGAACTCAATTGGAGATAATTGAATCTCTTTCACCAACATTTTTATCTGTATATAAGGGGAAGGGGGCAGGGCAGGGGCAGGGGAAGGGGAAGGGGAAGGAGAAGGCTTTTGGAGTCTAATATGGTTGGAATCGTTCTTTTAAGAAATCCACCCAGCCCAAGAGAGCCACTCAGTGGCGTTTCGACTTTTGGGTGCTCATTTACCCCATTATGAATATCTTGTCCCCAAGATTGAGTAGTGTCTGACTCTGATCTTTCGAGCTTTGTTTCACAGATCTCCTTAGTCACACCTGGTTAGATAAAATCAACAATTGTGAGTGACAAAATTGAATCGAATTAGTCTCTTACTCTCTGCATCTTTGGATTGTTCGGAGGGCTTTTGTTCTGTTACTTGAAGGCAATTATTCTCCTCGTTCCCACCTAGATCTGCGAAATCAATAACTCGTTTATATTGATAATCAACATTCAATTAGTTATATTAGCTTTTGATTGTGAAAATGGAACTTTCTCATGTGAAGATCACAACCTGCAACATTATATTGCCGATGATAGAAGGTAAGTGTAGTCACGGTTAGAACTTGCATTTGAAGCATCAGATCAGCTTTCATAGAATCTACTTTTCCGCGAACATAGACAAGTTCATCGCGGATCTTCTTTGTTAACAAGAACCTTTGGAGTCACCAGACAAATGTCACTAAAATATATAAAAAAATCTTTGTTTTTATTGAGTGTGACGAATCTCCCATTAACTAAATCAATGCAACAGAGCTATGGTCTGTACCTTCATCAAAGAATATATTGACACAAACTACTTACTTGGATAATTTGTTCGATGTGATAAAGGAACAACACAGAATCGCACCAGAAACAATCAATTTAGCAGCTTCGCTCATATCTTCTAAAATCTCTTTGTTCAAATCAGCATAAATATCTTTCATTTGTTTCAGGTATTACCGAGCTTACGCATAGCTTTAAGAAGGTCTATGCATTCTCTGTCATTTGCAGAAATGTTGTCGAATCTTTCTAGAACTTTAGCTATCGCTAAAAGCCCCACTGCAACCCAATGTACACTCCCCAATCCTTTCAATACGTCAACCGCCACTGAATGCGCCTCGGTAGAAAGCTGAGACTTCAAGAATTTCTATATCAAAGGGCCAAAAAAATTGCCACTTAAAACATTGAAAGGAAATAATCACTGTACAATTCCTGATTTTAGACAAACAAATAAGTAAAGATGCGAGTTACCTGATCCGAGAACATTTTTGCACCCTCTGAAATGCCATCAAATATGTTGGAAAAATCTGAGGCAACAGGCTGTACTAAATCCCTTAGCTCTGTTCCACTATCAATTATTTTGCAGCCCAAGTTCTGTAGGCATCCGTATAAATTTTAAATCCATTACAAACAGAAAGGGCATAAAGTAAAAGTAGAAGAGTGAAGCAAATGTGTAGTACCTGGTTGATGATAGCAGACAAAACGTTATCGATGTAGCGTATAAGTAGATCGAGGGACAAGCTAGAAAGTCCAGTTGAAGGAGAAGGTTTGCGAGCAGCAGCACATGAAATTTCTTTATTGGGAGCAGTACTCGTTGAGGCACTACTCATCTTGTTGCTACAAGCGGTCTCTCTCAATCAGACTGATAATTTAAAAGAGAGAAAAATAATAAATATAAGATACCTGGATGCACACATTATCAAAGAATTATGATCAAACAAATTAAAATCTTACAGAAGATACCTGGATGCAAAATTTTAGAATCCTGGGAAAAAAATATCATAACTCTTTGAAAAACTGATCTCCAATTCATAGTCGACTGTACTTCGTAGCCACAGAGAAATACGCGTAGATTGTGACTTTTGCATCTTCGCGGAGGTTTATGTAATAAAGGACGCAACAATTCCACGCGGAACACGGCAATAATTTGCTCTTTTCCTCTTAGTTGTCTTTCTCGACTTATTTTGTTGTTTGTCTTTGTATATAATGTAAGACAATATAATTTTAAGATAGCAATAATGTCTATTGGATTATTTATTTTTTCTAATAATTAATGATTATAAAAGAATATCTACATTTCTAAAGTAAGAACATGAATAATGGTAAGAAAATGAATAATGGTTATGTTATTGAGTTACTTTTGAATATTTCATTATATGACTTTTATAAGGTTAGTTAAGTACATATTTTCTAATTGCCAATTTAAGAAAATGAAACTAATTATTATACTAGTAATAAGTCAAAAAGTGACAAAAATAGTGACTCTTTCTTTTGTAACATGAAAGCTTAATTTTCTAACATCTCTCTAAGATTTATATTTCAAAAAAAATAAAAATGTATATATTTATGTATATGCATATGCATGTGTATATACATACACATACATGTATGTACAAATACATATTTTGCATCTTCGTCGAGCTTTATGTAATAAAGGACGCAACAATTCCACACGGAACACGACAATAATGCCCATTGCTCTTTTCCTCTTAGTTGCCTTTCTCGACTTACTTTGTTGTTGTCTTTTTATATAATGTAAGACAAAATAATTTCAAGATACCAATAATGTCTATTGGATTTATTGTCTTATTTGATTTTTTTAATAATTAATGATTATAAAGGAGTATCTACATTTCTAAAGTAAAAACATGAATAATGGCTATGTTATTGAGTTACTTTTGAATATTTCATTATATGACTTTTATAAAGTTAGTTAAGTACATATTTTTTAATTACCAATTTATGAGAATGAAACTAATTATTATATCAGTAATAAGTCAAAAAGTGACGAAAATAGTGATTTTTTTAAAATATGAAAGCCTAATTTTCTAACATCTCTCTAAGATTTATATTTCAAACAAAAAATATGTTGATAAAAATATGTATATATTTATGTATATGCATATGCATATGTATATACATACACATACATGTATGTACAAATACATATTTTTATCAACATGTTTTGTTGTGTAAAATATAACATTAAGGGGAGATGTTAGAATATTAGGTGTTACATATTGTAATAAAGTCACCAACTTAGTGAGTTTTGGTTTATTATTGTTAAAATAATTAGTTTCATTCTTATAGGTTGCTAGTTCATAAATTCATGCTTGAAATGCTTTATAAAAGTCATACAGTGAGACATTCAAAAGCAGCTCAATAATGTAAGATCATTATTCGTGTGTGTGTGTGTTCTTTAGTAGTTTTTCTTTGAAGAAATAATTCATGCACTAGATGGAACTTCATCGAGATACCTCATAAACTTTGAAAGAGTGTAGTTCTTGAGTTCAATTGTTGACTTTCCAAATTATCATCTTCCCAAATTCTCAAATCACAATCTTCTAAAATATTGGAAAATATTGGAAAATAGTCCTCCTGAACTATTTGAGAAATAATTCATATCATGCTTATAACAAATCTATTTCTACCATAAAAAAGTGAACTTCACAATACATGCATTTTCCAATACTATCAACATAAAAAAAGAGAACAAATTATATGCTTCTCATAAAAAGTATCAAGTGTAAGTTAGAAGCTATCACATCCCTACAATGGACGGTCAAAAGGGAGAATGATGACAAAGGGATGGTCTTAATTATAAGGGAACAATAAGTAATCTTATGGATGGCCTCGCATTTAATAAAACTGGGAAAGATACTTTGTCACATATAAACAACACCTAATTCAATCAAAACTAACATTTTTCCATGATCATACTTGAAACAATCTCCAAATGCAAGTTATATTGAACCATCTAAGAAAACAAAAAATATACACAAAAAATTACATTTTTTATATTATGGAATGTTTCCTTAAAAAATTAACTATACCTTATTTATAGAAAGTGTTTTGCTTGTCCTATTAGAGGATCATTTCAAAAAATTAAAAGGACATGAAAAAAAAAATTCCAAAACATACATGTAGTACCCATTACTGACATAAAGGAAAGATAGAATGCATGATGATAATCAAAATTTAAAAAGGTTTGCACAACAAGTACGAAACAACGCCCAAACATGCACTCTTAACTAATACACTCTTGAACTCCTACATTTTCTAGCATCAAAAAATTGTAATTACTTTATTAAAAACCTTCCAGTTAACCAGCCATTAGATGTTAGACTTACAACTGCCATGACAAAGGTCTTGTCCTCAATCTCTAAAAGAATTGTCATTGTGAGAGACTTTGTAAATGTGTGTAGGTAACCATTATGCACTTAGACTAGAAAATCAAGTTCTTTAAACACAAATCAAAGAAATGGAAGTAGAATTTTTGAAATTTGTAATGAAAATAGATCAAATATAGCAACACAAAATAACAATCGTGCTATAGTCTCATATGGTAAGCTCTAATTCGAGACTAAAGAATCAGATTTTCATTCATATGAGATAAATTCTCCTTAAATACCCTATAATTACACTTGGTTCTCAAGGTAGTGCTCATATAAGTAAGTGGGTTTCATCTTGAAAAATTGCATCTGTCAATACACATGGCATTAGATAGTACTGAAATCTTCTTGTGGGGTGAGTTAAGTAAGTGGCAATTAGAGATAAATATGGTGTTTTCCATTCATTGTGTGAATTAAACTGAAAAATAGAGCACCAATATGTGAATATGTGCACAAAATTTTATAAAACAGGGGAGGGGAGATAGGCTAGAGTCGTGTCATGGCTTTAGGGCTGATTTCTTTCCTTCATCCATTTCCTTTGCTCTACATGCTACACAATAGACCTTTGTCATATTGAAAAAGACATTTACTCACATTAGTTGCTTCCACATAAGGTGTACATGCATGACATTGCAAAATCAGTTGCATGCCTTTCCAAGCACATTTTGGCAGGCTCATAACTATACTGCATTGTTTTCCTAACTTCTGCCACTAACAACCTATAGTCATAAATGGAATCCAGTGAGAGATCAACAAAAGTTATTTGATCAGTTTCACATAAAAAAATTGTACTTTAAATCTCTCAACCTAGAAATAGAAAACAAATCTTTAAGGAAATTGAATTCTCATTGAATGTCATAGAGTCAATTGATCATCATTTAAGAGAATCGCCTATGTTATAATTCCATGCATGGGAGGAACTAAAAATATGTATTTCTATTTAGCTGACAATGAAGATATTGATGCAAACAAACTATGTCTTAAGTGTTAATGCATTAAAGCCTACGTAGGAGTTAGCTTTTGCCGAGTGTCAATTTAGGAGTTAAATCAAGATCTGATTTTTATTTTATTTCTTGTTTGCATTGAATCCATGTAGGAGGGAAATCAGGGGGAATTTTTTAGTTAAAAAAGTTTTACTATGGTTATTTGGCAGTCTATGTAGGGAGGAGTTAAGTTTTTGGTTATTGAATTAAAAAAAGGAATGCTGGTAGTTTAGAATCAGTTTTGATAGTTGTAATTTTTCTAATTGAAAAAATAAATTAAAATCTAAGATTGCAAGGCAATGAAGCCCAAAATTCTGATTACTTTTTGTCCATTTTGTGATTATTTCCTCTATTATACATAGAACAGAATTGTTTGCTTGCAAGATCTGATATTAATGAAACTTAAATATATATAATTTAAAGAATGAACAAAATAATGACAAGATTCAAAAGATGAATAGATATTTAAATATTAAAAATAATATACAACTAGCACACAAAAACCTCACAACTTCTTAGTAATTGCAGTGTTGGACAATTAAAATACCACGTTATCTATTGTTTATTTTAAAAAGGAATTGCACGGATTTACTCAACTGACAGAAACTACAACATAAAAGTTCAAACAGAGATCAATGTGGAAATGTCGGTGAGTCAATGGATCTACCAGTCACGAGTGTGCTTTTCCAATTATGCTGACACCATCATAATTCTTCCGGGAAGCCTATTCTGGTATTCTCTCTATGGGGCCTTCGTACGTATCTGCACCAAAATCTTTGAAACTGGGCATTTGGGCAAGGATATTTGGGGCTCTGACGGACGCCATTATACTTTACAGGATTCTCTGAAAAATACAGGTACCCTTAACTCTTCAAATTATTATTAAGATGAGCAACATTGAAGCCTCCATATCTTCTTCCACGAGCACTTTCTCCGAAATTGGGAATGGCTTTGAAGCCAACACGCCCTCTTCCTCAAATGTTGGAAACTCCAACGCTTCTGCTAAACTGTCCATTTATTTGGCTCTAGATTATATAGATGATGTCTTGTCTGCCATTACTGACAAGGTAAGAAATATGTATTTTGCCTAATTTCATTTGGATTTTTTTTTTTTTAACATTTTGGTTTTTCCACAATTTCATACTTCATCTTTATTAAAAGTATGAATATTACTATTTAAAAATAGCTTTGACATCACACTATATCTTTACAGAATTCAGCCTCTAAAATGGTTGACAGCGGAATGAAATTGAAGGACATGGTGGAGCCGTTAACATCAGATTTTTCTTAATTGTGTGAAGGGATTTCACAGGGGGCCAAAATGTTTTCTGATCAGGTAACTTTTCCAACTGAATTATCTTTCATCTCCTAGAGAACCTAATAGTTAATATTCCCTGCCCCCTGTTTTTCTTCATGGATAATCTTGGACATGAAACGATGCATTGATTCAATGCCAAATGAAGCAAAAGGAAACACATACTATTGACAGTTTATCAGTGGAAGAGGAAACACATTTTATTGACTGTTTATCAGGGGAAGGTAAATTTTGACAATTATTTACCATCTAAAGTATAAATTTGATATGGATTGTTCTATTAGTTTATCAAAGGGGGAAGAAACTTACTCACATTCAAACATTGACCAATTTAATAGTAAGCATTGCTCTCACATTTGACTATTGATAATTAAAGTTGAAATTTATGTTCAATAATTTCAATCAATTAACAAGTACCATCAAATTTGTATCGTGGGTAGATAATAAGCTAGTTGAACATGGCTTCACCTTTGAGGAATTGCTGACGACAACAAACAAGTTTAGAAAGTTGCTGGGTCAAGGAGGTTTCGGCTTTACATACAGGGTAAAATTTCCTTCTTTTTCATGAAATACAGTTATAACAGAAAACATAACTATAGTTCTATAAGACTATAACACCATACTTATTACGATATTTCTTATTTTTGAAGGGAATTTTATCAGATGGAAGGCATGTCGTAATAAAAAGATCACGGGGTAAAAGTAGCGCAAGAGTGAATTGGAGTGCATAACAAATCTAGATCATCCAAACATTTTGGATTTGGTGGGATCTTTGATCTGTAAACTCATTATGAATCACTTAGCAATTGTTAGATTCACTAGGATATAGATTTAATTTAAGATCGAAACTGATGTTGCTTGCGAATTGAGTTAATAAATACATAATATACAAGAAAGAAAGCAAATAAGGTGACAAAAACATGCATCCAGAAAAAGAGAGACAAAGAGATTTGATAACGGAGTTCATCAAATTTTGGCTATGTCTCCGGATCCGCAAACATGCCTGATCGATGCCATTATTATGATGCAACTGAATTTACATTACCATGCTCTTTCACTGAGTTACAATTTGCTTCAAGAAAAACTGTTACACATCAGGCTCTTCCCGCTTTCACACTCTCCTGGCAAGAACTTTCTAGCGTTCTGCCAGTCCTTCTGTCACATTCACTATGCTAAGCAATGAAACTGCAACTCTCACTCTCAACAAGAGTACATAAATACATTAGGCATCAATCCTTTACAAATGACTTAGAAGTCATATAAAATCTCTCAAAAGACTCACTAAGTTTTTATCTGTCCATTTTCTCATAAGAGACCACTTAGCTCACAAACTCTCCAATAACTCCCACTCCAAACCCTTTATTAAGAAAAAATAAACTCTCCAAGAGTTTTTACAAAAAATGCGATTAGACAAAAGTTTTCCAAAAACCCTCACCAAGAGATTTCTCTCAATTCTCTTACCAAGAGAGCATACCAACACTCCCTTATATACCATTCTCAGGCCAAATATGGGGTTTAACCCATAAACAAATTACATTTAATACATAGCAAAATATAGGCTTCGAATTGTTTGGTATTTTACCAATTTGGGCTTGTTGTTTATTTGTTAAACCATCGGCTATATTGGGGGGCTCGGTTAACTATCTCCACGGAATGCCTCAGCGTTTCAACAAAACAAAATTCGTTCAAACCACCCTCCAAATTAAGCATGGGGTTGAGTTGTTGCACGTGATTCTTGCAATTGGGAGGTCGGGGGTTCAAATCCACCGGCCCCCTTTTAATGGGGTTGCCACTTGTTTCAGTTAACAAAACCAACGTCTCTCGAGAAACGCGCTTGGTTTGGTGGTGAGGAATAAAAGTAGAAAGAGAGGTGGGGAGTTCGAACCTCCCAACAAGCTTTTAAACAAATCCAATTTTTTTTGGGATCTGTCTGTGCATATCCACTTGGATCAATCTCGCATTAGAGAAGATGAGTTGCTGCTCGTGTTTGACTATACGTCTAATGAAGATCTATAGAGTTTACTCTTTGGTAAGTGTCATGGCGTACTTTTTGCTTTAAACATGTCGGATGTTGTTGGGCGGTATTCGGCTTGAAACTGAGTGCACAACAGAGCTATTTGGGTCGTTCTCAATATGCTCTTCGAGTCAAACCCTCTCATCTTGAGTAATCGAGGATCAATTAGTTCCACAATTTACAGGAACAGCAAGAAATTTATTTAAATAATCACTACCCGTGAATCATTGTAGGCTATTAAATAATAAAATGTTGTAGTTATTGAATCAATAACTACAAGGTATAATATCTAGAATTTGAGAGAATTAAATGGAGCATGCAAAAAAGGGGTTAAAAATACATTTCTTTGGTACAAAGCAATGTATAAGTGGTATGCAGTTTTCAAAGCCATTTAAACAAATTCTATTTATCAGAGTGTGTCTTATCATTCTAGATAATAAAAAGCCGCTCTAAAGGATGAGTGAGAGGTCAAATAATTTTGTGTGTGCAAACAAGGTAAAATTGTGTTTGTAGTTATTGATATATTACAAATGTGGCAAGTACATACAAATTTTAATCTAATGTGATTTGACATTTGATAATGTAATGAGTTAAATGAATTGAAATATGTAATATGAAAATGAGAAAATTGAATTTTCATTTAAATTTTTTAATTTTTTGATATGATTGATTAAACCAATAGAAAATTGAATACAATGGAGGCATAAATATCTTGCCTTTGGTATGAACTAATAAAATTCTAAATAAGAATGTGCTAAGTATTGAGAGTCATTTGAATTATGATTCATAACCTATATTTTCTTACATTGAGATTAAATTATAATGGGCTGTCAAGTAAGTGAATTAATCAAATTATATATATATATATATATATGCATTTTGATTGGAGTGATGAGCCAGTGAGGCTACAAACGGGGGACCTCTGACATTAATGCAAGAACTGTGAATGCCTAACAAGGGCCTTGGGATAGGCCTTAACACCTATCAACCAGACTTAATGTCATCCTTCATGGGGTTTGAAGCTTTGTGGGGCCATTAACAATGCCACTTTTACACCATCACACTATGGGGTCAACCCCCACCTTATAAAAATAATGATGTTTTAATGATTTAAAAAAATTATTGTTGTTATTATTTTTATAAGTAAATTGTAATTGTTAGTTTTATTAATTAAAAAAGGAGTACAAATTAGTTTATTGGATTTTGATAAAGATCTAACTTTATTGTCACCTTTTACATGACTATATAAAAAACACATATATCATTCTTAAAAAATTCTTTTTATTTTCTTCTCGCAATCAAGCCATGGCTCATTTGGAATGAAAATGGATTCTAAATTGAGTTATCTATCAATTAGCACTTCTTTTGGTGGTCACTGGCAATCACTTGCTAGGATGTACGCCTTATCAAATTTCCTTGGCTTTGTGCCTTAAGGATTTATAACCATGGGGAATGTACTATTTTAAATCTAAATATTTTACTTCAAAGAATTTTAGAGGTATTCTCACACATTCACAATAGGGAAAAATATGATAACAAAGAATCAGAAAATTCATCTATGATTGGAGTAGATTTTTGAATCCAAACACAACAAACATTGTAGTAGATAAGATTGATGATGTAAAGTTTCCTATGCATTAAATCAAGCATATATAAAAAGGGTCACATATTAATTTGAAAGTGAGTTTTCCACCATCTAATGTTAATTTGAACATCATGATTATGCATACTAACAAGGGAGAGATATTGAAGTTTAGGAAGAAATCCAAACTTGGAGCTATCTTTTAAACCCCTGACCTATATACTCAAGTAAGAGGAAAATCATTCACCCAAGAAGTGTCAGTCCATACTTTCTACCAAAAGAGATAAAATTCACTACATTCCCTAATGAATATAACTTATTCTATTAGATTTTTGCATAGGTACCCTATCCATTTATATCCTCTCATCAGTTATCCTAGCCTTCCTTACTTTTCCTTGTCTATAATGTTTCTATATTAGAATCATTACATATAGTGATTTTTTTTTTAAACATGATATAAGAATTTATTAGCATAAGTGGTTATCCTTTTGTTGTATTAAATTTTTATCTTACACCTCTTTCGTTGGTGCAGATTGAATAATTTAGAAGGTTAGTAGATTATTTATGGGAGTTGTCTTTCTTAATGCATCAAGTTTCTTCCATAACACATCTACCTCCTTTACTTAGCTCTTGGATTTTAAGAAATTAGACCTAGAAGGAACTTTTAAAAGTGACAGCCACTTTTTGTAACATAAATAAAAATCTAAATGAAATGTGTTAATCATCCAACTTAGACGATTCTTTCTACTTAACCATAAATAGAATTATTTCTATTGTAACATTCATTAGAAATTTGATGTAGCTTTGTGTTGTTAGAAATTTAAGACTTTTTTATGAGAGTAAATTATGAAAATGCAAATTTTTGAGTTAATGTTTCCAATGCACATGCAAATCTTGTTTTAGAAAATCAATATAAGTCAATTTACCTTTTGCTGAATGAAATGCAATCTCCATTGTTTTTGCATTTTCTTTATGAAATATTAGTCATATTTTTTAAGGTAAATGTTTACACTGTGTCTTTGTTGTGATTTTATTAGATGCAACTAATAATTATTACAAATCTTTTGAAACACAAGATATGGGTTGATTGGTTGAATTTTAGATAATTAAATATAAATTATATTTAAGGATGAGAATGCATTTGAGAGTGTGAACTTTGCAAGACAAATCTTGGTAAATCAAAGTTTTGCTAACTTGATTATGGACATGAAAATATTAAGATATATAATTTAGGACTCTATTTCCATATGAATTGATATTAACTAGTCTACTATTTTATAATCACTTCATTACAAATAAAATGATAAAAAGAGAAAAACTATATAATATAATGATAAAGAAAAACAAACTTAATCAACCTTAATGTTTTTCCCCTCTACTTCTACATATATTAATGTATCCTTTTGTAATCCTTTTGCACATTAAAATACCCCTTGAATATTCCCAATCTGGAATCTCCTTTGGCACAATACCTTCTGGTTGGGACAATATTTGATCCTACTTATCTTTTTATTCTCACAAGACTTAGTTCAATAATGGATGTGTCTAATAATTGATCAAAAGAATTTTAAATACATGAATTATTCTTACCATAAATACATGTTTATTACATCGAAGGCATTCCCTCTATCAAGTAAATTGGTTAACTTTATACATCTATGATTCAGGTTTTACAAAAAGGGTTGCAAGACGATTAAAACCATCTGAACCCTTGGATTTTTATGGCTTCCCATTGGTCACTGTTTTGGTGTCTTGCATTCATTCTACTTTCCAATTAAATTTCTCACATTGAGGAAATTTTGTGACTAAAAATTACTGATTCTACAGATCTCGTCTGCCATGGGAGAAATTCGTTGGGAAATTAAAATATCTTTTATTTATGTTTTTGGTATCCACGACTAAGAATCCATATCAGTGCATTCCTAATGGCAAATGGTCCTGTATCTTGGCATTTGGATACAGTCTACATATGGGTTCTTATGCAAATAAACCCAGATAAGGTATCTTGTTGTATTTGGTACCTTTGCAGATATGGTCTCTTAATTTGTTTGTAAGATTGAAACTAGATGTTGCTGTTTAGAAATTGAAAATCGTGAATTAATTTATGCATGCTCAGTTATGTTTGTTGGCGGCAATATTGTACACGAAAATAAAACTAGTTAATTAAGTTGTAATTGTGTTGGTTAGTTGGCAACCGAGGGGTGGTAGTTGCGGTGGGACGGTTGGCGCTCGCACCCCCTCGGTATCTTTATATACTTCCGAATGTAACTTGTGAAGGACACTTAGGAAGGGAATAACATCTCTTATATTGCATCTGATATCTATGGCATTAGTATTATGCATTATGTGTTTTATCGGTGTGCTTTAAGTTATTCACTCGAGAGGGCAAACATTTGGCGTCGTTGCCTAGACATACTCGGGAACGGAAGACGCGGATGGCACACAGACACGATGGGCCTACCCATCAGTGAGATTAACCCAGAGGTCGACGATGCGCAAACGGAACAATCATCGTGGGACGCAAAGCGTGATGGCAAGAGGCAAAGGGGAAATTGAACCCTATAATAATCCTGACACAATGTTGAGATAAATTATGGCCGAAAGGAAAAATAATAAAAGTTTTTTTTGTGTACATGGCATGTGCTTTCTATGTACGAAAGTGATTTATGCCCAATATATTAAATAAAGATAGAAATAAAAAAGCAGAAACAGATGAGTGGGAGGCCGCGTAGAGGGCCTTGATTCTGGAGCAACAAGTAGAATGTAGACGGAGGCTGAGGCAACTTGCCAAAGGATGACTTGCCGAAGGGTGGCCCGAGGGGAACCAAGGAGGTGTCACGGAGGGTGCAGAAGTTGACGAAAATTTCTATGCATCGCCAGAACACTGTAGGGTGCGGAGCCACAAAGAGTTTCTGGAGGAAACAAGCTTAAGGAGACATCTAGTTGAAGAGACCCGAGATCGGTTCATAAACTTATCCCTTACACCACAAAGTGAGGATCACCAAAGGGAGCCAGGAGTGGGCGCGAGTGACAACGAAGGGGAGAATAACCATATGGTAGGTGCCACACTCGGCAGGCAAAACACTGTACCTCCAATCACCCACATAGGACACACCACCGGCACTAGAGGGAGCGGCGCAGGGGCACAGACAAAACCACAACCACCTCTAGGAAGAGGACCCCCATCAATGGGGAGTAAATAGAAACTACCAAAGTTCAATGGCGATGGCAAGGAAGATCCCGTCCACCATTGTCGAACGTGTGAAACCATATGGTCAGCAAACGGTGTTACCGACCAAAACGAATGGGTAACACAGTTCCCAGAAAATTTAAGGGGAGTGGCCATAGACTGGTACTCAGACATGGACAAGGCCAAAGTCGGCACATGGCCCGACCTGAAGAAGGAGTTTGGGATAGAGTTCCGCCTCCTGAGAGATGACAATGAAATAGTCACTTAGATCTATGGAACAAAGCAGAGCAAGAACGAGACTGTTTGAGCCTATTGTCGGTGGCTGAAGGAACTATTGGTAAAAATGGAGAGTCAACCAGCAGATGGGTTGAAAAAGCGATGGTTTGTGGAGGGACTAAAGCATTCCCTCTGAAAGAAGATGAAAATCGTTCCACCTACATCGTATGAGGATGCTCACAATAGAGCAATGGATCTCGAGAGTGAGACCAAGACATCAAAGAAAAAGAAGAAGAAGGATAGCTCATCACAGGAAAGCAGCAATGACAGCGAGGCTGGCAAACGGGTACAAGCGCTCTGGAAAGACATGGAGCGAATGAGGAGGGAATTCAAAACAATGAGAAGCACCAGTCGGACCAAAGGGGACATATGGTTCACTGAGTGCAAACAGTAGGGGCACACAAAGGGTACTTACCCAAAGAAGGCATTCTGCAAGATTTGCCAAGTGATGGGACACTCCACCAAGGAGTGCCCATACAACATGAAAACCCAAAGTATGCAAATGAGCCAAGTGTTGTTCACGGAGTAGGCCACAACATCTGCACCAGTGGGCATGACTCAGCAAACCAACACAACGACATCATCTAGAGGTTACCGGGACAACAGACGTGGCGGTGGAAGGAATAGCAACAATAACAATAACGGAAGCCGTATCCAGTATGACGCCAAGGGCTAGCCAATTATCCAATGTATGGCCTTTAATCAGTGGGGGCACTTCGCCCGTGATTGCACGAAGGAAGCCACCCCTCAGCACCTCTACTGATGGTGTGGGCTAGGCGACCATGAGGACACAAATTGCCCACAAGCAGGGGTTAATCTCCTCAACATTGAGAAGACTGAGAAGACTGGTGAGAAAGAAGTACTGGCGATCATCAGCACCCAGACAAAAAAGGCCACTTATCCCAACCCCCATACGGAGAAGGAGAGATTCTGAGAGGCAAAGGCCAATATTGAACATGAGATGATGGCTGAATGATGAGACAACGAGGTGGCGAATACATCATCCCGTATGGAAGCGAAAAATAACATCATTGGGCAAGTACTACAGATGGAAGTAACTATAAGGGTAAAGGACCTTCTAGAAACAATGCCACAGTTAAAAACTGCCATTTTTAGTTCCATACAAACCACTACGCAGGCACCTTTGCGTGCCACACGGGCGGAAGTTCCGGTCAGCCCCTCGGTTGACCCAATGTTGTTGGCCTTAAATAGTGGTCGACATCCTGCTATAGTAGAGATGGGAATTCTTGGGGCTATCCTCAAAGACACCATCGTGGACAGAGGTTCGGGGGTGAATGTACTGCCAAAGGATATGTGGAAGAAGCTGGGGAAGCCAACACTATGGCCACCCATGTTCAACTTGGTAGGTGCAGACCAGCACGACATCAAGCCACTCGGCACCCTGATGGCCCAACCGGTCACCATCGGCACGCAACCTTTCATACTAGATTTTGTGGTAATCCCACTAAAGAAGAAGGGGTACAACGCCATCTTAGGCAGAGGGTGGCTGGTTATAGAAAAGGTGAACCACGACTCGAAAAAGAACACCCTTTCTATGGAGAAAGGGGAGCGGAAGTTCACCATTGATCTGAGGACCCAGGTTGTTGACGAGGAATTGACATCATCTTTAGAATCGGAGGGTGAAGGAAAAGGCTACCTGAGGGACGAAGGACAGGGCTACAAGGAGCCCAACGACGAAGGGATTCTCAAACTAGGAGAATGCTTTGAGGATGAGATAGGGTCATAGAATGGGCTCTTCCATTGGTAGATGGAGGATTATGAAATGTTCCAGAGCTACAGGCTCAAAGTAGAGGAACCAGAGCAAGTAACAAAGGAAGTGTACCTACCAGAATACATAGAATATTGGAAGGGAGACACCCCAAACCTCGGTGACGTAGATAATCCGAAGATCAATTGTGTCGGCAACGATTGGAACCCTGTGTGGAAGGCCATAGCTTTCAAAATCCTTATTATTCTTCTTCTTATGTACGGGAAAGAGACTGTGGTCCCTGTAGAATTTGTGGTTCTAGGTCTTCGGATGGCCATTGAAAATAGATTTGCCACCAATGGATCCAAATTGAAACCCTACCACGCGAAGCGCGCAGGGGACCCGAGAGGTCGAAAGGACACCCGAGAGGCCGGAGGGGGACCCGAGAGGATGGAAGGGGACTCAAGAGGCTGGGAAAGCAACTTGAGAGGCATGGGACCAGCGCGGGAGACTCTTGGGCAAGGAAAATTGAGAAGGATGAAGGGCGATCCCAGAGATAGGGGACCCAAGCCAAAGACTCTCTAGACAACTATTTAGGAAATTGAAAAAAAATAAAAAATAAAAATTTACGACTGTACGAGTCCGTACAGTAGTTGACCGTACGGTTTGAAAAAAAAGAAGAGAAGAAAGCCACAATGGAACCACCGTACGGTGGAACCACCGTACGGTAGCATCACCATGCAGTGGCAACACTGACGGTGGAACCATCGTACGGTAGCACCATCGTGCGGTGGCAACACCGACGGTGGAACCACCGTCCGTTGGCAACACCGACAGTGGAACCACCGTGCGGTGGCAACATCGGTGGTGGGACCATCGTATGGTAGCACCACCGTGCAGTGGCAACACCGATGGTGGGACCACCATACGGTGGACCATCATGCGGTGGAAACCATCGCAAACATAAATGCAGCCCCACACAAACATGCAACCCCCGCACAAATAAACACATAGCTGTACGGTGGAGGGGTGTTGACCGCATGGAAAGGTGGCCGCACGATTGGAGGTGTCAGTGCTATTGTTGACCGTACGGGGAGGTTGTATGGCTGGGGTCCCATCGGGGACATTACAGTGGACAAAAACAAAAAAAAAATAAAAAATGACGATGACCAGATTGAAAAATTATCCGATGACATCTGAAGCCTGGACACTGAAAATATTAGAGTGCAGAAGAAGGGTTTTGACATCATAAAATATCATAGAAATGATGTACGCCATGGACTTTCATGTGGTTCTGAAGGTTCTAAATTGGTGTTGGTGGCGGGGGCACTGCCCCTCGACCCCGCTGGGGGCACTGCCCTCAGACCCCAGTTTAGTTTTGAGCTACAATACACTTGTTGGAGTTGGGCGAAGGGCATTAGAGATGTCACAGGAAGTGTTGTGCTTGTCCGTACTGTGAGAAAGAAGCCTGCAGCTAAGCATTGGCGGAGAAGCCATAAGCCATAGAGGGAGACAGATTTGGAGGTTGGGAACAACCAGAGTTTGAGGAAAGGCATTGTAGGTCCGCACAGTTTTATGACACTAGGGAGTTATTCAGTTCAGTTATCAACCTTTGGGGAGTGTGATGGAGGATTTGAGGTGTCTCATAGCCTTTGTGATAGCGGGTTGTGGCCACCTCCAGGCAGGAATGGTACACTTTGAGGAACTTGGAGTAGGTCTCGGCTGGACATGAAGTTGTCTTGGTGGATGCAGAGAGGGCTTGGGAGGAGATGACCACCAAGTTGGAGGCAGTACTAGCATGAGACTTAGCTCAGCGTACCCAGGAGTTGGATGCCGAGAGGGCAACGCCGGTGGCTATCAAGGACAAATAGGCTAGGGAGACAATATCATTTGAGTAGCAGTTGGTGGAGGCTGAGACTGAAAAGCATGTTTTGTAGACAAGTTTGGTTTAGGAACAGGAGAACTATGATGTCAAAGAGGCACTTGAGCATCAGATGGTAGCAGCCAAGGATTTTCAGGCGAGGACGCAGCAGGTGTATAAGTTTCGGGCTCGACTGGCATCAGCAGTTCTGTTTCATGTCATCTCTATTTTGTATTAAGTAGTCCAGAGATGACTTCTTTTCTTTTGGGGGGGATGATATTGGCGGCAATATTGTACATGGAAATAAAACTAGTTAATTAAGTTGTAATTGTGTTGGTTAGTTGGCAACCGAGGGGTGGTAGTTGCGGTGCGACAGTTGGCGCTCGCACCCCCTCGGTATCTTTATATACTTCCGAATGTAACTTGTGAAGGACACTTAGGAAGGGAGTAACATCTCTTATATTGCATCTGATATCTATGGCATTAATATTCTGCATTACGTGTTTTATCTATGTGCTTTAAGTTATTCACCCGAGAGGGAAAACAATGTTTCTTTTACACTGATCCATATTCTTATTGCTTTTATAAGTTGGGGATAACATCTTCATTGAATACACACCAGAAGAAATTTGGCATGTTTGATCAAGAACAAAAGATAGAGAGACATCATGGTTGTAGCCACACACAAACTCCATATTCGTTCCTTCCTATGTGATTCGATCTCGTGACCTCACAACTGATTTTTGAAGGGGAAGAGCATAATACTATGACGCTATTTATCATAAAAGATTTTGTCACATGTTGTAGTTTCAATATCCATGGCAGAAAGGTAAGCAAAATGTGGAAGCATAGACAAGGCACATGACTTGTTTGACAGAATGCCTCAAAGAAATGTGTTCTCATGGAATACAATGGTCAGAGGTTATGAACATAATGGATTAGTTCTCATGGATTGTACTATAAGGAGGTTTTACACAAATGGATTTTTTGGAAAGGCGTTAGTGACTTTCAAGGAAATGCAATTGGCAGGGTAAGCCAAATTCCACAACTTTTGCCAACATATTCCCTGTCTGTATAAAAATGGGATCTTTGAAATAGGGTATGGAATAATGGATTCGTTGAAAATGCTTTAGAAAATTTTCAAAAAAAATGCAATTGGTAGGTGTAAAGCCAAATTCCATAACGTTTGCCAGCATCCTCCCTCTCTGTGCCAAAATTGGAGCTATGCAATTAGAGGGGTTTTTTCGATAGATCTGGAACTAACAAAAAATATGTTTTACTTCAAGATAAAATAAGAATGAATGTGCTAAAATTTTAGCATAAGAACTTTTACTTCTTCTTTAAAGGTATATAAGTAAATGAATAGCGTTTCTAAAATTTGATCCTTTGAAATGATTGATTAAATCACTTCAATTAAAGTTTTTCGGTGAGTAAGCAAACAAGCAATCCTTTTTAATCATGGAATAGTGTATAACTGTGATGACTTCCTCAGGAATTAGGGTTTCTTCATTTGGTATCACCGCCCACACCAACGAAGGAAGATATGAATTCAGTAAGGAAAATTAAAAAGATGAGAAGATCAAACAAATTAATTATACGACACTAAAAGCCATTTTTTTATTTGATTATGCATTGAAAAAGTTGAACAGGGAGAGAAGCTTGATTATGCATTGAAAAGTTTAATAGGGAAGAAGACATGAGAAAGAAATACCCTGCAAGAAGAAATTAATTCCATATTCTATCAAAAAATTTATATAGTCTTAAAGATTTTTTTTGTCATTTTAAAATATTGTACTCTTTGTCACTTTAAAGATGTTTTTTCATTAATCTCTTTTCTTAATTCTATCTTGTTATCTCTCCATATTTCTCCATCCCTATATCTCTTTATCAATTGATCTTATGTATATCACAGGATACAAAAAAGATTCATCAAAATTTTTAATTGAAAAATGTGCTCCCCTTGAAACTGATGGCTTCATCTATTGAGAAAAGTCAAAAATCCCACTTCACATAACGAATGACTATTCAAATAAAAATTTTTTATTTTAGATTATTTCCAAAAAAACATGTTGATAATCTATGCTACCTTATATATTACATTAGGGAAAGTGTACCAATAGCCGTTATAGCTAGCTTCATGCACCCGCATATTCTAAATGGTACATCCGATTTTGACGAAAAAAAAAAAAATTGTTGTTTCCACATGCGACTTAACAACTTGTAGCTATTGTTTTGGCTTCTGATAGTAATGATGCACGCTATGGGATCCATTATGCATGCAAGGGTCAAAAAGTACACTTTTCAAAGTGTCATCCGATGCCTGTTTAAAGATGCCCCAATAACTATGCACTTAAAATTGCCAAATACTTATGCACAAATATCCCAGTACTCACGTACTATGGGTACCAATACAAGTGCGCAAATGGGCCAATTATGGTCCAAGAAAGTTAAAAAATGAATGGCTATTGGTACATGTGTAATTTATTAATGAACTATTAGTTATTTGTTTTTTGATTTTTTTTAAAGTTAGTAATTGGAGGGTTGGGTGTGCAAGGAACAAACGGTTATTGGAACATGAATGGTAACTAGTCCTCTTCCCCTATATTGTTTAATTTGTATTCATTTTTATTTGACTTGCATAAAAGTTTATATGCAATTAACATTTTATTTTTTTAATAGATTCTATTTTACTTTTAATTTTTTTAAGTTTGATTTTACTTTAACTTTTAATATAAAAGTTATAATTTTACCTTTAACAATTTCAAGTTAATCAATTTCAATTTTTAATATTTTATTTGAAGTATAAGTTTAATTTTATTATTTAATCTATTAAAGAATATGATTATATTTACATTCAATTTTACAAATTTTTTTATATGTTAAGATTGAATTTATCTTTCAATCAACACTAACATTATTTGTAATATATTAATTATATAGTTAGGTACATATTTCAATTCTAATAAAAAGAAATTAAAAAAATAATATTTAATTATTTATTTACTTAATAAGTTTCTTATTTATATTTAGCTGTTGATATATTTTTACTTTGTATTTAGTTTATTGTATTTTAATTTTTTTAATTTATATTTAAGTCTAAAATTTATTTTAATTACTTATGTATTCTTATGAAATTACAAATAATAATTAACAGTTATAAGGATAATTTAGTTTATAATTGTTTATTTTTAAATTTCAATAATTGTATATTAATCAATTTAAAAAAAAAAATCATATCTCTCTACTTTGACCCCCTCTCTATTTATGTCTTTCCCATTCTATCTCTATCTCTATCTTATAAACTCTATCTCTCCTACTCTCTCTCTATATGTCCTTTCTACCTCTCTTTGTATATCACTTCATATATCTTGATCATTTCATCTACAGTACCCCCTCCCCCATTGTGCCCCTCTTTCTATCTTTATTTATTCCCCCCCCCCCCCCGCTCTCTCTCTCTCTCTCTCTCTCTCTCTCTCTCTCTCTCTCTCTCTCTCTCTCTCTCTTCCCATATAGCTTCATCTCCTTCTCTTTCACTTCCTATATATCGATCTCTCCCTTTTTATCTCCCCCTCTCTATCCCAAATATATCACTCTCCCTCTCTTCATATCTATTTGTATTTCTACTTCTTTATTTTTTGGTTTCTCTTTCTCTCTCCCCTCCCTCTATATTTTGTTTATATCTCTATGTCTCTTTCACTCTATATCATCATCTATATATCTCTCTATCTCTCCCTCTTCCTCTATATATCTCTATCTCTTCATCTTTCCTTCTTACCTTTCTATCTCTTCATCTCTATCTCTCTCTCCATCTGTCTCCCTCTTCCTACACCTCTATATCTATATCTCTTTGTCACTCTATCTCTATCTCTCCATAGTTTTTCTTCCATTCTCGTTACCATACCATCTCTCTACCACTACATATCTCCATCTCTCTACCTGTTAGTTTATATCACTTCCTATTTCTACCTTTATCTGTCTATCTCCCCCCATCATTCTCTCCATCTCCATCTCCATCTCCATCTCTATCTATAACTCCTTACCTCTCTCTTGCTTTTCCCCCCTCTATCTCTCCCTCTCTCTCCATATCTCCCTATTGTGAACATAACATGTCTTAATTGTAATGGAGCTCGATTATCTTCATGATTCAAAGGTTTTGTTTTAGTCATTTTTTGATCCATATAAGTGGATGCATAGTTGATTTGAAGTTATCACTTCTATATTGAGACCTTCATTGCACAAACATCATTTGTTAAATAGCCTACCAATTGATCTAGTGTGCTACACAAAAGTATGCAACAAATAGACCATAATTTTCTCTAACTTACCTTCCAAACCTTTTCGGTGTACCCATTGCACACCAAGGTGCGATTGCTAGTATAGTCTTTTACGAAAAAGCCTTTTCAATTATATATGATTCAAAGTAGGTATAAGAAATATAAACCTCTAACTATTAAATTGCTTATGAAATCAACGAAATCTAAAGAGACAATTGACATGAAAATCTCGTGAACTTCTTTTACTTGTTAAAAATACTGAAAAACAAAAGTCCGCAAGAAACAGTTTTTTAAAATATTTTAAAATGCAATCAATAACAATCTTGACAAATCATAAATGAAACTTTAATTCGGAGAAGACAAATAATTATCACCTAATCCGCATAAAAGATTATAAATAGCACTAATATTCCAAAACAAAAAATTACGTTTGACCAAATGCATCAATCATGACGGTGCGAAATTGTAAAATTGTTACATCATCACATTTATAGAGACGTCCAAGCTAACCCCAACTCAACTAATCCCGATTCATTGGACCAAATGTTTTTGAACATATGGCCGAAAGGAAATCTAAATTTCTGATAAGTTATTTCATCTTTACTTTTTCGTGTTTCTAAGCCTAATTCATTAGGCTATGTCCCATTATTTAAGTTTCTGTATCATTTTGCTTGGCAGTGAGAAGATGGCAACGTACGGTTTGTGTGTCTCAAATCTTGCACCAAAAATCACAAAAATAATTCTTCTAAGCCTGGGGTTGGATGCCGAAGCTTTCTACCACTCCCACTTCGAAAAGTGCACATCAAGATTGCGCATAAACGGCTACTCATCGGAAGAAAAAGATATCGAGGAGGAGACACTTGGTTCTCATGAAGATATCGGGTGCCTCACAATCCTTTACCAAGATAATGTGGGAGGCCTTCGATTCGATCTCAGGAGGGCGAGTGGTTAAACGTCGAACCTCTGTCTCATTCATTTGTTGTAAATCTAGGGGCGTCCCTCAAGGTTTTATAATTAATCTCCCTCTACAATTTATCATTACAGAAATTTAATATTCCTGCCTGATACAGTATAGGGTTGAATGATGGATATGATTGCAGGCGTGGAGTAATGGAGTAATGGAGTAATGGCGTGTTGTTTGTAAAGGGTGGATAGATCGTATGTCGACTGCCTTAATCACTGCCTTTCCAATGGAGAGGGAAATCTGGGCGCCTGAAGAGCTTGTTGACGCCAACAATCCAAGGCGTTACAAGCCTTCCATATTCTCGCAATTCAAGCATGACTTTCAAACCAATAAAGAATGCAAAAGATAAAACTGCTGCTCTCCAACAAATCGCTGGTATAGAATGAACAGTGGGTTTGTGCACTGATGTTTCTTTTTAGCTTGGAACATTCATACATATATGTATGATCTTACAATGGTACCCAGAAAAATGTTCTTCTTGTATTTTTTAATCTTTTTTTCATATTTGTTGGTGTAAATAATTATTCATCATGGATATTATTACACTTACTTAAGTTTACTTAGGATAATGCATTTCATAGTAGTTTGGATATGAGACACTTGGGTGTTTGTGCCACATTGGGATAGTGTGTGTAGGAGAAATTCCACCTCTTATGGTGTTGATCTTGTTATTACACTATCATATCCACTTATTGTGGAGTGATAATTCCACCTTCGGTGGGTGATCCACCTCATGTGGAATATTATATTATTTCTCCTACCTACCCACACCTATTTCCTACCTACCCTTGTTTCTTATTGAGCCACATGTCATGTTTGTGTGCTCATACATATCCCTAGCCTTGCCTATATAAGCAGGCTCATCTACATTGTATGTAACAACAACTATTGAATAAGATAATCCAGTTGATTATTGATCATTTTCTATTAATGAGAATACAGTTTATTCTTATCCCATATTATGTCTCTTTCATGTACATTTCAATGACTTCTTGATCTTGGCAAAATCCAACATGGTATCAGAGCTATTGGAGTCTCATTGATTCGTCTTGAAGAGGCATTATTGTGACGTCAAGAGGTAGATCTGAGGAGCATCGTCATTTGGAGGCGTCCTAGACCAGATCCGACCTCGCCATTGCGTCCGGAAGGCCGTTTCCATGAATTTTGGTTATAAAGTTGGCCTATTTTGGTGAGAAAATTTTTTTTCTCCATTTTTGCCTATATCGTACGGATTTCGAAATTTTTTATTAATATTGAGAAAAAAAATTTATTTTTATTTCTGAAATATTGTTTTGAAAAAATCAAAAAAAAAAAATCCAAAAAAAATTGAAAAGTGAAAAAGAAGCAAAAAAAAATCAAATCAAAAAAATATATAGTTTGGGGGTCCGCAGACCCCCGTACCCCCGTCATCTGCAGGACTGTCAGAAGGTACGTACCTTCTGTCTGCGCCCCCCTCGCCGCGTTGTACTCTGCCGTCGCATCCGTGCCTGCCGCTCCCGTACCTGTCAGCGCCTCCTCCTCCGCTGCACTGTCCTCGACGCCGCCCGAGCCCGGACTCCGGTGCCTCCCCCGCGTCTCCGGTGCCCGCTGCGGCTTCCGGCTCCGCTCAGCCGCTTCCGCAGCCTCCTCTCCGGCGTCACCAGCGGCTCCCCCCGTCCGCCGCCTCGTCCCTGCCGCTCCTCCGCGGCCCACCTGCAGGTGCCACGCAGACACAGTCAACACACACGCAGGCTAGCTTCTTCGCCACGTCATTCCTTCCGTATGCAGAGTCAGAAAATCGTACTGCCACATCAGCAGCCGAATCACCCCTGCATAGTCAGCATTCCGTACAGTACGGAATATCCAGTCAGCTGTCCACGTAATCCGTCCGTACAGTACGGACGCACAGTCAGCCAGGCAGTGAAGTTTTGGTGACGGTCATACGGCCGTCAAATTTAACCCAGTGTTTTGCTGACGTCAGCGCCACATCAGCAGGGTTTGGAAATTTTTGGACCCCCTCTCATTTGCATTTTTGATTTTGCAGTTCAACTTCAAATGGCCATAACTTGCTCATTTTTGCTCCTTTTTGGGTGCAATTTTTTTTGAAATGGGCTAGAATTTCGTGCTCTCCGCAGTGGTGAAAGAATTTCTTAATTTTGATGCACGGATTTTTCAGAAAATGCAGTTTTTGGTGACTGTCCCTGAGTAATCCCAGTTTTTGCAACTTCAGAGGCTTCGTTTGGGGTCATACGACCTCCTTTTCAGGTGCCGTTTTTTTTGAAAGTGCGTATTTTTTTGTCTACTTTCACATGATGCTATCAGATTGATGTCATTGTAAGTAGAAATTGTACTTTCAGATCTTGGCCTTTTTTGGCTCTCTTGGTACTTGTATATTTGCTTGAATCTCAGTTAGATTCATTGCATTATTGATTGAAGTCTCTTGTATCTCATTTGAGAAGTTGTAAAATTTGCATCATAAGCCCACTTTGCCTTGTTTTGCAAGTGGCTCATTGTAACCGCACTAAGTATAAAGTGCCAAAATCATCACTTTTGGGGGGGTACTTTGATTGATTGAATTTGGGGGGTGTCTCTTGTGCTTTTGTGCTCTTGTGTCTTTCCTTTTTTGCTGCTATGAGTTCTTCTAAGTTTCCTCTCTTAACTCCACATAATTATGCTACTTGGAAAATTGATGCATGGAGTAAACTTATGGAAAAAGGACTCACTCATTACATTGATGGAACTATTGTTGCTCCAGCTGATCCTAAGGCTGATCCAGTTGGTCACTTAGACTGGCTCACTAAAAATATCATGGCAATTGGTACCTTAAGAAAGTATGTATCAAAGGATCTCATTTTTCATATTGAGAAATGCACTCTAATCAAGGATGCTTGGCAAAAGTTTCAAGACTTGTATGGTCAAGTTGATGAGATTAGGGGATATCAAATTGATAGTGATCTCACCATGTTAGATCCCAAGAACTTTGATACTATACAAGATTATGTCACTAAGGCAAATGAGTTGAGGGCACAACTCAAAGATTGTGGCATTGATAAAAAGGATACTCAATTGATATTCAACTTGATAGGGAAGCTTCCACAAGAATATGCAGCATTTGTTTCTAGTTTCCAAACTCATAGGATGACAATGGGTTCAAGCTACAAAATGCCTACATTTGATGCTTTCAATGAAATGTTGATGATGGAACAAACTAAGTTGATAAGCATGGGCATTCTTAAGACTTCTTCTAAGTCTCAAGCATTGGTGGCAAATCAAGGAAACAAAGGAAATCAAGGAAAGGACAACTCAAACAAGAAGAAATGGCAATCAAAGCCTAAGGACAAAGCATCATCTTCTCCACAACAAGGAGATTCATCTTCTTCCAAGAAAGATAATTCACCAAAGAGAGAGAGACCTACTTGTGCTTATTGTAAAAAGATTGGTCATGAGGAACATCGTTGCCATACTAAGAAGATTGATGAGCTCACACATATCATCAAAAAGCATAACATTGATTTGCCTAAAGTCTACAAGAAGGATGATTCATCAACTTCCACTTCCTCACATTCAAAAGGAAAAGGGCAAGCATTCATGGCTTCTACAAGTGGAAAAACTCACTCTTTTGGAACAAGAAAAGGACAAGCTCTATGTGCTACAACAAATCATACTTCAGAGAGATGGCTTCTAGATTCAGGGGCTTCTCATCATATGGCATCTTCACAATCTATGTTCTCAACATTTGAGCCTTGCACCATGCCACAGATTTTGATGGGCAATCATACATACATGGATGTGATTGGGAAAGGATCTATTGACATTGGGGATAACTCCTTCAATAATGTGTTGTGTGTACCCCACTTGACAAACAATCTCCTTTCTATCTATCAAATCACACATGGCGCAACTAAGAGAGTTGTGGAGTTCACACCGGACTCAGTTTTTATTAGAGACATGGAGACTAGAGCAATCATTGCAACTGGGGTGGTTGATCATGCATCTCGGTTATACTCCTTTTCAGATTTTGTTGATGATGATGATTACACATTTGATGATTCTACACATGTTGATCACACTTATTGTGATGATTCAGATTTTGAGGAGAACTTTGGACACTTGAATTTGGGGATTCTTACATGTAACCTAGTTCTTGAGTCTTCTATTTCATCTTCTCATATTGATATCACATCACCTATTGCACCTGATGATGCAGATAGTGCGACAGTTTTGCCTACATGTGATTCAGTGCAGCAGGATATACATTGTCTTCCAGCTTCAGATTCATGGGATGATTACATGACAGATATTGCAGGTTTGTTTGTGGAATCCTACATTGCAGATTTAGGAGACATCATTGATGACATACATCTTCTCTTTGATGAAGATGATCCTTCTTTGATTGTTGCGAGGGCACACTCTGACCCTCTTGTTCATTCTCTACATGATCATTCTTTCGAGGTTGACATGATTGTGGATACTTATGTACAGCAGTTGGAGGAGGTCTCTTTATTCTTTGAGGAGACACATGAGTCTTTGGACATTGTTTTACATCCATCTCCACTAGATGTTGGAGTTCCTTTTTCAGCAGTATGGCACAGTTTACCATCTTTGGAAGGGGTATCTTCTAGCATCAACATGGGGACACTTGAGCAGTTTTCAGAGATTCCTTTCATCATGAGTTTTCTTCATACATCTTCCCTTCATGATTGGGGAGACTTCATGGATACACCTTTGGTTTTGTTTCTTCCTAAGGGGAGGAATGTTGTTCGACGTTCGTGGAGCAGTTTCTTCATACATCGAGCTTCTATCATTGGTGCAGATTCTTCATTGAGGGATGATCACAGTTTGACTTCTCTTCTTCTCTCATATGGGGGGGACTATTTCCTCACATGGGGTTTTGTTCCTCACATACTTCTTTGAGAGTTCTCTTGTATAGCTTTCATCTCTCTTTTGGGGGAGGGTTTTTTCCCATTGGGTTTTTCTCTCTTTCCCCACTTTGTGAGAGATTTCATTGGTTTGCATGCATTTGCATTTGTGCATGGGTACCTAACATGGCCTCGTAGCCGGGACCCATCTTGCATTGCTTAGTTGCATTGTAGACTTAAGTGCATTCCCCTAAGTTGCACTTAAGGGGGGGTGTTGGTGTAAATAATTATTCATCATGGATATTATTACACTTACTTAAGTTTACTTAGGATAATGCATTTCATAGTAGTTTGGATATGAGACACTTGGGTGTTTGTGCCACATTGGGATAGTGTGTGTAGGAGAAATTCCACCTCTTATGGTGTTGATCTTGTTATTACACTATCATATCCACTTATTGTGGAGTGATAATTCCACCTTCGGTGGGTGATCCACCTCATGTGGAATATTATATTATTTCTCCTACCTACCCACACCTATTTCCTACCTACCCTTGTTTCTTATTGAGCCACATGTCATGTTTGTGTGCTCATACATATCCCTAGCCTTGCCTATATAAGCAGGCTCATCTACATTGTATGTAACAACAACTATTGAATAAGATAATCCAGTTGATTATTGATCATTTTCTATTAATGAGAATACAGTTTATTCTTATCCCATATTATGTCTCTTTCATGTACATTTCAATGACTTCTTGATCTTGGCAAAATCCAACAATATTGAACAATGCTTGATATTTGAATTTAAGACCTCGTATGTAGAGACTTACAGCTAACTGCTGCAATGTGGGGTCATCCCCTACACTTAATTTTGATACACAGGGTAAAAGTCTCTCATTAAGTTGAAATATAATTTTTAAAAATTTGAGTTCAAAATGCACTTTTTTTTGTTGTTGTCTATGTTTTTGGATGTGGTATTATTACGGATTACAAGCTATCATGTATTATTTATGAAGTATAGATTATATTCAAATTCTTATTCATGTGTTGTCATATGTGTAAGATCAATGATTTTTTCCTACTTATTTGTAATGTTATTTCTATTGTAGTCTTAAGTTTGTTGCATTATATACTTTTTTGTTACAATTATCAAAGAAGTACAAAGTTTGGACTCTCTAAAGGCTTCCGAAGTAATTTCATTGACACTTTTCTTTCAATTATTTCTATTGAATTTTGATTTTGAAAGTCATGATTATGATTTTTATGCTTGAATTGTATATAGTGGGTTCAATAAATTATGCCCATCAGGGTGCCGCACAAATGCAATAGTTCTCAAAAGATGAGGACCTTTCAAAATCTATCATGACAGCAATAATAAAAGATAACTCAAAAAATATCATAGATTTGAATTCATTAATATTTTTATAATTGTTTTCCCCGTTCACAAGATTTTTTCATTAATGCATGTATTGATTTTCATAGCCATGATTTCTCTACCGTTGTCATCACTGTCCAAATTGTAGATAGAAACTTAGCTCCTAATATGTATCGATCAATCGATCAATGATATTTGGGGTAGAATGCCTATGAAATTAGGACATTTGAATCACAATCACAAGCCATTACTACTTTCTTTTAATAAGTTACAGAAATCTTGCTTTTCAATTTTATTTTCATAATAGATTTTTAATTAAATTTTATCTTTAATTTCCTATCAACGTATCTCTTAAATCTTTTATAGTTACAAATGCTAATTTATTATTATGAATCAAGATTAATCGAAGAACAAATACCAATATATATATTAATTTCTAATACGATTTATTTAGCAGTGATGGATTTCTTAGTGAGTAGCTCCTCTTACTGCTTTATTTGCTATTCAATCTTCCTGCAATTTCCTCGCCCTTCTTTTGGCGTTCCCTTGCAAACCCTTCTACGAACTCCAATTGTTTGGTCAAGACTACGACCTCCTTAGGCGTCCCGACTTCATTTAATAGGAAGGTTTTTGTAGTCCACATATGGTTGGAATCCCGACTTCTATATTGAGACCTTCATTGCACAAACATCATTTGCTAAATAGCCTATTATGTATCAGCACTATCTCACCTGATTAAATAAATTCAAAACTTCCGAGTCATAAAACTGAATAGAACCTGATCGGCTTTCATAGAATCTACTTTTCCCCGAACATAGACAAGTTCATCGTGGATCTTCTTAGCCAGTAGGAACTTGGAGTTACCAGATACATGTCACTAAAATATAAAATCATTGCTTTCTTTTTATTTAGTTTGAGGAGTCTACAGTTAACTAAATCAATTAAACAGAGATATGCTCTGTAACATGTGAGCAAGAAAGTTCATCAAAGAATATATGGAAACGAACTACTTGTTGTGGTGAAGGAACAAGACAAATTCACAGCAGAAAGCATCACTTTAATAGCTTCGCTCATCCCTTCAAAAGTCTCTTGCTGCAAATCAAGATTATTATTTTTCATTTATTTATAGTATTTCTCATTTGCAGAAATGTTGTCGAATTTTTATTAAATATTAGCTATTCAAAAAAGCCCTGCTGCAACCCAACATGCATTCCCCAATCATTTCAATACGTCAACGGCCACTATATGTACCTTGGTAGAAAGATGGGACTTCAAGAATTTTTATGTCAAACCGCCAAAAACACTACCATTTGAAACGTTCAAAGGACAATCAGTGTCCCCTGTTTCTGAGTTTAGACAAACAAAACATTGTCTGTAATTGCGAAATGAATAGATTACATGATTGTGATTGTGATTGTGATGTAATATAATAGACATTAAGTTTTCACAATCTAAGAGATATAAATCAGCTGTTTCTGATTTCGATTATGTGTAAATATTTTCATCAAATTTACGCATAATCTAATCTAGAACTGCTGATTTATATGTAATGTAATATGTAATTTAACTGATAAAACTAATAAAATCATAACAATATAGAAAAACACATAAAAACTGAATTGCATAATAACAGTTGACGATGATACACAACTTTTAAAATTAATAAATGAAACATTTCAGTAAACTGTGATTTATGGACACTTGATTCTCTAATTTGAACACCATAAAACCTCTTACTGCCAGCGGTATTAATAAATTCAATTCCTCAAATACATTACAATATAAAAAAGTAAATATGGGATATACAGTTATCTCCAACACTTATTTGTACAATGCTTCAAACATAAACCCACCTTGGTTTCTATGATATTCCTAAGCCAAATGTAAGAAATCTTGTGTGATTTGAAGTAGAATGCGATTGGCATCAGATTCTATTGCACTTAACTGTTCCATTGGAAGATGCATGTATACTATCCAACTACCGTCTCCTACAGGGCTATGAGTAGGCATGACATAGCCCGCTTCAGCACCCCAAGGGAAATGGTAGCTTACAAAAGTAGGCTTTCCCCATCCAAAATCAACCTCATACAAAGGAAACGACAGTCTAGAAGACACCAAAACTGCAGGTCCTGAGGACTCCATGTCATCTGCTCCGCAGTAAATCTTGGCTAAGACAGGTGTTGGCTTTGTAGTCTCAACGAAGTCAATTAAGCTTTAAAAGTGTTCCTCATTTGCTGCACTCTTTATGGCATCATGAATTAACCCTGCACTCCAACAAAGTGGTTTGCTTTTTATATAACCAGCATTAGACTCAGCAAAGGGCAAGGTTAGAACATTGCCAAAGTAATTGGCAGAAATCCCAATCTCCCTTAAGTGTTGGCGTCCATCTACAACTATTCCTATTTTACAATTCATGGTGTCCTTGACCTTGTGGGTGCTTATCAGTAGCTTCCACAAGTAAGCACTGAAAACCTCTAATTTGGTGTTACTCTTACCACCTTTTTTTGCATTGAATTGGAGATCCATAATGTTCTTCACATCTAGATAGTGAATTCTACTTACTAAAGAAGGTGGGTGAGGGTTTTCTTGGCTGAATTCTTGTGAACAATGCCTCACATACATATTGTTAATTTCAGCACAGTGAGCAGGGGAATCTCGAGGGCATAATATGGAGCGTGTAATTCTTGGATTCAGAGATGCAGTTGAGTCATTTCTAGAAAGCTTTGCCCAACTTGTGAAAAACATGTTTGCAGAGTATGCATCTGCAATTCTGTGGTCGAAAGTGCAACCAATAACAAGACCTCCACAGCCAAATTCTGTCACCTGCAAATACCTAAAAACTGTTAAGATTGTTATGCAGAAAGCAAAAAGGGTGCAAAGAATTATGTGATCTTACCTGAACAGCAAAGACAGGAATGCCATCTTCTTGAAAGGGTTTTGAAAGTAAAGGAACAAGCTTCCCCTGCACAGACTCATCAGGGTCGTATAAATTTAGCTGAGAAAGAGGAGCTGCAACATAAGCTTGGGTGAAGCGAACTCCCTTGTTATTGCAATGGACCTTTGGTAGGCCAATACTATCTGTAACCAATCTTCCCGCAAATACATAATAGGACACTAACACCTTCGAGAGGGAAGTCTTGAGATGAGATAGTGCTGATGCAAAAGTCCTAGGAAAGGGATTTTATAACAGAAGAACGCATGGACAGAAACTGGAGGAATAAGGAGATCTAGATTTGATAGAGGAAGGATGTGCTGCTGCATTGGAAGTGTAGGCACCATAACTTCTGTGTTAACAATCTTCAACTCATAATCTTTGGAAATGGGAGCGTTAACTGAAGCCATCTCAGCACAATCTCTACAAGCTTATCCACGAATGCAAGTTTCAACCATTCTTGTTAGTTTATAGCATTAGAAGTGCCGATTTGCTTGGTTTACTACTGATTAAGCCCATTCCGATTCATTGCCTAAACAAAATTTCTTGTAATTCTTCAGTAGCTTGTACCACACAATATAAATTTTCTCTTATCCAAAACGACGAGGAACATGTTAATGTCAGAATTGCGCTGGCCCCGTATTATTTTGTTCTCCACGGTGTACATATTGTCTTACCCAAAACGACGTTAAACCTGCAAACTAAGAATTGTGGTGGTCATTCTGTGCTCGTCTAGTCCAACGATTTAAATATTTTTTAATTCAATTGTTCAAATTAATTTTTCTCTAATAAGGTGGATTTTATTTAAAAATAACACACTTTCTCACTTTAACATGGATTCTTTGTATTTGCTAATCGAGCATTTCTTACTGCAGCTTTTAAAACATGTCAAAAGCTTCAATGCACGCCTGGAATTTGACAGGCTATATGGCCGTTTTTTCGCTTTTGGATTGTATATGACAATTTAAAAAATTACTGGACAGTATACATTGACATGTTATTTTTTTTCTAAAAACGTATATATAACACTTCAAATTATTAATAAACCGTAAAATATTATAATAGGTTATATATTGATATATATTATTTAAGAATGTTTATTATAAAAATATAAATTTATTTAAAAAAATAAGATATATTTGTTTCTAATTTTATAATATTTTAATATGAATTTTCAAAATAATTTCTATTTTCTTAAGTGCATTTAGAAACTTAGTCAATTTATTTTTTAAATATTTTTAAGAAGATTGTCTCAAATATCGATTTAGAAACTTGTTATAACTGAAATACTAAAACATAGTTGTTTCTAATTTTTAAACTATTTTAATATGAATTTTTAAAGTTGTTTCTACTTTCTATTATAAATATATATTATGTTATTATTCTTTTTATTTATCAATAAAATGTAAGTTTGCCATTGTACTTCATTTTTCTCATTATTGATGAATTTGAGGAGATCTCAAATATTAATTTAAAAATAAAATGTAGTTATTGTGAGAAGGATGACACAAAGAAGATTTTTTTTGACAATAAATATTTTTTTTAAAACGTCAAATGAAAGGCATTGAAATTACCAAACCATCATAAAAAAATGATATGACAGGTAGGAGTGACCATCAAATTCCAGACCTGCTTCAATGATTGAGTCCCCTGGATTTAGTTGTGTTTCCCGCATAATTAGGCACCCAATTTAAACCTACACCATATGATCTTTTACTCTCACGCCTTTAATATAGAATTATGTTGTACTTTGTTTCAAAGGTTTAAATTTAAAAAATCATTAAATTTTGATTAAGTAGCATCATTTAGATGTGAAGAATGTTTTGTTACTATGAGAAATAGGTTAGTTATTTGAGAGTGATTCTCATGTGAACAATTTTCTAATGACACCATCAACATTTTTTTCATTGTCTATTCGTACTTCTTCATCTTTTCAGCACTTATTTCTTAAAGATGAGGATATTGTTCTAGTTTCATCACCATTGCCAATTAAGATACATAGATATAAGGTGTTAGTATTTTGAGTCATGCCAATTTGGATGATCTTCAAAAGCTTTTTTTTGTTGTCATGGGTATTCCTAAGTGGGACACATTTATAATAGAGTAATATTCTTATTTTATGAGAATTTTAAAATTTCAAGAACTTTTTCTAGTTTTATTCTTGAGAAAACATTGTGTTGGATGCATGGTTTTTATAGTTCTTTTAATAGTGTCATTACTAAACATAGACTTAGGTCTCTAAGGGTTTATTCATGATAAGCCTACCTAAGTATCTATTTGATAAATCGAAGGCTCTTTAATGTTTGACTATTAATTAAGTCCAAGCTTTCTATTTTCTTCAATTATAATAGAATGATATAGGGTAAACTTTTATTGTTGGAAGTATTTATTATTTTGTTTATTGAAATATTTCTCTCATCAGTTATTGTTTTGGGACTATTTTTCTCAATTCTTCATTTGTTAGCAGAGAAGGTGATTGTGTTTAGAGTTTCATAATGTCAAATACTAACTCTTTTCCAATTTGACAATTCAATGGAAGTTGATTATGATTACTGAATGACTTTCTTAGCAGGAAAAGATATGTGGGAAATTGTAGAAACGGGGTATGAAGAGCCTCAATATTGGAATTCACTTGCAACAAATGATGTAATGGCTAAGAAGGAAGCTAAGAAGAAGAAGGCATAGGCTTTATCTCACATTCAAATTGCTCTTGATAAGAGCTTATTTCCAAGAATTGCAGATACAAAGAGTGGTAAGAATGCCTGAAAGACTTTCAAGGAAGCTTACAAAGGTAGTGATGAGATCAAGGTTGTGAAGCTACAAACCTTGAAAAAGGGAGTTTGAGAATTAAAAAATGTACGAAACAAATAATGTGAGTGATTATTGCATAAGGGTGAAAGATGTGGTCAATAAAATGGCTACTTTGAGTGAAATAATGAGCAAACAAGATGTTGAGGTCTCTAATATCGAGATGGAACAATGTTGCCATCATTATTGAAGAAAGCAAAGATTTGTCCTCTCTTGAATATGATCATCTTATTGGATCACTCAAGATCATCTTATTGGATCTCTTATGTCATGCAAAGAAAGATTCACTAGAAATGTTAATAAGAAAGTTTTTTCATCTTAGATGCAGATTTCAAAGAATGGAGATTCACCATCAAGGCCAAGGTAGAGGCCGACATCAGACTTTTACAAGAGGCACTATCAATTCTGTGTCAACAATTTTCAACTGGTAATCTTTGGAAATCAGAGGGTTAACAAAAGCTATCTCAGTACAATATCTACAAAATTTTCCACGGATGCAAGCTTCAACCATTCTTGTTAATTTATGGCATTAGAAGTGCCGATTTCCTTGGTTTACTACTGGTAAAGCCCACCCTGACACATGTTAAAAATAAGAATTGCACTAGTTGTATCGTGATGGTTTAATTCTGTATGATTTTGTTCTCTACAATATAAACAATGTCAGGATTCCGTATAGTGAAACATTTTGAGAGTTAAATTTGCGCTAGTCTTGTTAATTGCGTACTATTGGCTTATCCCAAACGACGTAAATATTGTCTTATCCAAAACGACGCAAATAGTGTCATATCATAAACGACGTAAATATTGTCTTATCCAAAACGACGCAAATAGTGTCATATCATAAACGACGTAAATATTGTCTTATCCAAAACGACGTGAAACCTGCAAACTAATAATTGCACTGGTCTTATAGCAATTGCTTATTCCGTGCTTCCCTTTTCCCACGATTTAAATATCGTTTAGTTCAATTGGTTAAAATTAACCTTTTTGTACTGATGGGGAGATTGATCTAGTAGCAAAACAATACCTTTATCTAGTTGGATAAAAAATTCTTCAAGTTCAATGATACCTTAATCAAGACATTAAAACAGATTATCTTTCAAAATATATAAGAAAACTAGATTTTACACATATATTCATCAAGATAATATACATTTAAAAAATATTAAATGAGTCTAATTAATAATCTACAAGTATTCACATACATTTTATTTATTATATAAAAATACATAACAAGATCATGAAGTGAAGATTTTAGTATTGTTTGATTGGCTAACAAATCACTACACATCTAAAAATATACATTACACATATAGAGACACACTCACTCAAGTTCAATTTATCCTTTAAATAACTCAATCAATAAAGATTAAAAATTATTTATATTACAAATTTAATATAAGCCCATATTATTATAATATTAAAATGTCATTCCCAAATATGGAAACTATGATCAAGGGGGTTCTTCTATGTAAGTTTTTATCTCTACTATGATCCCTTTGTTTCTATCATTTTCATCATATTTCCAAATAAATCCTTCTGAATACTTAATACACGCATAAGAAGATGTAAATCTATATTAAATTTTGATACCCATGAGTAGTACAACTACATAGAATGACATACTTCTTAGGGATCATTTTCCTGAAATTGTACCGAAAAATACATTATAAATCTACCTAAATTTACCATGGAAGCATGGGGGAATTTTCCTCTTCGATCTACAGATATTCTCTACATTAAGGATTCCTTTAGATCTAGTATTAAAAGGCATGGAGAATCTCATGAAACCTACTACAAACATAGCTTGAATATAGAGTGTAAACATCAAGCTATTAAGTCCTAACCACTAAATTAATTAAGGCTTCCTTTTTCATTCATCTTTTCCTATATAGATCCATGCCCTTTTATTTAAAATATACTTTTTGGCATGAACAAATCAACTATTGTGGTTGGTGGGCATTGTAGATGCATTAATGGTATCTTCCCACCATAAGTAAACTTCTTGTAATCAGACCCAAAATGATGAACATTGGTTACTTGGTAGTAAAGGACCTTTTATGATGGGTTTAAATCTTTTATGACTCATTAAATACATTATAGGTTATCCATGAGGGTTGGTGGAAGTTTTGAACTATCAAATGTCAAGGAGAATCCATATCACATGCCTTCAATTATGTTGTAGAGGTTCATGGGTGACTAGGAAGTCACTCCCAAACATGATGTAGAATGCACAAAGTTTAAGGATTTAATATTTTTATGGAATTTCATAATATAAAATGTGAAGTGTCAAGGTTCAAGCCTACCTCATGATAGATACTAGGGAAATGGAATTTTGATAGGATAATAGTTATAAAGGGAAAATGAGATGAAAGTAAGATTATCAGACTTGGTACTCAAGGATGGGAAAGTTTGACAATCTAGTTTGAAAGACTTAGAATATTTTTAGGTAAAGGATCAGGATATTATGGCTAAGAATACAGGCATGACATTAAAGGAAATCCTAAAATTTTGCAACTCTAACAAATAGATAAAACACTAGAAAAAAAACTCTACTTAGACTATTTATGATCTCTTATATTTCTTGAGACTTAGGGGACCCACATAGGATGTCTCAAATTGATTATCAATAATAGGTTGGAAAAAGGGTTAAATGTACAAAATGATAATAAAATGATAAGAAATGACACAAAATAATGGGATGCCAACATTGTCTCTAGTTGGGATGTGTGTCTCTTACAAGCACAACAAGAAATGAATCTCCAAGAAGAACAAAAATAAGAAAATAAATGGATTAGGATTGACTTATTAAAAAGAATAAAAATATATGAGTAAAACAGACTAGAGATTACAATTCACTTTAGATATTATTATCTCTCATTTATTCCCAGATATCATAATCTAACTAGAGATGTAGAAGTAGAACTAAAATATATCAAATTCTAAAGTGAGTAAAAATCTAATTATTCTAGAGGATGAAAGAACAATTGAAGAAAAAAACTTGACACCAAATGGAGGAGCTTTCCACCTCATATACCAATGCTTAGAATGGACTACAACATGCCACACTATCATCCTCACTTGATTCAATTTGCACACCTTTAAATTTGCATTATAATTGTTGGTTTTCTTATTTCTTCACCTATCAATTACTAACAATCGATATTAGAGCTTTGTGAATTTGGTTTTTTGATAAGGGTTTCTAGATTTGAGTGGGACAAATGTCTAAGGAAGGAAGATTCAAGGTCAAAAACTTTAATGGTCAAAATTATTAACTATGAAAAATGTAGATGGAAGATTACCTATATCAAAAAGATTTTTGGCATCAATAATAAGGAAAAATGAAGAAATATGTCACAATGTCAGATGAAGAATGGGATATTTTTGTTAGAAAGGCACTGGGAACCATTTGTTTGTGCCTTGTACTATCTATAGCATTTAATATATCCAAAGAAGAAATAATTTTTGATTTGATGACAATACTTAAAATAGTAATGTTAAAGCCTTGGCTTCAAATAAGGTATTTTTAATGAAAAGGTTATTTAATATGAAAATGGTTGAAGGTGATTATGTAGTACAACATTTAAATTAATTTAATATAGTTACCAGTCAATTATCTTATGTAATGTAGTAAGTTTTGATGAAGATCTTAGGGATCTCTTAAATATAATTGAATCTGATCCCAATCACAATCTACTTCTAGTCACACAAAATCTCTTACATTTAGCTTAGGAATATCTTAGAAATATTCTCTACATTTAGGATTCCTTAAGATTGAGTATGGAAATGCATGGATAATCTCATGAAATCTACTACAAATATAGCTTGAATGTGGAGTGTAAACATCAAGAAATGAAAACCTAATGACCAAATTAATTAAGGCTTTCTATTTTCATTCATTTATTCCTATATAGATCCATGCCCTTTTATTCAAAATTTACTTTTTCGGCATGAACAAATTAAATCTTGTGGTTGGTGGGCATTGTAGATGCATTAATGGTGTCATCCCTACTATTAGAAAACTTCTTGTAAATCAACCCCAAAATGATGAACATTTGTTACTTGGTAATAAAGGACCTTTTATGATGGTTTTAAACCTTTTATGACTAATTAAATATATTATAGGTCAAACATGAGGGTAGGTGGGATTTTTGAAATATCAAAAGTAAAGGAGAATCCATATCACATGCCTTCAATCAGGTTGTAGAGGTTCATGCGTGACTAGGAAGTCACTCCCAAACATGATGTAGAATGGGAAAAGTTTGTGGATTTAATTTTGTTATGAAATATAATAATATAAATATAAAGTGTTAGGGTTCAATATTACTTCATGATAGATACTAGGGAAAGGGAATCCTGATTGGTTAATAGTTATAAACGGAAAATGAGATGAAGGTTAGGTTTGTAGACTTGGTACTTATGGATGGGAAAGATTGACAATTTGATTTGAAAGGCTTAGAAGATTTTTAGGTAAAGGATTAAGATATTAGGGCTGAGAAAAAATGCATGACATTAAAGGAAATCCTAAAATTTTGCAACTCTAACAAATAGAGAAAACACTTAAAAAAACCTATACTGGGACTATTTATGAGCTCTTTTATTTCTTGACACTTTGGGAACCCACATTGGATGTCTCAAATTGATTATTAATATTAGGTTGAAAATAGGGTTAAATGCACAACATGGTAATAGAATGACAAGGAATGAGACACAAAATAATGGGATGCCGACATTGTCTCTAGTTAGGGATGAGTTTCTCTTACGATCCAAAGAAGAAGAAAAAATCTCCAATAAGAAAAAATGGACAAATAAATGGATTAGAATTAACTTATAGAAAAGAATAAAAATATATGAGAAAAAATAACTAGAGATTGCAATTCACTTTATATTTTAATATCTCTCATCTATTCCCAAATCTCCTAAACTATCTAGATATGTAGAAGTAAAACTAAATTATATTAAAATCTAAAGTGACTAAAAATCTAATTACTTTATAGGATGAAAGAACAATCTAAGAAAAGTAACTAACACCAAATGGAGGAGCTTTCCACCTCATATGTGAGTGCATAGAATGGAATACAGTGTGCCACACTATCATCCTCACACAATTGATTCAATGGTTCCCAAAGTTCTCATTTCTAATGCCAAATTTTAATTCACTTGCACACATAGAGAACGAAAAAAATTGGGTCCGATTTTTTAAGGGTTTTTCTTAGTCAAACCCCCATTTTTCTCTTCTATTGTCCATAGATAGATAGAGATAAAATTTGAAAAAATGATAAATGAATAATATTAAATCCTAACATTATTAGGAGTTTAGTGTTATCAGATTTCCACGATCCATGCTAATATTCAATTATTTGTTTCTCAATTTGATTGTGTATACCAGTTTTTTATCATCAACGTTTCAAATCACACTCCCTGATTCATCATCAGGATGATCAAGAATGCCAAGGAGATGAAAAGTCTGCAATTTTTATCATCACTGTTTCGAATCACACTCCGTGATTCATCATCAGGATGATCAAGAATGCCAAGGAGATGAAAAGTCTGCAATTTTTATTATCAACGTTTCGAATCACACTCCATGATTCATCATCAGGATGATCAAGAATGCCAAGGAGATGATTTGCAAACTTTTCATCCCCTTGGCATTCTTGATCATCCTGATGATGAATCACGGAGTGTGATTTGAAACGTTGATGATAAAAAACTGGTATACACAATCGAATTGAGAAATAAATAATTGGATATTAGCATGGATTATGGAAATCTGATAACACTAATCGATACCCTTCATGAGAAGGAATTATGTGTGAAATCTAAACAGCTGGAATGCCTAAGGATCAAGCTAGCAAAGAAGGTTGCAGATCTGACTTTTTGAAGCGTTGTAGAGATTGTCAGTTGATCCCCTCTTTCGTGAAAATTTCCCATCATCTTGCGAACGCCCACACGAGACATATTTTCTTTTAGGCCTGTCTTTCTCTCCTCAGATTAGTCATTAAATCAACAAGGAGGTCTATCAATTTTCTAAACGCTAGATTCTTGCCTCTTCATTTGGAGCTCGCTTCTTCATTACGTCCGGACCTTTGGGCTCGCCTGGACTTAACTTCCTATGCCAGGGCCATGGGCCATTAGGTGGAGTGTATCAAGAGACAAAAGAAGAAGTTCCTAGCTCTGCAACATAGACGCCTTGCCAGCCATCATTCGCTGTCCCTTGCTATCTCGATCTCTCCTTACCCGTCACCTCACCAATCCTCGACTTCACCACACCCCTCTTTGCACTCGGTTTCTCCTCCCTGCTGGCCGGACCCCAACCCAGTTGTGAATCTCCTGCCGCATCCTCCCCAACAAGCGCTCTTTCCTATAGCAGACAGCGTAGGCTTTGTCAATAATGGGGATTATTCTCGTGTCTAGGATGATAACCACCTTTCACATCCCCGACAGCAATCGATCAATTCTTTTGAGGATTCCTCTTGCTCAAACGTGATATCTGGTGGTTTTCCTTCGCTCCCCGAGAGTTCCAGCGTCCAAGCACAACAAGCTGACTTGCAACGGCCCCTTTCCAACAGCTCTTCCTTGTCACATCATGGTACGTTGCCCTTGGCTCAACCACTCCAATCAACTCTCTCTTGCATTATTTGTTCGAATGATTTTGGCTTCCGTAATTTTGTTTCTTGCAAGCATGACCTGTCTCAAGCCCCTTCTCTGGCATCACATCGGTGCCACATGTCATCTTTGGATTTGGTTGATCCTTCCCCTACGTCGCGTCCCGCTTCTAGCCCATCACCGGCCTCTCTTCCCATTGAGTCACCCTTTAATGCCTCCCCCTCGTGTTCTCGTACCGTCTTAGGTGACGCCTCGTCCTCTCATTCTCTTTCCCCGAGTAGTCCCTTCCTTCCTCGGTCTTCTCCCATTATTTCTCCTACTAAGAATTGGGAGTTGAAGCTTGTTGTCAATTTGTCTCATGCCTTCATTGATCCTCTCGCCTTTAACTTTCTCAAGCGTGGTCTTAGCTTTGTTGTGGCTCGTCGTTCCATCCCTCATGTTGACTTCCTTATTGAGATTGAGAATGTGGTCTGCACGCTCCCCGTTGATGTTGCTGAAGAGGTTAGAAAAGATTGTGTAATGGCTCTTCGACATACCAAACCTCCAAAATGCAACGTTCCTAAAGCTGAGATTCTTGCTTTTAATCAACTTATGAGAAATAGTGACCTCATTATTTCTAAATCGGACAAGGGCTATGCCAACATCATTATGGACAAGCATGATTACATTTCCAAAATGCATGCCCTTCTTGCGGGCACCAATAGCTACGAAATTGTGTCTTGTAACCCTTGTCCCAAGATCATGAAGAAAGTCAAATTGGCTATCTCTAGCTCTCCCTTTGATGATGTGACCAAGTGGCATCTTCTTCCGTCTAAGGAAGTGACTCCTCGTATCTACGGGGCCCCAAAAATTCATAAAGTTGGCATTCCTTTGAGACCTATTGTTGACACTATTGGTTCTCCTACTTAAAAATTGGCCTCCTTTCTTACCAAATTAATCTCGCCTCTGGTGGGTAACTTTGTCTTCTTCATCAAAGACTCCACCCATTTTGTCCAATTATCAAAGAGACCAAATTGGAGAGAGATGACATCTTGGTGAGCTTTGATGTGGTCTCCCTCTTTACTAAGGTGCCCATTCTCGATTCCATAGAGATTGTTAAACGTAAGGTTAGTGGGGAGATTGCCTCCTTGGTGGAACCGTGCCTCAGATCCACATTCTTTTCGTTCCAAGGGGTCATCTATAAGCAGGTTGATGGGGTGGCCATGGGCTCCCCTCTCTCCCCAATTCTAGCCAACTTATATATATGGAACACTTTGAGGACTTGGCCTTGCATTCTTTCCCACTCAAGCCTAAGTGATGGAAGCGATACATGGATGACACCAATGTTTGTTGGCCCCATGGTCGGGACAAGTTACATGACTTTCATTCTCACCTTAACAACATTTCTCCATGTACGACTTTCACCATAGAGCTTGAGTCCAACAACCAATTATCTTTCCTTGATGTCTTAATCCTCAAAAAACCCAATGGCTCCCTTGGTCGTTGGGTTTTCCGCAAAGCCACCCATATCGATATGTATCTTCATTCTTCTTCACATCACCTAGCCAAAAATCTGGGATTCTACAAACCTTGGCCTTAAGAGCCCATTGCATTTGTGACAATGAGAACCTTATTCATGAGCTCGCTCATCTTCATCTAGTCTTTTGGTGGAATGGATACTCGAACAAACAAATCTCTAGAGCCTTCCACGAAGCCAAATCTTATTTCCACTCGGTCACCACCCCTCAGCCTCCCTTCCTCCTCTTCTTTTGGGTGTGTCCCTTCCTTATGTTGAAGGCATTTCCCACAAGATCACTATAATTCTTCTCAAAAAAGATTTGTGGTGTGCTTTCAAACCCTTTTCCACCTTGAAAAAGCATGTGCCCCCTCTCAAAGACTCCAAGGATGTCTTTTTAGAGTCAGGAGTCTACAAGGTCATTTTCTCCTGCGACATCCCCTTTATTGGTGAAATAGGCTATTAGTTCATTACTAGAATCAAAGAACATGGTGTTGATATCAATCATGAGCATGTGCTCAAATTGGCCTTAGCCGAACATTCCTCTACCACCAAGCATCATATTTGTTTAGAGAACACTCAAATCTTGTGTAAGGAGGACAACTTCTTCAAATGGAAGCTTAAAGAGGCTGTCGAGATCATTAATCATCTGACCAATCGTAATCGAGATGATGGGTTAAACCTAAGCCTATCTTGGCATCCTTTACTCTCTATCCTTAGGAGCCATCAGCGACCCCCATCTTGATCTCTCTCCGCCTTGCTTTCCCTTCTTCTCTTCTCTCCTCCCCCTCCTCTTGTTTTTCTTTTCTTTTCCTCCTTTATTTCTCTCTTGAGCCTCTTTTTGTCTCCTTTATTTTGGTGTTTATTTGTTTTCATTCCCTTCCTATTTCTCTTCTTTGATCTTTTTACTCTCGGGTTTTTGTATTGTGTGTTTTTGAGTGGCTCGTTTTAGTTTGTTTGCTTCCTATTTATTCTTCTTTCCTTGTATTTATATTTCTAGGTTGTGCTCTTGTCTTTAGTGTGCTATTTAGATGTGTGTGGGTGTATACATATTTGCATATACATGTATGCATATATAAATACATACATGGCCGCATATATTCACACACACACATTTCTATATAGTATGTATGTATTTATGTATGTATGTGTGTATGTATGTATGTATATGTATACATATATATATGTGTGTGTGTGTGTATGTATATACATATATTAATATATGTATATATGGATAAATATGCATATACATATATAAATATATATATGTATATACATATATTCACATACATACATACATATACATACATATATGTATGTATGTATGTATGTATGTATGTATGTATGTGTGGTGGCGGGAAAAGCGAGATCGGGTGACTAGGACCTAATCCCACTTTTGCCAACACATTGGGAATATGAAAGAGCCTAGGGAGATAGCTAACTTTGGCTACTTCTTGTGAGAAAGAGAGATCCAAATATTATCTCTTAGGGTTTATATTCCTCTTGTTGCAAATGATAAGAAAAACTAGGTTTTGAATGATCAACTAGACTAGGAGATAAAGAATGAAGCATAAATGAACTCGAAAATGCACAAACTTGCAGATCTGAAACTGAGGCAATGAAAGAATGAAAGGGGGAGGATTCTGGATGTGTACCTGATGCTGCCAATTGACCAAAACTGACTTGGACTAGGGTGCCATGCCAATGTCCTGTTTCTGCAGACAAGAGGCTGCAACTGAGAAACTGTAAATCTGAGATCCTGAAGCTGCAACCAGCTAAAAATCACTGAAAAGTAGGGGGACCATGGCACCACGCCATTGTCCTAGGTAGGACCAGGGCACCACGCCCCTGTCCTAGGTAGATTAGAGCAGATCTGATGATTCTGGGTGGTTCATGTGCCTTTTATTGAGCTGAAAATGCCTTCGGGTACATGTTTCTAAACCTGCAACTGAAAAGGGAAGGTTTGGGTGGCTATATAGGGTTTTTCCTTAGTAAAACCCCTGTGTCGATGATTTTCACCTCCACAAATAGCCGATAATGTACTGAAAATGTTTGTGCTAGAACCTTGTGTGTATGCAAGACCCTAAAATGAAAGTAAACAATCTAGAGCAACCCTAAAGAGTAAACCCTAGTTGCTTGTAATTGACAACGTAAATTCTCTAAATCAATGATGCAAAGTAATCTAAAGCATCAATGTAAATATGCAAATTGATGTAAAGAAGCTCATACCAAGACATGAAAATAACATGAAATCATACCAATCCCCAAGGGAGAGATATTGCCACTAGATCTCCTATTATTCTTCAATGTCTTCAAGGCTCCTAATTGATGAGGAATGCTTGACAAATGCTTGGTGAATGTTGTTGAACAATCCACATAGGCTTCTCTTTCACTACATAGAAGGCTCCTTATGCTCCAAAAACCTACTCTTAGATTCTTAGTAGATTCATCCATAAGAAAGAGAGCTCTTATGTATGAAACCCTAGATCTTAATTACGACTTAATTTTGCCTTTAGGACGACCTAGGAATTGAATTTCCCACCAATATTTTGGGGTTAAGCATTATAATATCATATAATTGTGCTCCCAAAATTTCAAGAAAAAAATCGAGGACCGTGGCAGGAACACACATGGTCCAACCAAATTTTCACCAAACTTTCAGGGCCATTAGATGTGATGATATTAGAGTGGATCCCAAAGTTAGAACTGATTTCAAGGTGTTTTGATATGCGAAATCAGGCCTTAAAGGTCGAAATAGGACATATTTAGGGTTTATGATGAAATGATTTATAAAAAGGGGCACACTTAGGGTAAGGGGCCCAATTTTATAATGCGAGGAGTGGTGAAATAGGACTTTAAATTTAATTAAATTAATTAATTAAATTCTTAAAGGGAAATAATAATGCAAGATGCAAACACACTAAGGCGGGTGCTAACCTAAGTGTGAAATTGTACCACCCTAAGAAGGGTGTACAATTTACGATAGTACAATATGTATGTATGTACACATTCATAAATATGTGTGTGTATTTATATATGTTCTTTCTTATTTATTTATATACTTACACTCACTCACTTCTTACATTCATATTTAGATATTTGTAGACACGCTCATATGGTGGTATGTTGTATTCCCCAGTTTTTTCTCATATTTATAGCTTGTAGTCCTTGTTTTAGGATTTTTGTTTCTTGTTATTTATATTTATTTATTTTATGTCTTTTCCACTTTTATTTATTCTTTTTGACTTTTGAGCATTCTAGTTTTTTGGTTTTCTTTATGTTTTGGTTTATTGTATTGTTTTGGGTTATTATTATTCTATATTATTTTTCCTTGTTTTATGTGCCCCTTCTTACCCTACATATCTTTTTATTCCTCTTTAGGTTTGCAACTAGCTATTTTTCATCTACTTGGTATTCTTGATTATCCTAATGATGAATTACAGAATGTGATTCGAAACGTTGATGATAAAAAAATTATATACACAATTGAATCCAAAAACAAATAATTGCATATTAGCAGTTTAAAAGTAGAGATATAAATGTTGATATGTGGTGACTAATCATGCTACAGGAAGTTTGTGCCTATAAGAAGTTTGCAATTGTAGGAAGGACATCAATATGTTAATTGCACTATAGTAAGGATGTTAGAAAATAGTTATAATTTAATTGTTGGTTAAATCATTTAAGTTATTAAAAATAAAATGTATGAAACTAATTTTTTTTGGATTCATATGAAAGTGTTACCTTGTGATTCGTCCCTCATAACAAGAGTGAGTCACCTTGCAAAATTTTTAGTTGAGTCCTTGTCTTGTTTAAAATTTATTGGTTCAATCCCTAATTCATTTGTAAATTGTTTCTAAATCCTTAGCGTCAAGTTTCAATGGTCTGTTTGAACCTCATGAACCCCTCGAACCATCTTGAAAAGAGTTCATAGTGTTCATTTAGGTACCACAGGTTCTAAGTTGTGTCTAAGATATTTTAAGGCTAATATTTACGTCAAGTGTTTTTCAGCAGCTCTATTTTATGGTCGCGGTCAATGTTTCATATCCTTTCTCTCCAGACCGTGAACCATTTGAACTTAGTTCAAACAGTTCAGTGTTGTTCAACATGTTCGATGAAGTTCAAAGGGCCAATGACAATCAACAAAGTTAATCTTTTCAAAAGGAAATCTCCTTGGTGCAGCATATGCTTTGAACTACCTGAACCCTCATGAAGTCAGTTCAAATTATTCATGCATGTTCAAATCAGGTGGGTCCCATAGACTAAATGACATGATGGTGCATTTATTGGCAAGTGTGATGAAAATCTGACCATATCTCGGGTGACGTCAACCTGCCGATTTTTGAAGGCAAGTAATCATTTTTGGGAATTGGCAATTATGTCGAGAGCACCATCGTGCATTCAATGCACACGCATGATGTCAAATCCCAATGCTTGACACATTTGAGTTGATAGCCGAAATTAATGCACTAAATGAGCTTTTGTCGCTTCATTCGTTATAAGGTATGAAGTGATTAATTTTTTAAACCTATTCTTCATTGCTACGGAGTGTTTGATAGAAGGTTTGTCTACTGGTAGTCATTTGATTGGTTTCAACTGTGAAGGTGAGTTTTGATTCCTATCTTCTCCAGTGATTTTTAGCTGTATTTCTCTCTCGTAATAAAATTGCTCGGAGAAATATGGGTTGTTTATGAATTATGAAGTCTACTCTGCATCTTTTCGAAAATATTTTCAGTCTTGCTTGCACAGAACCCATTGTCAGTGAGACAGACTTGAAAGGAGAGAATTTGGAGGTCTTGAAGGAAAGGGTGTTTAAAAATATTGATGGTTCTATTGGTTTAGAAATTCTAAGTAGTGGCCTGATAGAGGTGGCAGCCTTCCCTCCTTCTATTCGTTGCCCAGAATTAGTTAGGGAGTGCATTGCGAGATATGACCCTAGTTCTGAAACTATCAAGAGGGACAATGGTGAAACCCTCCTTGTGATTAATAGGGAAGTCATTTCTTCTATTTTCAAATTGCCTGATTATAAGTTCTGCAATTTTTCCCCTACCCAATCAGTCACTGAGTTCAATGCAGACAAGACTGGACACCAAAACAATATAGCGAAGCATTGGTTGAGAGTTCCTCAGAGAGGTGGCTCCAGGTTACCTAAATATCCGAACAAAAATTGCATGCTTCCCCACATCCATGATGTTATGTTGTTGTTACACCAAGTTAGAGGTTCAAGTGAGGCCTACAACTTTGATGACTGGATTTACTATTATGTGCAATTGGTGTTGGAAGGAAAGCAGTTCCTTGACTGGGCAGAGCTTATTGCTAACTCCATGAGGGAACAGCTAAGCATGGCAAAGAAGTTCAAGAAAAATTTCTTTATGTCTTCGTATTTGATATATTGTTTGGTATGTGTCAAAGAAATAATGGGAATTCCTAGGCAACTTGCTGAAGGGGATGTTTCTGTATACAACTTTTACCCCATGCTGCAAAAAGATAATGCATTGTTAGATTTTAGGAGAGTGCATAATGCCTTCCTGGGAGACTTATGTTATGAATTGAAGAACGTGAAATCTAAAAGGATGACTTAAGATGCCTAGGCCTTAGTGAAAAGATATGGTAGCTTCTTTTTTTGGTTTCCTCATTTCTATTATATAAGGGTAGGTGGTTTCGAAGAAGATCCTTTCAGACTTCCTCGTTTTGGTTCAGATTATTTTGTCCTTGCCGAGATTTGTAGACAATTGTCTACTATCATTAAGAAAGCTCAACCCAGGGATAAATGGGAGGATCATTTTCCTGTTCAATTGGGCACTTTATCTTGTAGTTCAATATCAGATGTGTTGAGCATAGGAGCTAACTTGAAGAGTTTTAATTTTCAACTGTATCATGAAAGGAATGGTTTTGATAATAAGGGTTTCTCACGGACTCTTGGTTTCATGCCGCACCTTCCTATCCCACACTTGGAGGACTTTTGGGAAGATTGTTGTGATGAGCTTGAAGTGTTCAGAAGAGAAAATATGAGAATCGTTTTGGAACAGGTAGTTTCACTGTAGGTGAAACTTGATATAAGTGGGATCAAAGAGGATTATCTGGAGCTAGTTGAACCTGGGTGTCTAGATCAAACTGGACCTGAAACATCCTACATTAACTAGGATGTGGAAGAGGAAGATGATATACAACTCAGAACAAAAAGATTCCTAGAGAGAATTGTAGATTGGGTTAATAAGAAAAGAATAATGAAATCAGGCATCAAGATTGGTCCTGTAGGAGATATTGTGATTTCTCTACATTCCCCAAAATACTTTTCTAACACTACTTCTATGCCTATTGATGTAGGTAAAAATAAGAAGTCATCTCACATCAAGCATGAGCCTAATCCTGCTTTGAACTTTCTTTCTCCTCGATATTCAAGGTCACAGAGTGTTGCACAGAAGAAAATGGACTAGGTCAGAGACACAGAAGTGAAAGACAAGATCCCTGATACTCAAATTTTTGAGATCGAGGACCTTGATAGTGACATTGTCAACACCATGGATTCTCATGCAATCACTATAGCCATGACACCACCCCCTAAAGTAACTGGAGTTACAGCTAGTTCAAGCACAAATCCCAAATGGTTAACTCCTTCAGTAAGTAAAAAACGAAGCTCGATCCCAGTGTCTATCCCAATTCAAGACATGGTGGTGAAATACATGGAGAAAGGGCATAAACAGAAGAAGTTCAAAACAACCACAAGGTTGAACGCTGATGAAAAGATCAGGAGATGGGTTGCTGAAATCGGTTCCTACGAACCCAAGGAAGAAAGTAAAGAAATAAATGTAGAAAATTTTGAGGTCACCAAAGTAGATCTCGAAAACATGTGCAGGGACTCTGATAACCACCTTTTCAATGTGACGGCTAAGAAGATGCTCACTAAATCAGAAAAAGATAGACAAGAGAAAAGGGAACTGAAACGACATATCAAGATTCTAACTCAATTCATTGATAGCCTAGGCTGTTTTAGAGTACTTCCCATATTGCAGGCTTTAGAAAGTTTTGATCCCACTTCACAAGAGAACAAGAAACTGATTAATCAAGTTCAGCGAGCCAAGAGCATTGCAGAGGCTGTAGAGAAATGGATTGAAGGAGTGATCAGAGATGGCGAAAAATATATTATAGATTCTAGGAAGCTATGCGATGAAATCCAAAATCTCACTATGGAGATCTAGAATCAGATTGTGCCATGGGAAAATGAAGAGCATAAATGGGACAATGTATTACCCATGTTCACCAAGATAGAAAAATATGGAGCCACGAAGTTTTTAGTAGAAAATTCAATTAAATTTGTAACTGATGAGTGCCAGCTTTTTGTATTGAATAAAACTATACTGTGGCGGGTAATTATATTCAAGTCTGTGATCTCTGATGCCAAGGCCTCTGTTTATGAGCTTTAGGAACTTTAGTGTATCTTGGTCAATGACAATAAAGTGGTTAACCCAAACCATGATTGGCAACTAGGACTTTGTGTGTTGAATACAAAAGACGCGGTAAAGGCATTTAAGCTGCACATGGAGAAAGTTAAGGCCAAAGGCAACTTTACTTCTGAAGATATAACATAGATCACCCAAATTGAGTCCATGACGTTCATTGGTAATGATCAGTTACCTAAGCATGTCGAGAAAATGGTAAAGCATAGATGGGAAAAGGAAGCCGCAAAGGCGAAAATCAATGCCATGAAGAATTTGAGTCAGTCTATAATTCAGGAGCTTGCAACCACCCATGACGCCTGGAAAAGTGGGGGAGGAGATGATGCTGGAGATGAGGCATAATATGATGCTTATGCTTTGTTTTTATTTTTATATGCTTTTCAAAACTTTGCAATGACTTCGGGACATCTGTCCCCTAAATACTCTGTTGGTTTTATAAATGTTTCAGAGGAGCTCGGGTTTTCAGGGAGACCTCCTCTATTATTAAAAAGGCTACTATAAGTTAGATGAAATAGATTTAGAAGGGGTTAGAACAGTTAGAACGGGAGACTTAGAAATTAGAAAATTTTTGTTTTGTCCGAAAGAAGTGATCAATTTTTCTAGAATCTGAAATTGGAAGGAACTTTTGTGTGTATCTTGACACCTTTGTGCATGGAATATACATATAAAGATCGTATGCATTTTGGGGTTTAGAATCTTTGAGTTTGAATCCATGGAGTAATGTTTCTTTGCAAATATTAATCCAGTCAAATTGTCTGTGATTATTTTTCTGATGAAGAATGCTATTATTAATTTGGAGCTTCCTTTTGTGTTGTTTAGAAAGATATTTAGTTGAAAAGAGACTTTGTTTCCCTTGTTTATTTTTATGAAGTGCTGAAATCAGCGTTGTTGAACTTTGATTTGATTCCTTCTGATTTCCGTGGTGAAGTGTCTTGAAGAAAATCCTTTTCTAAAATATTTGCAAATTGTTGGCCTCTCATCTAAGAATGAAGTAGGCAGCCTTACGTGCTTTCAGATTAAAAGCATATCAGTTGTATTTAGTTAGATTATTCCCTGAATAACTAATGGAGGGAGCTATACCTATCTAAAATTTAGAGGGAAGTGATGTATGCCACACTTACCCAACTGTTTAGTTGAACTTTTGTTTTTCAAGGAGGGTAACAGAGCTTTGAATTCATTCAATTAAAAGAAAGACAAAATCTATTCACTAACAGATTTTTGGCGACTCTGTTGGGAAATCAACATTTGATAGATCAATATGTTATATATATGTTAAAACTGAAACTCAAAACCAACAGTATCAATAAAGACCACCTGGTATTGGAAAGAGAAGAAGAAGTAGGTGAGCGGTTGATAGAGTTGTTCAGAGGCCCTAAAAGAAATAACACTGGATTCTCGTCCTTATACTAGATCACAAAGAAGGGAGGGAATTTTTGATAACTTTTTCAAAAAACTGCAAGGGTTCTCATTCTCTACAAATTTCACTCCCAAGAGGAAGGCTAAAAGTAGACCTTCTTCTCCTACTAAAACTACTCCCAAAATATCTCTCTCTTCTAGCAATTGGAAAGCATTAACGCTTTCTGGAATCCAAGCCTCTCCTCTTGTAACCATTTCCCTGCTTCAATCATGGCTCAACCATGGGGTTTTGTAGTCAGGCCTCTTGCTCTCGCTGTTCATAATCCTCCCTCGAAAGGAGCTAAAGACATTTTACCTAAGTTCAACGGAGACGGGAAAATATTAGTTGAAGAACATTTGAACTCCTTTAATGTAGCAACTAGGATACTGGCAGTGCAGCACAAAGATGTGGCTATTAGGCTTTTCGCTCAAACTCTTACTGAGGGAGCAATAGATTGGTTCAGTCATCTGTAGGCAGGATCTATAACTAACTAGCTAACAATGAAAACTACTTTCAAGAAATGGTTCAAGAGTGTTGATGATGAGCACTCACTTTTGTCTCAGCTCACACAAATGAAGAAAGAGATTCATGAGCCAATGAGAGATTATGTGGCTAGGTATAATAAAATTATTCATGAAATTCCCCAGGCTAAAAGACTAATTGTTGATAACTAACAATGTTTCTTTATCAACTCTATGCCTCCTGATGTTGGTTTCCATCTCAGAAGAAATAGGCTAGCTGATCTTGATACTACATAGAACCAAGCTATAGAGCTTGAAGATGATTTAATAACAACAAGGAAGTGGAGAAAAGATGTGCAAATCCCTCAAGGACAATCTCAAGCTTCCACTTCTTTGACTAATCCCATTGTCCAAATATTAGTCAATAATATGATTGCTTTGAAGAGGCAAATTCCAATAATTGGAGGTTCTTACCCACATCCCTATCAAGATATAAGTAGGAAACAACCAAAACATCACAATTATGGGCGAACTTTGCAACTCCCTGCTGCCCCGCAAAGATTGAAAATAGAAGGTCCTCCTGATAAAGGTGCTATGTGCTCTTTTCACCTTACTTCAGATCATGATGGGAGTTCTTGTCTTGATATGATAAGGCATGTTCAAATGGAAAGAACAAAGTATCTGGCGACTCTGGATCATTTTACCTTGAATATGAATCAGATTCAGAAAGAGGTTATAATATTTTGGTAACTCTTGAAGACCTTGCATGTGCAATCCTTAGAAGGAATAAATGAACCTCCCAACCTACTCCTTTTGAGAACTCTACTGGAACTAATTTCAAGGGTAAGGGTCCTGCAAGTAATGATTCTTCCTTTCATGCAAAGACTCCTGAAGTTAAGATTTTGCAAAGAAATACTGAAAGTAAAAATAATTCTTCTCTTTCTCCCTCTTTTGACATAATTGAATTTTGCAAATCTTCAACTGTTCAACTTTCGATGGCCGAATATTTGAAACTGAACCCGAGGGAATTGGACAAGTTGGTCAAATATGTAAAAGAAGATCCTACCTTAGAGTCCTCAGTGCATAAGTGTGTGGTTGATAATGATTTGTTTGTTGCTGAAAAACCTACATCTTCTTCTTGTCCTCCCATTGATTCGATTAATCCCTGTGCCTTTCATAATGCTGAAGATAAGCTTGATACTGAAGTTCTGAAACCCAAACCTTTTTATATCTCTCTCCTCTTGAATGGTCATAAGCTTAGCAATTGTATTATAGATTGAAGGGTGTCAGATAATATAATGCCATCATCTGTTTCCAGAGCTTTAGGTTTAACACTTACCAAGACATTTGGGAGATGTTACTCGATGGATGGGAAGCAGGTCCCTCTCATTGGGCAAGTAAAGGATGCTCAAGCAGTACTTGCAGCGTGTCTGTATATAAGGGTAAAGCTGACCATTTTGGTTGCTGACATTCCTGCAAGTTATGGGATGCTTTTAAGTAGGACTTTCTGTAAGGATTTGGGGGGTGAAATCAAGATGGACTGGTCAGAGGCTATTATTCCACTAGGAAAACAAAAGATAAAACTTGAACCTGAACTGAAAAATAAATATACAGTTTTTCCTTCTGATAATCCCAAAGCCCAGATTATGTTCCTAGAATGTGAATTTGGAAATTATCTCATTCTTTCACCTGATAAAAAGGAGTTAGGAGAAGCAGTTGATGAACAAGACGAACTATGGCAAATGGAGTTCGATGGAAGTTATGCCAGCTCTGGTTCAGGAGCAAGAGTCATTTTGCTTTTGCCAAATGGTAATGTTTTTCCTTTTTCTTTTAAATTGGATTTCAAAAATACAAATAACACTGCGGAATATGAGGAATTACTTTTAGGGTTGAATGAAGCCAAATGTAAGAGTATAAAATTTCTTAAGGTGAAAGGTGATGTTGAGCTAATTGTTAAACAGGTAAGAAATGTTTACTCTGTTAAGAATGATAGACTGAAACATTATAGAAACAAAATTTGGGATGAGATAGAGTTTTTTGATGCTTTCTCAATTGAAGCTATACCAAGAGAGCAGAACACTAGGGTGGATTCATTGGTTGTTTCAGCTTCTCTCTTGTTACCACATCCAGACTTCAAGAATGATTCTTATAGAATTGAGATGATTTATAGACCTAGTGTTCCTGACAATGTGTATCATTGGCAAGTATTTGATACAGATGCTCAGATTAAAGATTTTTTGGAGTGTTCTCGTTCCTTTGCCCAAACATATTTTGAGGGTTCTGAGGATATGTGTAAAGAATTTTGTCCAAATCCTGGTATTGATTCTGATAAGAATTTTATTCAGCTTAAGGGGAAAAAAATCCCAAAAGTTTTAGTGACTCTAGAGAGGTTTTTCACTCGTAATAATGTGTTCACCGGCAAGAAGATTCTTGATGATGATAGTAAGGTCAGTTGCAAAAAGATCAATCTTGGTGATGAGTCTAATCGTAGAATGGTAACCATCGGCAAATGTTATTCTTCTGAAGAGAAGCGAGTGCTCATTGAGTTATTGAAAGAATACATTGATGTGTTTGCTCAAGGTGTTATGATGATTTGAAGGAATTTAGAAATGGTCATTTTCAACATCAAATTCCGTTGAAGCTCGGTGTTTCTCCTTTTAGACAAAAACTGGGAAATTTCAATCCCATGATGGCAGAAGCAATTTTCAAAGAAGTAGATAAAATGCTAAAAGCTAGAATTATATACCCAATCCATCACTCTACATGGGTAGCCAATATAGTACATGTAAGGAAGAAAAATGGGGAAATCCGGATTTGTGTAGATTTTCGCAATCTGAATCAGGCAAGTCTTAAGGATAACTATGCTTTACCTAACATGGACAATTTTTTAGAGACAATAGCTGGGTCAGAAATGATGTCAATGTTAGATGGTTTTTCTAGCTACAATCAAATTAGTGTTGCAAAAAAGGAACAGTATAAGACAACATTTATCACCCCTTGGGGAATGTTTGCATATAATTGTATGCCTTTTGGTCTGATTAATGTCAGGGCAACTTTTCAAAGGGCCATGGATTCTTCTTTTAGGGATTTCTGTGACAGGATTATTGTAATTTATCTAGATGACTTGACCGTGTTCTCTAAAGAAAGGAAGAATCATCTCAAAGATCTGAGGGCAGTTCTACAACGTTGTCGAGAACATGGTATCTCCTTGAATCCCAAAAAATTAGTGTTCTGTGTAACTGAAGGCAAACTATTGGGGCACGTTGTTTCAAAAGAAGGCGTGAAGATTGATCTTGAAAGAGTCAATGCAATTCAACACCTTGGCCTGCCTTCAAATCGGATTGGATTGAGGTCATTTTTTGGCCAGGTAAATTTCCTAAGAAGGTTTGTACCTGAATTTATAGAAACTACTAAGCATATCATTGACTTGTTGAGTGAGAGGTACCCTTTTAAATGGATTGATGAAGCAAAAGAAGCTTTTGAAAAGATTAAAAGTTCAATTTCCAGTGCACCAACCCTCATCAACCCAAATTTTAAAAAGGATTTTATCATATACTATTATGCCTCAGAACATACAATGTCAGGAATATTATTACAGATAGATGAATCTGGGACTGAAGCACCCATAGCATTCATAAGTGTTCCTCTTAAGAAACATGAGCTTAAGTATTCGCTCTCAAAAAAACAAGCCTTTATCATGGTTAAAGCTCTAAAACAATTCAGATATTACATTCTGCATTCTCACTCTGTGGTGTTTGTTCTAGATTTCGTAGTAAAAAGTATTCTGACTCAACAGGAAGTTGGGCTTAACAAAAGAGCGACATGGGTAACCAAAATTCAGGAATATGATCTAGATATTCGTCTTCCAAAGACAGTTAAAGGATACCTAGGTTTATGCAAACTGATAGCGGAGAATAAGGTGGAAACAGATAAAGGGTTACCATTGACTCTGTTTGTTGGGTTACAAGATACATGGTTTTTTGATGTAGCTTATTACTTGATCTATGGTAGTTGCCCGAGTCATTTTTCAACTAAAGAACAAAGGAATCTTAAATTAAACGCAACTAAGTATGTTATCTGGCAAGATGTTTTGTATAAAAAAGGCTTGGATGGTACCTATTTGAGATGTGTAGATAAGACACAACAACAGAAGCTTCTAGAAGTTTATCATTATGAAGCCTGCGGAGGACATTTCTCATCCTCAGTAACCACTTTTAAGATTTTAAGGAATTATTTTTATTGGCCTGGTATGTTGTGTGATGCATATACTTATGTTAGGGTATGTGAAAAATGTCAACTCTTTTCTGAAAAACCACAGTTAGCTACTCTACCTTTAAAACCTGTGGTTGTAGATGAACCTTTTAAACAATGGGGTATTGATTTTGTTGGTCCAATAAATCCTCATTCCAGTGCTAGTCATATGTATATTCTGACAGCAACAGATTATTTTACTAAGTGGGTGGAGGCTATCCCCACTAAGAAGGCAAACTCAGAGGTAGTATGTAATTTTCTCAAAGATTGCATTTTAGTCCGTTTTGGGGTCCCTCAGAAGATTGTCGCTGATAATGCATCATATTTATCCTCAGAGGAATTGACCATGTTCTGTTATGAACATCAAATTACTCTTTCACACTCCTCTAATTACTTCCCACAAGGTAATGGGTTGGTAGAATCGAGCACCAAGAACTTGGTAGCAATCATGAAGAAATTAGTTGGTGATAATACCCGAAACTGGCATCAAAACTTGTATGAAGCCTTATGGGCAGATAAAATTACCCTAAAAGAGAAATTGGAATGGCACCTTATGAACTGGTGTATGGGATTGGTGCAAAGGTTTCTTTACCTCAGGAATTGGCAGCAGTGAAGCTTCAAACTGTAATTGAGGACTCCTTTTTCCAAAATGCTCTAGAGAAGAGAGTCATGTATTTGATGAGGTTGGAAGAAGAAAGAGAGATGTTAGTGGACAAAATTATTGAACATCATAACAAGGTGAAGAAAATCTTTGATATGAAGGCTTGACCAAGAGGTTTCCTCAAAGGGGATGAAGTACTATTGTGGGACAAGAGAAGAGAACCAAAGGGTGCCCATGGAAAATTTGATTCACTTTGGAAAGGCCCATTCAAGATCCATGAAGTAGTAGGACCAAATGCATTTAGACTAAATTATCCTGATGGAAAGGTTATGCCCTATACCTATAATGGGCAAGACCTGAAGCTCTATAAACTTTGATATCTATGATTAAGAGTTCTTGTAAATAGTAGATTAGTTGTTTGTTTTTGTCTTTTTGGTGAGTGTCCATTCGTCTCCTTTCTATTTTGCTGTGCAAAACCAAAGATTTAGAGTTCTTTGCACTTTTCACAAAATGCATTCCCCAGTTAGAGCCAATGTTACCTTGTCATTTGTCCCTCATAACAAGAGTGAGTCGCCTTGCAAAATTTTTAGTTGAGTCATTGTCTTGTTTAAAATTCATTGGTTCAATCCCTAATTCACTTGTCAATCCTTTCTAAATCCTTAGCGTTAATTTTCAATGATTTGTTTGAACCTCATGAACCCCTCGAACCATCTTGAAAAGAGTTCATAGTGTTCATTTAGGTACCGCAGGTTCTAAGTTGTGTCTAAGATATTTTAAGGCTAACATTTACGTCAAGTGTTTTGCAGTAGCTCTATTTTATGGTCGCGGTTGATGTTTCATATCCTTTCTCTCCAGACCGTGAACCGTTTGAACTTAGTTCAAACAGTTCAGTGTTGTTCAACATGTTCGATGAAGTTCAAAGGGCCAATGACAATCAACAAAGTTAATCTTTTCAAAAGGAAATCTCCTTGGTGCAGCGTATGCTTTGAACTGCCTGAACCCTCATGAAGTCAGTTCAAATTATTCATGCATGTTCAAATCAGGTGGGTCCCATAGACTAAACAACCTGATGGTGCATTTATTGCCAAGTGTGATGAAAACCTGACCATATCTCAGGTGATGTCAACTAGTCGATTTTTGAAGGCAAGTAATCATTTTTGGGAATTGGCAGTTATGCCGAGAGCGCCATCATGCATTCAATGCACACACGTGATGTCAAATCCCAATGCTCGACACATTTGAGTTGACGACCGAAATTAATGCACTAAATGAGCTTTTGTCGCTTCATTTGCTATAAGGTATGAAGTGATTAATTTTTGAAACATGTTCTTCATTGCTGTGAAGTGTTTGATAGAAGGTTTGTCTGCTGGTAGTCGATCGATTGGTTTCAACTGTGAAGGTGAGTTTTGATTCCTATCTTCTCCAGTGAATTTTAGTTGTTTTTCCTCTCTCATAATAAAATTGCTTGGAGAAATCAGGGTTGTTATTTATGAATTATGAAGTCCACTCTGCATCTTTTCAAAAATATTTTTAGTCTTGCTTGCACAGAACCCATTGTCAGTGACACAGACCTGAAAGGAGAGAATTTGGAAGTCTTGAAGGAAAGGGCATTTAAAAATATTGATGGTTCTTTTGGTTTAGAAATTCTAAGTAGTGGCCTGATAGAGGCGGTAGCCTTCCCTCCTGCTATTCCTTTTCTAGAATTAGTTAGGATGTGCATTGCGAGATATGACCCTATTTCTGAAACTATCTAGAGGAAAAATGGTGAAACCCTCCTTGCGATTAATAGGGAAGTAATTTCTTCTGTTTACAAATTGCTTGATTATAAGTTCTCCAATTTTTCCCCTGCCCAATTAGTCACTGAGTTCAATGCAGACAAGACTGGACACCGGAACAATATAGCAAAGCATTGGTTGAGAGTTCCTCAAAGAGGTTGCTTGAGGTTACCTAAATATCCCAACCCCCACATCCATGATGTTATGTTGTTGTTACACCGAGTGAGAGGTTCAACCGAGGCCTACAACTTTGATGACTGGATTTACTGTTATGTGCAATTGGTGTTGAAAGGAAAGCAATTCCTTGACTGGGCAAAGCTTATTGCTGACTCCATGAGGGAACAGCTGAGCATGGCAAAGAAGTTCAAGCAAAATTTCTTTATGTCTTCGTATTTGATATATTGTCTGGCATGTGTCAAAGAAATAATGGGAATTTCTAAGCAACTTGCTGAAGGGGATGTTTCTGTATACGACTTTTACCCCATGCTCCAAAAAGATAATGCATTGTTAGATTTAGGAGAGTGCATAATGCTTTCCTGGGAGACTTATGTCATGACTTGAAGAACATGAAATCTAAAAGGATGTCTTAAGATGCCCAGGCCTTAGTGAAAAGATATGGTAGTTTCTTTGTTCAGTTTCCTCATTTATGTTATATAAGGGTAGGTGGTTTTGAAGAAGAGCCTTTCAGACTTCCTCATTTTTGTTCAGATTGTTTTGTCCTTGGTAAGATTTTTAGGCAGTTGTCTACTGTAATTAAGAAATCTCAACCCAGGGATAAATGGGAAGATCATTTTCCTATTCAATTGGGCACTTTATCTTGAAGTTCAATGTCAGATGCGTTGAGCATAGGAGCTGACTTGAAGAATTTTAATTTTAAACTGTATCATGAAAGGAATGCTTTTGATAATAAGGGTTTCTCACAGACTCTTGGTTTATGCCGCACCTTCCTATCCCACACTTGGAGGACTTTTAGGAAGATTGTTGTGATGAGCTTGAAGTGTTCATAAGAGAAAATATGAGAATGGTTTTGCAACAGGTAGTTTCACTGCAGGTGAGACTTGATATAAGTGGGATCGAAGAGGATTATCTGGAGCTATTTGAACCTGGGTATCTAGATCAAACTTAACCTAAAACATCCTACATTAACTAGGATGTGGAAGAGGAAGATGATATATAACTCAGAACAAAAAGATTCCTAGAGAGAACTGCAGATTAGGTTAATAAGAAAAGAATAATGACATCAGGAATCAAGATTGGTCCTGCAGGAGATAATGTGGTTTCTCTACATTCCCCAAAATGCTTTTCTAACACTACTTCTATGCCTATTCATGCAGGTAAAAATAAGAAGTCATCTCACATCAAGCACGAGCCTAATCATGCTTTGAAATTTCTCGCTCCTCGATACACAAGGTCACGAAGTGTTGCATAGAAGAAAATGGACCAGGTCAGAGACACATAAGTGAAAGACAAGATCCTTGATACTCAGATTTTTGAGATCGAGGACCTTGATAATGACATTGTCAACACCATGGATTTTCATGCAATCACTATAGCCATTAAACCACCCCCTAAAGTAACTGGAGTAACAGCTAGTTCAAGCACAACTCCCAAATGGTTATCTACTTCAGTAAGTAAAAAATGAAGCTCGATCACAGTGTCTATCCCAATTCAAGACATAGTGATGAAATACATTGAGAAAGGGCCTAAACAGATGAAGTTCAAAACAACCACCAAGTTGAATGCTGATGAAAAGACCAGAAGATGGGTTGATGAAATCGCTTCCTATAAACCCAACAAAGAAAGTAAAGAAATAAATGCAGAAGATTTTGAGGTCACCAAAGTATATCTCAGAAACATGAGCAGGGACTCTGATAACCACCTTTTCAATGTGACGGCTAAGAAGATGCTCACCAAGTCAGAAAAAGACAAACAAGAGAAAAGGGAACTTAAATGGCATATCAAGATTCTAGCTCAATTCATTGATAGCCTAGGCTGTTTTAGAGCACTTCCCATATCACAGGCTTCAAGAAGTTTTGATCCCACTTCACCAGAGAATAAGAAACTGATGAATCAAGTTCAGTGAGCCAAGAGAATCGCAGAGGCCATAGAGAAATGGATTGAAGGAGAGATCAGAGATGGCGAAAAATATATTACAGATTCCAGGAAGCTATGCGATGAAATGCAAAATCTCACTGCGGATATCCAGAATCAGATCGTGCCATGGGAAAATGAAGAACATAAATGGGAAAATGTATTACCCATGTTCACCAAGATAGAAAAATATGGAGCCATGAAGTTTTTAGTAGACAATTCAATTAAATTGGTAACTGATGAGTGCCAGCTCTTCGTATTGAATAAAACTATAGCATGGCGGGTAATTACATCCAAGTCTGTGATCTCTGATGCCAAGGCCTCTGTTTACGAGCTTCAGGAACTTCAGTGTATCTTGGTCAATGACAATAAAGTGGTTAACCCAGACCATGATTGGAAACTAGGACTTTGTGGGCTGAATACACAGGATGTGGAAAAGGCGTTTAAGTTGCACATGGAGAAAGTTAAGGCCAAAGGCAACTTTACTTTTAAAGATATAACACACATCACCCGAATTGAGTCCATGACGTTCATTGGTAATGATCAGTTACCTAAGAATGTCGAGAAAATGGTAAAAACACAGATGGGAAAAGGAAGCCACAAAAGTGAAGATCAATGCCATGAAGAATCCGAGGCAGTCTATAATTCAGGATCTTGCAACCATGCACGACGCTTGGAAAAGTGGAGGAGGAGATGAAGTTGGAGATGAGGCATAATATGATGCTTATGCTTTCTTTTTATTTTTATATGCTTTTCAAAACTTTGCAATGACTTCAGGACATCTATCCCCTAAATACTCTGTTGGTTTTATAACTGTTTCAGAGGAGGTCGGGTTTTTAGGGAGACCTCCTCTGTTCTTAAAAAGGCTACTATAAGTTAGATGAAATAGATTTAGAAGGGGTTAGAACAGTTAAAACAGGAGAATTAGAAATTAGAAAATTTTGGTTTTGTCTGAAAGAAGTGATTAGTTTTTCCAGAATCTGAAATTGGAAGGAACTTTTGTGTGTATCTTGATGTCTTTGTGCATGGAATATACATATAAAGGTCGTATGCATTTTGGGGTTTAGAATCTTTGAGTTTTAATCCATGGAGTAATGTTTCTTTGCAAATATTAATCCAATCAAATTGTCTGTGATTATTTTTCTGATGAAGAATGCTATTATTAATCTGGAGCTTCTTTTTGTGTTGTTTAGAAATATATTTAGTTGAAAAGAGACTTTGTTTCCCTTGTTTATTTTTATGAAGTGCTGAAATCAGCGTTGTTGAACTTTGATTCGATTCCTTCTAATTTTCGTGGTGAAGCATCTTGAAGAAAATCCTCTTCTAAAATATTTGCAAATTGTTGGCCTCTCATCTAAGAATGAAGTAGGCAGCCTTACATGCTTTCAGGTTAAAAGCATATCAATTGTATTTAGTTAGATTATTCCCTTAATAACTAATGAAGGGAGCTGTACCTATCTAAAATTCAGAGGGAAGTGATGCATGCCACACTTACCCAACTGTTTAGTTGAACTTTTGTTTTTCAAGGAGGGTAACAGAGCTTTGAATTAATTCAATTAAAAGAAAGACAAAATTTGTTCACTAACAGAAAGATCAAGGGTTTCTTGTTGCAACAATGAGGGTTTTGAAAGAAATTCATAACAACAGATCATGTTGGTGATTGGTTTACTTTTTCTAAAAATTTTTAACCCATGTTGGATAATAAAAATATTGGAGGGCTAGTTTCTCTATGGATGTAGCCCATATTGGGTGAAAAACATAATTTGTGTATTGTTGTGTATGCTTCTCTTATTTTTATTTCTACACTTTTAAATTTGCACTATAAAATTGTTGGTTTCTTATTTCTTCACCTATCAATTCCTAACAATTGGTATAGGATCCTTTTGAATTCAACCATTTGATAGGGGTTTGTAGATTTGAGTGAGAGAAATAGCTAAAGAAGGACAATTCAAGGTAAAAAAAATTTAATGGCCAAAATTATCAATTATGGAAAATATAGATGAAAGATTACTTGTATTAGAAGGAAAATTCAAGGTCAAAAAATTTAATGGCCAAAATTATCAATTGTGGAAAATGCAGATGGAATATTGCCTATATCAAAAGGATTTTTGGTAGCCATTACAAGGAAAAGAAAAGAAATCAATCATAATGTCAAATGACGAATGGGATATTTTGTATAGAAAGGCTTTGGGAACCATTTTATTGTGCCTAGCACTATCTGTAACATTTAATATATCCGAGGAAGAACTAATGGTTGATTTGATGACAACACTAAATAAATTATATGTAAAACTCATAGCTTTAAATATGGTATTTTAAATGAAAAGGTCATTTAATATGAAAATGGTAGAAGTTGGTTTCATAATAGATTTTATAAATGAATTTAATATAGTTACCAATCAATTATCTTTTGTAAATGTAATTTTTGATGAAGATGTGAGGGCTATCTTAGTTAAATATAATTGAATTGGATTCCAATCGCATCCTACTTCCAATCACAGAAGATTTCTTAAATTTAGCTTTGCAATATCATAGAAAATTTATCTACATTAAGGGTTCCTTTAGATCTAGTATGAAAAGGCATGGAGAACCTCATGAAATCTACTACAAACATAGCTTGAATATGGAGTGTGAACACAAATCTATTAAATCTTAATGACCAAATTAATTAAGGCTTCCACTTTTGATTCATTTCTTCCTCAATAGATCCATTCCCTTTTATTTTTAATATGCCTTTTGGGAATGGACACATTTGATAATGTGGTTGTTGGGCATTGTAGATGCATTAATGGTCTATTCCCTACCACCAAAAAAATTCTTATAAATAAGCCCCAAAATGATGAAAATTTATTCCTTGGTGGTAAAGTACCTTGTATGAAGGTTTTAAAACTTTTATGACTCATTAAATACATTATAGGTCATCCCAAAGTTAGTTGTGTGCTCATGGATAAAAATTTAATCAAATAGGCCATAAATGAAGCAAATATTAATGGCATTTAAGTTAATAATAATATCTACTTCACTCTGATTCCTCTCAACATAGGTAAACTTGAACACAAAATTGAGAACCATAGACAAGGTATGTGAATTGTTCAACAACATGCCTCAAGAAATGATTTTACAACAAAATATTTCAAACTAGGTTTGATGGAAAGGTATTAGAAACTATATGGCCTTATTTATTATAGACACGGGATATTTGGTCTTCTTATGCTCAAATACGAGCTTGGGAAGAGGGTTAGGGAAACAAGTATAATTAAAAGGGGATTATGGTTATGGTTGAGAAACAATATTTAAGTTAAAATATGTACAATAGGTTATGTACTATCATTTTTTGTTTATATAACCTAATGTTAAGGTCTAGGAACCATAAAAAATAGAAACAAAAAAATTCTCAAAGAGAGACACCATTAGGCTATAAGCAACCAAGACCAAGCCAAAACAATCACACTGCAACTTGTAATACAAGGCAAGAAAAAAAGACAAAAAAGGGTCACAAAGGCATGAAAAAAACAAAATAATAGTGGAACAAGAAAAAAAGGAATTTTATGCACAAGAAAATAAGACCCAACTAGCAATACCCAACAACACATTCACCACAATAAGAGGCACACAAAATAGAGGCAACTTGGCCAAACTAGCACAAACTAGATCAAGTGTCCAAGGAATTGGCTCAATACTTTGAACGTGTACCCAAATCATGAGGATGCACTTTGATGTCATCATGTAAAAGATAAATTACCTCATATAAGAGATCCCTATGCCACCACAAGGAGCTTACAATCATCCTAGATTATACATTTACCCAAAACTTAGTGACACAACCAACTAATTTTCTCTCATCTATGCCGGTATGAAAAAAATCTGATCTCATTAAAATCTCTAGTCAAAGTCTTTGAAACTTCAAAAATCACTCCCAACTTCCAATTTGAGACTTTTGAAACTTCAAAAATCACACCGAACCTCCAATTTGACACTCCCTTTCCTCTCATGGCTTCTTTAATTAGCTTCAAATCTTCCTCAATTTTCAACTTCCTCCATCCTTTATTCTTAGTGAAATATAGGGCACACAACATAGCCTTAGTTTTGGCCAAATTATTTGATTCTATAGTAGAATCAAAAGAGAAAATACTTAAAGGTTTCCTACCTTTATCCTTGAAAACTCCACCCCCTCCTAATTTCCCTATATTATTCTTAACCACACCATCAAAATTAAGATTAATTCACTCACCTTATAGACAAGATCAAAAAACATGCCTCTTCTTCTCAACCTCGTCTTTCTTTTCCCACCCATCTATATCTAGGCTAGACATTAGCCTCACTCCCTTCTTTTGTAGCTATGAACCAATTCCTATCATCAATGGAGCCATAAATTCCAAACAATCATTAATGGAGCAACCCTCTGACTAAATTAGAGACTCGAACTCCTAATTGTAAGGTTCCAGTAATTCAATGATTTGAATTTTTTTTTAACATTACCCAATCCAACTTTCATCTATATAGGAAGCAGTTCCAAATATTCATAGAAAATTTACAATGTAAACAAAAATGACTGTCACATTTCACCCCTTTGTTGTAAACAAAACATCTTGAAGGACTAACCCTTTCCATCAATTAAAGCTTGTCCCTAGTGAGACTTCTATGTTTCCATACAATCCATAAGAAAGCATTAGATTTTGAAGCACCTTAGCTATTCCAAATTCTCTTTGAAACTTTAATTTTAATACCAACACTTAAGAAAGTGTTATAAGAATTGCTCCCCACTACTCTTTCATTGCCTTGGCTACCCAAAAATAGTCATTTTTTCCTTTTAGGAATGAAATTGGCCACCTATATAATTTTATTTATAGCATATATCTAAAGTCTCTTTTAACCTTTCTTTTAGGGCCACCAACACTTTTTACTTTTTTTGCTGAAATATTCTTATAATATAATTTCTTACCTGGTCCCCCTTAGGCTCTTCAAAAGGAATTTTTAAGGTTTGAAGATCTAAGAGATGAAAAAATTGCTAGTTCTTGAGGATGGTCTCCTCTAACTAGAAGCTATGATATAAATTACTCTTTACCCCATCTCTTAGCCTCACTTCAAATTTGGGATAAATATCTTCACACATGTTTTAATGAAATGTCAAACATAAAAACTCCCTAAAATATTACTTGTGAATAAATTGTCCTTATAATTTTATAAATATTTTGTTTTTTAAATTTTATTCCATTGTTTATGATTCTCCTCATAAATATGCCACACCAATATAGCCCTGTGCAGACAGTTTCATTTGATAATGGACTCACTACATCAAATGTGGGAACTTTGAACTTGGATTGAGTAATGAAAGCTAATTATTGTTGTTAGGATGTAATGGTTTGGGATTAGTTATTTATGGTTGCTTTGATGGATGGATTGAAATTGGACATGGTGGATTGTGATGGAGGAGCAACATTGTTATATGTAGGTGAAGGTTGAGAATAAGGAGGCAAAATATTGTGGTATGTGGGTATGGGAGATGATTGGGATACAAATAGAAGACTCACAGAAGGAGGTATGTAATAATATTGATTAACGAGATTTCCCCTATGAGTAATATTTTTTGTGGAAGTATCCATAATAGAATATCTAAATGTTGGCACTCTAGCCAAGGATGCGGGCATAGGAATTGAATGATCGACTTGACTAGTGGGTTGAGAGTAACCAAGGACTTTGGTATAACTTTTAATTAGCATGATATTAGTGTTAGCAATATGAGCAAGGTCGTACAACAAATCAACACCAATTTTATCACTTTACACCATTCATTTTAATCCTCAAAGCAAAGGTATTGCCTCACTTTATAGGTATTGTTGACTCATCTATTATTTACGATTCTCAATTTCATTATCAATCTTCTCCAATTTGTAAGTAGGGACCCTAGGTAGTGATTCATCCACATCATAAAAATTATGAAGAGAATGGGGATAAATGATGTCATTCATTAGATTAGAGGAAGCACCAACATTCTCATGGAACAAGTGATCTAATTAAGGCTCTATATCCTTAGTGGTTAAACCTTGGGAAGCCTTAAGTCTAAAAATTATTCTCACATAAATATTATATATAGGATTAATGGTAACAAAACTAATGCACAAAGGAGAAACTTTTTAATGCAAAAATTGAAAATTGTGATGAAGCAATACAATTTGTTGTAACAATGATCAATTAACCAATTAAATAAGAAATTTGAATTGTGATTTTGAATAATAAATTACTTTTAATAATAACATAACATGTCATAATAATCAGATATGAAAATGTACTTGAAAAAATATGCAACCCACAAGTTAATTTTAGAATAATAATTTAGGGTTTTTGTAAATTTAACCTCTAAATTTATGTTCAATTCAATTGAAAATAACAATTATGGTGAAATGGTGGGGCTTCTTGCCTATAGTTCCTACAATCTAAGTTCAAACCCCATAGGTTCATCTCTCCCATGTTAACAATGGAGCATGCTTTACCTTGGGGAGAACCTTGGAGAAATAGCGAGGCTTATTGCCTGTAGTGCTTACATCATTGGTTCAAACCATAAAGTTTAAAAAAATAGAATCAATAACAAATATGAAATTCTATGATTGAGTCTTTCTAATTGGGGATGGAGGATGAGAAATGAGTGAGTGGGATGATGCAGGAGTGTTAGGGTTTCGGTGGCTGATGACTTGGGTGAAGATGAGGATAATGACAATGTAGATGGTGTGGGAATAGGTCTCTCTCTTTGGCCTAGGCTCGTGTGTCTATCTCTCATGCAATTTGTGGTATGATGAGTGCTTGGGTTGAGAGCAAAGGGATGGGCAGAATCTATGGGGAGATCAAGGGCCATGTTGGCAGTGGTATGGGTTTGGTGGCTTCAGTGTGCCTCGGGGAGGACAGTTTTGAACCTTATCTCCCCTCTTTACACTGTCCTTGGCTTCTCTTGGTTAGGGTTTGGCACTAAGATTTCATTGTAGGTTCTGACTGACAGTTTCACTGGGTGGGTCTGGCCTTGCTTCTATTGGATGTATCCTTTTTGAGGTGTTTTTCTATCCTAGGTCGTGGTTGTTTGTGGGTGAGTTTGATGATTGTGTTCTACGCAGTTTTTGGCTCTTCATCGACTCTAAGATAGTTCTAGGGTTTGTTTTCTTTCTTAGCTGCTCTCTCTACTTTATTTCTCATGGATTGTTTTATGAGGTATCTATTGAGGTGGATTTGTGTCTTTCTTATCCTCCCTTGATAAGATGCAAGTATAAGTTTTGGATGGCTTCTCTCCTTCGTCGATCTCTTAGGTCTTTTTCTATCATGGTTCTGGGATCAATGTTAAAACCCAAAGCTTTGGGTTTAGGGAGCCTACTAAAACATCATGGGGTGGATTTTTTTGGCCTTGAGATCTTTATGATAACCCATGTTTTCTTGTTCCAATTGAAGGTTAAGGGATCCTTTTCAAACCCCCTTTTTTGTATGTTTTCGGGATCTAATCTTCCATGTTCTTGTTTGGTTAATCTGGATTCCCTTTTTGAAGATGACATCACTATCCTTATCTTTCTTGGATCCATGGCTTGGTTTATTTTGATTTCTTATTTGCATCTTGGGGTTTCTCTGGTTGTTCCTATTGAGGTGGTCCTCTCTTCTATGGAGGTGGCTAGAGGAGACCTGTCTCCTATTGAGGTGGAGTCAGATGTTGCTAGTTATGCGTGGAGGCTTAATATTATCATGGGTGTTTATGCTGAAGGTTTTGGGTGTCTTGCTAAAACTCCATTAGGTTATGGGAGCCTCTTAAAACCCACTCTCATGGTTGAGGAAGCTTGAATAAGCCCTAGGTTTTTTGCCCTTGTTATGGACAGGTTGGATGCTAGCAGTTTTTAAGGCCTGAGTTTGGCCAGATTTTGTTCTTGGTTAGGTTTAGGTTTTTCTTTTGGTGATTGAGAGATTCTATTACAAGTTAAGTAAGTCTAGGAAAACCCTTCTGTTTGGCTGAGGATGCTTGATAAACCCTCGTTCTCTATTTTTTCAAATGTACAAGTTGGTTTAGATCTACTATTTTTACTAGCCTGGTTTGTATTGGCTTACTTTTGTGGACTGGTTGGTGTTGGTTTGGTTTAGGCTACTATGTTTTTTTGCAGCTTCTAGTGCCACAATTTTTGTAATGTTTGATCCTTCAGGTTTGAGTGTGGCTATGTTGTTGTTTGTATTTGATGTATCTATCCGCAACATCCCTTTGTTGGTTCCAATCTGTGAAAAATCTGAGGGTTTTAGGTCCCTTCAAAACTTGTTGTACGTGGTATCTGGTCCCGTCAAAACCTACCCTGGTCCTCCAAATATTTTATCATCAAAAGCTTAGCTTGTTTGTTGTTTTCAAAACTACTTGATTCCCTAAGTATAGCTCTTGCACTTGTTTCATGCACAAACAAAGAGAGGGAAAGACATTCAAAATAAGGGTTTGCGTTAGGTCAAACCCTACTTTTATAATTAACCATGAAATTGAATTGATAAATATAATGAAACTATAATGAAATACTTTTCTTTAGAAGGAAAGGCTAAAAATGCTTGAAACAACAATTTATACCTTAATGAAGTTTTGTTTGACCTTCACAAATGTTTTAGGGTTTCATGTCGGATGTCTTCATGAAACATTGATCATGGATACAATCTTTAGTACTTGAACTTGACTTCACTTCTACTCCAATGCTTGATGAATGATTGATTGCTTGGTCACTTCAATTTTCTAGAGTGTAATTGACATCTTGACTGTGGTTTGATAGGATTTCAAATGAGAGGAGTAGACCTCCTTCTATACTTGTCTACTTGAAAAACAAATTGAATTTTTGGAAGAGGCTGACATGGGATCCAAACTCTCGCTCATTTGTGATGATCATTGTGAGGCCCCATTTTAGGACCTGATTAAGAGGACTAGGGCATGGTATGCCCAAGTCCTCATTTAGGACCAAGGCGTGGGCCTTCCTAGTCCTAATTTAGGACCAGGGCATACCATGCCTTGGTCCTAAAAATTTGGACTCCAAAATGTTGGGAGAACTAAGTAGATGATGAAAATGCAAGTTTGAAATGGTGTATGAGTAGATCCAACATTGCAATTAGGCATTAGAAGCCGAAATGCCAAAGTGAGGCCTAGGTGGGGACACAATTGTAATTGAATATAATTTAGGATGCTATATATTTATTTTAATCCACATCATTAATGTAATGTTTATTATTTATTTTAATTAATAGTTTTAAATGATTATCTATTAAAAAAATACTAGACAAGCAACATTCATTGTCAAATTTAGTCACTATTTGTTGGGATTAAGGTGTCTCAACCTTAGAGTCGAAACATGTTTATTTTATTATATATTTTATTTTCACCCACTTTGGAAGTCCTAAAATTAGGAGACTAGATTCATGGGTTGCTATGTTGAGACTATGATAATTTCTTTTAATTACTATAATGGTTACTAGTTTAGTGGAAGAGTCATTGAGAGTAATTATTTGATGATTGATATTTATGGTGTTCTCTTTTGACAAGTGGTGTGAGGTAGGTGTTGCTTATGGTAAGGTGACTGTTATGGTTGAGTTATGCATTTTTTCATTGGAAGTTACAATGTAGAATGTGCCATTAGTTTAGCAAGTTGCTATTTTTGACTTCACATACCTCTTTAGTGTTGGAGTTGATTTTAGAAACCATGGGCACTTTTTTCTTGTATTGAGATTTATAAATATGTGGCTTCTTTTTGTATATTGTATGATGGGTTAGATATCTTTTAAGAAGCTTTTATGTATCTATATTCTCTAGAACTAGTTTGTATATAATCTTGAATAGAATTGGCTTTAGGCATTGTATTGTAACTATTGATGTTTCTGATAATATCATTGAGTCTAGCTTTTGGAGTGTGTGAGTATTTTTTCGGCTGCATTCTTCTGAAGAATGCCTCACATACATATTGTCAATTTTAGCAGAGTAAGCAGGGAAATCGCGAGGGCATAATATGGGGCGTGTATTGCTTCGATTCAGCGATACAGTTGAGTAATTTCGAGAAAGCTTTGCCCAACTTGTGAAAAAGATGTTCGCAGATTATGCATCTGCAACTCAGTGGTCGAATGTGCAGCCAACAATGATACCTCCACAGACAAACTCTGTCACCTGCAAATACCAAAAAACTATTAAGATTTTTACGAAGAAAGAAAAACAAGAAGAAATAAATATGTTATCTTTAGACCCTTTTACCTGAATATCAAAGGCAGGAATGCTATCTTCTTGAAAGCGCTTTGAAAGTAAAGGAACAAGCTTGCCATAAACAGATTCATCAGGATTGAAAAAATTCAGCTGAGAAAGAGCTACTGCAGCATAAGCTTGGGTTAGGCAAACTACCTTGTTATTGCAATGGACCTTTGGTAAGCCAATACTATCTGTAACTAATCTTCCTGCAAATACATAATAGGACACCAACACCTTTGAGAGGGAATTCTTGAGATGAGATGGTGCTGATCCAAAAGTCCTAGGAAAGGGATTTTTATAACAGAAGAAGACATGCACAGAAACTGGAGGAATAGTAAGATCGAGATTTGACAGAGGAAGGATGTGCTGCTGCATTGGAAGAGCAGGCACTATAATGACTTCTGTGTTAACAATATTCAACTCATAATCTCCAGTCTAAGCACATAACTAGTAAGTATTAAAATGCTAATACGTTCAATCAAAACCCTAATATATTTCTCTACCTTGCACCATGAAGGCATTGTAAATGAATGATATGTTTCATTTATTTTTGCTTTTTCTTAAAAAAAAACTGAATTTTGTTTTGAAAAGTTTTAAGTTACGCACACCTTTAAACTTTTCGTGTGAGATTTCATTACATATAAGTAAATACTGGCTTGTTTTATGTCTTTGATTGAAATTTTAAAATTCTGAAATCCTTGCCAAAAATCATAGACAACGAAACCTTGACAGTGAAATTCTATTTGTGTGCAATACTTCTCGCGCCTCACCAAATACACAAGAGATCTATAGTAGGGCACTGCAAATTCCGTCTCTGAGAAAAATATTTCCTAATTTCATTTCTCTTCCTTTGCTACGCTTCCTAGGAAGCTCAGTGCACTTCTGGCTAACCCCACCATTTTCTTTGCATTTTAGAGCTTGTAAACTAGAATATGAAAAGCTTTCTTGTTTTTCATTCTGATTTTGTCCCATAACTCCCATTTAAAATTTATTTTCCATCTTTCTCAGTCTTCCTCTTCCACGTCACCTTGGAACCCCATTGAAACCTAATTGACTAGTTTCTGCGACACTACAGTTTTGATAAAGTTCTCCTCCATTTGCTTTGAGTTTCTGAGATTGTAAAATATAATATGAAAAGTTAATCTCTGCTTGTTTCTTAGTCTGTCCATTATCTTCCATTTCTTTGCATCTTATATCCTAGTATTTAGAATCTATGTAAAAACATCATACCATAAACTATTATATGAATAGTTATATTATCCAAACCATTATCCTTCTTGTTAATTATAAAGATTATGTAATCCTGCAGTGGTGATAAATTTATGTTTGTTGTAGAAGTTATGAATCTGGTCCCTACAGACTTGTAAGATTCAGTCTTTGCTTGTCCCTAATTTTTAATTTAAAAAAATAATGTAGACGTCCTAAAGGGTAAAAAGTATCAACAAAAAACTTGCATTTTATATACAGTACTCTATTGTCATTTTATAGGCTGCAACACTAGGATTGGGTTCGTACTGCCTACTAATATGTTTTACAAATGGTAAAAGAAGAACCAATGCTCATCGATACAAGAGAGCACGAGGTACATGAAGGCTTGGAAAAAAAATATTTATTAATTATTTTTATAATACTATGATTCTGAATTTTACTTCTTGAGAATTGTTTTCATAGTACTTAGGTTCTCACAACTAGCATTTCTCAATGTCTTGTGAGTCCACATTCTTCTCCTCAACATAACATTTTTCTATATGTTTTTCTATATCACAAATCTAGTAAGCATGAGTGTTTGACACCATTTTGGGTATCTGCTCATCCAATCATGATATAATACCATCATACATAACTAGTTATTCAAACAAGCATTGCCCTAAGAACTGAAAAGTGCTTCCTTATTTATATTTCTGACCTCCAGCTACCTTTGTTTGATAAACAATTATTGACAACTCTTCCCATTTCACGCATGTAGAAGACAAAGCAATTATCTGAATCGGTACATGTTTAGGTTTCTTTAATTAAGACATATAAGCACACAATGTATTATAATAAGATGTGTGCGTACAGGCAATCACTTTGCCATTCAACTTAGTATATCCAACACCTAGAATGGTCTGCAATTTTTCAATGTTGCCTTAGCTGCTTTGTGTGTCTTGTTTTGAGGGTTTTAGCTGTTCTGGGGCATTTTGGAAACAGTTCACATGCCTTGCCTTCGCTAACACATTCATGTGCTTTGTCTTTCATACGACATTTTGCATACGAGTAGGGTCAAGATCTTAGTAGCTATATAGTAGAATTTTGAACTAAGTCACTTGGCATGGTTCTAGCGAGTTTATTTTTATTGAGGGCTCAACTTCAGTTTTTGTTTCTATGCATCCCAGATTTAGAAATCCAAGCTTATGCATACATCTATTAAAATCATAATTGTTGTGAGAGTCTTGCAATGGTAGTAAGTTTGTGCACCTTCTTGTTTTTCTAAATTTGTTGATGAAATTCTCTCTAGACTTTGTAAAAACACAATCCATTCAATCCAAGGCAGCTATGAATGGAGGATTTCACCCATGAGATACATGTAGCATCTTCTTTTCAAACCAATAGAACTTCCAATGAAACATAATAGTAACATAGCAATCATGATAGTAGTGATACATTGGTCAACCACGTAACTCTGCTTGTCAGTGTACACTACTATGTGTTTGTGTTATTTTCATTCTTTTTATTGGTTCTTTTTGGTTGATGATGACACATCCTCAATGGGCCACTCCACCTTTTCTTGGTTGTTGTTCTAATTTTATTTCTATTTTATATTATCAAACAATACATGCTACACAATCATTTAGAGTGCCAGTCACTATAAGGAGCCAAAAAATTAAAGAATCATCAACTTTATTGAATTTCCAATATGCGTGCTACTTCTTTGTAGCTTCATTGTTTTATCTCACCAGCTTCTTTTCCCTCTTTCCCTATATTTAGCTTTCTTTGAAGAATTACACTAAGCAACTAAGTTGATGGGATAGGTTAAGTGATTCATCTTCTCAAAGTTGTAAGTTTGCTCATTGTTGGTTGAGTTTAGAGTGATTCACATGTCAAAGGCTGAGTGGTCTAAATTTTGTTATTTTTTAGGTTTTTGAATCCAAAAGCTTGAAACAATCAAGACATCCACAATAAAGCTAATTCAGTGAAGGCAAACGCGGTACTCAACATAGTCAAATGAATTTAGACAACTTCTCTAGATTTAATACTTTCTTAATCTACTTAATTTCTCCAAAATATTAAGTGTAAAAAAACATTGAGAACCTTGTCTTAGAATTTGTAAGCTATAATTTGATAATTTTCTAGAGCTTATTTTCAGTGATCCAAAAGTAGATGTAAATAAATTGTATAATTTTTTTAAAACATTTATTGAATCAAACTGAAAATTTGATGTACACCACATCTATAATCTAAACCAAATCTAATGTACACTACATCTAGAATCTAAACCTTGCAAATTTGACCTACCATTACCTTGCTCCCTTCTATTATTCTAACAAAAAATAATAATTCATCAGTTTTTAGCAAATAAGCAGGGACTCCAACTGTATCACGACTCTTGTTTATTATAAAGTATTTTTAAGAGGTTAAAATATATATATAATAAATGAGATTGAGAATTATTTGTAAGTGAGAAACAATATGAATGAACAATAAATAAATTATACAATCATAATGTATGGATTGTTTTTGTTTAAGTAGACAATAATAATGTGTGACTTGTGTCATTTTAATTTATGTCGAGGAAAATAAATATTTGTGTTCTTGTTGTTCAAGGTAGGGCTAGTGAAAGGAAGCCAAAGTTTGGAATAACACTTCCAAATGCTAAATCTAACAAAGAGATGATGTAGAGAATTTCTTACAAACTTTAACCTATTGTAGATTAGATAAACACATATAAAAAATTAGATTTAACAAATAAAACCACAAAACTGAATATATGTGGGAAAACCCATTTTGGAAAAAATGCACATTCCAAAATCGAGATAAATGGTATTATCAATAACACCAATAATTATAATACAATGGTCATAGCCAATGCTCTTGAAGAGTATATACAATAGCAGTGAATTCTAGAGAATATTTGACACATAAAAGCTTCTTAGAAGATATCCAACCTATCATACAAAATACACAAATAAGCCACATATTTATAGAGATCAACACAATAAAAAATAACACATTATTTCCAAAATCAATGCCATTGCTAAAGAGGTATGTGGTGTCAAAAATAACAACTTGCTAAACTCATGACACATTGCACATAGAAACTTCAAATGCATCAATGCATAACTCAACCATAATGGTCACCTTGCCAAATGCAACACCTACCTTACACCACTTGTAGAAATATAACTTCACCACAAATATTAATTCCCAAATAATTATCTCCATGACTCTTCCACGAACTAGTAATTGTAATAGTAATTAAAATAAATTGTCATAGTCTCAACATAGCAACCTATAACAGTAGTTCTCTAATTTTAGGAATTCCAAAGTATGTAAAAATAAAATAAATAATAAAATAATTATGTTTGAATTGTAATGTTAAGACACCTTGATTCCAAAATTCTCCCACAAAAATATGTCATCTACCCCAAGCCTCCAGGCCCATAGATTCGACACACCATTTGAACTTCTTAGTGCTCATTGCCTTTGTTAGTGCATTTGAAACATTCACCAAAGCATCAAATTTTTCTAGCTTCAATTTTCCATCTTCCACCATATCACGTGAATAAAATAAAACTATACATCAGTATGCTTTGTTCTGGCATGGAAAGTGAGATTCTCTGCTAACAAAAAACCACTCTAGCTATTAAAATAGATAGAAACTTGTCCTGCATCAAAACCAATATTTGAGCATAATCTCTTAAGCCAAATGACTTATTAAAAGCATGAGTAGTTGTCATATATTTTTCTTCTATCGTGGACAAAACAACTAAAGCTTGTCGCTTGCTCATCCATCTCACTGAACTACCAAGCATCATGAAAGCATATCTTCTGGTGGTTCTTTTTCTACCAATTTCATCTACATAATTCACATATCCACAAATGCAAAATAAATGTTGAGGTATAGTAGGATAACCATGAAAACACAAGGATTACTTGAAAGTACCGCTCAAATACCCGAACACTCTGTTTATTGCATCCCAATGCACCCTACCAAGATTAGCCATATATTGACTAAGGACTCCCATTTCTTGGGAAATGTATGGCCCCGTACAAACCATAAAATACATCAAGATGCCAACAAAAATTATGTAAGGTACTATAGACATGTCCTCCATCTCAGTAGGAGATTTCAGACAATCCTCCATAGAAAGCTTTGTGCCCTATAACACTGGAACAACTAACTGCCTACAATATGACATGATAAATCTCTCCAATATAGAGTTAACATACTTACTCTGGCTCATCCTAAGATTTTTTCTATCTCTATCTCTAATGATCTCAATACCAAGAATATATCTTGCTGCACCTAGATCTTTCATTTCAAACTATGTTGCTAACTAAGACTTCAAAACTGAAATAATTCTTCTACCATTCCTAATAAACAACATATTATCCACACATAGGACTATAAAAAGAATGTGACCATTTTTAGAATTATAATACAGACAATGTTAAGATTTAGATCTCAAAAATTCCAAAGAAAATAAATAGGTGTTAAAATTTTGATACCAAATTCTACGTGACTATTTCAATCCATACAAAGATTTCTTTAACTTAAAAACAAGATTTTCTTTACCTTTCTCAATGAAATGCTCTAGCTATGACATATAAATTTCCTTTTCCAAATCACCAATTCATAAGCTATTGAAAGTGATAAAAAGAATCAAATGGATGATAGCTTAGGTACAAGAGAGAACATTTCACCGTAGTCAATTGCCTCCACCAAAGAATACCCCTTCGCGACCAACTACACCTTATACTTCTCAATACTTCCATCTAGACCCAATTTATTTTTTAATATCCATTTATATTCACTGGGTTTTTGTCTTTCAAGAAAAGGTACTAGATCCCATGTAGCATTTTTCTTCAATGTAGCTATCTCTTCATTCATAGCTTCCATCTAAGAATTTGCATCATGCACACCCATAGCATCTCTAACAGTCCTAAACTCATCGGTGTTAGAAATCAAAGAAAATATGCAATTGGAATCAAACATAGAATATTTGAGCATTTTTGGTGAATAATTATACATATCAACTCACTGTCTATCATAGGTAGACCTCCTTAATTTCCAGGTTTGAGGTTTTTGTTCTTCTTCAAAACTTCCAAAGCTACTTGAGCTCTCCTCATCATCACAAGCACTTCAATCTCATAGTTCTTCTTTCATCTAGGGGTAGAAATAATTTGGACTACCTCCTTCTATTTATCTTCTTTCTCTAGCTACAAATCAATAATAGAAAGTTTCAACTCACAAAAGATTAGAATTCTACTATACAGCGCCTTCTCTATAACTAGATCACAAAGCTTGTAAAATTTCACACCAACACCCTATTTGATGAAGATACACTTAACCACCTCATTGTCCAATTTTAATCTTTTCTCACTTAACATATGTCCATATGCCTCATAGTCAAATAATCTAGGATATCTCAACAAGGGTTTCTTGCCAGACCATGCCTCCATTAGTGTCTTTTCAACTAGTGTCGAAGTAGGAGATATATAAATCAAATAATATGCAATGGCTACATCTTCAACTCAGAACTTCTATTCAATCCTATCACCACTCAACATACTCTTAGCCCTCTCCATTAACATTTTGTTGTGGGGTGTATGGAGTTGTCTTATTTCTTTCAATGCCATGGTCCTTATAGAACTTTTCACATTCTATCAGACAAAACTCATTGCATTGTCATTCCTCAAACACTTAATTTTTCTGCTAGTTTAATTTTCAACCAAGGATTTGAATTCCTTAAATCAAATAAAAACTTACTTCTAAGGAAATACACAAATGTCCTTCTACTATAGTCATCTATGAATGAGATAAAATAAATAGATATAAGTATTAAAGGAACATTAATAGGACCGAACACATCTAAATGAATATAATCCAAAACCCCAGAATACTTATAAAAACTTAAATAAAAAGAAACACGGTATTTTTAACCATAAACAAATAATTTTCAAAAGTCAAACTTGAGATTACAATTATCAAGGCCTTCAACAAGTCTCTTATTTTTCAAGGCTTGAAGACCCTTCTCACCAATGTGACTGAGTCTCTAGTTCCATAACATTCTCTTCTTAGGTGGGTGCTTCATCTCCAAAGAATTTGCACCCTTAGGTACCTAGAAAGGATGGCCATCAAATGTAGAAACAATATTCTTCTTCACCACTTGATCTAATGGTGATGATGAAGAACCTAAAGCCCTCTTCTTGGATTTCACAGAAGCATTATTGCACCGAACCATGCATGTATCCAGCTTATACAAGGTACCAATCTGAACATCCTTAGCAAGCATGATAAAGCATCTTGTCATATTGCATCTAGCTTATAAACACAAAAAAAATGGTTTGACACCTACATCTCCATTTTTAACATGCCTTTCTATCATGCTTTCGGTCTTCACCATTTGTCTATTTTTTGTCATTCTTTCATCCTGTAATTTAATCATTTTTATTCATTTTCTCATCATTTTGACCTAAATCAACCTTCTTGATATCTTTATTAAATAACTTTTCCAATTTGTCCCAATTTTATGTTCAATGATATCAATGTGTCACCATTCTAGCTTTATGATATCAATTTATCCCCATTTTGGTTCCCATTTTGGTCCTATGATCAATTTATCTCAAAACCTATCCTAATGGCATCAATTTGTCCCAAAACATATCTTACAACATCATTTTGTCTCAATTTCACGTCCTTTGGTATCAATTTTGTCTCATCTTGGTTCTATGGCATCAATTTGACCTAATCTCTGACCTTTGACATTAGTTTGACCTAATTTTCCTTTTAGGGTTTATTAATTAAGCCTCTTTCATGCTAACACATCCCTCTTGGATAAATAAATTTATTATTTATTTATTCTTATTCTCCTTTTCACAAATAAATGAAATTTTTTAATTTTCTAGTTTATTAATTTCAAATTAATTAATAAATTAATATTTATTAATTTCTCACTCCATTTCTAACTTTAGTTCTAACTCACCTAGTCTCTTTAAGTTTCCCTAATTTTGGCCACTTAACTCTACTTACCTTTTATTTCACTCTCTACTTTTAGAAAATAATTTTATTTTCATTCCACTTAACTCATCCTCTCTTCCAATCTTGTCCATTGATTCAAATTAATCTCGTCCAACCATTTGGTCCTTGAATCCTATAAACTGAGCTCTTTTCTCTCATTCTAGGAACTACATTATAGAATATCATCACAATCACACTACTTAATCATCTTGTTTTATATCATAACTGCACTCACCTAATAGAGAGCTACACACCATTAGAGGAGAAAGAAAGAGCAATGAAGCCACGTCAAAGGGATGAATTGTTGGTGAAATCATTTTGAATTCATGTTGTTTGTTTGTATTTCATTTTGATGTCTTTTTTGGTTTAATTAGGATTAGTATGTTCATGATATTTTTTTTGTGGCTGGCCTATTATATCATGCTTGTTTTTAATTGATTTACTAGTTGACAGACCTTACAAGAAAACAACTTGCACACCCACATCCCTCACCTTGCTGATTAAAAGTAAGTCTGTATCAAACCAGGGATATGTTGAACACTATCAATCCCCTTCACTCTACCATCAAGGAATTCAATCTAGAATCTTCTATGGTGAACAAACTTCAAGTGAGAGTCATTACCCAAATAAACCTTCCCACAATCAAAGTCTTCGTAATTAAAAAACCAACCTCTGTGAGAGGTCATGTGGAAAGAGGCATCTGAATCTATCAACCACATATATTTTGATGTATATGTTGTCAAGGATATGAAAAAAGAATCTACTTCATCATGAGAGGATTTATCAAAGTCACAATCAAAGAAATACTTTTTACCTTTCTTTTTCTTTTCCTCCTTGTACTCTTTTTTAGAAATGATCAAATTTGCCATAGATCTAACATTTTGTCTTAGATGTTTTACTAGGAGACTTAGATCTACCTAGAGATTTTAATTTACCCTTCTTATCCTTCTTCTTGCCATTTTTAATCGTTCTACTATAAGAAACTAGAGCATGCTTAGCAATCTCATGGACATTCAGGACCACTAAATCAGTTAGATAAAGCCTTATCAAACCCTTGTCTTTCCAATTAATTTTATCCCAATTATCTTGTGATGTATTTTGAGGTTTTAGCAAAGAAACCTCAATCCATATATCTCTATCCACGAGCATGTCCTCCATTTTGAGTTTCAACAACTCAAAAAAAAATTCCATTAAATTTATCCATCTCTATTTTGGTAGATGTGCTTGTCATATGAAAGCTATAACAAGGTTATGAAATCTTCCTCTACAAAACTCACACTAAAACTAGATCAGAATAGAAAAACCCATCAACCCAACAATAATAGAAAAGTTATCTAGGCTCTAATACCAATTGAAATGATGCCAAAGTAGAGAATAATGGTTCCAAATGCTAAATCCAACAAGAGAGGTGATGCAAAAAAATTCTTACAAACTTTAATCTATTCCAAATTAAATAAACACATATAAAAATATATTTAATCATGTCATTTGACTTAGAAATATTCTACAAATAGTGTTGGAGAAAATTATATACTTAACATGCATTTGCTTATTGTACAAATAAGAGTAGGAGATACTAGTCAATGTTCATTTGCTTATGAATTGAATTTATTAGTGGTGTTGGCAGGAAGAGTCTTTATGGTGTTCACATTAGAAAATCAAATATCCATAAATCACAGTTAATTGAGACTTTTTATTTAATAAGAATGTGATGTGTTTATATAATGTTACAATCATCTTCAATAGATATTATTATATAATTTTGTTTTTATCTAGTTTTTTCTTTATGTTGCTATTAATTTCATAATTTTATGATCTGTTCGTTTAGAAAGTACAAGTGCTAACAATATCTTTCATTTGGTGGGGTTGATGTATTGAAAGGATTGGCGAATGAACATTGGGTTGCAATAGGGCTTTTAACGATAGGTAATGATTTGTAAAGATTCGACAACATTTCAGCAAATAATAGAGAATGCGCAGACCTTCTTAAATAGATGAAGGATATCAACTCTTATTTACATAAAGAGATTTTAATGTTCAAGCTGATTAACTTGATTGTCCCTTTCCAACAGTTTCTCACTATTAGTTTAAAAAATGAGCAGAGAAAACACATAATAATGAACACAAAAACAACAGAAAGAATAATAGACACAACAAAAAACTCAAGACAGTAGATTAACGTGGTTCACCACTAAGTGGTTACGTCCACCAGAAATGCAGGGAGGATTGTTATTAACCAATATCTAATTACACAGTACATCATGTATGGGCTGCACACAACCATTTATATAAACATATCAAATATGAAATGAAGAGTCTTCTGGGGAAGACAAACAACTATGTGACTGTTGGGCTTCATATACCCAACAATCTCCCCCGTGAAGTCCAACTAGCATAGCCTGTAACATTCCCTGCATCTCCATTCCAAGGCTCATACTACAACTAGCTCTTGAGAAGATTTTAATATCACCAAACTCTATTCATGAATAGTGCGAATTAATCTTCTCCAAGTCAGATCAGAGTTAAAAACATATTCTCTAACTACTTCATCCGGTAATTCATAATCAGGAACACTACTATCAACAGATGCATAATACACTCCTCCGTCAAAGTCTCTTGCTTTTGTGCTCCCCTGTAATAGAATATCTAGAAGATCACCATTATCAGATTTTAATACCCAAATATAAAACTCTTGTACAGGTGTGAATAGCCTACAAACATCACTACCAATTCTCACGGTTGCCTCACTGAATGAATTTGTTGTATTTTGTGAAAAACTTGTGCAGTACCTGCAATCAATGCATTCCAATCTGCCTCTATTTCTGTAATCTAGAGCAATAAATCATCACTCTTTTGTTCTTTTTGAAATTCATTTTCCTCAAAGACCTTATCCTCAGCCTTTCCGAAGTCTTCTGGATCTTGCGCGGCCTTGAGCCAGAGGCTCTCTCCCACCTTAATGAGCTCTATAATCCCTGCGCTCCTAGGATATTCACTCTCCAGGCACCCAGAATCCTCTTGTGGATACTTTCCACCAAAGAAAGGCTTTCCTATCAACAAGGCATACATTTTTATGAGGAAAGAGTCCTCAGTTAGGAGCTTCCCATCATTTTCCTCTTGCTGAAATATGGTCTCTTCAGAAAAATCCCATTCTTTCTCAAAGTTATCTTTTCCAATATTCATGATGCGACACAAAACCATCAACTTCTGGTCCATACAAATCAGTGTGTCGGTGAGTAGGAGATTCTCTTCCTTCAACCTCATAAATTTTTCTTTTTCATAATCCTCCTGAGTCTTGATCTCAACCTCATCAACTTCATCGTCACTTGCTTCAGCGTCCTCCTCTTCAGCATCCTCTTCTTCAGTCGAATCAAGAAAATCTTCAAACAACGAATACTTCAAACCCTCTTCTTCTTCATCCGAAGTCTCCTCATTTTTCCAGCCATCCCACCAATGAACATGGCGTTTTATTTTAACTTTTCCTTGCACAATTTTACTCTCCACCGATTCTAAATTTGCAAGAAAATCTTCGATGACTGGATCGGTGTCTTCATCTTTTGGCTGCCTTTTAGCCTTCTCAAGAAACCAACAATTTCTTTTGACGTGGCCTCGCTTGCCACAATACCAACAACTAATTTCTCTAATTTTGAACTTCTGCATCTTCTCAATAATTTTCAATCCTTTATCTATCTACCTTTCCATCTCTGCTCAATCACTTCACCTAAGCTCTGATACCAATTGTTAGTTTAAAAAATGAGCAGAGAAAACACATAATAATGAACACAAAAATAGCAGAAAGAATAATAGACAACAAAAAACTCAAGACACAAGATTAACGTGGTTCACCACTAAGTGGGTACGTCCACCAAAAATGCAGGGAGGATTGTTATTAACCAATATCCAATTACATTGTACATCATGTATGGGCTGCACACAACCATTTATATAAACATATTAAATATGAAAGGAAGAGTCTTTTGGGGAAGACAAACAACCATGTGACTGTTGGGCTTCATATACCCAACACTCACCTCCATCTTTAATAAAATTCTCCAACACCACCTGAGTTCTAGTTTTAATTTCTTCTAGTTCTTAACTTTTTCTTTGGCTACATTTATTTTTCTAACTTAACTATTAGTACCTCGAACATCCATCACCATATAATTTTTCCTGATAAATATTTTAGTTCTTCTAGTTGTAATACTCCAGGAGTTTTCCTTTACCTCTGGATTAGTCAACCCACAATCTGTCTCTATCTCTTTCATTTCTCCCTAAATTCAAGTTCTTTTGCGCCAAAATTCCACCCATTAGCATCTTCAAAGGTTGGCTCGAATTTTCAATACCTTCAAGAGGTACTATTGCTTTTGTTCCTTAACAATCCCTACATGTATATTTTTCTTGCACTTGAGTTGTAAAGCCATCAACTAAGGCAGGATAGGGATATGATCTTCTCTACCAATGACAATTTGATCTACTACCTTCGAGGTTTCCCTTTTATTTGGGGGTTAGGGAAATTTTGAACTAGCTTCACCTACTCCTTTATCATCACTTTGTACTACCCCTCCAATAGCAACTAGAGCCTTTGAAGTAGGATTGTCCAACATATATGGAGAGAGAGCGATAAGGGGTATATGTTTAGAAGTTCTTGAATCCCCAACTCCTCTATTTGTGTAATATATAGCCATATGCCCAATTTTCTGGCACTCGAAGAAATAAATAGAAAGACCTTTATAGTCTAGTTCTTATATAGCTTCTCCCAAAATAGAATTTAAACTAATAGAATGCCTTATTTATTTTCTAGTATCGATGTTGACATAGATTTTGGTATATGAAGCCTTTCATCATCTATTAATGACATGATAATTGTATAGATAAATCGCTAATGAATCAACAATTAAATGAAAGATGTGTTCAATCCAGATCTTCATGAGTAGCTTATAAATCATGATGCACAAAGAGGCATCTTAGATTAGTTCTTTATGAGGATAAAATTTGGGGGATCATGCATGTAGGTAGAGTCCACCACTACCCATGAACCAAGGGTCACCCTTTAGAATGTTATCCCTTTTGATATCAATATAAAAAATAATCTACAAGAACCATAATGCCAAGAAACTAACCTCTGAATTAAACCCCTACCATTTCTAACTTATCCAACCTTTGATTCTGTCAATTGTTGATCAAATGCCCACAAATTTGATGCTTATTATAATTTTTCCTAGATTTTCTATTCTTGAGTGGAATAAATTATTTGAGATCTCAATACATGAGATATCATCACCACACAAGAACATTCAAATTCTCAGCTGAGAATTTGAAGGCGAAAACCGTGTTGGGGCCTAATTCAATACTAGACATACACTTGCGTATGAAATCCTCCAAGATTTGAATGTTGAAATATCTCTTCACCTTCTTAATTTCTCTTCCTAGTTTCTCCTCTAGCCTAGTACTCTTTTCATTAATCTTTCCCCTCAAGTTTATCATTATCCATAGGCTATATACTATCATTTATGTAGAACTCATTTAATTTCTTATATATTGACATTTTATTGTTAAGAAGTCACTCAATATAAAGAAGTCTCTTTGCATATTACAATAAGATGTTGTTATTAGACAAAGTGGGATGGGTCTGAAACCCTTACATAATAGGCAAATAGGCAAATAGGCAAATAAGAGGGAGGAACACACAAGTAGGGAGACCACCAAAACCAAAAAAGAGAAGAGCCTTTTTTGAGAGAGATAATTTTGGATTGAGCAACTAATTGATGGGAACAAGGGTCCTTACCTTGTAAGAGATTCACATATTAAAAATAGAGGGAATTAGGAAAGAACCCTCAACCATCTTCTTGCAAAACCCATTTGCACTAAAACCAAATTAACCAAGGGAAAAATCAACTAACAGTGGATTTCTAAAGGCATCCCGTAACCTTTTACTTAAGGGATCCCTTAAACAAAACCTTTCTCAAACAAGGAAGGAAACCACACAGATTTGGAGCCACTAAAAAACATTATGATAGTAGAATCACCTAACCCTTCTAGAAAACAATAAACAATGTAACCAAAGAATGGACTAGTACAAAAAAAAACTTATTGTTTTGAAAGGAACCCCTAAACCTTTTACTGGTACAAATCCCTGCAAACAAAGCATCTTGAACCACCTCAGTAGGTCCACTATCAAAAGTACCACTAAGAACCAAAAGTCTTGAAGGAGTCCGTAGAAGCCCAGATCCTAGATAATCCCTTCCTAACCTCTGAAGGGGAGACCTAGATGGTATGACCTCAATAGGACACATGAGAGGACAAAGGGAGAAAGGGGAAAATACAAAGACCCAAGAAAAAAAAAGACCAGCCAAAAGAAGCTAGAAATCACTACAAAAGTAGGCATAAAGAAAGCAAATCCCTCTCTAGTTATTCACCTACAAGGTAACCAACCTTTAGCATGCATCCAAAGGAAACCTACTATTACTAGCAAAGATCCAACTCCAAAATGAATGTGGTCTTCCTCATAAAAATCCATATTCATCACAACTCACAATCTCTCTTTGCAAAGGAAAGCACAAGTGTTGAAACCTTAGCTCTCATGAGCAAAAGGAGAGTATTAACAAATCTCTTAGCCCAACCAACTACAAGGAAGAGGCCAACAACCCCAACCCAAAGAAATAAGGCAGAGGAAGCCTTGTATAAATTATGGGTTCCCCATGAAACCCACCAGTGAAAAGGAGGAGAGACCACCATCAAACTGAGTCCCTTAGAAAATTAAAGGGCACCACCAATATGATGCCCAAAAATAGGGCACAAATTGCACACAAAAAATTCAAACTGCAATAGGGAATCACCTTCATGAAATACCCTAGGGACAAGACCAAAAGCTTACAAAATACTGCCCCACTATGTTTATGGCACTATTGGAGCTCACCATCCCAAATCCCACTCAAGGATTGTACGAAAGAGGGAAAAGACCCAAAGCATGGTACACAAAGCTAGACAACACACCTAATCCATGTCATCCACTTCATCCTCACCTCCATCCTTCAAATCACCTACCTTAGAGGCATCACCTGAAACCCTAGCTGAGATCTCCATCACCATTTCTAAGAAATTACTTTGTTAAGCTTTAAATTATGAAATAATTTTTCATTGATATAACATGAATAAAGTATAATACCCTAATGTGTTTAATTATTTTTAATGTCATTTATTTAGATTCTTGAAGGCATATGATTTTTAAATATCAATAAATATGTCATTATTTCCTATGCCAGGCTGATTATTAGTTTAAATATTTATTGATCTCGAGTACTATGAAGAGAACTTCAATTTTTAGAATTTAATACCAATCTATTTAGTTGGCAACTTGTGATTGTGTCCTATTATTACCATTCTTATTACCATGTTTAAGTTTCATTCCTAATTTTTGGTGTAAAATAAATATAAATTACAAATAATAAGGTTATCGAAAACAATTGAGTCTAAATGAAGTAAGTATGATGATAGTCAACATAAATTTTTCTAACTCTTAAGAGTGTTATAGTATTCAGGTTGCATTTATGGGCTTTTGGATTGAAATACTGGTTATTTGAATACCCTATATATTTCTATGAGATGTAGACTTACTATAAATTTGTTACCTTATACACACTATTATTGATACATCTCTTGTGAATGGGTTGTGAATGTAGATTTTCATGAATAAATAGTCTCCTAGTGCATTAAGGTATGCTTAAATAAATAAATAAGTGATCCCAGTATTGCATTAAGGTATGCTTAAATAGAGAAATAAGAGATCCCAACATTGTAAGATAGTTCCTAAGGTGTGTTGTTGAGCTAGTAAAATAAAACCCTATATGGCTTTACATCAAGATATAACTATTGGATGTGATTATTATTGCAATAATGTTTCTTGATGTTTATGCATCCATAATGGAAGAGTATCTTGATAGAATGATAAGCATAGTTTGTGCAAACAAATAGAAATCCTTGTCAAGTAATCAACCTAAGCTCTATGTCAAGGAGACAAGCTATAGGATATTTTGGGATGTATATGCTAAATTAGGAATAAAAAATTTAGGGAGGTTTTATTTGAGATCTCAATATCCTTGAATAGAAGTGTCATTGTATAGGCTTGCTAAATTGGGAATACGGCCATCTTTCCCTCCATGAGCACTATTAATAGTTGACAATTACTAAAAGGAATCCTTTTTCGGTAATGATTAAAATTTAATTTTATTGAATAATATTAATATAAAGAGGGTATTAATGTAAGTTGATCATATATGTGTATGCATATGGGTATGTGTATATGTGTGTGTATATATATTATCATCTATCTTGTTAGTCTCCATATAAAATTGTCATATAAGTTGATACATATACATATAACCATCTATCTTGTTAGAATCAATATAAGATGATATAATAATTTTCATATTTGTTGTTACAAACATATGTGCACACAAACATAATATGACAATCACTCATGCCAATTATTTATTTGAGTTTTGGGCTAGTTTGTGATATCCAAATACATTAGAATTTGCTATTTATTTGTTAGTATCTTCATCCATTTTTTTAACCCTTGTAGATTAGATAGTTATAGAGAAATAGAAATTTTTTATAAGAGAATCAAAGTATTCTAATTCAAATTTTGAAAAAAGATAAGGATTTTAGTCAAGAATATTATCAAGGCCAAGTGTACCCTTGAACAATCACTCTCATCTCTTCATTCTCATATTTATCATTAGCTAGGTCTATCCCACTCTTTTGTTGGAAATATGTATAATATTATCTATGTGAATGTTTCTCAGAAGGTGAAAAGGATCAAGGTAACTGGTTTCATCAACCTCAAGGTTTCTTCAAAATCCATTATGATGGATTACCAATGAGTAACTGAAGGGTAGTTGGGATTGGTGGGATAGGTAATGATACTCAAGGTTTAGCTTGTTTATTTATCATTACTTATATGAAATACTTTACTAATAATAAAAAGGACGCTTGTGTTTCTTTGTGGATTTGACTAGAAAGATAATGAATTTGGATGGAAAAGTATTTTTATGAGATATATTCTAGAATTTTTGGTTTTCTTTCAAATAAAGGAATTTCCAATAAGTTTTCATAGAAATTGGGTTCTTTAGATGAGTAGATTCAATATTTTGTTCTTTAAATTGATTCAATTTCATTTGTCCAACTTCCAAGGAAATATATATACATTCATTATGAATGGGTGGCAAGGCGGGACAAGAGTCTCTAGTGTTTCAATCATAGTTGGGGATGCTGATTTCAATGAAGATGAAGATAGTGATGATCTTCTCCTTCCTACTCAGAATTTTTCTAGTGTGTTGGTGTTCTAGCCTTGGCTTGTGTAGAATGTCCAGGGTTACCTTGTCTTGTACCCTTCTTCTATGGCTCCTGGGATTCTTGTGTGGGGGTCCTCTTTCCTGTCCTTATAGACCTCTAATACGGTGTCCTTTGGGAGGCCCTTTGATGTATTGTATGTGGTAGGATTTCTGGTTCGTTGTTGCTGGTATCAGTTTTGCGCTTGTTGTAGGGCCTTGGTTCATTCTCCTTCTTCTAGACTCCTACTCATCGACTTCCCTATTTTGGGGGGCAAATCTTCTTGGATCTGAATTGGTGTTGTGTTTTCTACTTCATGGGAGGGTCTTTCATGATACCTTCCATATTGAGGTGGCAGGTTTCAAGATGGACTCTCCTACAACCTCTGGTGACCCCTTTATGGTGGACATTTCCTATCTCCTGGCTGATTTTGGGCCTATTGAGGTGACTCTATTGCTTGTGAGTGCAATATTTTTTGCAGTTGTGGGTCTTGTTTCCCTTTCTTATATGGATTCAAGTGATCTCTATTCCTTTTTTGACAAGGGCTTGAAGGATGATGTGGTCATTACTTTAGAAGCTTCCTTTGGGTTTCCTCCTGAGGCTGAGTGACTTGTGGGTAAGATGTTTGATGCACCTCAAATTTTTATGGTTTTTTATTTCAAGTAGTTCTATTTTATTTCATAACTTTCTTTCCCTTCATGTCCTACGTGCTCTTGTCTCTTCTATTGAGGTGGAGGGGGTCTGGTCGGGTATCTTGGTGTTTATGTTTCTGCATCATAAATTTTCTTCAGATCTTCCTATAGAGGTGATACCATTTTATATTGAGGTGAAGAAGGTTTGTAATGGAGACGTTGTGTGATGTTTCTTAGGGGATCTCAATGCCCCTTTTTTTGGCTATAGGGAAGCTATTGTTGTCCCTTTCTCTTCCCTTTGTATGTTATAGCGTTTGCATGTGGAGATATTGAAAGATAAGGAGAACTTCATGTTGGATTCTTTCAAGATTAAGGTTATGTGAGCCTTTCACAACCCTATGTCTATGTATCTCCAAGTTATGGGAACCTCATCAAAACCCATGGTTTCACTTTATGGGAGCCTTGTGAAACCCTTGGTTCAAGTTATGAATGCCTTACAAAAACCTTTTTCTATGTTCCTTTGATGTCTCTTGTTTCATGGCTTTGATCTCTTTGGTGGATTAGCCAATTCTTTGATGTTTATTCTCTAGTTTTGGGTTGTAGGTTGGTTGTTGTTAGTCTATGTCATTTCTTATTGCAACATGCTCTGTTTGTCTATTTTGGTGTTAGCAACAACAATGAAGGAAAACTGAGAGAGGGGGGGTGAATCAGTTTTCACCGGATCTAAAAACTTAATCACAAATACAAATCTGATAAACAAGAGCAATAACAAAGATAGGAAAATTGATAACACAACACACAACACCAAGATTTTGACATGGAAAATCCGGTTAAGGGAAACACCACATTGGGAACCTGCCCACAAGAAGATTATACTCTGTAGTAGTATGTGTAAATATTATAATGAGGAATGCACATGCATTCAGGCATGCTACCTAGATCTCACTACTCAAATGATAATGACTCGAAAGGTTACAACCCTTAGGGAAGTCTCACTGACTTACAAAAAGATTCAGACTATATTCTGAAAGGAATGAACTGCAATAATAGCATCTCCAAATGCCAGATGACAATTCCAGTTAAGTACAATTGTCTACTCTGCAACACTAATACTTTCTCAATACACCACACCGAAAGATGAATTCTTGTTTGTACATATATCAATTTTTGATAAGGCAGACACAACCTCGACATCTAAATTACATGACAATATCACCTATTTATACATCAACCTTGACAACAATGTCGGCTAAATCCTTAACTCACAATTATAAAATTACATCGCACGGCACAAAGATCAACCATCGGATCAATATAATGATATACATGGCATAAAATGGACCTAATTAAAATTATAAAAAATGCAACACCACCAGAAATCACGCCAAGATCAACCACAACACGCTATACCACCAAGAAAACTACATAACATGAAGAATATCACCGGATCAACAAAATCACCAAAAAATCACACAATGATCATGTGGATCATCAAAATAAATGGAAAATTATTAGGAAACACCAGCAATCATGTTAGAATCATTAGAGACAATTGCACAAACACCACTTATTAAATATTCGTCTGTCAACATCTAAAACTCAAGAACACTCAAACAACAATAACTGTCATGAAGAAAGATAACTTGCATAGCACCAAATCATGAACCATCTGAAATGAAGATAAACAAGACCAACCTAAATAATCTCCCAAAGGCTTAGCTCAAGATCTGATCACATCGAAATATACCAGAGGAAATACTAAACTTTGCAAAGAACTGATCAGAAAAACAAACTACAAATCAGATCACATGCCATGATCAATTAAGCTTCCAGGATCACCAAAACCAATACAGAAGAATATAATGATACTGTAAATATTTCATACATCAAACCAAAATCCCAATAAACCAATCTATAAGCACTAGAGGAATAAATCACAGGAATATGTTGACATTAATGACAACATATCCTAGCAACAACAATGGCCAACAATCTCCCCCTTTGGCATTGATGGCAACATATGAATGTGAAAACTAATCAATTGAAAGAAAGAAGACAAAGTAGACAAAACAGTTTTTCACATGCTTCTCTCCCCCTTTAACAACAATGACAAAGATCTCAAAATAGAAAACAAAACTCTCCCCTTGGATAAACAAATCATGATTCTCTCACCCATAAATAAATAACTAATCCAATAGACTACTCCACCAGAGGAGCAAAACCAACTCATCAATTTGGATACAAGGAATAAAACTGTGAATTCCATTGGATTGATGCAACTCAATGCATCTAGTTCTCATTAGGAGAGGTGGATACCCCTAACTTGTCTCTTAAATAGACAATGTATCTATAGGCAAAGGCTTAGTGAAAATATCAGCAATTTGTTCCTTTGTAGACACATATTCCAGCTTCACTTCTTCCTCACTGACTTTTTCTCTCAAGTAATGATATTTGATTGACACATGTTTAGTCTTTGAATGTTGCATTGGATTCTTCGACATGTTAATAGAACTGGAATTATCAAAGTATATTATAGTAGGCTCATCATAGATAACTTTGATATCCTTTAATATTTGCTTCATCCAAACCACCTAAGTGCAACTACCAACAACAATAATGTACTCAACGTCATTAGTAGATAAGGACACTGAATCATGTTTCTTACCAGCCCATGAAACCAATTTCTTACCTAAAAAGAAAGCACCATGAAAGGTACTCTTCTAGTCATCAACATCACCAGCCCAATCAGCATCAGTGTAAGCACATAACATGAAATCATCATTCCTCGGATACCAAAAACTATAATCTATAGTTCCCTTCAATTATCTGAATATTTTCTTTACATCAGTGACATGACTCTCTTCTGGATCAACTTGATATCTAGCAATAATGCACACAACATGCATAATGCCACACCCAGTCTGAGTAAGATATAGCAGTCCACCAAAAATAGATCTATACATACTCTGATTATATTTTGGAGATTCATCATTCTTAGACAATTTGTAGCCAATCACCATAGGAGTTCCAACCGGTTTGGAGTCATCTAACCCAAACTTCTTCACCAATTCCTTCACATATTTAGTTTGAGATATAAAAATAACTTTTCCAGTCTGTGAAATCTACAAACCTAAGAAAAATTTCATGTCTCCTATCATAGACATTTGAAATTCTTTTTGCATGTCACCTTTTCCAGTCTATGAAATTTACAAACATAAGAAAAATTTCATGTCTCCTATCATAGATATCTCAAATTCTTTTTGCATGTCACCATCAAACTTCATGCTCAAGTCATCATATCCTCCAAAGATAATATCATAAACAAAAACTTCAACAATCAAGATATTATCATTCTCAATATTGAACTACATAATACTATCAACAATCCATTTATTAAATCCTAATTTAAACAAATACGTATCCAATCTAGCATACTAGGCTCTAGGGGCTTATTTCAATCCATAAAGAGCTTTCTTCAATTTACATACCATCTCACCATCATCTAATAATAAAAATCCATCAGGTTGCTCAATGTAGACTTATTCCTCAAGATCACCATTCAGAAAAGCTGACTTGACATCCATTTGATACACTTTGAAACCTTTATAAGTAGCATATGCAAGCAACAATCTAACAACTTCAAGTCTGTCTACTAGAGAAAAAGTGTCCCCATAATCAATTCCTTCTTTTTGTGAATATCCTTTGCATACCAGTCTTTCTTTATTTCTGACTACTTCACCGACTTCAATCAATTTATTCTTGAATACCCATTTAGTACCAATAACATTCTTATTTTTAGTTATAGGCACAAGCTCCCATGTGTTATTCTATTCAATCTGATTCAACTCTTCTTCCATAGATCTCATCCAATTTTCATCTTTGCAAGCCTCAACAACATCTTTAGGTTCAACTTTAGAAATTAAATATACCTCTTCAGTAGCTAGTCTTCTTCTAGTCATCACACCTTTATTTTTATCTCCAATAATCTAATTTTCAGAATGATTCAATCTTACATACCTCAGACTCTTCTAATTGTTCTGATTTCTTGGTTCCTACTGTATATGGTGAAAATGGATAGCAATAAACAACAATATTGAAAGACTAAAATGGATTCAACCACTAAACCCTAGCCTAACAATGAACAAAGATCCACCATAACATATGAAGATAACCTAAGACAATGTAAATAACTCAAAATCACAAACATTATACCATCACATGTCCACTAGGGTTTTGATCTCCATTCTTCCTATCTCCATTGATCTTGTTTGATATGCTTGCTCTCAGATTTTTGTATGCACAAGAGCTCAACAAAGAACGGAATGTGGTTGCAAGTAGAATTGTAGTGTAGCCAAGTCCTCCAAAATCAGTCATTAGGATATGTCATTAGGGTTTGTCAATGAAGAAAGCATCTCCTTAAATAGAAGACACAATAAGAAATGGAGGGTTAAGATTGAGAGGTGTAAAAAGAGAGGTCGGCTAGGATTAGAGGGTAGGTATAAGAAATACCAAAATAATGAAAGAAGTAGGTAGTGTAGGAATTAAGAGATGAATGACATGTGTCATGTGTAGAAAAAGATAATGAATTAATTAAATAAATAAAGATTTATTTAATTAATAGAAGAAGTAGGACAATTAAATAAATAAAATATTTATTTAATTTAGGAAAGGGATAATTTAAATAAATAAATGTATTTATTTAAATGAGAAATAAGGCTAGAAGAGGATAAATGAATTAATTAAATAAATAAAGATTTATTTAATTAATAGAAGAATTAGGCTTAGATAATTAAATAAATAAAATATTTATTTAATTAGACATGACAATTTTAGGTGTCTACATTTTGCCCCTCTTTGAGACAATGCGACTTGTCGCGTTGTTTCAAAGAAAATAAGATGAACTGATACAGAGTTGCCCCAAGATGGGAATTATATGCCCCCTCGAGAGATTGGATGAAAATGTCTGAAAAGATTGCAGACAATCTCTCGATAAGAAAGATGGAATAGAATGGGTTGAGCGAATAATGTGACAAAGTCACAGGATGAAGAATACTGACTCGGGAAATGAAGGGCAGGGCTAGGGTAGGCTATAAGATAGACCACGGGCAAAAGACATCCTCATTGTCATCCACACCCTTAGAAGATCACAGTGCAGAGCGAGAAAAGAGCAGCAGCAGTCAGCAGCGATGGCATTCGTTCATAGATTCGACCGTGTCCGCCGATTCCAGAGGCCAGCAGATGCAGGAGAGCCGGTAAGTACCCGAAAACCTCCTCATACTTTCACGCATTTCGAGTTTTGTCATAAATGCATGTTTAGGAGCAATAAATGCGCTAGGAATAGGATAGTTTAAAAGTGCAAAAACGCGCAACCGCATCTGTGTCAACGCCAGGCGCGTCTGTGTCCAACAGGCGCGTCTGTGTCGGATCCAGGCGCGTCTGTGCCTGGAACCGCGTTTGTGTTGTATGCGGACGCGTTTGTAAAATGTAGCAGCGTCTGTGATTTTTAGTAGCGTTTATGTCATGTAGGGACGTCTGTGTTCCCTGGTCGCGTTTGTGTCTGGCATAGGCACATTTGTGTTCAGAAAACGCGTCTGTGTTGCAGAGGCACGTGTATGCAGTCTATAAGCGCGTTTATGAGTTAAAAGCGCGTGTGTGTTGAAACAGTGCGTTTGTGTGTTTAAATGCATGGTTTTAGTCCTTTAGGTCAAATCGGCAGTTCTGTGATGAACATACGCTGTCGATTGGATAAGCTGCTGAGAGGATACACTCAAGCAGGTCCTCTAGGAAGATTAGGATAGATCAAGGCACTTTGTGATGAACAGGGAGTGCGAATGTGAGTGACACTTTGTGATGAATAGGGAATGTCACACACGTAGTACTTTGTGATGAACAGGGAGCACTACTAGGATAGATAGCAACACTTTGTGATGAACAGTGAGTGTCACTAGGGTAGATAACCATATGCATTTAGGTAGCGAGTAGCATTTTGTGATAAACAGTGAATGCCACGATAACTGACATGATTGAGTTGCTTGACTGCAGGAGTATTTGCCGATGTTGGAGTCACGGGAGAGATTCCCGTCGACTCAGAGACTGCGACTAGAGTTGTCTATCCAGGACATGATTTCCATTGAGGAGATGGGTCTCACACATATGCTCTATGTGCCCGAGTTTCGGGCAAACATGGGGTTGCTGACTGCGTTGGCCGAGAGATGGCACTCAGAGACATGCACGTTTCACCTGCCGATGGGTGAGATGACAGTGACATTAGAGGATGTATATAGGATTCTACATGTTCCTATTGATGGAGAGTTGATCCCCTACGACCGTGACGGTGACAGGGAGGCCTTGAGATGGGTTTTTCAGGATCCTGAGTTGGAGATGCAAGCAGGTCATGTAGCATGGGACACCATGACTGCCACGAGATTAGCATTGCCGGCAGTTGTTGGGGGAGTCATCAGTGGATACTTGTGTCCAGACAGGGCCACACGAGGATTGGCAGTGGGCTGGAGAGGGGCCTTGGAGACGCTGATGGCAGAGCATACTAGGTATGCATGGGGGCCATGTGTCCTAGCACATTTGTATTATGAGCTGCATCAGTTTGTATATCATGGATCAGTGGGTTTGGGCTGCGGTGTGACTCTCTTGCAGGTGTGGGCCTATGAGCACCTTCCCATCACACGGCCGATTCACTTCAGAGGCAGAGGACAGGGACAGAGTTTTGTGCACCTATATGCCATGATTACATCCCAGCCTCGGATTGGGAGATTGGAGCACTGGAGGAGAGTCATTGATGACATTGGCATGGTGATCTGGAGGCCGTACCTGGGGTGCGAGGAGTGGGAGGACGACACATTGGAGCTGCCCTACACCTTCCGGAGCAGGTACCTGATTGGGCGGACGCCCTATATATTAGAGAGATAGCTGGTGGATAGGGTATGCAGGCAGTATGGCAGGATTCAGAGGATGCCCCGAGGCTCGGGCATGTATGCCCGTACGGTCCGAGATCAGGTGCAGTTTGGCCCACTGCTATCATATGATCAGGCAGTGATGCAGCTAGTGGAGATGATGCCGATGCCATGGGACATGTGGCCAGAGGTAGATGATGCAGGGATGGACGCAGAGTACTCTGCGTACTGGGCAGAGCATCCATTTCCTAGATTGACAGATCCAGCAGAGCCCGTGGATGGAGAGGGTGGAGGAGAGGATGATGATGGAGGAGGGGATGGAGGCAGGGGCCGGCGGAGGCGGAGGGGAGTGGTGGGAGAGAGACGGGTAGCACCTCGGAGGGAGGGAGGACAGGAGAGAGCAACTCCAGTGGTGAGAGGACGAGGTGGACTGCCCCTACAGGTGCCAGCAGCACAGGGTCCCAGAGAGGGACAGAGACAGGTGCAGCCAGAGGGACAGAGACAGGCACAGCCACAGGTACCTATACAGGCACAGGGACAGGTGCAGGCAGAGGCACAGGGACAGGCACCTGTAGAGGAGGAGCCACAGGTAGGGACGGAGAGCGGAGACTCTAAGGAGGATGAGGTGCTTAGGCTGCGGGAGATCTGCCAGGGCCAGGCAGATGAGATTGAGGATTTGGTTCGAGAGAAGAACCACCTCAGGATCAGGGTCCGAGATACAGAGCGGGAGAGGGATCAGGCCATCCAGAGATATACAGAGGCCGAGACAGCTCTGAGGGCAGGGAGGCGGGCAGCAGAGGATGCAGGGGCAGGCTACGCATATGTTTTGCGAGCCGGAGAGGAGATCGCCTACTGGAGGGATCTATACTATGCAGTCGTGCCAGCAGATCAGCGGGCTAGGAGCTTCCATAGATCGTCGCGCACAGCGACGGCTACGGGAGGGAGCCGCAGGAGACAGGCATCCAGCGGTGGGGTTATGGGGCCTCCACCACCACCAGAGAGACAGGGGGATCCTGGGGCAGGTCCATCTACAGCTCAGACTCCGTCGAGGCGAGGCGGCTCCGAGGGAGGGAGTTCCTCATAGCTATAGTGGGCTCCCATTGTATCAGTATATGTACCATTATTGTATTGTAGACACCTGCGGGTGATTCTTTTGTAGCCATATGATTCTTTTGACATCATTGTATTATGACACATTTGATTATATATGAGAGATGATCCATTTTTGCGGCAGCTATATGCACGTGTACCTTATGTGATGAAATGTTCTCATGTGATGCATGTTTTATGATATGGATGCTTATATGATGCAATGCAATATATTTTTGTTCTTTTATGTTGTATATGTGATGCATGATGCAAATGTGAATGTATGTAATGCAAATGAATATGATAATGCAAATGATTATTTACTTAATGAAAATGTGAAATGTGCTAACATGTGTATGCAGGATGTGATGCAATTGTGATATCTATATGTATGTATGAAATGCTTATATGTGGTGATGTAGGTGCAACTATATGAAATGCAAATGTTTTTGGTGTGTCATTATACTCAGTCATGTGATAGCGGGCTACGCGGACTCGAGAAGGACAATGGAAGTCAATCAAGAAAGGGGGATGGAAGACAGAAGATATGAACATGAAAGAGCTTCTTGTGCGTTATCATCATTGAGCTTTATTATGGCAGAATAGGTTATGACAATCGAGGCATTTGTTCGGCCCAGAAAGTCATTGTACCTGTTTGCATGGAGATAAGACAGTCACAAACAAGGAATGCCCCAGTTCATACTAGACTCACAGTGTCCTCATATCCTTGGTCAAGTCATAGCATTACTAAAAGACAATCCACAGACAGCAAATGCAAATAGGTGACGATACCCCATCCTCGCCTTTCTAGTCAAAGACATCCTGGAGATAGAATCTCTAGTCAAAGACATCCTGGAAAAGCTAAAAGACATGTCACCAAAAAGATAAAATCAAAAGAAAACCAAGACTCGACACCAACATCCACTGTAGTCCTCAAGTTTAGTGTCTCTTGTCACTTGTTTAAGTCTTATTCGATTGTGGTCACAATGTTCACTTTCACAAAAAGGATTGATAGCACTGAACCATATGTTGTCTGAGTCTGTTAAAAGATTTGATTTGTTGAAGCCCATTGTTGCTGCTGTGTCTCCTTGGAAACTGACTGAATCCATGAAACTGATACTTTATTGTGGAGAAGACGAAACTTTATTGCGGATTTGCGATGCAAATGTTGCTTTATTGCGGATTGTGCGCGGATAGACTGAAGAAAGCTAAAAGAAACTGTACTCCTCGAAACATGTGATGTTCTCAGTTCCACACCCATTACTAGACGTAGGAATTGGCCGTAGTCACAGATAGGATCTGATTTATTATGGATGGAAAAGGGAGTAAAAGGGGAGGGTTATGGATGGCTAACCAATCTTGGGTAGATCAATAACAAGCCATGATGGGAATGGGCAAGTTTATTGTGAGCGAATAAGTTGTGAGTGTGTGCAAAGTGAAAGGATGAAAGTGAATCCTGAAGGAGGGAGGAGCAAAGTCCCTACGCATGGCGCTGGTGACCCAGTTTTCACCATGGTACTTGCCCAGGGCGCCACCGAAGTGGTTTTCACCATTGGACGAAATTATTTCTCTTTACTTTTTTGGATTTTTTCAATTTTTTTGTTGTCACAAGGCGCCTGTTTGCCAGGTTTTCACCAAGTAACGATTTTTTTGTTTTTTATAATTTTTTTGTATTTTTGAATTTTTTGATTTTTTTTGTATTTTTGCATTAGGATACTCAAAAAGAGCTATGTGTAGAACCTGCGAAGGTGCATGCTGTTGATAGGATCCTCCAAAGATTCACCTTCTGTAGTTGAGAGCTGATATGCCCCAGATCCATATACTGCTGTGATGATGTAAGGACCAAGCCAGTTGGGTTCAAATTTGCCCTTCTTTTCTCTATCTTGCTGATTCTTGGGGTTCTCTCTGAGGACTAAGTCACCTACCTCAAATGTGCGAGGCTTGACCTTGTGATTGTAACTGTGACTCATTCGTTGTTGGTAAGCCTTGAGATGATTAAAAGCAGTGTGTCGTCGTTCCTCCAGCAGTTCTAGTTCTTGTAAGCGAGAGACCCTGTAGTCTTCATCGTTGATTATGTTTCTCAAGGAGACCCGTAAAGAAGGCAACTCGACCTCAATAGGCAAGATGGCTTCAGCACCGTAGACAAGTGAGTAAGGTGTAGCTCCTGTAGGTGTGCGGACACTGGTACGATAGGCCCAAAGTGCGGGATTGAGTTGGACATGCCAGTTACGGCCAGCGTTGTCGACTGTCTTTTTAAGTATTTTGAGAATTGTTTTGTTAGACGCCTCAGCTTGGCCATTACCTTGGGGGTAATATGGTGTGGAGAAACGATGAGAGATATGGAAGCGCTCATAGAGTTCACGAACATCCTGGTTCTTGAAAGGACGCCCGTTATCGGTAATAATGGAAGTAGGGATCCCGTATCGGCAAATGATATAGTTCAGGATGAAAGTAGCGATTTGTTTCCCAGTAACTTGTGTGAGAGGCACGGCTTCAATCCACTTTGTGAAATACTCTGTGGCTGTGATAATGAATTTATGTCCATTGGAAGAAGGAGGGTGAATCTTGCCTATGAGATCGAGTCCCCACTGACAAAAGGGCCAAGGAGATGCAAGTGGCTGTAGTTCCTGCGCTGGTGCATGTATGAGGTCTCCATGAATTTGACACTGCTTACACTTCTTGACAAACTGATATGCATCTTTTTCCATAGTAGGCCAATAGTATCCAGTCCTGATGAGTTTCTTGGCCAAGGTAGGACCACTAGTATGCGGACCACATATCCCTTCGTGCACTTCTCGTAACGCAATCTGAACTTCGTCACTCTCTAAACATCTAAGGAGGGTGCCATCTAGACCTCGTCGGTATAGGATATCAGCTAGGATAACGTATCGGGAGGATTGGCGAATGAAAGTGCGGCGTTGGTTGTTCGATAGATCGGGAGGTAAGATGTTGTCGCGAAGGTATGTGAATATGGAACCATATAACTGGGATTCAGGACCAACAACACATATCATTTCCGTAGGAGTGATCTCATATGACGGAATCAGCAGGTTGTCCACCAGGAACTCATAGTAGGTCTCATTTTGCGGTAGGTCAATGAGCGAAGCAATTGTAGCCATGGCATCAGCAGCACGATTCTGTTCTCTTGGTATCTGCTCAAACTCTATCTTTGCAAAGTGCTGTTTCAGATCATCTACCAGTTGTTTGTAAGGCATTAGCTTTTCATCCTTTGTTTGATAATCATCAGTTGCTTGATGGATGACAAGTTGAGAATCCCCAAAAACACGAAGTTCTTGGATCTTCCACTGAACTGCAATCCTTAGCCCCGTTGTTAATGCCTCGTATTCCGCTATATTGTTGGTGCAAGGAAATGATAAGCGGTATGACTTTGGTATAGAATCACCTTGGGGAGTTATAAAGAGTATACCCGCTCCTGCCCCATGCTGTGTGTATGAGCCATCAAAGTATAGTTGCCATGGCTTTGCAGGTGATATTGTTAGAATGGACTCATCTGGAAATTCTGACTGTAGAGGAACATCATCTATCATGGGAGCATCTGCCAGTTGATCTGCGATGGCTTGTCCTTTTATGGCTTTTCTGTCCACGTATTCAATGTCGAATTCACTCAAAATCATTACCCACTTGGCCAGTCGCCCAGTAAGTGTAGCTTTGTTGAGAAGATATTTTAGTGGATCAATTTTGGCAATCAACTTGGTCTTGTGAGTAATCATGTAATGTCGTAATTTTTGTGAAGCGAAGACCACAGCGAGACATGCACGCTCAATTGGTGTGTAGTTTAGCTCATATCCCACCAATGTGCGACTGATATAGTAGACTGCTTTTTCCTTGCCGTCAGGTATTTGCTGTGCTAGGAGTGCCCCCAGTGCTGTTGGAGTAGCTGATATGTAAAGTAGCAATGGTTGATCCGGAATTGGTGGCATCAAAACTGGCGGGTTCAAAAGATAGTCTTTGAGTGCCTGAAAAGCCTGTTGACAGTTCTCATCCCATTTGAACTTAATGTTTTTGTGTAGCAGGTGCTGGAAAGGATTGCACTTATCTGCAAGTTGTGCTATGAATCTTCGTATGGACTGGAGTCTCCCTTGTAAAGACCGAAGTTGACTGATATTCTTGGGTGGCAGCATGTCCAAGATAGCCTTGACTTTTGCTGGATCCGCTTCTATTCCTCTTTTAGACACAATGAATCCTAGGAGCTTCCCGGAGGTTACTCCAAAGACACATTTCTTTGGATTTAATCTTACCTTGTATTTTTCCAGCCTATCAAAAGTAACTGAAAGTATATCCAAGTGTGTATTTCTGTCTATTGATTTAACCAAAAGGTCGTCAACATAATCTTCCACCGTTACATGCATGAGATCATGGAAGATAGTAGTCATGGCTCGTTGATACGTGGCACCTGCATTTTTCAGCCCAAAGGGCATGACATTCCAGCAGAAGGTTCCCCATGGACAAGTGAATGACGTTTTATGTTGATCTTCAGGTGCAATCTTGATCTGATTATATCCAGAAAATCCGTCCATTAAAGATAACATCTCATGGCCTGCTGTGAGATCAACAATTAAATCAATGTTTGGTAATGGGAAATCGTCCTTCGGACAAGCCTTGTTGATATCCCTGAAGTCTGTACATATTCGGATGCTGCGATCTGGTTTGCTAACAGGTACTAAGTTGGAAATCCATTCAGGATAATCAATTGGGCGTATGAATCCGACATCTAGTAATTTCTCCAGCTCTACCTTGACTAGCAATGCCACCTGTGGATGCATTTTCCTCAATTTCTGTTTTACTGGTTTTGCCCCCGGTTTGACTGTTAAATGATGCATTACTAAGTCGGGGTCTAGTCCAGGCATATCAGCATAAGACCATGCGAAGTTGACTTGTCGTTCCTTAAAGAAGCTTATGAACCTTGCTTTCTCGGCCTCTGTCAATGATTGAGACAAAAATATGTTGTGTGGAACCTCTGCTGTACCAATGTTGGTCTTTATAGTCTCCTCTACCAACATGGATGATTTTTCCTCGTATGATGCTGGGAGAATGTCAAGCCTTCCATCTTCGGGCGCCTCAGAGAGGTTTTCACCTTCAGATACGTCCTTTCTTTTTACTTTTTTAGAGTCAGAGAGCGCCACAGTGTGGTTTTCGCCATAAGACCCTTGTTTTGTTTTTATTTTCACATTTTTGCGACTAGAAGGCCCGACACCCTCACCAAAGTATGCCATGTTATTTAGCTCTATGGCGTATCCTGCTTTATGGTCTCCAAGAGGAAGATCTTTGCGAATGCCTAGATAATCGACAATAGCTTCGTCATTTTGAAATGTATCAAACTGTGGTGGTCCATCCTGATCCCAGTCAATGAGTTGGGGGTGAACGAGGGGAAGGTCTTTAGTGTTTTTAGAGTCCGCAAGGCTAATAGTGAAGATGTGGTTATATTCAGGTATGTCAAGGTAGTCATCGAGGTCGTCAATGGCACTCTCCTCATCAGTGTCGATCGTGAGTGAGTCCAAATTATCATCACTAGTAGCACCCTCAGGGACAGGTGTCCTCATCCTATGTGATCCTGACCTAGGGCCTTGAAACGAAGCTTGTGCGGGATCCTTATGGGTCGGTTCTTGACCAACTCTGAATTTCTTGTAAAACTCCTCCTCCTCTGTAGGTTCATCTAGCTCTCTAAATGTCTCATTGAGTTCATAGTCGCTGGAGGATTTGTCTGAACCCCATTCCCACTCATTGGAGTCTGTGGAATAATTATCCTCTTGTTGAACTTCAGCCACTTTGACTCGCCATATCTGTTTTGTTCTCTTATTTTGAATCTTGGGATTTAGAAAACCAAGCCCCTTGGAGCGTTCCCTTCTTGTAGTTAGCTCAGGTTGTAGAGGCTCCATGACACCTACTTTGCGTAGTCCAAGAGGACTCTTTCCATCATACCCGAATCTCTGCAGAATTTTGAAACCTTTACCATAGTTTTCACAGGGTATTATAATTTGATCATGTGTATCATCTTCAGCGTCCTTATATAGCATTTTATATAAATTTTCTTCCTCTAGTTCGCCCCATTTTTGAAAGACGGTAGGATCCCATTTGAGTAGCATGATGGAGATTTGCTTATTAGGATGTGGCCTCCCATATTCCTTGGGGGAGTTCATGACTTGTCGTAAGAACATTGTTTGATTCAGAGTGTATTCTCCCATGCCTTTGTCTTGAAACTTGGCTCTAAGTTCACCTTGTTTGGATGTCGAGGGCTTTAATGACTCAGGATCAATATATGCTGAAGAAGGAGTAGCCTCACGATTGCTGGGAATGATAATCTCAGTATGTGATCTCAAGTTATTGCAATATATGAATGGATTTGGATCACCATTGACCGTTACCTCGACTCCATTATGAGGAAATTTTATGCACTGATGGTACGTTGATGGGACTGCTCTCATTTCATGAATCCACGGACGTCCTAGCAATATGTTATATGTGAGGTCTAGATCCAGGACTTGACAAATCACGTCCTTTGTGACTGGCCCTATTCTTAGTGGTAAGATGACCGTGCCCTTGGACGAACGCTCTTCATCATCATAAGCCTTAATAGTGATTTGGTTCATAGAATTCACAGCTTTGTCAGAATATCCCAATTGTCTGATGGTGCTCAATGTACAAATATTAAGACCTGCTCCTCCATCTATCAGGACTCGTTTTATTCGGTGTTTATGTATGAAGGCTTCAATATGTAGAGGTGCATTATGAGGCTGACTTATGGATGCGTCATCGGCTTCTGTGAATGTGAGGGAGTGTGGAACAGATAGGTATCCCACCATGGCTTGAAACTGATCCACGTTCAGATCAGTAGGGACAGCAGTATCTCTCAAGGTTTTGTCAAGGATAGCTTTATGTGCAGGAGATATACGTAAGAGCTCAAGAATAGAGATGAGTGCGGGTGTTTTCCCTAATTGCTCTACAAGGTCGTACTCAGGCTTAGTTGACGGAAGATTGGTATTCTTAATAGAGGTACCTGGCAATGTGATCTTACCTCGACGGGTTGTAACATGACATTCAGAGGTAGATGTGGATGAAGATCCCACACCTTTTAGGACAATTTTAGGTCGCTGAGGAGGATTCTCAGGATTTTTATTTTTGATAGTAATGGTAGAAATATGATTGTCCATTGAGATGTGATTAATAGTGGAATCATAATTGTAAGATGTTCTGGTGTAATTGGCTTGATCATCTGTGACTTTGCCTTTTCCCTTGTCATGTTTTGGGAATGGTTCCTTAAACACCTCATGCTCTTGGTTAGATGAATGTCCCTCAATCTCAATATCTCCTCTGTCAATGAGATCTTGTACAATGTTTTTCAATCGATGGCAATTACTTGTCTTATGACCCTTGCTCTTATGAAACTCGCAATATTCATCATCATTCCACCAATTCGGTTTTACCTTCGGTTCATATGGAGGAAAGTCTGGGACCGTGATCACTTTGTTTGCTACAAGCTTTTTGAATACTGATTCAAGTGGTTCTCCCAATGGAGTATATTTCCTTCGTGGTTTAGCAGCCGTTTGATTGTTCACTTGATTGTTGGTAGAACTTGATCCAGAAAAGACGAACTTTGGTCTCACTGTGTTGGCATCAACAACACCATCATTAACTGTGTTCTTGTTCTTGTTCCAAAACTTTGGTTTGTCCTTTCCCTTAAAGTCCTCTTTGTTTTCTTTAAATAGTTTGATAACTCCTTGTTCAATCAAGACCTTTTCTGTTGCTAGGCCCTTTTCAATGACATCCTTAAATGTAGACAAACAAGCTTTTCTGAGATCATAGCCAATAGCCTTGTTAACATTTTGTGTGAACATCTCCACCATTTGTTTCTGCGGGATTTCACAAGAGCATCTGCTAGCTAAGTTTCTCCATCTTTGTAAAAATGACGCAAAAGATTCTCCTTCTTTTTGTTTCGTATTGCACAAGGTAGTAACTGAGACATCTGTTTCAATGTTGTAAGAGAAATGTTGGATGAATGCCTCTGCCAAGTCGCCCCATGACTTAATACCAGGAGGTAATTGAGAAAACCATTCCATCGCTTGATCTCCTAAGCTCTGTGGGAACAACCTCATTAAGTATGTTTCTTCTGCTGCTACCTCAATGCAAGCTGTGAAGAATTGTCTTATGTGTGCCTTGGGGTCTCCTCTCCCTCTATATTTGTCGAATTTTGGTGTTACAAAGTGCGGAGGAAACGGAGGCATTGGAATGCTCTTATCAAAGGGATAAGGGCATATATCTCTCATAGTATATGTGGGTTTTGATGTGCCCATGTCTTCCACTTTCTTTTGTAGATCTCTAATTTGTTGCTCCAAATTATTTTTGGGAGGAGATGGATTTCTTGTAGCATACCCCATGTTTGAAACACCCATTTGAGGAGGAGCTTGTTGCATGTATGGATGATACTGATCGTAGACATGTCCATATGGAGGTCTATATTGTTGCGACATGTATGGAGCACTTGGCATAATTTCTTGTTGAGGGACCCCATATATGTTTTGTGTATATAAACCATATTCAATAGGCCTTTCATTTTCCATTGTGTTGCCCCCAATTTTGGCATGAGGTCTCCTTATGTCAAAATTTTGAGGAAGTCCTTGAGTATCCATTTGTCTTGGTTGACCCATATCTTGAGCATGTGTTTGAACATAAGGCCTCCATGATGGTCTTTGAGTGTAAGTATCATGCATTTGAGCTTGTGTATGTGGGATTGCTAGTTTCTGAAGCAAAACTGATGGTGACTCCGGCATCATATTATTTGGTCCTCCACTATTAGATTGAGTTTGTTGTGAAGGTCTACTTTCCATAAGTTGAGATAAGTCAAAATCATGTGGTATTTTAGCTCCACTTTGTGCCATCATGTTTAGAAAGTATTGACGATCTCTCCTCATTATCTCTTCAACCAATCTATTGAATTGAGGGTCCATTATAGATTCTTGTATGTCTGCTGATAGTATTGAAGAATTGTCCATATTATCATTGTGTGTAGCGTTGTGTATAGCGTTTGCGCTTTCCACATTTGGATTGTGTCTATAAACATTCATGTCTGGTAATGTAGTGTGCTCAGGATTGTAGAAGACATCATTGTCATACTCATAAGAACTCATGTTTACGGACCCTTGAGCTTCTTTAGCTTTTCTCCTAGATTTTTGAAGACGGGTTTCAACCATGAACTAGGTGTTTAGCAATATGTGAGAGACTAGATGAAAATGACAAGAGTATGTAAGACCAAGAGTTGTATGGAATGTAAATGAATCTGAAGTTTACTTGCAATGTCCAAAGTGTAAGACCAAGTATGTATGTAGTAGATTAGGTGTGACTTCCAAAGAGAGGATAGTTTCTCTTGATGAGGTAAGCTGACCTTGACTCTAAGTAAGACCAAATGAGACCCAAAGGTAAGAAACCTTGATGAGGGACCACTTAGCAAAGTGTTGTAGTGTGTAGTGTGTTGACAAAGTATGATGAGGACAAGCAAGTGACCTTTTGACTCAAGTTTAGACTAGTATGAATGTAAAATGAGGTATGAAGCAATGATGGACTGTGTAAGACCTTAGAACAGGCTGAATGCTAGATGAAATCTGAAGAGACAACCTAGGAAGCTCAAGTATGCCGAAACTGATTTCTTTGTTTGCTTGACTGTTAAACTTTTCAAATCCTGACACAGACGCCTCTGTATACTTCACAGACGCGGTTTTAAGACACAGACGCTATTCTGTTTGACGCAGACGTGATTCTGAGATTTTCTGTTGATGTTTGTTGGGACTGTAACAGTTTTTTGCAATTGTGGACACAGACGCGCCTGTATACTTCACAGACACGATTTCCAGACACAGACGTGTCTATGTTCGACACAGACGCTGATAAAAACACAGACGCTATTCTGTACTTCACAGACGCGTTTATCAGACACAGACGCGGTTTTAACAGACACAGACGCGTTTCTGTAACCTTAGTGCAATCTTTCCTATCTGTGAATTTGTTTTGCTGTGACCAAATCTGATTTTTCGACTGTTTTTCGTGACAAGAGGACACAGTGTTAATGACCCAATGTTTGCAGACTGTTTAGACTCCAAAAAGTGTGTTGTTTGATGTAAAAAGTTTTTGCATACACTTGAAGACACAAAAGACACAATGTTTTGCTGTTTTGTCTTGATTGTTCGAATGTTTATCATAAGTCAAGCACAATTCTTATGGCTGGCCAAGACAATAATTGTTGATCCCACATGGGGTTTTACCCCCGAGGCTACGCTATTCAGAGAGGATACTTAGATGCTTGACCTCACTGGCTCCACCCTCGGCACTCACTTCTCGGGTCAGCCAAGCATCAGTCCCCATGAAAACTCCCCATGGCGAACTTTGTATCTCTACTAAGAACCGTATGTGTGTGGGCCGCTACCAGAGGTCCGACCTCCTGCCTCAACAACTAGAAGGATTTGGGCATCTAAAACAATGAGGTGCTAGTAAGGGCATCCGCTCGTGTGGCCATACATGCGGCACTTTCAGCTCTGTAAATACAGAAGGCTCCCAGCTGGTAGGGGTTACGCCCTACAAATGATCAAATAAATTTGATCAAACGGGTTTGTAGGGAGACATAGTGTCGGTATGAACTAATCAGCACACGTTATTCCTAGTTTTCACCATGAATACATTTGATTATAGTGGCTTGGAGGAAGATGGCTTTTCTTTTGCTACCACTTGGGTCGTTCTCTTCTCACTAGTAGTCCTAATGACCACACGGGAAGACAGGCCCTCTAAAGAGTAAACAAAAAGAGCCTATTGCTCAAGACACAAAAGACAATGGTTCAATTTTAGTGCACCAATTGAAGTGTTTGCTAAGCTATGAAACAAGGCACACAATAAAAATTACAAAACCCTAGCTAAGGCCCTGCAACAAAATTGTTAGTAGTTTGGGTTGTTTCAAATGATAACCCCTTCCTGCAAGCACACAAGTTAGGTAAATTTTAAGAAAACCCAAAAAGACTTTGTGAAAAAGGGGCCTTCAACAAAAACGTATTTGCCTCCAAAGCAAGCTGCACAAACCAGGTTAGCTAGATCTGCAAAGGTTAGCCGAAAATAAACCAGATCTGAAACCCTAAGTACAAAATCCGAAAACCCGAATCGAAAAACTTGAAAAATTTGCAAAACAGAATGCACAGACGCTGTTATACCAGACACAGACGCGACTGTCCGACACAGATGTGGTTCTGTGATTCTCAGACGCGATCTAAGAACACAGACGCCTCTTTCTTCTACAGACGCGATCAGATGGTGCACAGACGCGGTTCGGGATCACAGACGCGACTTTCGGGAACCTGCAGAAATAGAAATGACAGAAACACAGACGCGATCCAAGATATCACAGACGCCTCTGAAATACAAAAACGCGATCCGAACACTCGCAGATGCGGAAAAAACCTAAAATGTCGTCGAAATCGTCCGATCTGCAACTTCAAAAATGCAAAATCTGCAACAAAAATGTTAAATGCAAAAGGGACAAGAGTCCCACCGGGTGTGCCAAAATGTATATGGTGAAAATGGATAGCAATAAACAACAATATTGAAAGACTAAAATGGATTCAACCACTAAACCCTAGCCTAACAATGAACAAAGATCCACCATAACATATGAAGATAACCTAAGACAATGTAAATAACTCAAAATCACAAACATTATACCATCACATGTCCACTAGGGTTTTGATCTCCATTCTTCCTATCTCCATTGATCTTGTTTGATATGCTTGCTCTCAGATTTTTGTATGCACAAGAGCTCAACAAAGAACGGAATGTGGTTGCAAGTAGAATTGTAGTGTAGCCAAGTCCTCCAAAATCAGTCATTAGGATATGTCATTAGGGTTTGTCAATGAAGAAAGCATCTCCTTAAATAGAAGACACAATAAGAAATGGAGGGTTAAGATTGAGAGGTGTAAAAAGAGAGGTCGGCTAGGATTAGAGGGTAGGTATAAGAAATACCAAAATAATGAAAGAAGTAGGTAGTGTAGGAATTAAGAGATGAATGACATGTGTCATGTGTAGAAAAAGATAATGAATTAATTAAATAAATAAAGATTTATTTAATTAATAGAAGAAGTAGGACAATTAAATAAATAAAATATTTATTTAATTTAGGAAAGGGATAATTTAAATAAATAAATGTATTTATTTAAATGAGAAATAAGGCTAGAAGAGGATAAATGAATTAATTAAATAAATAAAGATTTATTTAATTAATAGAAGAATTAGGCTTAGATAATTAAATAAATAAAATATTTATTTAATTAGACATGACAATTTTAGGTGTCTACACCTACATCTCTCCACCAGCAGTAGCAACATTTGGATTAAGAGTCTCAACTAGATCATTTTGCTTCAATTCTTCAATCTCAATAGGATTTAGAACAATGTGATAACCATCATCATAATTGCAAGCTTTGATTTTTTTCCAAGGTTCTCATCTACCTTCACATTTGTACTTTCCACTATCTTTCTCAGTCTCTTATTGTAGCATCGATAGGCTTTTCTCTTTGTTGAATATCCCAAGAAAATTCCTTCATCACTTCTTGCATCAAATTTCCTTATGTCATCATCTCTCTTGATATAACACTTGCTACCAAATATTCTGAAATATCTCATAGTAGGAACATGACCAAACCATATCTCTTAAGGAGTCTTACCGGTATAACCTTTAATATAAACTCAATTGAATTTGTAAATAACAATGATAATAGCTTCTCTCCAATATATCTTCGGAACATTCCCTTCAATCAACACAGTCCTTGTAGCATCCAAAACAATCTTGTTCTTCCTTTCAACAATTTCATTATGCTAAGGGATTCTAGGAGCAGACAATTGTCTTCTAATCCCATGCTTCTCATAGAATGAATCAACCTCACTGAAACAAAATTATCCTCCCCTATCAAATCTCAGACATTTCACCTTCAATCTTGACTTAGTCTCAACCTTTGCTTTGAATATCTTGAATTTGTTTAATGCTTCAAATTTCTTCTTCAAAAAGATAACCCACATCATCCTGGAATAATATTCAATTAGCGACATGAAATATCTATCACCCTGCACACTTCTAATATTTTTAGGTCCACATAGGTCAGTATGCACAAGATCTAGTAATCCATCAGATGTATACGACTTTCTCTTGAAATAAATTCTTGTTTTCTCAACCAATTGACATTCCTTACATACCAGATTAGTAAGCTTAATAATCTTAGGCATATCTCTAACAACTTGAGTATAACTGTTCGTAATCATTGAATAAAAAATTAACATGACACATTATCATATGCCACAACCAACTTTCATCAATCCGAGTAATCAAACATCTTTTCTCACCAGCATTCAAATAAAAAATATTACCTTCAATCTTAGTTTCAGATGCAATCTATATACCATAGGCATTTAGGATTTTGCATTTACCATTCTTGAATTTCAAATCATAACCTTTATCAACCATCTATCCAACACTTAAAAGATTATGCTTCAAACCTTCAACATACAAAACATCATCAGTATTATGCTTACCATCAAAGGAAATAAAGCCTCTACCACCTATCACACAATCTTTATCATCTCCAAATCTCAATATTACACCATCATATCTTTCCATACTCACAAATTTTCTTTTATCACCGGTCATATGATGTAAAAACCCACTGTCAATTACCCATTCATCTTTTTCTTCAACTTTAGCAACTAAAGCTTTCTCCTCATTAGTGCGGCTTGAGGAATCAACAGGTATCGGTCTAGATCTTCTTTAATTGAAATAAACACAACTTCTTCTCCTTTTGATTCCTTACCAGCTCCTTTAAGCAATCTTCAAGAAATCAATGCTTCAAGCTCATCCAATTCTCTTTCCTTTTCTTCCATTTATCTTCTTTCTCTTTCATATCTAGATATTCTGCATTCTTCAGGATCATACTTCTTCTTTCTTGATACAAATGCTCCAAATGCTATCTATGTCTTTCCATGTGATTCTACAAATTCGCTCAGCTCAAATGCAACAATATTTCCAACCAACATATCTCTTGTCATCGTAGTCACACTACAGATCTCATCAATAGAAGCTATCTTATGTTTATAAGTAGGAGGCAATGATCTTAGTACCTTAGCAATAATTTCATCTTCTTCAAGGGTTCTACTAGTACATCTGATACCTAGAACAAGGTCATTCACCTTAGCCATAAAGGTATTTATGTTTTGATCTTCTCTCATCTTTAGCATCTCATATTTCCCTTTCAGGATTTGTAACTTAGCAAATTTCACTTAATTATCTCCTTCATACAGGGTCTCAAGCTTCTCCCAGATCTCATGTGCGGTTTGAAGTCCCATTACATTTGTCCTCTTTGAATTAGTCAAGGCACTCAGTAATGCTCCCTTCGCTCTAATGTTATTTTCAGCTTCCTTGATTTCACCAGCAATAACAAGTCCATTCAGAGGAGCTTAATAGGAATTCATTGTAATCTTCCAGTAATCTTCTCCAAGGCATCTTAAGTGAATTTCCATCTGGTTCTTCCATATAGCATAGTTACTTCCATCAAATCTTAGACTCTCCTTCATAAAGATAACACCTCTAGTTCTAGTTTCCATCCTAGATCTCCTCAGGCGGTTAAGCTTTTTCAAGAGGATCTAGTTCTGATACCAATTGTTAGTAATAACAATGAAGGAAAACTGAGAGGGGGTGAATTAGTTTTCACCGGATCTATAAACTTAATCACAAATATAGATCTAATAAACTACAACAATAACAAGGATAGGAAAATTGATAACACAACACACAACACCAAGATTTTGATGTGGAAAAACTAGTTAAGGGAAAAATCACGATGGGAACCTACCCACAATAAGATGATACTCTACAATAGTATGTGTAAATATTACAATGGGGAATGAACATGCATTCAGGCACACTACCTAGATCACAAAAGATAATGACCTGGAAGTCTACAACCCTCAGGGAAGTCTCACTAACTTACAATAAGATTTGGACTATGATCCAAAAGGAATGAACTACAATAATAGCATCTCCAAATGCTTGATGACAGTTCCGGTTTAGCACAATTGTCTACTCTGCAATACCAATCCTTTCTTAGTACACCACATCGAAAGATGAATTCTTGTTCGCACATTACCACTTTCTAATAACATAGACACAACCTCGACATCTAAATTACATGACAATATCTCCTATTTATACAATTCATCAACCTTGACAATAAGGTCGGCTAAACCCTCAACTCACTGTTAGAAAATTACATCACACGATACAAATATCAACCATCATATCAATATAATGATATACATGACATAATATGGACCTAATTCAAATCTTTAAATATGCAACACCAACGAAAATCATGCCAAGATCAATCACAACACACTACACCACCAAGACAATCATATAACACAAAAAACATCATCGGATCAACAAAATCACCAACAACTCGCACAACGGTCAATGTGGATCATCAAAACAAATGGGACACAATTAGGAAATACCAGCAAGCACGTTAGAATCATCAGAGACAACTACACCAATACCACTTATTAAATCTTCATTTGTCAACATTTAAAACTCAAGAACACTCAAACAACAACAACTATCATGAAGAAAGATAACTTGCAGAGCACCAAATCATGCACCATCTAAAATGAAGATACACAAGAACATCCCAAATAATCTCCCAAAGTCTCAGCTCAAGATCTAATCACATTGGAATATAATGGAAGAAATATTGAACTCTACAAAACATTGATCAGAAAAAACAAACTGCAAACCGGATCATATGCTATGATCAATTAAGCTTCCCGGATCACTAAACCTAATACATAAGAATATAATGATACTATAAATACTCCATACACCAAACCAAAATCCCAATAAACTAATTTGCAAGCACTAGAGAAATAAATCATACGAATATGTTGACATCAGTGACAACAACATACCCTAGCAACAACAATGTCCAATATTTGGATCCCTATAAAATTTTATTGTAAGGGGTTTTGGGTCCCCTCAAAACCTATTTTACCTTATCAAAAAATTCCATGGAAATAGTACATGGTGGATGACTAATTTTCCAAATGGGATTCAAAGAATGTTGGTAACTAGAATGCCTCTAATTAGGATTCCTTTCCCATAGCTAAATCTAAGGTTCTTCTTTAATATCTTCAACATTAGAAAGGCTAATAACTCCCTTTCTAGATATATCTATGTTGAATATGGATGTAGTTCTCTTTTATCAATATAATTTTATCTCTTTTTCAAAAAATATTGTCTTAGATTCAAAGAAGCATTGGGATAGGTTATGCTTTACCTTATCAACATCACCTAGATGTCATGAGTGCTAGTTTCAGAATTCATACTAATGATAAATAACTTAAAATTTTGATAAAATATCATAAAAAGAAACCTTGTGATTTTGTAAGAAGATGAATGATTAATTATTCTTGAGTTGGAATAGTACTTGGATGGTTGATCTCCTAGAAATTTCCTATTCTTTTCTCCTATAAAGATTACCTAGATGCAATCAATACTAAGCAAACCATTCATATTTGTGAGAGATAAATTTATGTGAAAAATAATCTATAAAACATGGATCAATAAATTTGATTCAAAACCATAGAATCAAATTTTGATTCTATTAATTTCATAGATATTTTATTTTCTATTTTATATGCATATTTTCATATTTTTGTACTAAGTAAAATCTTAAAGAATGAAGAAAATAAGATGAATGAGTGTAGTGTGGCACTAGCTACAATAATATGAACAAATATGAACAAAGAATCATCATTTCTATACATTACACCTTTCATAACATGCTTGTCTATATGTTTTCTAACTACACATAAAAAATAACTCATTATTTGATCAAAATAAAAAATGCAACGTACTTTAAAGGGACGCAAAGTTAAGGAAAAATTAGCCATATGAGTTAAGACGAAGTTACAAATGCATTAATTTCTTAAGAATTTCAATGTTTGGTGATGGAGCATAGTGAAATTCGTTCGATTCTATGTTGCCCATGCACATCACAAGACATTCAAAGTAGAAATAAACTCACAACTAAGTAGTGATTGAATTGAAAAGTATATCTTATGTAGAAATATAAGAGATCAACTAGCTAACATATTTAATTCTAATGCTACTAGAAATAAAATTGATAAAAGGTTGACTAAATTTAGGCTTGCTAGGACATTTCACTAGAAATTAATAAATTATGAGATAATTTTTAACTAATAAAAAAGAATAAATTGCTTAAGGGTCACTATTTAAGTGAAGATTGGTTTTTCATTTATTTTTGAATGTAAGGTCAATTCTTTATATAAATACTAGTGGATTTATTAGTGACCAATTATTTATTGGTATTGTGTATATATGACTAATAATATATGAAGAGATTTACTTTAATCAACATCATGTAATGTTTATTATTTATTTAGAAATTAATGATTTACATAAAGTGATTCTCTATAAATATTATTTATATAAAGTCATATTTTTTGCAAGAATCAGTTTTTCATCAATGAACGAAAAATGACAATAGATAAAGATCATCATATAAATAGTTTGAATTATTGTTTATAAAGAAGTTATAAGCGTATGGTATGTTCATTTTTAAAGAAAATAGACTAATACCCGAATCTAATCAATAGCCTTATAATAGTACTTAGATAATTTTATGATAAAATACAATTGAAATTTTAAAAAAACTATATTACATGAAAACGAAGAATTTGAATAAATAATCAAATTTTGTATAAAATTATTCTAATTCATAAAATTAATTTGCATATAGATTTTTTTTAAAAATTATAAATGTGAGCAAAACATTCTTTACTTCTGATCGATACCTTCATAAACAGCACTTAATTAAGATTTAATTAAGCATAATTCTATCATACGGTGTATGTTTATATTGGTCACGAAATTATGCGAAAAACTCGGAATGCAAGTAAACTCGGAATGCAAGTAGGCACTGATGGACCCAATAATTGAAGCTTTTGACATGTTTTAGAAGCTGTGGGAAAAGACGAGCACAGAATTAACCATCACTCTAGGACCAGCGCAATCCTTAGTTTGCATGTTTCACGTTGTTTTGGATAAGACAATGTTTACACAGTGGGGAACGAACTATTAGGGAATTAACATTCACTCAATTTCTGATTTAAACATGTTTCACATTGTTTTGCGTCCAGACAATTTTTATATAGTAGGGAACAGAATCGTACGGAATTGACAATCAGATACGACTAGTGCAATTCTTACTTTTAAAATGTCTCACATTGTTTAGTCGATGAGTCAGAGTGGACTTTACCAATTGTAAACCGATTAAATCGGCACTTGTAATGCTATAAATTAACTAAAATGGTTGAAGCTTGTATTGGTGTGAAAGCTCGTAGAGATTGTGCTAAGATGGCTTCTGTTAACTTCTCCATTTCCAAAGATTATGAGTTCAAGATTGTTAACACAGAAGTTATAGTGCCTGCTCTTCCAATGCAGCAGCACATCCTTCCTCTGTCAAACCTGGATCTCACTATTCCTCCAGTTTCTGTGCATGTCTTCTTCTGTTATAAAAATCCCTTTCCTAGGACTTTTGCATCAGCACTATCTCATCTCAAGACTTCCCTCTCGAAGGTGTTAGTGTCCTACTATGTACTTGCAGGAAGAATGGTTACAGATAGTATTGGCCTACCAAAGGTCCATTGCAATAACAAGGGAGTTCGCTTCACCCAAGCTTATGCTGCAGCTGCTCTTTCTCAGCTGAATTTATACAACCCTGATGAGTCTGTGCAGGGGAAGCTTGTTCCTTTACTTTCAAAACCCTTTTCGGAAGATGCCATTCCTGTCTTTGCTGTTCAGGTAAAGGTTTTTATAGAGCACATACTTCTTTCCACTTGTTTTGGTTTATGCATAACAATCTTAACAGGTTTTTGGCATTTACAGGTGACAGAGTTTAGTTGTGGAGGTATTGTTGTTGGCTGCACATTCGACCACAGAATTGCAGATGCATACTCTGCAAACATGCTTTTGACAAGTTGGGCAAACCTTTGTAGAAATGACTCAAATGTACCTCTGAATCCAAGCATCACTCGCTCTATATTATGCCCTCGCGATTCCCCTGCTTACTGTGCAGAAATTGACAATATGTATGTGAGGCATACTTCACAAGAATGCGGCCAAGAAAATCCTCACCCACCTTCTTTAGCAAGTAGAATTTACTATCTAGATGTGAAGAACATTATGGATCTGCAATTTAATGCAAACAAAGATGGTAAGCGCTGTACAAAATTAGAGGTGTTCAGTGCTTACTTATGGAAGCTAATGATATGCACCCAGAAGGTCAAGGACACTATGAATTGTAAAATAGGAATAGTTGTAGATGGCCGCCCACGCTTAAAGGAGATTGGAGTTTCTGCTAATTACTTTGGCAATGTCCTAATCTTGCCCTTTGCTGAGTCTGATGCTCGTTGTATAAAAAGCAAATCACTTTGTTGGAGTGCAGGGTTAATTCATGATGCCATACAGAGTGCAGCAAACGAGGAGCATTTTCAAAGATTAATTGACTTGGTGGAGACTACAAAGCCAACACCTGTCTTAGCCAAGATTTACTGCAGAGAAGATGACAATCAGTCCTGTGGGCCTGCAGTTTTGGTGTCTTCTGGACTGCGGTTTCCTTTGTATGAGGTTGATTTTGGATGGGGAAAGCCTACGTTTGGAAGCTACCATTTCCCTTGGGGTGGTGAAGCGGGGTATGTCATGCCAACTCAGAGCCCTGCAGGAGACGGTAGTTGGATTGTATACATGCATCTTCCTCTGGAACAGTTAAATGCAATTGAATCTGATCCCAATCGCATTCTACTTCCAATCACACAATATTTCTTACAGTTGGCTTAGGAATATTTTATAAACCTAAGTGGTATATGTTTGAAGCATTGTACCCACAAAATTGTACAATAAAATGGTGGAGATAATCGTATACTCAACCTTCAATTTCTTATGTTGTAATGAATTAGAAGAATTGAATTTATTAATAGTGTTGGCAGTAAGAGTCTTTAAGAAGTTCAAATTTTATTTCTTAATTTTATGAAATTACAAGTGCCAACAATATCTTGTTTGTCTAAAATCAGAAACAGAGGACAGTGATTTTCCTTCAAATGTTTAAAATGCTTGTCATTTTCGGCAGTTTGACATATCAATTCTTTAAGACTTAGCTTTCTAGAGAGGCACATTTAGTTGCGGCTGACGTATTGAAATGATTGGGGAATGCATATTTGGTTGCAGTAGGGTTTCTAGTGATAGCTAATGCTTTAGAAAGATTCGATGATATTTCTGCGAATGTGAGAGAATACATAGATCTTCGCTTAGATCATTTCAAAGCTATGCTTAATCTGGGTAAATGATGTAAATAATTTAAACAGATTAAAGACATCAATGCTGATTTGCACAAAGAGATTTTTTAAGAGATGTGTGAAGCTGTTAAATTCATAGTTTCTGCTGTGATTTGGTGTTGTTCCTTTGCCACATCGAGTAAATTATTCGAAATAGTTCGTTTCCATATATTCTTTGATGAACTTTCCTGCTCAGAAGTTACAGACCATACCTCTGTTTAATTGTTTTAGTTAAATGTAGATTCCTCAAACTAAATAAAAAGAAAGAAATAATTTTATGTTTTAATGGCATTTGTCCAGCAATGCCAAAGGTTCCTATTGGCTAAGAAGATCCGCGATGAACTTGTCTGTGTTCTTGGAAAAGTAGATTCTATGAATCCCGATTTGAATGGATTCAGCGTCTGATACTATTCATTCTTCTGGACGAGATAATTATAATAGGGTATATGAGCACGAACAATTCGAGATTCTACTCCGTAGCTCCCTCGGGCTGGGTGGCCTTCTCTTAAAAAGTATTCCAACCATATTTGGACTATGAAAACCTTCCAATAATGCCTAAGGAGGTCATATTGTCTTAACCAAACGATGGATTTCATAGAAGGGTTCGCCAGGGATTATTCTGTAGACGTGGTGGAACGGGAAGAGAAGGGCGAGGGAATTGCTGGAAAATTGAAGAGCAAACAATGCGGCAAGAGGAGCTACTCACTCAGTAACCCATCACTGCTAAATGATTGGTATTATAAATTAGCAATTAGGAGTCGCAACTTTTTTTTTTCAACAAAATGCTGATAGGTTTACATTTTCAAATGTGAAATAAAAAATTTAATGTTTTGGTATGGAAGTCAAATTGTAAATATTGTATAGAAATAACTTCTGTAAGGTGTACATTTACTCTTTCTTATAAATAACTTCAAAATAAAATATACCAAAAAAAAATTATTTAAATTATGTGTGATTATTTTTTATATTATGCATTCCATTGAAAAGACAATTTTTGATAGTGTAGTTTTCTTCACAATTTACATAGAATGTAAAAGTTTGTATTTTCAAATAATATGAAGTAGTTATAACCAATATCTAATTATAATGTTTATGTCTTGAATTGCACACTTTTAAGCTACGTGTGCAAGAGGGAAGCCCTGGTTATATTGTCATTTATTTTGCAAAACAATATCTATAGTTTTTGTTATTTTATATGATAAGTTTTAATCATATCTTTGATCTAATGATGAAATTAGTCATGCAAATGATTAATGTGACACGTCCAAAATTCAACCATCTAATAAGTCTCACATTGACTATGAACCTATCCCTCTTAATAAAAAAAATATCCAAGACCTTTCGCTAAAAGAAATTCTCTTTTGTACAAACATTTTTTTAGCTTGTAGTGATGGAGTCTTTTATCTTAAATAAAAAAAATTCTTTTTACTTCTACCTTCCAATTCAAAATACCAGAAAGCTTATTCACTTCATAGAGAAGCCCCCAAGAGAAAAAGAAGTTACATGCAACACCACCTACTCACAACTTGAGAACAATAAAATTCATTTGGGAAAGTCTAAATCAAATAAATTAATTCTCTTTTTAAATGTCACAAAAAACTCATCTTAAATGAGAGTCTTGTAACTCTTAATATGACGCAAAGAATTCCTTCACACAATGATGTGTCTCTCGTCTTCTTCAATCCAATCTTTTAAGAAAAAGATGGAATTTCATTCTCTTGAAAAAACATTAATCTATATTTATCTAAAGAATGGAATGCACTTTAACTTTTTTCATATAAGATTGCATATAAGCTTTGACCATAATGTCTCATCATAACCATCACTACTTCCTAATCATAAATAATACAATTTTTTGATTAAGCAGAAACAAAACATGAAAAAAATCCTTAATAGAGTGAAAACCTAAGTAAAAACAAATACATCAATAAAAAGAAAAAAAGAAAACAAATTAATTGAAGATTTTACTTGATTGTTTAGTAAATAGATATCATAGACTTTGTATAACTCTCTCTGACTCAAAGCAACACAAGCACTAGTGCTTAATACAACAATTGATATCTAGTTATCCTAATTCTTTAGAAGATTGTGATCAATCCAAAAAGATCTTTTTATGGTGTACATGTATTGACTAAAATGAGTTCTTACTCATCGTAATCAAATTTGGGCTACTACTATAATCAAACGTTTCCTCGTAAAATATAAAAGTAAATTAGAAAATTGATCTTATGAAAATTAATCCCAAATGTACACATCGCATATGAAGGTTATCTTGCAAAAGAAATGCTACGTAAAGCAATTGACTGATGCATGTGTACTTACTCCCGCAGGACACAATCACTCTACTTTCTGCCTCTAATAGTTGTAACTTTAAAATCAGCATCACCATTATGTTACATGGTTAAATCTTTTCTTTTTAATTCACCTGCTGCCAAAAAAAAATGTAACTTCGGGTCAAATAAGAAAAGGTATGAAAAAAGTGAAATAAACAAACAACTGAATTATTTGATTTGTGAATTATTTAAGCTAGCCCATTTTAAGAGCTTGTTGCTCCCTTAATCAAGCAAGCTAAAAGAAATGCTAAGGGATATCCTGTGTATAAAATTCATATCCACAAGCAACAATACGCATATATATTTATCAACATAATGAGCGGGCTGGTGCCCAAAGAAAGCGCCCCTAAGGACAACAATACAAAATCTTTGGAAGGATTAGATCAAATATGCAGATATTTATGCATGCAATCATAACAATCTTATCTGCTAACACTGAAAATATTTGATCGCTAAAAAGAGTTTTTTAATTACCAAAAACTGTTTATTGGGTTTTTGAGTTCGTGAATGTTGACCTGAAAATGGTTTAATGATAGGTTAAGGTTGTTTTGAGGCATGAAACAGATTTAGTGGCAAATTGTGAACTTCGAAGTCCATGATAAAAGTGAATCCCCTAGAAATTATACTTATGTTAATAAATTTATATTTAAACTTTTATATTTATAGTTATAAAAAATCAGATTAAAAAGAAAAAATATAAGTTGTTTTCTTTTACATTTTGATTAAAGTTTATTTTAAAATAAGATTTCTAATATTTTTTTAAAATTATTTTTTATTAAATTTAATTTTTATTTAAAGTTTATTTTAAATTATAAATTTTATTTAAACAAAATTTATAGTATCAAATATCTTTTATTTTAATTAAGATTTATAACATTTGTCTTAAAATTTATTTTTGTTAAAGTATATTTTAATTGAAATTTGCTTTACAAATTTTATTTAAATAATTTATTTTTTAGTATAAAAATAAAATAAAATAAAGATATACATAAATAAGTATAATAAATTTAATATTAAAATAGATACATAAAAGATTCATAAATAAGGAGAAAATACATAAGTTAATATTTACATTTTATAGTAGGATTTTTATTTTTTTTTGGAGTAAATTGAAGTAATATTTTTTTATAATTTTCATATTTAAATTCTCTAGATTTTTTAAATTCAAAATTTAAATAACTATGATAATAAATATTGTAAATTGAAATTTTAATTATTGGTTAATAAATAAATAAATATGATGTACATTTGAAATTATTTTTTTAATTTGTCATTGGTACTTTCTTAAATAATTTAAAGGAAATTATTTGGTATAATATTATTAAATACATATATAGACTGAATATAAATGAATAATGCATGAAGAAAAATTCTATGAAATATGATATGCAATATGAATAATGTAATTATATATATAAAGAAAGTTTAAAAAATAAATGATAAATATAAGAGATAATATTAGTTTATTCTCTCAAAATATTTATACTCCTACATTTTTTGGAATTTTTTTAGAATAGTAATTCATAAGTTCCATTGTTATATTATCTTGGAAATAAATTTATTACAATTATTATGATAGCATCTGGAAAGAATTCAATATTTTATTTTTGATAAGAAACTTAAAGTCAATGAATAACTATCATTAGTATACATGGGATGTAAAACTAAGGAAATAATAAGTTTCTCAAGTGAAAAAAATTAGTTTCTAATAAATATATTGTATATTTTTTAACTATGGGCAAAGATAGATTTAGTTTTTATAATTCATTCATCAAATAAAATCAAATTAGATAGAAATATGTAAATGAAGTGGTTCACAAGTTGAGTATCATTTTTAATTAAATTTATTGATGATTCATTTGAATTGAATAATGATCTTTTAATTTATCAATAGTTATATAATTATTTCATGCTATAATATTTGATTTATTTGTGTGTGTATTAATAAAATAATTATTTGATAAAAATATAAAATTTAATAAGGAATATTTTTAACTCGGGGTAATAATTATTTTTACATGTTCACATTTATATTCTACTCAATACTTTTATGAAGGGTATTTTCATCACTATTTCAAATATTTTATGGGGCTTAATGTAATAAAAAAAATCTTAAAGTTCAATCTCTTTGAGACAAGCCACTAAAACCCATAACACTACTTTATATATCACAAGTTGAAGATAAGTTGTAGAGGGTAGAGTTGTAAAGACACAATTATAAAAAGACACCATCATGCTAAAAGAGACATAATTGCACACAAACATGACCCACATACTTGATGCCAACTATATATCCAATGAAATTTAACCTAAAACAAAAATAAAATCATATCAACATTCACAAATAACTCATCTTATTGAACCACATCCTCTCATTTTCTATTCTATAAATGAAAGAGTGTACCATGCTATTCATGTGGATATTTTTATTTAAAAAAGAGTCTTTAAGACATGCTCATGGAATTGAAAAAAAAGGCAATATCAACACGAGCCCCCCAAAAAAACAACTGATTATAGAATGATGCTACACAATAAACCTTTTAATTCTACTACTTACATTAAACACTTACAAGTGCCTCTATATAGAGGTCTTAGAAAAATCTATAAATTCATTACAATCAAATAACAAATGTATAGACTGAGGTTGGTGGAAGAAAAATGGTGGTGAGAATATTTTGTCTTAAATGTTGATGGTTGGAGAAACTTCTAAAATTAATTTCTCCAACTACTCCCTCTTTGTTTTCCTCTGTCTAAATTTGGAAGTTGTGCCTTTATTAGCTTCACATCATACATCACAAAATACCTACAAAAAGACCACAAAATATCTACAAAAAGTTAACAGTGACTCTTCCTAATTGCAAGAAACTTGTTCATCACTTGCACATATGGAGACAAGGGAAAATGTTGGGGTTGTATAGGGGTTTGCCTCAGTTAGGCCTCCATTTTGCCATTCCACCTCCACAGACAACTAGATAGATAGATTCGATAAAAGATAAAATGATAAAATGCAAATAGAAACTATACTCCACTTAATGGAAGCAAACCCCTATTGAAAATAGATAAAAATGATATATTGATAGGCTAAATGCACCTATATGATACATATATTTAAAGATATGATAGATAAATTGCATGCAATGATAAAAGATAGATAAATGACAAGGCGTGCAGCCAAGCCCCCCTTTTTGAGATACGAGTGTGATGAAGCTCAAGATATGTTCTTGTTGTTGCAAGACAGTTGCAAGAGCACTATAGATAGAGATAGCTTGATAATGCTTGTAGAGTATTAAAGAAAGAATCAAGATAAAGATAAGAGAAACCATAGTGTTCAACATGAAAAATTCCATATTACAAAATTTGAAAATTTGACAACACAAAAAAATGGAGGAATCTTCTTCAATGAGAAGAATGATTAAGAAGTGTTAATGCAGATAGAAGAGAAAAATATGATTGAGGCAAGTAAAATTCGTAGGATGCTACCGCGTCGCATGGATGTCTTCGTGTTGCACTAGTATCATGAGCATGACAAGTCGATAGAGTTGGTAAGATTCCAGTCTAGAGTTGACAAAGCGATCTAGGTGGGCAAAAAGACAAAAGGGGGTACACGACCTCCGATGACATGGAGGAAGGCACCAATTGTACAAGGTGTGATTTTTAACATTACATTTTGTCCCCACTTTAGCGAGAATTTCTTTGTTGAGAGATGCAAAGATAAAGTAGAGGAAGATAAAGAAAAGAGTCACAATGGAGAGGAAAAACTTCATTGATTAGACAAGGTTGTCCCAACAAGATGAAGTTGAAGTTTGAAACAGATATTGCAAACTGATACATCACAAACACGCTAGCTATAGAGTAACATGTTAGATGAAAAGATAAAGGATAGATTAAGATGAATAATAGATAAGATGGCGTAACAAAAATGAACCTCGCTTTGGAGGAAAGCCCCTAGTTATGAAAAGATACAAGATAAGTGGCCGCTGTGATATGAGATAAGATATGAGATGCACCAGTATGGATAGAAAAGTGCATTATGCTAGATAGTTTTACAATAGGGTGATGAAGTTTGTGAGATCATGCCAATATGGATAACCATATGATAGGGCAATATTTTTTACGACATGGGTAGCGATACGCTAAATTGCCATGCGATTGGGTGATCAAAGAGATTTGATAATTAGTAAATTGGCCCCTACAAAGGTGAATAAAAAGGATAGATCAAATGGTTTTGACCCCATCTAGGCAAAAAAGATCAAGTTGTTTGGCCCCCACCTAGGAAAAACATGATAAAGAAAAAGATCAAGTAGTTTGGCCCCCACCTAGGCAAACATGATAAAGAAAAAGATGCATAACTTGTAGTTGAATCTATGATCATCTCACTATTCGGGAGTGGAAAATCATCTTTGAGAGAAGCTTTATTCACATCCTGAAAATTAATACAAATACAGATTCGACCATCTAGTTTTACTAATTGGAACAATGTTCAAGATCTAAGGCAAATAGTCAATGGGACAGATAAAAATAACCTTTAAAATCTTTTCTATCTCTGTCTTGACTAATAAAGCCACCTTAGGATTCATCTTTTGAATCTTTTGTTTCACAAGTGTAGAATCGGGGCTTAGTACGATATTATGTACCACAATCGACTCATCAATGCCTAGCATTTCTTCATAAGGCCAAGCAAAGATATCCAGGACTCGATGTAGAAGATCAAAATATACTCTAAATTCTTCAGGGGATAAAAACTTACCCACTTCGATGACCTTATGAGGAGTTCTATCACTCATAACGACGTCAGAAGTCTATCCACTAAGGAGTGCACTATGGTCTTCTGGATGAAACATGGGTAATTGTTCTTCATTATAAGATAAGGGTGGCCCCCTTATCAACAGATTTCCCAAAATACATTTGGGTATTTAAAAAATAAGAGAATAGACGTTTATGATGATAAGGAGGCAATTTAGCATATGCACCTATAAATTCCTTCAAGGATTCTTTCGAAGGAAAAAGCTCCAAAGAAACTTCATTGGGTGGCATTGCATTATCAATAAGTTCTAGATGAATAAACTTAAGGGGAAGAGGTTCGACATAAATCATGTTAACAACTAACCATGGCTTTGTCCTTCGACCCATATGGCGATATCTTAGTCCAGTATTGTGGTGATGAGGTTTAGCTTCCAAAGAAATTCAAATACCCTTTTCATTAGGTCCACAACCTTTTCCATCATAACCAAGTTATGATACAAGCTTATATCTAGGACCATAAGTATCGTGCAATTCCTTAAATGAAGGAGGTTTTGTATAGAAAATGTGGTCAACATGGTAAGCATCATCAACTTTATAGATGCATAGTTATCTTTTGTAGCTAAAGTGCATGATTTCTTAGGAAACTTCAAGTGGACAAGATCCACCTTGTATTCACCAACATGAGAGTTAGTGAAATCTAAGGAACCCCAATCATCACCCCACCATGCATTTACTTTGGACGGAGAAGATGATATATTTGAAGATGGTTTGCTAGGAGTAGATTCCAAGGCTTGTACTTCAGGGAGATCTGCTTTTAGGGAGTCTTTTTTTAGAGAATCCTTCTCCCTAAGTAGTTTCTCCTTCATGAGATCTTTCCTTTTAGGGACTTCTTCCTTCAGAACTCCCTCTCTTTTTCTCTTCCTTTTTAAGGAAGGGCACATAAGTAGAAGTCGTCACTCAAGAGGATAAGGTGGGCACATAATTTTGAAAAGAAGGCATAACTGAGGCTTGACCAATTACTTCTATTTGACAAATGTGCATAGCTTCAAGATCAATCTTGATTGTGACAACTTGGTTATTAGTTACAAACTTTACAGATCCATGAAGTGTAAAAGGCACAAGTCCCAAAGCATGAAGCCATGGTCTACCCAAAAGGAGATTATAAGACAAAGGACCTAGCATCACATGGACAAGGGCTGGAATAGTACTAATTCCAACCTTCAATAATAGTATGAACTATCCCTACAACGGTTTTACCACTGTTACCAAATCCTCAAATAAACAAGGAAGAACCTGCCAAGGTGTTTGGATCCACCTTAATTTTTGGTAATAGATCCAAGCTACAAAAATTAAGTGCAGAGCCCGTATCAACAAGTGTTCACCTAATATCCACACCATTGGCATAAACAATTATCATTAAAGGATCTACCAAATCTCTCACTTCTGGAGGCGAGAGTTCATGGGGATATAAAGTGATACTCTAGGAATCAACATGAATATGATCAATCAACTCATTCACATCCACTAGTCTCATAGAAGAAGGTAGTAAGATCTTTTGCAAGGCTTCCTATAGCATACCTTGATACACTGAAATATTTTGAAGCAAATTCCATAGTGAGCTCTTAACAGGAGCAACTTTAAGTTGCTCATTAAGATCATAATCACTAGTTTGTGTATATGTTGGTAAAGGTGCTTTAGGAAGACTAGGCTAAGAGGGTTGTTGCAAGATGGTTGCAAGAGTGTTGTAGATAGAGATAGCTTGATAATGTTTATAGAGTATTCAAGAGAGCAACAAGAGAAAGATAAGAGATCCAAGAGAAATTCCTCATTAGTGGAATCCTTTCAAATGAGCAAAGAAGAGCTTTTAAGGCTGGAAAGGGGTGCAAAGAGCTATTACGATTGAAAGCGAGCCAAGGGACATGTGTCAGAAGGCATCTAATTAACTACTGGATGCAAGATTCCATGAATTCATTGAGATATTAGAACAACGTGCGGATGTCTACATGACGCGCTATCATCTTCTTAAAGATAGGCCCAAATTGGGTTTCAGGGAAAACGGGGGCACTTTGTCTTTAGAGCCGATGATGTCAAAATGATGGGATTTTAATCATGGATTTGTCACTAATGCACTAGGTGCCATGTGTAAGTATCATAAATGAGCTAAGTACAATTTGGGACACTACAATAATCATACATCTTTTACTAAAATAGTAAGTAAGATATCTACATCAGTAGCTACAATAGTGTTCTCACCTTTATTTGTGCTAGTTGGCTTCTAATTTTGATCTTTTTGGCTTCACTTCTAGATATGTCTAGAGATTTTCCATACCATTGCAAAGGATTAAAACACACCACAAGCCCAACCAGTTCCTCCATATTTGAAGTTTCATCATTTTCACATCCTCCTTAGTATTGCCTTTTGTTAGCTCTTTTTGTTCATCTCCCTTCATAGTGGTTGTCTCAAGCGCACATGACTTGGACACCCACAACATTGAGGTTTCACCTATCATTTTTTATAGGGATCCGATGTTGTTTCATAGGCCACAGGTACATACCTCATTGGATACTCATCACAGTGCCAAAACTAATCACCTAGATGAAAATGCCTAAATGCAAAAGGCCCACTAGTAGTAGGAGGAGGAGGGGGATAAACATAGACATACCTAAAATCTCTACCAAAACCCTTACCAAAAATGCAACCAAAATCTTTGGCATTTTATTCATAAAATTTGGTGATTATGGTAACTACACTTGAAAAATGATCATTTTTGTAGCATTGCTGGAATGGGAGATGTCAAGATCAAGATGAAGCAAGGACAAGAACCTTGCTAATATGCCCACTAAAATTTTGCCAAGAGAAAAGCATGAGCTATGTAAAGACATAGTAGGCCTAGGGGTGAATTGATGACTATAGTTTATTCAAGACCCTTCATTTGCTTCAAGTGGGAGAATGTTAAACACGCAATATATGAGTGAAGCAAATAAAGGCACAACTTCCAAATTTGGATTGGAGAAAACAAAGAGGGAGTAGGTGGGAGAAATTAATTTCAGAAGTTTCTCCAACCATCAACATTTAAGATGGAAGCTTGCCACTACCATTTTTCTTCCACCGACCTCAATCTATGCATGTATTTTTTTACAATAATGAATTTCCAAAGTTTTCTAAAACCCCTATTTATAGAGGCACTTATAATCGTTTAATGTAAGTAATAGAATGAAAAGCTATGGGACAACAATTCGAATCTATTCCTTTTTACATCTATATCTCTTTACCACTATCTCTCTATCTCTCTCTATCCCTCTCTATCTCTCTATACCCCCTCCAACTATTTCACTCCCTCCCTCCATATCTATCTATTCAACTATCTCTCCCTTTGTCCTCCTCACCTTCCATACTATTGATAGGAACTTAACACATCATATCTCTCGTTAAAAAATTATTAAAAAATTATGAAAGGGATAAACCTGAACGAATACCAAAATGTAAAGAGGATTTAATATTTATGACATCTCAAAACAAATATTATAGCAAACTTTCATATGGCCACATACATATTTTTAGTGGTGATAAGGCATGAACCAAAAATGATCCAATTTTAATTCGAACATTTTTAAGCACGAACTTCTTCTATTTCTTCAATCTCCACCTCAGATTGGCGACCCTTTTGCTCTAAGCGATGTGGTTCCATTGATATACTATCATCTGGTAGTTGAGGAATCTCCTCTTCTGTGGAAAGCATTCTTGACACGCGCGACGTTGTTGTCCGCAAAAAAGGATCTCTTAGCACGCACCACAGAGCTATTTTGATGCTTCTTATTATACTGCTCAACTCAAAACCTTCACAATCCAGTAATTCAGGATGTATCAGCTCATCAAGACGGTCTTCTTTGTATAACCTCCATGACTGCAAACACAAACCAGAAATCAAATAGCATATAGTTTTGCTTTGGTGGCTAATCAATTTCAAATCAGGTGTGGGTAATCCTGTAACTAGGTGCTTTTACCCGTGTCACAAAGTTCCTGTCGTCGTCGTCATCTGTCAAATCAGGCGTACGCTTACCAGATACAAGTCGTAACACAAGAATTCCAAAGCTGTAGATGTCCACTTTGTAACTCAGATGCTTGCTAGATATGTATTCCGGAGCAACGTGACCGTGAGTGTCACTGCCACAGCAGATGAAAATGAATAACTAGTTTGAACATGACCACATCTGACGTTTATATCTAAGGAAAAAAGTCAATTTGTTTTTGGCTGTGATATGAGAAATTTAAAACTTACACTATTAACATTCCCAAAAGACGAATCATCAAAAGCTGAAAATTTTGCGAAGCTGAAGTCTGACACCTTGGCATTGAAGTTAGCATCGAGAAGAATGTTTTCTAGCTTAATATCTCCGTGTACAGAATACACGTGCTCGTCCGTACCCTCGTGAAGATAAACGAGTGCGCTAATTACTCCCATCATAATCTTTACTCTTTTAGGTCAGTTGATCCGAATTATGGATTCGGATTGACAATATCTGAGTGATACCCTGCGGTATTGTCGATTTGTTTACACAAACAAGGTAAACACATAATTGAAGCAAGCCAAAAAGTAATCCATTCAATTCGAAAATCCAACATATAACAGTTCATGAGATTCCAAGGGTCACCAAAACCCCTTGAGAATCGAAACTCAACAGTCATATTTGTTTATTACATAATAAAATCCAAAACTATGAAATTTTCAAAAAACTATATCAAATTTTGTCCTAATTTTGACTAGTCATAACTTTCTACTTAGGGCTCGAAATTGCGAGCTGTTTAATTCATTGGAAAGGTCTCCAAGAGTTGAAGGTGAAGTCCATTGACCAAAGTTTCAAGGGCTGAAAATGCCCCGAAGGCCTTCAAAAAAACCAATTACTAACATGTAGAAAAAACTAGAAAAAATATGAAAATATTTTTTTGATATTTCAAAATTGTTTCTGATCAGTACTTCCCCCTTGAAAAGCAATGGGCCCCATTACATCAACACTCTAGATGAGATGAGGAAAACAGAGTTGAAGCTGCTCCCGGGTAAACCACTTTCCTTGTTGAGCAATTTGCCTTGGTCGAACCACTTTGTATAGATAGATTTGCTATTGTTTAAGTGTTTTCACCATGGTGTCCACAATCTGATCACATTGGAATGGAGAAGTTGCATCTGGATTCAATTTTGTAGTGGAAATTGTTTCTACCACATCTGCAACATTTAATAGTGGGGGAAAATATGGCTTCAAGAGTTCCACATTGAAGATTGGATGAAGACCTTGAAAGGGGGGTAAATTGAGCTCAAAAGTATTAACACAAATTTGTTTGATGATTGTGTATGGCCGATAACGCAGAGGACGAAGCTTCCTATTGGCACACTGCAATCGTTCCTTTTGGATATGCAACCACACCTTGTCCCTGACTTGAAAATGATGAGGAGTACGATGCTCATCATGTCTCTCCTTATATTTTTTATTGGTATGCTCCAAGATTTCATGAACTTGTTGTGGCAGATGATGAATTCTATCAATGAACTGTGTTGCCTTATCTTCCTTCTTACCAACACGTGGAACCAGATCAGGTTGAATAAGTGGTATGACAACATCCATGGGTGCAAGTGGTTGATAACCAAGACAAACCTCAAATGGGTTGTGACCAGTCAAACTATGAATTGCCTTGTTGTAGCTATGCTGAACATATGGAAGATTTTCATCCCATGTGCGGGGATGTTTTGAGTGATACATGCGTAGGATGTGAAAGATCATTTGATTCACTACCTCTATTTGTCCATCTATTTGTGGATGGAAAGTAGTAGACTTTGTTAATTTTGTGTCCATCTTCTCCCATAAAGTAGACCATAACTTAGTAAGAAACCTGTTGTCCCTATCTGAAATAATGGTATTCGGCAGACCAAAATGAACACAAATGTGTTCAAAGAAAAGCTTTACAGTGTCCTCTGCAGAAATTGTCTTTTTACAAGCCACTATTACTGCCATTTTTTAGAACCTATTTTCCACAACATACACACAATCGTGGCCTCTTTTGGTGGCAGGAAGACCAGACATAAAGTCCATAGAAACTAAATACCAAGGTTTTTCAAGAATAGGAAGTGGCGAATATAGTCCAAGTTTATGATTGGCAGGCTTAGCAATAGCACATGCAGTACAAGCTTGAATATATGAAATGACATCATTTCTCAACTTTGGCCAATAAAAATACCTCTAAAGTATAGCAATAGTCTTACCTATGCCAAAATGACCAACAACCTTACTATATTGAGCTTCCCATATCATCTTTTTGCCATCTGCATTGGGTACACAGATTTAGCCAAGGTGACGAAGCATTCCATCCTGCAAATAGAAGTCATTCACTTGATTTCCATTCACCAATTGATTATAAACATCTGCAAACTCAACATCATTCTCATACAAGTGATCCCAGGCTTCAGTTTGATGACCACATGAGTCCAATACCATACTTATAGCTACAATCAGAGGCCTGCTCAAACAATCTACTACTTTGTTAGTGATTCTCTTTTTGTGGTGAATATTGAGATAAAATTGTTGAAGATAGGCTGACCATCTTTGATGTCGATCATTCTGCAACTTTCCTTGTGTCTACAAAAATTCAGGACGTTTGTGGTTTGTGTGGATGATAGTCTCCTTACCCAAAATATAATGTTTCCACTGCTTACAAGCTTGAACAATAGCATGCAATTCCTTGTTGTAAGTGGCATACCAATGCACTGTATCAGAAAATGTCTCACTATGATATGCAATTGGGTGACCATGCTGCATGAGGACTGCTCCTAGGGCATATTCTGATGCATCAGTTTGTATTTCAAAATGACTGTTGTGGGTCAGGAAGAGATAAAACTGGTGTAGAACATAACCTTCATTTTAACTCCTCGAATGCTTCGTGTTGAGCACCTGTCCATTTGAACTTTGCTTGGGTTCCCCCCCACAATGACAGATTTAAAAGTCAAGACAAATGGGTAAACCCCAACACAAATCTGCGATAAAAGTTTGCCAACCCGAGGAAACTTCGTAACTTTGTGAGATTTCTAGGAGATGGCTAGTCCTTAATCATGTGTCTCTTCTTAGGATCAAAATGGACACCCTCACTGTCAATAACATACCCTAAGTATCTAATACTCTGCATACCAAAGGAGCACTTTTCTTTGTTTGCATAAAGCCCATGATCTTATAAAGTTGAGAGAATTTTTTCCACATGTTGCAAATGTTCCTCCCAAGTTTTGTTGAAGATGAGTATGTCATCCAAATTTACCACCGCAAAGGAATCAGTGAATGGTCTGAGTACATCATTCATCATTCTCATGAATGTTGCTAGGGAATTTGTTAGACCGAAAGGCATCACTAGTCATTCAAACAATCCCTCTTTAGATTTGAAAGTTGTCTTCCATACATCAGCTGAGTCAATTGGTACTTGATGGTATCCCGATTTCAAATCAATTTTTGTGAAGAATCAGGCCCCTCTAAGCTGGTCCAAAAGGTCATCTATCTAGAGAAGTGGATAGCTATTTTTGACTGAAATTTTTTTCAAGGCCCTGTAGTCAATACAAAGTCTCCAAGTTCCATCCTTTTTTTGGCCAAAACAATGGGACTGCCACAGGGTGATGCACTTGGATGAATGTGTCCCTTCTCAATCAATTCTTGTATTTGCCTCTTAATTTCATTATTTTCTACTACTGATCTATGGTAGACTGGTTCATTAGGCAATGGAGTTCCCGGTATCAAATCAATAGTGTGTCTCACTTGGCAATGTGAAGGTGCCCTAGCTGGTAACTTAAACAGATTCTCATATTTTATCAAAATCTGATCTATTGATCTTTTCTACAGTGTTGTGGTGTTTGTGATGGCATGGGAATTATATATTGATTTCCTTTCTTCTTCAGAATGAATCATCAATAATATTAATGTTCCCATTTTGGCAACCAACCTCCTACATTGCTTAGCACTAATCAAAGATGTAGAGTATGCAGGGCTTACCTCCGATATTCGGTATTTCTAATCACCTAATTTGATTGTCACACTGCGAGGTCTGGACTCATAAACACCATGGAGTTGGTACATATATGGTTGTCCCAACAAAACATCACAAACATCTAGAGGAGCTACATTATAGATTACCTCATCTTTGAAAGGCTTTATAGAGTATGAAAGACGACACTGCTGGTGCACTCGAATATCTCTTCCTTGACCTACCCATCCCATTGAATAGGGTTGCAGGTGTGCTATTGTTTTTAGATTCAATCTCTTCACAGCCTCCGTTGATATTAGGTTCTTTTGACTTCCACTATCAACAATAAAGTGCAAGGATTTTCCTCCGACCCACATCTGTGAGTGGAACAATCTTTCCTTATCCTCCCAAGGCAATATCTTTGTAGTAGCTACTATTGCATATGGATTAGCCTCAATGACATGTTCATGACTTTCTTCTGTGTAAGATTCTACCACCTTAGGTTCTGCCTTGTCCTCATACCTCTCCATCATTAAACTCTTTATGGTTCTACAATCTTTTGTGTTATGAGCAGGACTTTTATGGAATTCACACCACATACCGTTCTCTTGTGCCTTCTTCATACCCCATTCCTTTTTTGTGGTGAATTGGGAGAAGATTTCTTAGAGGTTTATTTCCATGCATTTTTGCCAACTTCACCCTTCCATTTGTTGTTTGTGAAGTTATCCCTCCTTCCTTTCTGTTTGAATTTCTCCTCAATTTTTGTAACAAATTTATATGCACTAGGTAAAGTCTCTATGTTCAGGAATTCCATTTCAGTTTGGATATACCTATGGAGACCACTTTGATATTTCAGAACTCGGTGCTTCTCACAATCTTTGATGCCAAGCTTTGCTGCTAAAGCATGAAACATATTAGTATATACTGTATTCCTGAACAGTTTGGTCCTTTTCCTGTTAGAGCAATTGCCACTGCATATATTTATGTTCATATGTATCTATAGGAAAATATTCTTCCTTTACGTGGTCCATGAGTTCTCCCCATGTGGGTTTTTTTAATCAAAAATAAAAGTACTACAAGTTTCTTCTGCCTTGGATGCTAACTTTGCTTCCGACAAATCTTTTACATGATTTTCAGCTTTGAGAAGAGCGAAAGTTATTTTCTCTTCATCTGAGAACTAGTTGACAGAGGAATACTTTTCCAGTTTTGAAACCCAATCATCAACAACATCTGCATCAATATTTCTTTTGAAACATGGGTATATCGAAATTCACTTGCACCTTGAATGGTGTATACCCTGTGAATGGTGGGTTTGCTTGTGACCCACAACTTTCCAGTATTTGCTTGAATTGCTCCATCATTTCTTCACATTGTTTTGTTAGTGCATCTGTAACCAATGCTTTAATATCATCATCGATCTGCAACTTAGCCATCTGCAATCGCGTGCGTCTCAAAGGAAGGTAGTCTAAAGGATTTCTTGTTTCCAACCCCAATCTTTGATATGTTGATCGCGTGTGATATGACATATAGGAGAAAACTTGCTATGATACAACTGATTTGGATTATGGATTTGGATGACAACACCTAAGTGAGAACTTGCAGTATTGTGGATTTGCTTACACAAACAAGGTAAGCACAAAATTGAAGTAAGCCTAAAAGTAATCCATTCAATTCGAAAATCCAACATATAACAGTTTATGAAAATCCAAGGGTCACAAAAACCCCTTGAGAATCGAAACTCAACAGTCATATTTGTTTATTACATAATAAAATCCAAAACTACGAAATTTTCAAAAAACTATATCAAATTTTGTCCTAACTTTGACTAGTCATAACTTTCTAATCAAGACTCGAAATTGCGAGTCGTTTAACTCATTGGAAAGGTCTCCAAGAGTTGAAGATGAAATCCTGAAAGAACTTGCCTACGACAATGTTCTAAAGGACAGGCCAAAGTTTCAAGCGCTGATGCCCCGAAGGCCTTCAAAAAAACCAATTTCTAACATGTAGAAAAAACTAAAAAAAATATTTTTTCATATTTCAAATTTGTTTCTGATCACCAGTCAAGAATTACTCTGACTAGAATCTCCTGTTTATAATCGAATTTTTTCAGATCCTCAACGACAACGGGATTCGATAAGGATAAGCAAATAAAAAATAACTACGATGGAGTCTTAACTAAAATGAAGTTAGACAGACGTCCGTTGGGGGGATAATCATAAACTAACATCGGTACCTCTTTTCTAATATTACAAAATCCCACGAGCTTCATAATGTTCTTATGCCGCAAATTCACCAAAAAAACAAACTCGTTCAACATGATCTACGTCTGGTTTAGCCCATGCAAGACAAATTCGACAGGGAACGTCTTTATTAGCACTTGTCTTCCGGTCTTCAAAGTTGCCTGGAGAAAAATGAATGAAACTGTGAATGATTATATCGATCACTAATTTATTCTGAAGTAAAATTTGCTTGACCAAAAGACTGTTACTCTATTTTACTTTATAAAGCTCGAACCAAGCACTGTAGCTTTCCAATTGCTCTGGGTCTGTCGCGTTCCCCAATTCCTTGAAACTGAAGTAAATCGGTAGGCCCCCGTATTCATCTTTTACGCTAAATGAAGAAAGCTGACTTTTCCCCAAGTTTATTCCCAGAACTAGTGACTTGCCAAGCTTTTGCTTTCTTTGAGATGAAGATATTTGTTCTTTGAGACTTTTAAGATAGGTAAGTAACCTCGCAAATGTTGGTAATAGCCTTTTTGACTTTTGAAACCTATCTGCCCAATCACTTGCTTTACATGAAACAGAATCCTCTGTTTTTCATTCAGTCACTCGAGAGACGACTTTTGAATCTGCTGTGCACATCTCACTGCTTGAGATCGCTGCGCATGTCTCTGTTTGGGCTGCATGCTCCATCTCACCTGTTAATGCCAAATTGGCACATTAACTTTCTGTACAGTAAATATAGAATCCGGTTACTTATTGCTTCAGGGGAGGAATGTTCTTACAGTGAACAATTTCATTAGTGGTAGTTGATTGCTCAGAAGAAAGTCCACCTGAATCCAATACCGAGCCAACAGCCAAAGTTTATCGCTGATACAGATGAAACAAAGAGTTGTCAAAGTGAAAAGTATATAGAGCAATGAAGTTCACCTGGAGCATTACTGTATGGCTGTGGCTGTGACATATAGAAAGAGGCAACGTTTAACTTGCATCTGTAGACTCAGCTGGCCTATTATACTATCCACCTTTCTCCTTATATAGACAAGTTCGTCACGGATTTTCGTTGTGGATAAGAACCTGTACATCATTTCATCATGTTAGATATTCAATTTACAACGTCTAATACAATTCTAACTTAACATCGTATCAAATTCTTCTCCTCAGTTTAATCATTTAGCTTTATAGAAGTAAAATATTAATATCGGATAAGTCACTTTACTTCAACATTTTCTTGTACGCGATAAAGGAACGACAGAAGATTGCACCACTAACAATCAAATGAAGCGCCTCGTTCATTTTTTTCTGAAAGTTCTTTGTGAGAGTCGGCATTCATGTCTTTGAGCTGCTTTAGAAATTTAGCGAGGTCCAGCATCAGTTTCAGAAGGTCCAAGCAATCTCTATCCTTTATAGAAATTTTGTCGAATCTTTCAAGAACATTAGCTATTGCTAAAAGCCCAATCGCAGCCCAATGAACATTTCCCAGTTGTTTTACTGTATCCAAGGCCACCGACTGTGCTTCGCTAGAAAGCCTTGAGGAAGAGGATTTCTGTTCCCAATAAAGATGGACTATACCATTGTCATTGGAAAAAAACTAGTATCTTTAACCAAATAGAAACTACTTTCAAAAGCTTAGATCTAGAGTGACAAAATCATGAATTACCTGATCCGAAATTATCTTTGCACACTCTGAAATGGACTCAAATAATTTCGAAAAATCGGATGCTACAGGCTGCACTATATCCCTTAGTTTCATACCATTTTCAAGCAATTTACAACCTCAGCCCCTGTAAATAAATGTGTTACAATCTACCGATCAAACACTGATATTTTAAACTTAAAAAAGCATAGTTGTTTGGTACGAAGAGGAAAATAGAATTTACCTTGTCCGTAAGAGAAGATATAACATCATCAATGCAACCTTCAAGGACTAGTACATCAACGGGTAAAACTTTCGTAGGACCACTGCTAGAACATGATCCAGTACTGCCACTGGGAGGCGAAGCAGTACTGGCTGAAGGTTCATTCATCTTTATACCTATATAATCAAAGCTGCATGAAACCACGCCAAAACTAAATAATTAGATTACTCCGTTTTATAATCGAATAACTTCTATTAAACACCCAAAACTTTATCCCCCAAAAAAAGAAAAACCACTCGAAAGAAAATCAATAGATTGATCCTTAAGTACCTATTGGATAATTTGAAAGATCTGTTTTCTACTATTACACAATTAGTTCCCACGGTAATCACAAAGCCTTCTTGTCCAACCTCGCTTGCCACCGCTACCAAAACTTACAGATCAGAGCATTGTTCTTCATATACACCTCTCGTCAGGGGATGGTACGGATGCCGCGTAAGATAATTTAGTTGAACTCTTTCCAATGGCCAAAACATTTTCCAGGAAATTATGCATTTGATCGGCCCACCATAGATATGTTTTTTATCTAAAAAATGAACATGTATTTCAGCATTTAGTTTGTTGTCGTCAACTGTTTTTGTGTGAGATTTTTCACTGGCTTGGTAATGTGAGCTACTGCGAACTTTCCTATAACTCAATTAGTCTTTATTCAATTGAAAAAAGTCTCAGTTGAGGTTATCTGTTCTCATCAGGGAGCTCAATTTTCTTAAAGGTATGAGATGGGGAAAATTTCGGCGTGAGTAACATGAAAAAGGTTAAGAAGGAAATAGAAAATAATGTAATACGTAGCAATCCATGTAAAACAGAGATGAGATTCTCGCGTGCAAAGAACTTTCCCCTCATTTTCTTAAAATGGCTAAAATTTGTAGTCCGCGATGTTTCTTCGTTGACTACAACTTGAGGACTTGAAATTACGCCGCGATACTCTGCAAGAAACGGAAATGTGTGTAAAGACCATCGTAAACGGATTTTCATAAATAATTGCATGAAATATTTTAGGTAGAAATATGAGCCAATAAAAGTCACCCACATAAATAATCGGAATTAATTAACTAAATAGAGTAGTTAAATTTATAACTGATTTAGTTTTCAGAGTTTAGAAATACGTTTTCAATTGATCTAGAAATGGAATGAAATAATAAATTGAAGTATGTCTTAGAATTAGAGACGATAAATATTGTGATAAATTGGATACTTAATTTTTAAATTTAATATCTAAAATACTCAATCCTCCCTCTTTTTTTTTTTCAAATATTGTCTTTTCTTTTGCTAAGTTGTATTTTTCATAACTTGAGGTCTTCCATGCATGTACATATATGTCCTTTGGACTTGTTCTTTGTTTGAGATAGTGCGTCTCCTTATGACCAATCACTTCTTAGTAGTCAGTGTGCAATCTTTCACTAAGAATCCACTTTTTCTAGCAATGGAGAAGTTGTGTATTCTTAGTCTCCTTCTCCTTCCAAGATGTTATCCTTATTAAAGAACTCCTCTATTTTTGAGATAGATATCTATATGTAAACATCTCTTCCTTTGTGCATCCCTCAAAAAGATCTCTTTACACTTGTTGCAAAATATCTCTTTTATAGATATATTTTCCTTCCTCATAAGAGTTGTGCCTCTTTAGCTTGGAGTTATGTACAATGTTTCCTAAAATATATCTCCTTAGTGTTGAAGGTTTGTAACCTTGTTTCTATTTTTTACTCAAGAAATCAACATAGGTCTATGTTGACATCTTAAAGGGGGGCATACATCACGACCTCCTTGTAGAAGATGTTCAATTCAAGTTGTAGATTTTCTTGCATACAATGCCTTGCGTGGTTATCTTTTCTTGGTACAAGTGTGCGGATTTCCTTACAAACAACGTGATTTGTTTGGTTATCATTACGTCTTAGGTAGGATGTACATGCTTGAAACCAAAGCAAAGTCTTAGATGAGATGTTTCATTCTCAAAACTAGATATTTTTAATTATATGTCTTATACAAGTTTTTGCATGTTTGAAACTAGACCAAAGTCTTAGACAAGATGTTTAACTCCTAAAACTAGACAATATTTTAGCAGGTTGAGTTGACTAGTATAACACAACTTGCTAGACATTTAATTTATTCCCTTTTGCACTTCTTTAAGGTAGGTTAATTAGCATAACACTATAATGGTGGAAAATTAAGGTTAGGGTTAAGATAATAAAAACCACTAAACTACCTAATTAACCATTACATTAACGAAGAGAGGAATCTAATAGATCTAGCCTTGATGGACCAAGATTCTAATTAGATTCAAGGTTCTTTTGATAGGGCTCTATCCTCCTTAAATTGAATTGAATTGAATCATGGAAGATAAGGGAAAAATAAGTGATTATTGATGAGGTTTGGTAGAAACAATGAGCTAAGGTCATCATACAGAGACACCAACTTCGATCTGGGTAAAATAAGATGTCATGGATCTGTTCCCAAAAGTTCGGCCTAAATTTTTGGGACCAATTAGTATCAATTCATCATGGTTCTCTAAATTTTGTGCGATCAAAAGATGAACCTATTTGTCTATGTCAATTATGTTGATCATCTAAACAAAGCTCTGTACTTGTTTTCTACACATTAAAAGAAGTGGGAAATTGTTGGGAATAGGGGTTTACCTAAGTCAAATCTTGGTTTAGGAATCAACCTTCAATGAAATAATACAAATACTGAGATAAATGCTGAATAGATAAACCTTAGATTTGCATTTGTTGATGATGATGCTTTTCTCTTTGAATGTAATCACATATGTGGTATGAAATGACAAAACCCTAATCACACACACACATGGTTGAATGAAAATTGACTTGAATTTTCTCCATAATACTTGATGATGAATATGCAGCCTTGAAGATATCTTAAAATACCTAATTATGAATGTTTAACAAATGCTAGGAATGTAGACTTAGAATGCTTATTTTGTTAGATGAAATTAGGTTGATAAAAGGTCTTTATATAGGGGCTTCTAGGTAAATTACCGATTAGGTCGACCTCTAATGGTCATGTGAAACCTTGAAAACTAAACCTTATTGATGAGATAAAGCCTTGACCCTATTTCAAATTGGGGCCTAATTGAGTGGGACCATGGCATTTTGGAGTGCCATTGTCTAGATCAGGGCGTTGCCTTGGTCACACCATAATCAAGACAAAAAAAAAGCTAAAATAGGGTGGGTATCCCATGGTAGCACCCACAAAAGATTATTCATGGTCTCAAAGCTAGAGAATAGGAACAAACAAACTCAAATAGGAAATGCAGATAACACACACTAAAGTAGGGTCACAAACATGAGATGTAAATTGCACCAGTTACAATTTACAACACTACACTTAGCCTCCACTTTAATAGGAACATGAGCCTATAAAAATTATCACAATAAAATAGATGAAAGATGAGAGAGAGGACCAATTAGGAGCACAATCACAAGAAGTATAAGGCGTCACTAATTTCAAGGAACCAAACCCCCAATCTTAGGATATTAACTCACATAATCACATGCAAGGGGACAAATAAGACAAAAGTAAACAAGGCAAACAAAGACAAACAAAGACAAAAGACAAAAGATACACGACATAAGAGCTAAAATCCAAAACAAGACCTCAAGTCAACTAGTCGAAGAGACCTCGATATCAAAATGTCTCAACCACTAATATCATTCTTGAAAATACCATCACAAAGTCGTAAATGATCACATAAAAAGAGCAATAGCATGCATCAAACAATGAACTACAAATAGCAAAGCTATGAGCTCATGATGAGAAGAAAGGGAAGACATAGATATCACAGTCTAGTTATGTTTTTCTAGGTAATCCATGAGAAGAAGAATGAAAGAAGACATGGATACACATTGTAGTTGTGCTTTACTAGATGATCCATGTTGGGGAGGAGAGCAAGAATAGTCTAGCTATGTATGTAATTGTCTAGTTTTAGGTGTTAAGAATCTTGTATAAGAGTGTGTTTTCTCTGGTTTTGAGCACGCAACAACCTATGTAAAACATGAAATGAAAATGAAAATGTGTGTTTGGTATAAGCAACATCTTGTGTAAGAATTTGTTTGCTCTAAGTTCGAGAATGTATAACACCGTGTAAGACAAATATATGCCTGATTTCAAGGAAATCTCATGTAAGAGTTTTCTTCCTATAATTTTCAGAATGTGCAGCCCGTATAAGACATATAAATGCTACGTCTAGTTTCAATCATGAAGTATCTCATGTAAGAGATTGTTTTCTCTTTTTTTTGGCATGAAGAATCTCGTGTAAGAGTTTGTTTTCTCCGGTTTTGAGAATGAACACCCAATTTAAGACATCCAAAACTATAGTACAATGTGGTACAAAGAGGGTGATATGTATGCCCCATCCTCAATATGTCAACATAGCTCTATTTTGATGTTTAAAGAAGATAGAAACAAGTATGCTAACCTTCAACACCAAGGAGATATCCTTTTAGGCAACAATGTTCATAAATCCAAACTAAAGAGGCAATACTTTTCCACACAAGGATAAGATAGTGAAAAAAGAGATATCTTGAAACAAGTGTAAAAGGGACCTTTAAGAGGATAAGAGATCTTTGTTCAAAACACATCTACCTCCAAGAGGATATTTTGAACAAACATAACATCTTGTACCAAAAGAAGGGGAGGAGAACAAGAACATCTACCTTCCTCCTATTGGTAGGTAAAAGGGATTCTTGATAAAGGATGACACACTATTGACCCAAAGTGAAGGGTTTGTTTATAATAGATATGCATTTCCAATTGGAAAAGAGGTTGTGGTCAAGGATATACACCTTTTTCATAAGAGTGAATCCTTGAGGAAAACAACAACTTCACACAAGGAATGACATCAATCATAAGAAAACACCACTCAACAAAGGAAAATTGGATCCTTAGAAAGGATGGGAGAGATCATTATGCCCCAAGTTTAGGGACAATGAGAATAATTACACAACCTTGAAGGAAATACTATACATAAAGAAATGCACTATGTACTCACATGAAGGAATATTCAATGAAAGAAAAGACATCAATATATGCAAAATGAAAATCTAAAGAAGAGGTAATATTTAAGGAAGGAAAGATTGAAATTAAAGATCACATGTACCCCTGTAAGAATAGATTATTCATGAGAGATGTATCATTTTATGCACTTGAAAGGACACCAAGTTATGAAGAATGCAACCCAAAAAGGAAATAGTGAAACCTTAGATAGAGAGAAGAAATAGGATAATATTCTTTTCCCTCAAGCATAGAGGCAATAATAAATTATTTTTCTACCCCAAGATGATTAATATTGAAAAATCATCACCACTTATGACAAAGATTCCCCAATTAAGCTAAGTACTAGTTCCATAGGGTAAGAAGCAACATGGAGGGTGAATGGAGTGCTAAGGCACTACCTCTTCACCAAGAAAGAGTGCAAGATCGGTTGTAAGAGCTATGAAAGATCTATCATATTGGTCTTGAACAAATGTTTTAAATGGTGTAACAATTTCTAAGAGAATGATAATAACTGTGATGAAAAAGACAATGTGTATCACCTTTCTTATGCTTAGAATTGTTATTAATTTTAATGAAAGGAAAGACAACATCTTATCATACTTCAATCTCCAAAAGATTCTAGTAGCTAATTTCTCTTGGCCATCAATAGGAGTAGGACTTGTCTCTTGAGATTTAGGACAAGGGTTGCTATAAGAAGATGGATTGTTTTCTATGATTTTGACTATGCCATTATCAATGAGTCCTTGCATTCCATTTTGAAAATTTAGATAATCATTGGTATCTTGATCATTAGTTTTATGATGTGAGCAAAAAGGAGTGTTTGAGGAAGAAGCACCTTTAGATGGATAATAGAGTTTATGTATTGCAAGATACTCCTTATAAGTTTTGAATTTGAAGATCATTCATAGGTGAAGGATGGGAATGTCCTAGACCTTTAGTACTAGTTTACGTAGGAGGGTTTATAGGGACTTTGATTCCTTGTTCAAATTTCCCAAGTCCTTTTCCTCTATAACCTTGTTTTGGTATTATTTTGTAGCCACTTATATAACATATTTGTAATTGAGAAGGAGTATTAAAAAAAATTTATTTAAAATTTGTAGTCTAACTATATCTAGAAGGAACAAAAGGAGAAGTAGATGAAGAGGGAATATCCTTTGTAGGAAATTTCTCCTTTCTATCATCATTAATATCCTCTTTGATACATTTGGAAGGGAGATCCTTATCATCCAAGGCCTCATCTTTGCTTAATGTTATGTGGGGAGATAGATCATGATGTGGTGAGAGAGAGAGGGTAATTGGGTGAAGAGAGAATGAGAGAAAGAGTTGGGGGTAACTAGGAGATATAAGGAGAGGGGGGATGGAGAGGAGAAAGTAACAAAAAAGGAAGAGAGGAAAAGATGTGGAGAGAGGTGAAGAGAGAGATAAATAGAGGGTAATTAGGGGGAGAGGAGAGGGAAGTATCAACAAATAGAGAGAGTGAGTAATTAAGGTCTCTCTCCCCATCTCTCCCCTCTCTCCCTTTCTTGATAGTTATCTCTCCCCCCACCTCTCTCTCTCTATCCTCATTTTTTGATACTTACCTCTCCCCCCTCTCTCCCTCCCCCTAATTACCCTCTCTAGTCCTCTCTCTTTGAACCTCTCTCCCTCTCTTCCTTTGTTGATAATTTTCCCTCTCCCCCTCTCTCCCAAAGCTAGTGGCTCAATAATCATAGGAGATGCAATGTAAATAGTTGATTATAAGCATAAATAAACTCCCAAATTAATTTGACTCACCACCACATCTCTAGTGTTGTAATTTTCTATCTCACTAGGTATGATGACATTTATTTTTGAGGAATCAAGAAAACCGAAACATTAATTAAAAATTCTCAATAGCATAGAAATTATCCACCCACCCATGCTGAAAAAAACATCAAGGGACAAGCCTCAACTCATAAGAAAGAGATAGGTGGGAGTACACAAGAGCTAAAATTAAAAAATGCAAGCATTCAAATACCAACACAAAATAATGAGTCCTATGACAACTTAGGCACAAAACCATAAAAATAGCCATAAAAATGAGAGAAAGCAATCTACAAGAAGGTCATTTAGAAGAATGAATCCTAGCCAAAGTGATGAAGAATGATAATATAAGAATCATCCAATGATAGAAGAATATCTAAGAGGAAACAATGGAATAAAACCATTTACCTTTCGTAGGTCTGCAACCACTCACCTCTTTCCACCTCTTCCATAGTCATCTAGATTCATGTCAAAGAGATCTTTGGAAATTTAATGCTAGAATATTGCAAACTAGTAAGAAAAACTAGGGTTATAAGGTGTAATTTGAGCAAGGATGATGAATCTCCTAAAGAAATTAGACTCTATATAGTTTAATGAACGAAAGCTTATTATATGTGACTACATCAAGAAAAAATATTACACAAGTTGTTGGCATGGAAAAAAGATTACAAGATGCAACTAAAGAAACTCATGTGCTGGTAGTAAAAAGGAATTTCAAATATTTTAAAGGCTCTATGGACTTTGGATTGTGGTGTCCTAGAAGAAGTGATTTTTCTTTAACAACATACATTGACGTCAATTGGGCAAGAAGTATAATGATAGAAAGAGCACAAGTGGAGGTGTATTATTTATTGGAAACAATATTGTGTGATGGCTAAGTAAGAAGAAAGATTACATGTCTTTGCCTATAGAAGAAAAAGAATATATTGTTATAGTGTCATGTTGTACTCAAGTGCTTGGGATGAAGTAGACCTTGAAGGACATCAAAGTTGAATATGAGCAATTCATTCCAATTCTTTGTGATAATATAGGCGAAATAAATTTTTTAAATAATCATATGATACATTAAGGGACAAAGAATATTCACATCAAGTATAATTTCTTAAGAGAAAAGGCTGCAACAAACCCTATAATAGAGCAGTTCTTGAATCTCATGGAACCTAGGAATGTTTCATTTAAACCTACAAATGGATATGACCTCCCTCCATATTAACCTCTCTCAATGTTGGTCAACTCAACATCATTTGATCATGGTAACAATGAATGCATTTGTTGTTATTGGAGAGCAATGTAATATGGCAAGATGTATATTTTTGTTTCATATGTCATGGAATGAAACTTATTATTACAACATGTTAAGTGGGGAAGGTAAATACTGGGTAAGGCCTTTGTTCATTCTCCAAGTCACCTAATCATTTCAAAGTGCATTATTCTCACATCCAACTATGACAGATTATTCCTTGAAGCTTGTGGCACCTAAGAATGTTTGTTTGGACCTACAAATGAATGGTGTCCCTACATATTAACCTCTCTCAGTTTTGGCCAACTCAACACCATTTGACCATGCCAATAACAAATGCATTCTTGCAAAAAACTATCAATGGAGAGTGTTGCATATATGGAAATAAGTATATTTTTTGTTTCATGTGTCTTAGAGAAAAACTAAATGTGCCAACATGTTAAGGCGGGTAGGTAAACACTAGGGAAGGCCTTTTTACCTTCCCCAAGTCACTCAATCATTTTGGAGTGCAATAAATATTCCAATGCAGTCTCTTATGAGACCTAAGAAAGAAAAAGTAGCAAACTATGATGGAATAGTTCTCAAGGCTCATGGCATAAGGAATGTTTCATATAGACTACAAGTACATATGGCATCCCTCCACAATAACTTCTCTCAATTTTAGTCAACTTTTCCCTATTAAATCATTCCGACAATGAAGGAATTCTTACAAACTATTAGTGGAAAGTAGTGAGAATATGACAAGAAGCATATTTTTCATTTCATACACCCTAGATAAAAACCTATCATGCCAACATGTCAAGGTGAGTAAGTAAACATTAGGTAATTCTAGGGAATATTCTCAAAGCATTAATTCATAGCAGTGTAAACATGTAAGAATACAGTTTTTGAATTTTGTGTTTGCTGGAATATTTGTCCTTCCACACCTAATAGGATCAAACCAATAGTGCAAACTTCTCAGGGTGGGCTAGTAAATGCTAATAGAAATCCCCTCTCATTGCTAAAGTGTCCTAAGAAATATAGGCTACATTGTATCAAGATAGTCTCTAAAACCATAAACACAACCATTGCCAAATATCCTTTTGATGTCAACTATGGAGATCTTCTACAAGTAGGTAGAGAGAGATAGGTTAAGGGAAGATAAAGATAAGTAGAGAGGGGAGGGGAGAGAAAAGTATAAAGAGAGAGGTAGGTGGGAGGGATATAGGGGAGGTAGGTAGAGAGATATAAAGGGGGGATATAGAGAGAAGTAGTGATAGAGAGGAATAAGGTGGGAGGGATAGTAGGATAGGTATGTAGAGAGAGGGAGGGTGAAGGGAGATAGATAGAAATAGAAAGGGGAACGAAGAGAAATGTAAGGTGGTAAGGATATTAAAGTGAGAGGTAGGTAGAGAGAGGGTGAGGGGAGATAGATATAACTAGATAAGGAAGGTGTGAGATAGAGAAAGATAGAGAGGTGGGGTGGGAGGGATATGGAGAGAGATGTGGAGAGGATATGGAGAGAGAGAGAGAGAGAGAGAGAGAGAGAGAGAGAGAGAGAGAGAGAGAGAGAGAGAGAGAGAGAGAGAGAGAGAGATAAGGTGGTAGGGATACAAGGATAGTTAGGTATAGAGAATGTGAGGGAAGATAGAGAGAAGTAGAGAGGAAAGGGGATAGAGTGAATATTAGGTAGAGAGAGGGTGAGGGGAGATAAAGAGAAGTAGATATAGAAGTGGAGAGATATAGGGAGAGTGTGTGTGATTTTAGATAGAGAAAGATTATGTGAGGGGGATAAAGGGAGAGGGAGGTAAAGGGAGAAGGTAATGCTGGTAAAGGGAGAGTGTTCTAGATCTAAGACCAAGGTTGAGCATCAATCTTCATGGATTGATGTTCTTCCACAGTATTACACAGTTGATTTTCTATCTTGTTATAATGGAAAGGAATTTGACTCCCCTCAAGCTATGATGGTTGCCTCCTCACAAGAATATGTGAAGTAGGGTGGGTGCAATTTGCATTTTACCATGGAGAACACTTATTTTCTTCCTTTAGTAGCTTTGAAATATTCAAAATTGGAAGCTCTTTCCAAAAAAGACAATATTTTTTATGTTATTGATTGTCAACTTGGGAATACTAGCATAGAAGGCATTATGCTCATTTTAGACAAGACATCCATATATACTCATGAAGCTATGGAAGGAAAGAATCTCCTTTTAGCTATAGATCAAAATATTATAGTCTCTCCTAACTTTGATCATGGTTGGATTGAGGTCAAAATAAATAATTCCTCTTTTTAAAATCACCAGATGCTTCTAGGATTAGACTCGAAAAGGGGTCTACAAGGCTTGACTGGAAGTCTTTCTTTGAAGGAGTTTAAAAAAAAATAGTATTCTATAATGACTAGTTGGATATGTTGTGTGTTCATCCTTCCACTACCTTTTTGTTGCACCCCTTGATGAAGGGTATTGGATTGATGTAGCTTGTGTTTTTTATAGTGGCATCAGAAACCAATAGGTTATGTAGATGATGTATTTTTTTATTTTTTAAAATTAATACTACTTCCACAACCTCTGTTGTGCATTACCTAACGAAAAATAATAATATACAATAGTTATTATAAATTAATATTAATATTATAACATGCATTAATATTCAAGCTACAAGAAATGGATATCCATTATTAATGGATTACATTTTCTAAAGCAAAAAAAGGATATCTATTATTAATAGATATTTAAAAAAAAATTGCCTCAAGAATTCTTTGATTTTTGGTTTGGGGGCGTCAAACCTAAAAATCCAACTACACAATGTGTTTAGACGTATCCCTTGGTTTTTTGGATGTCATCTTTTGTGTTGATGATTTTTTTAATCCAAATTTGATGAAATGAAAAGGTTTTATTAAGAAAATTGTTAGCATTATACCAATATAAGATGTTTTTAAAAATTTAATAGATAATTATTATTGATTTTTTGACATGCACTATGTCTAAAGGCTTGACTAATAGATTGATTTAAAAACATCTATAACTTTCAAATATTGTCACATTTTTTAAATCTGTAAGATTTGTCACATTTTATTCTTCAAAAAATATAGGTTGAAAAAAAATGAAGTTCATATATGTTTATCAAGATAGGATGCTTAATGCTATGAGATTTCCACAACCCATGTTGTAATTCTCTTCTTTATTTTTGGAGTTGATTTTGTATGCAATTTTTATCATATTCGAATCACACTCCATGATTCATCATCGGGATGAAAACAAATTCCAAGGATCCTTGGAATTCCTTTTTGTCCCGATGATGAATCACGAAGTGTGATTCGAATATGATCCTTGCAATTCCTTTTCATCCCAATGATGAATCACAGAGTGTGATTCGAATATGATAAAATTTGCATACACAATCAAATCCAAAAATAAAGAAGAAAGTTAGGATGATTCAAAAATTAGTTTTTAATATTTCTAAAAAGTCCTGAGAAATTCATAACTAATTATTTAATTGCAAAAAATTATAAAAAAAAGTATAGGTCACATCTAGGAATGTGTCCTTTACTTAAAATTAAATATTCTAAATTAATTGTTTTCTCATACATAGGCTGGTTAGAATGACAAATGCTTTTTTTCAAAAATTATAGCATTTTTGTATTGACGTTTTTAATTTTCACCAAATAATTTTGTTTTTTGTGAAAGAAAACAAGTATCATACAAACTAAATATTTCTACAAATTTTATTCTTACATTTTTTTCAAATTATGTTAATAACCTAGTCAATTTTTTTATGTGAAGTTGCTTAATCTATATTTTTCTCTATTTGTAATGCCACTTAGAGGCATAGTTTTGTCCATCATGATCCTGCACTCACCATTAATCTAATATCTACTTTTATAAAGCTAATATTGAAATCAAGCCTAGTCATAATAAATAATGATGATTTTCTAATAATCATTCAAAATAGTGTTAGTAATTAAAATTGTATAAAATTTAAATAGATTATAATGACATTACTTATAGCATATATATATATGAAAGCAATGAACAAGCACCTATGTATCTAATATAATATTGTCCCATATGAACTCATCTAATAATTAAGTATCAAAATGTAATTGTGATCACAAAGTAGATTGAACAATATATTATATTTATTTTCTCTTTATATCCATTGATTTTGTCATCATGATTGTATTTATTACACCTCATTATATATTTGATACACACTTACTAGATGGGCTCATATAAATAAACTATATTAGATGCATATGTGCATGTTCATTACCTTCACATGCTACAAAAATGTCATTTCAATGTATATAAAATTCTATTTGATTTAAACTATTGGGATTGTTTCCAATGCGTTTAGACTCTATATTATTCATTTTCCAAATGTTAATTTGGATTAGTGAAGATAATATATATAGACATTGAATAACATCTCTCATCAAAAGGCTAGTCATGATTTGGTTGCAATTTACTGTCTGGATATAATCTATGTTCAGGAGCCTAAGCTTTCAGATGACTCCATGCTCGAATGTGCCACTAGTATCTGGCGATTTGGTCAATGTTAGTGCATTGGTTCTATGGGTCTCTCTGGGGGTCTGGCTCTCTTTTGAGACTCAAGAAATATTTTTCCACTTTGGTGAATCTCTAGCCACTCTTCTCGTTTGATGGTTGCCTCTAGTTTGGAATTTGGAAAGATTATTTTGGTTACTAGTATAATGTCTATGCCCCAATTGATTTTTGTGGCAAAGGTTTTCTTTTGTCTCTTTTTTGGTATGTTAGATCATGTGATCCTTTTCTTCCATGATTTTTAGCTAGTGATTTCAATTTCGTCTTAAGTTTGGAGGAGAAAATGGGGGGCTAGCTCAGTTGGGTCCTTCCTCTAATCTTTTTCGTGAGAACATGGACTTCTTAAAATTAATTGATATTAAGCCATCTAATGAGATCTTTACATGGAATAGTCATCGATGTGAAGATGAAGCTATCTCTGAATGTATGGATAGATTTCTTTTTTCTAGGTTGGGGGTAGCTTGAGTACTACTTATAAAATTCTTGATTGGAAGGGTTTTAATCATTGGTCAATCAAATTTTTATATTCCTTTGTTTTAGTTCATAACAATCCTACTTTCAAGTTCTAGCTTATATGTCTTTGTGACTCTTCCCTTCATGACTTAATGGCTTAGTGTTGGAGTGATGGTGGCCCTCCCTATCGTACTACTATTTATTCCTTTGTTAAGAAATTTTAGGTTGTCAAATATTAGCTGAAGAGATGGAATAGGTTGTGCTATGGTAACCCTCATGCTATGAAGAGAAGTCCACAAGTTCGTTTGGATGTAATCACTTGCCAAATTCAGGATTATAGCTTCTTAGAGGATTTGAGTAGGGCAGAGTCTCAAGCTATGAGTGGTTTGAAGGAGCAAGAGCTTTGTGAGGATCCTTTTTGGAAGCAAAAGGCCCAAAATGAATAGCTTCAGAAGGGTGATAGGAACACTATCTTTTTTCATAATTTGGTGCAAGCTCATCGGAATAGAGGTTATATCTCCTCTTTGGTGAATTCTGAAGATGTTCAGCTGACGTAGCTACAAGCTCTGTTTCGTGAGGCTTCTTGGTACTATTATATTCTCTTTTCTAAAGACTTACCTTCTATTGAGGCTGAGGAGAATATGGTCCTTTCTTGTATCCCTTATATAGTCACCAATGTGATGAATGAGTCTGTCATGTGTCGAATTTCTTTGTCTAAGTTGTAAGAGGTCATTTTAGGGATGCCTAAGGGTAAAGCCCTAGGTCCATATGGGTTTCCTATTGAATTTTTTCAATAATTTTGGGATATTGTTAATTTTGATTTGTTGGATGTGGTCTAAGAATCTTAAGGTAGCAAACAAATGTTGCAGGCCTTGAATTATACTTTCCTTGTTCTTATTCCCAAAAAGGAAGGTGCTAACCGATTGGATTTTTTAGGTCCATTGTTTGTATAATGTGGTCTACAAAATTATTACTAAATTGATTGCTGAGAGGCTCAAGATTTAGCTCTTGAATTTGATCTCATATGAGAAGGGGAGTTTTTTTTCGGGTTGACAAATTTAATATAAGGTGGTGATTGCTTTTGAAGCCATTTTCTCTATGGTAGTTTCAAGGATAAATATATGTTTATCAAAGTGGATATGGCCAAGGCTTATGATAGAGTTAAGCGGCACTTCTTGGAAAAAATTCTCATCACTTTTGGTTTTAGTTAGGAATGGGTCAACTTGACGATGAGTTGTGTTACTTCTTCTTCCTTCTCTATTACTATCAATGGCGAACCATCTACATTTTTTGGAGCTTCTAGGGATCTTCACCAAGAGGATCCTCTTTCTCCCTATTTGTTTATTCTTATGGTAGAAGGATTGGGAAAATTTATTAAGTCTCAGGTTTCTCATGGCTTGATTTAGGATAAGAGTTGGGGTCATGGGTTGCCCATTCTTTCTCATCTTCATTTTGTGGATGATACTACTCTTATGGGGTTTGCTCATCTTCAAGAAGCTAAATATTTCAAAAAAACATTAGATATTTATCTGGCTACTTTGGGTAAAAAAATAAATGAGAATAAATCTTCTATCTATTTTTATAATACTCCTGAGATTATTCAAAGAAGGATTACCAATATTTTGAGGTTTCAGGTTGGATCTCTACCCTTGGTCTGCCTGGGTATTCCTCTTTCTATTGGTAGGCTTCCTAAACTGTTCTGGTAGGAATTATCGGATAAACTGTGTCATAAGGTTAACCATTGGACTCATAGATGGTTGTCTATTGTTGCTAATGTGACTCTTCTCCAATTTGTGGTCTAGGCTATTCCTATCTATAGGTGCCTCTTTTTACTAGCCCATGTGTATTTTCCTAAAGAATTTGATGCCCTCTCATGCCAATGCATTTGGGTGGTAATTTTAATACTTGTAAATGGAGCTTTGTTAAGTGCGAATATGTGTGTAAGTCGGAGGATGGGGTTCTTGGTCTTTATTCTACTAGCTTGAATGGGCAAGCTCTTACTGCCGAACTATATTGGCATTGGTGTACATGTCAATATCAAAGTTGGGCTCACATTCTCACACATAAGTATCTTAGAGGAGTTAACATTCTTGATGTTCCTCATTATCTTTTGGAAGGAAGGGGATCTCTGATTTGGCATACTCTAAAAATTGGTTCTTAGCTAGTCAAGAAAGGTTTATTTTGGATAGTAATAAGGGCTTGTAAGCTCTCTTTTGGTTGGATTCTTGGGATGGAAATCCTTCTATCCTTTCTATGCATTTGCACCTCCAACCTCTTTTTGATACCTTTTTAGTCGCAGGTTGGGCTAAAGTAGACAGTTATAAGATTGTTCCTAAATTAGGGCTTGTCGATGGTTATGTTTGGAAAGATCCCTATGAATGGCCACCTAGTGGATCTAAGGGAGGTTCTAAGGAGCTAGCTCAAATTATTGCTTCATGGGAGTGTAACTCCTTGGTGGGGTCTGATGTTTTGGCATAGGGAAGAGATTCTTTTGGTAAGTACTATGTTGCTATTAGTTACTTGGAACATATTCAATAGTTTTTGGGAGGGTTTGAGGTTCCTTGGTGGAAATATGTGTGCAGTAAATTTTCTTGGTCTAGATGTAATTTTTTCATGTGGCTGGTTGTCCAAAATCATTCTCTGATCACCTAGGAAAATTCTACACATGGGGTTTCCAAGGCCCCTCTATGTGTTTTCTATGCTGCAATAGTGAGGAATATGTATCTCACCACTTCTTTTAGTGCTCCTTCTCTAGGGCAATTTGGCACTTTTGGTGGGAACTTTGGAACTAGGCCTGTTGGCATGTGTCCTCTCTTGTTGAATTATGGGCCCGCTTGGGCAAGCCTCCTATTAAGACTTCTTTTCTCCAAGTTGCTTGGGCTATTGTACCCTCTTTCATTATTTGGCATATTTGGTTAGAAAGGAATCATCAAATTTTTTAAGATGCTAGGATAGTTGTTCAACATTTGTGGTGGAGAATTATTCGTTCTCTTCATGAGACTGTCTTGGGAAAGTGTAACTTTGATGGTGGTATGGATTCTGGGGATGTGGATATATGTAATTGGTTTAATTTTTCTCTTCAGGGTGGTGTTCCTTATCCTGGGGGTAACATACTTGGCAGATCATGAGAAATGGATGCCATCATCTTTTGTAGAAGATTAAGAGGGAGGGTTCATCTCGGGGGAATCTTATCCATGTTGGTATTGGTGGGGTTGGTTGTGATAGTTCTAGAGATATTTAGTTTAATTTCTTAGTTTATAAGGGTTTTCATACCAATAATTTAATGGAGGCTCTTGCCATTTTGTATACGATGGAGATAGTTGTGTTCTTTGCTGGAAATAGATTGTTTGTGAATTTGATTCTTAGGTGGTGGTGAGTTTGCTGAATGAGCGACGATTAGATGAGGTTAGCTAGCAAGTGGTTGTGGTGATTAGGTAGATTCTTTAGTTGTGTAGCTCCTTGGAATCATTTATTTTTAGTCACATTCCTAGGGAGTGGAATAATAGTTGCTAATTGTTTGGCCAAATGGGCTTTTGATTATGGGTAGGGTTGGAGTATAGTGGATAAGGAGCAACTATCTCTGGATATGTCTTAGTTGTTGGACCACTTAGCAGATATTGACAGGGTTGTGTAATTTTTTCTCTGTTGGGAGTGTGACCCTTTTTGCTTTGTATCTCTTTCTTTGATCTAATAAATCTTTTCTCCTCTTTTAGTTTAATATTTATAGACGTTGAAGTGAAACAAGATTTTAGACAGTTCATAAAGATGTAATTTTAAAAACTAACTATCAAATTCATAACAACATTTATCATATGTAACTATAAGATATATTTTAATTTATTATCTCATTTTATATTCAACGAACTTAAGAATACATTTCCAACCTAAATTCTTAAAATTAAATTATTCATTTATTTAATTACCCTATTTACATAATTAGCAGAAGGTTATCAATAGTTGTTATAGCTAACTTCGTGCACTTTAAGCTTCCAAATGATACATTGGAATTTGATGATTATATTCTTTTCATATAACTTAAGTGCTTATAGCTATTGTTTTGGCATCTAAGTAATTATGATGAATGTAGTAAAATTCATTATACAAGGAAGGATCAAAAAAGGGTCATTTTGAATTGGCGTTCGATACATATTCTCTACAGCCCCATTAACCTTTCACTTTGACCACCACAAAAATTTCACAACTGGTCCAATACTCATGCACAACTGATTCAATACTTATGCACAAATTTCCTAATAATCATGCACTAATGGTACCAATAAAATTATACAATTGATCTGATTACTAGCTTTTTTTTTGGACAACTATTAATCCACTAAATAATTTTTTAGTGAACTTTTAAAATCTAATAAACAATTCTTAAAAAATAAAGTAATCTGAACCTTACCTGGATGATTGTCACTCACATTTCTATCTAAATAGTTTCATACAATTATTATGTTAGTCTCATTGCAGGGAATTGCATGCTTTCTTTCTGCGTAACTGCGAGTCCTAAAGTTAAGACGACGAGGAAACAGCGCGGACTATCTTGCTTTGCTTGCAGGAACCTTCTGTTTGACATGGATTGCTACACCTTACGTTATTTTTATTTGCTTCCTTTTTAAATTTCTGCCGAAATTTCCCCGATCTCTTACTTTGGATAAAATACCTAACAGAGAGCTTTTTAATTGATTAAAGACATAACTAGCTTACAAGAAACTTCTCAGTAGCTCATGTAACCTAAAATATTTTAAAAAGCTAAAATATCTTACGCGGTAATCCTCGTGAGGAGGGACGAGGTGTCTACAAAGAGTAGAGTAGAGTAGAGCATGAAGAGTACCAGGAAAGAAATGCTCTATATATACCACGAAAGAAATATTCTGAATTCAATAGGCAGACAGGATGCTGGAAAAAGCTTAAAAAAATTTGGGAAGAAGGTGTGTATTTTTGCATTTGATATAGTTGAGTGTGGAAGACACTTCATTTTGGAGTGTGATGTTTATAGAGACATCAAAGATAATTATGATAAGGTATTGACAGCTGAATCTTCATATAATTTTTTCAGTGAGAAAATTATTGAAAAGTTGAAAGTGCTCATCATTTTGAATTGAAAAATAACTGAACTGCAAATGTCGATGATAACAAGGCTGCATGTGCCATAGAATATTAATAAGAATGGTCAGCAAGTTGGACAAGAAGGCTTGGTGACTAGCGTGGGAGCTAATTGTGTAAGACAGAAGAAAAGCCTTTCTGCTTGCCCTGTAGGTAGGTACTTGAGGATCAAGCTATTGAAATTTCTTTTGGGTTTTTTTTAAATTTATAAGTATATTCAAATATAGTATGGAGTATGATGTTCTTAATTTTTTCTGTTGTTTCATGTAGCTTGATTATATATAAAAATGAATGATCCTTCACTCAGTACCGCTCTTCCTCCCATCCACAGTACGGCATCTTGCTCTAGCAGCAGCCCAAAAACATTACCATCCCTTGATGTGCTAGTCCTTGAAGGTTGTATAGATGATGTTTTGTCTGCTCTTACTGACAAGGTAAATTGTAATTTCTTCTCAACATGAAATAGTTGAGTTTTGAAAACTTAATCTATGAAATTTTGGTGGTTGGCTGTTAACACGGTTATTAAGAATTATATTTACAGGGTCTAAGTTGTCGATTGCTTGAAAGTGGTATAAAGCTGAGGGATATAGTGCAGCCTGTAGCATCCGATTTTTCGAAATTATTTGGATCCGTTTCAGAGGGTACGCAGATAATTTCTGGTCAGGTAACTTATGATCTGGTCGTTGTAAAGTTTGAAAGTAGCTTCTATTGGATTAAGTTCCTAGTCTTTCTTTGATAATGGTATTGCCCATGTTTATTCGGAACAGAAATCCTCGTCCTCCAAGCTTTCTAGTCAAGCACACTCAGTGGCCTTGGAAGCAGTGAAAGAACTGGGAAATATTCATTGGGCTGCGATTGGGCTGTTAGCAATAGCGAACGTTTTAGAAAGATTTGACAAGATTTCTGCAAACGATAGAGATTGCTTGGACCTTCTGAAAGTGATGCTGGATCTAGCTAAATTTCTGAAGCAGCTCAAAGATATGAATGCCGACTCACAGAAAGAAATTTCAGAAAAAATGAACGAGGCGCTTCATTTGATTGTTAGCGGCGCAATCTTGTGTCGTTCCTTTATCGCATGCAAGAAATTCTTAAAGTAAAATGACTAACCAAAACAGAACATTTTACTTCTATAAACCCATGTACCTTAAAAGAGGAAAATAACTTGATTTACTGCTTTAGTTATTATTGTATGAATATAATATAATACTCTTGCTGAAATGAAGGTTCTTGTTCACTACAAAGATCCGTGACGAAATTCTCTATATACGGAGAAAGATGGATAGTATGATAGGCCAACTGAGTCTTCAGATACAAGTTAAGGTTGCGTATTTCTACATTTCACAGCAACAGCCACACAGTGCTAGTGCAGGTGAACTGATAATTCTTCGTTTTATCTGTATCAGCAATAAATTTTAGGTGTTGACTCGAAATTTGAGCCAGGTTGACTTGCTTCTGAGCAATCAACCAGAAGCACTTCCTAATCAGATTCTATTTTTAATGCACAGAACATTCGCGTGCCAACATGCAAATGACAGGTGAGATGGAGCGTGCAGCCCAAACAGAGATTTGTGCAGCAGACTCGCGCATTGAGATGTGCGCAGCGGACTCAAAAGTTGTTTCTCGAGTAAATGAATGGGAAATAGGCGAAGCCGTTCCATATAAATTAAGTAACTTGGTAGATAGGCCTCAAAAATCAAAAAGGCTGCTACCCTCTTTTCTCAGGCTTTTTACATGTCTTCAGAATCTCAGACAACACAGATCTTCAGCTCAGAGAAACCAAAAGCCTGGCAAGAGACGAGTTCTGGGAATAAGCATGGACAAAAGGCAGTTGTCTTCGTTTAGCGTAGAACATGAATCTGGGGGGCTACCAATTCACTTCACTCTTAAGCAATTGGTGAAAGCGACAAATGGGTTCCTACACCGGCTCGAGAGCTACAATACTTGCTTCAATCTTTATAAAGTAAAAAATTGTTTTCTTCTTTATATTTGAGAATAAATTGGTGAAAGATATTATAATTTTTGGTTTCATTCAATTTTGTGCAGGGGACTTTGTCCAGCGGAAGACAAATCCTAGTGAAGACGTTCCCTAGTCAACTGGCGTCGAGCACAGAACGAACTCATACCGAAATCATGTTGAACGAATTGCTGTGTATGGTAAATTTGCGGCATAAGAACATTGTGAAACTTGTGGGATTTTGTGATATTAGAAAAGAGGAACCCATGTTACTCTATGATTATCCGCCAAATGGACGTCTATCTGATTTCTTTTTCGGTATTGCTCCCTTCTTTACTTTTTATTTTTTCATCCTTATGGAAATCAGTAGTCGTTAGCCTTGAGAATCTAATAAATTGAATTGTAAACAGAAGACTCCAATCAGAGTAAAATTCTTGACTGGCCCAAAAGGTTAAAGATTATGTTGGGAGTAATTAGTGCGCTTGTTTATCTTCACGAGGGTGCGGACGAGCAAATGTATTGTGTACACAGAGATATTAATCTCTGTAACATTCTTCTTGATGACAACTTCAATGCAAAGGTCTCAGAGTTTAGCCTCGCAAAGATTTTGGCTAATGATGATTTGTCATTTGATGGCAGATCAAGTGGATTAGTGTAAGGCCAACTTAATCATATCACAACTAAATACATTCTTTATTTTTCTCAGAAATAAATTTTAGATGCGGTCAAGTCAATTTAGTTTTTCATTTTTCATCTACATCCATTGTGACAGCGGTACCGCCGGTGACATCGCTCAGGAATGTTTTGCTTACAACCATCTGAGTTATAAATCGGACATTTATAGCTTCGGAGTTCTAATGTTAGAAGTCATCTCTGGCCGACGTAAGATTGATCCAACATGTAACGATAACATCTACCTTGACCAGCGGGTAAGAGCATCTATTTAGAGTAATAGCCAATCCTAGTTTAAAATTGATCAGCCATCGAAGCAAAACAATGAGTCTTTGAGTTCTGCTTTTTGTTTGTTGCAGGCGTGGAGTTTATACAAAGAAGATCGTCTTGATGAGCTTATAGATCCTAAATTACTGAATGGTGAAGGTTGTGAGTTAAGCAGTATAATAAGAAACATCAAAATAGCCCTCTGGTGCGTGATAAGAGATCCTTCCTTGCGGCCAACAACGTCACGCGTGTTAGCTATGATTTCAACAGAAGAGGAGATTCCCCGACTACCCGATGATGGTACGTTAATGGAACCACATTCCTTAGAGCACAACAATGCTAGCTCCGTCCGATCTGATGAAGGTCGACAGTCTGAGGTGGTGATTGAAGAAATTGAAGAACTACGTGCTTGAAAATGTTCAAATTTATTGGGATATGTAATTTCTCCCTCTGATTGGTAAAGAATAATGAACGAGATAAAATTAAATACGAGACTTTACAGGGATGATAGAAATATTCTAGAAAAGGATAGAGATAAGGCTAATTTGTGAATGATAAGTGGGCCTAGGTTCTAGAATGGTCTATGTGATAGAATTGTCTATGCATCTTTCTAAGACCTCTATAGAAGGAGGAATTGGTAATGGGTTTAACATTATATTCTACCAGATCTTTTTAACCATATGTAGTTGATTCGTAATCAAGTGATTAATGATAAAGTGCTGTAGCACACAAGTTTTTGATAAAAAATTATGTTTGATGTCTTTTTTAATATTTTGTATATCGTATTTATGTTTGTGATCTACCTCCATCGACCACAACAAAATTAAAATGGGGTTTTTTAAGACATGCCTTATCACCAGTGAAATATGTATTCGGCCATTTGAAAGTTCGCTACTGTTTGTTTTTAAAATGTCAACAATTTAGTATTTGTTCTAGTTTCTCCCATTCGTGATTTTTAAATAAAATGTATACTTGGCTTATTTCTCATAGATGTTGAATCCGAGAGAGATAATAATATCAATATAAACGAGTATAACAGAGAGAAGCATAACAAAATATATCATAACCCCAAATCGCTGTTAAAAAATAATCTTCATTGATAATAATTACAAATGCAGATATTAAACACTGTAGAGTTCTTCAGATATCTAAGATGTGAGATCATCATAGATATCTGAAGGCTAATAACACCTTTATTCATTTATTGATGACTGTTAACGCTACAAAAGGTGGACTTTCTCAATCTTTTTTCTTCATAATCTATTCTTTTTGTGATTTTAAATCCAACATTGTTCTGTTAAAATTTTTTAACATTGTCCTCGTCATTAGGATTAACCAAGCTCAAAGCTAGTTGGTTTCCAACGCTGCTACGCGTAACCTATTGGATTGCCCAAGGTCAAAGCTAGGCTATGGATAAATTTTCCAGCGGGATCATATGAAGGTCACTGGAAATATTGGATCAAAATCTGAAAACTAGATGGTGGGGAAATTTTCCATAAGGGTCATGTACAGATCACTTGAAATAGGTCAATGGCCTTGAGATAAAATCTGCATTCAAAATTACAGACCTCCCAGTTCTGAGATCTCAAGAAAAATAATTTGTATATTAAACTATCTAAATACTGCAGGTTAAAAATAGAACTCTGTTCTGATTGCCACCAATAGTAAGAACATTGCTGCGATACTTCTACTCATACACGGCTATGTGCATTGTTCTGATGTTGACTTCGTTTTTTCCTTCTTGTTTGTGTCTTTTGGAGGACTGTTATTGAGCTATTTAATTTTTGAGTGTGAAATGCACGCATAACCATTTTACATATGTGAATTCTTATGATGATGCAAAGAAAGCAAAGCATGAAAACAAAATCAGTGGAATAGAATAACCCTCAATACAATGCAACTAGAATTTGAAATAAAGCTTCTAATTGAAAAAGGGTGAAAGCTTTTGAAGCTTTGCTACCTGTGGTACAGAACGAACACCTGCCATAATAGCTGCACTGCTCTCTCTTAAAACACAACTCTAATCTTCCAATCTTCTGCAAATTTGATTAGGTAAATTTGCACTGTTTGTACCGTCTGTATGTATGTCACTCTGATCTGGCTGCTGCCCAGTTGTTTTCTAGTGTATTTTGGCATTTTCTATTTCCGCGATCTGCATTGCAATTTGCATATCCGAAATCAATTAATCATAACCTTATCTCTTTTCTGGTTTGACTTCTTTCTACTTTTTGGATTTTTTCGTACATTGCATGCGATTCAGTCTTAACAAAGGTGTTTAGCTTCTCTTAACAAAAGTATTTGTAAAAAGGCAGAGCAATTTCTACTTCCCCTGCCCTTGCTCTGCTCTTTTTGGCTGTATAGTTATGAATCAACGATGTGAATTTGCTAACATTCTCAAGAAGTCCCAAACTAATTAGTGAGCAATTTCTTACGTTTCGACATAATAGACGTTGGTGTTGGTTGTCAAGCATTTAACATTGAAGTAACAATAGTTTGATTTACATCGGTCTCTAGTACTAGGCAGTATTACAATAGATTGGCTATTTTTACTTTGAGAAGTCATCTGTGACTTAGGGAAATTTTGTTGCAGCCAATGCATTGAATAGACTTTGGACCCATAGAAATGGCTTGACATTGGCATTGAAATTGTTGAGCTTTGAGGATGGGGAGTGGCTGTCTCTCCAGAACAGGAACTTCCATTGCCAGCTAGAAACAACTGCTTGAGCCTGCAAACAACAACCACATTTGCCCACATGGTAGAAGTATGATAAATTGTGTTTGTCAATTACTTCTGAAAAATTCCCAGAAAGGTCAATGAAAACGAACATATGACAGAATAGGCAACTTGAATAATGACGACATCTGCCTGATCTCGATCCTTTGTGATAGAAATGAAACAGACCAAAACAAAACACAAAAACAGAGCATAGAGAAAAACAGAGCAGCACACAAGGAAGACAAATTTTTAATTATCAGACCATATTTTCATTCTTCCTTTCATACCCAAAATGATTACAAAATGCCTCTTTTAATGGAGGTCTTAGATGTTTCTAGAATGGTCAGGAGGTAGCTGGAAACTTCCAGAATTTTGCATATAAAATAATGTTTTAACACTAGAGAAGGTACGGTGGATAGGTTGGAGTAGATGTTGAAAACTAATCTAAATCTGCTAATTCTATAAACACCTGTGCATACGGAGCATGTGGATGGGGTAGGTGAGATTAGACTCCAACACTCCCCCTTAATCTCAACTACCAATATTCTATCTATTCTTTTGTTCTTTCCAGCTTTCTTCAACTACCTTCCCTTTTTGTTTGTGATCTCTTCCTTGGTTTTCTTGCTAACTTGCTTTTGCTACAGCTGCTGCAATTTTCAGCATTCACAATGTCTTCTCTTTAACTGATATCCTCCTCTGATTTTCTGATTTCTTTCATCAACTCCTCTTTCTTTCTTGTGCTCCAATTTTCTTCAACTGCTGCTGTAGTCTCTCAATCTCTTTGGTTTGAAGTCTTCAAAAGATCATACAATCAGTAGTTGCCTTGCTAGACAATGGTTTCTTTTGGCTGAAAACATTTTTAATCCCTTTTGGAAATTCAAAGCTTTCATTACTTCTATTGTTCTTCACATATGAACATTTGTACAATCTTTTGAACATACTTGTGAGCTTTTGCCAACTAGGTCCATAGGTCCATCCACAATCCATTTTTATACAACTTGGTATTGATTCTTTCTTCCAACACATTTTTTTAGAATGATTTCTCAAACCACAAATTTTACATGGATGCAAGTCCCAACACATTTCTTTTGTGTGTCCTTCTCTATTGCAATGAAAACACTTAATACAATGCCTTTTATGGGCTGTTTTGCTTGAACTAGTAGCATCATTTTCTTTTCCTATGACATATCCAAGACCTTCATACTTTGGCCTCATTATAGGCTCAATAGGCTCTCTAATTCCTTGTTCTTGTTTTCCCAATCCTTGACCTTTATAACCCATTTTCTTCATGATTTTTAAACCAATATTCTTATCATCACAACTAACATAATTTGCAAACACATTCTCATCTTCTTTCTTGCATTCTTTATCACAAACAGTTTCAACTAAATCACCTTCACTAAATGATGAACACAAATCTTTTGTGTCACATGAAGCATTACTAACTAGTGGTTTTAACTTCAAACATTCATTCCCTTGTTTCAGATTTAAGAGTTCCCTTTTCTGTAAACTGTTTTCTTCTTCTACTTTTTTCAGTTTTTCTTCTAATTCATCAAACAACTTTAATTTTTCTTCCAACTCTTTATTTTCCTTTTTAACTTTGTTCAATTCCTTTTCAAGCTCATAATTCTCATCCAAGAGTTTGCATTTTTCAGTTTGCCTCTCTTTTATGATTGCTATCATTTCTGATTTGGATTTCGTCATTTCCATTAATTCTTTATTTAAAACATCTATTTCATTGATTAAATTTCCATTTTCCTTTTTTCACCTTCTTTCCTATCTTTCCCATTGACACAAAGGATTTTAACTTACCTTGTTTGATTAGCTTCTATGATTTGGGCAGTACTATTACCTTCACTCTTCCCTTCACTCTTCCACAATTTCTTTGTCACTAGTTCATTGTCAATTGTAACTCAAACACACCAATAACTTCTTAACACAATCAATCTCTTAGAAATACACAATAACATGATTAAACATATCTGATCTGACTTTTGACAGTAACAAACTTTAAATACTCTTTCTACTTAGCATTCTTTAACATTCTAATCAAGAATTTTTTCATGATACACAACAATTCTCTCAAATAACCTTTACTTTCTTTATACAAGATGAATAGACAATTACGCTATCTCCTTTGGGCAACATCTACCCAAACAAATCACTATCAACTTTTTAAACCTCAAAAATATGACTCAAACATCGCACAAATTCAACTTGACAACATCACCTTTGATCCAATAACTTGTCATTCGAATAGTTTTGAACTTGCAAATCTTAGATCTCACCTCGAAAACAACTTTCTTTCATGAAGTTTGTTTCACCAGCTCTTTTCATGGTCTGCAGCACTTTTATTAGCAGCTTTTCTATGCTCTCAAAAAAGTTCTTTTCTGGTTTTTGCTCCAGCGAATCTACTTCACATCATAGAACAAGGCAAACATCTTGACTTCTTTTACACAGCTTTTATTTTGCTATAATCTTCTCCTTTCAAGAAGGCAGCTCAACATATACAGAAAAACAGTGATCATTACAACTTTGGAACCTTCGTTCAACTTCAGACCAGAACTTGCTTTAGTTAATGCCTCCAAACATCAACATTCCCTTTGACTCTTTTGGCACATAGTTCACTAGATTCTTTAGGCTCATCAGATCAACCACCATCGGCTCTGATACCACTGAAGGAAACAGGGGAGGAAATAGACACAAAATAGAGCATGAAGAAAACAGAGCAAAAAATAAAAGTAGAGCAAAACACAAAAAATCTGCTCAATATGCTATAGCACACAACATTCTATTTTTCAATTACATCAAACATTACATATGATTCGAATGCTACAATATTCATCTTGTCAACCACATGATCTACTGATCATCTAACTCCAAATCATAACCTGTTACATGTGTCTTGTTTTTAGAGGTCTTTAGAACAATCTAGAATTCTAGGTCTTCAGAACAATCTAGAATTCTAGATACATGCATTGAAGAATGGATTGAGAAAACATCAAGAACCTTGTCAAAAGACTATAAAAAATTATATATTATGCTCCCACAATCTGTGTGTAATATGCAGCTTGGACAGTTCACAAGTTGAATGAAATCAAACCAAATCTTATTAAAATCGTCCTTCATTGCTTGTCTTTAAAGCTAAGGGATATGCCTGTAAATTGGAGCTGACAGGAGTAGCTATGAAATACATACGGACAAAGTTTGATATGATTGCTTACGTGGTGGTGGTTGAGATTATATTTCCAACACTTTGAAGCCTATGTTTTAGTGTTCAACTAAAGATATTAAATAACATTTGAGGTTCACTTTACATGATGCAAAATCCATGTTTCATGAACAAACACACCTTGTCTAAAGGACATCATCGCACACATTTACTGAACCAGCATAACATAGTGTAAGCTGTACGCCTGCTGGCTTTTTAAGAACACCAAGAACACACCTTCAAAATAAAAAAGAAAAGTCCAATTTATGTAATCAACAACATAAACAGGAGTCCGATAGTTCGCCTAGAATCTGTAGATTTGACATCAGCGAGGATTAAATTACCCTGGTAATGAGGTGCTGGAAGAAGCCCCAACAATAGACATCCTGTTAAGAGCATCCAAATATAGGTCTAATCTAAATATGCAGTTAATAAGGCATGTTACCAAAAGGTTAACTGTGAACAGAAGTCTGATTGATTAAAACTACCCCTGAAACAGTGAAAGATCCAACATTGGTCAAGTATAGTTACAGTATATTAAATTTTATTAGCAACTCGCTCCTGAGAGCCGCATACATTATTGTGACATTTATTCTAGTATTTCTGGCAAGAATACAAATCTACAGATCTTGACTGAGATGCATCCAAAGAGGCCATGGAAAAGAAAAGTAGTCAACAAAGTTTGTAAAGTGCTTGCCTACATCAGATTTATTGCCTGACCTGGATTACAAGCGGCTAACTTGTGTGGGTTTCGCTTGCCTTCCCCAGTCAGATGAAATTTTGTTCTTGGGTTGCCTATATTTTTATGGAAAAAACAGAAGAAAGAACCACTTGTTAAACAAAGTCCTCATACACAAACTGGAAGTAGGAACTAGTTGCAATCAACAATATATTTGAAACAAGTGCAAGATGTGTATTTAGTTGATAAGGAAGGTATTTCTTAGCTTCTTCCCCGGTCTTGTCACTTCATCTTCTCTGGAGTGTTTGAGAAGAGTACACTCTGTCTTTCGAAGAAAATCATGAGAAACTGAAGCTCCTTGCTGAAAAGAGTTGAGGGCTATGATGCAGGGGTCCTTTACGATGCAGGGATACTTTTGCTTTCAAACAGCTTCTATGACACCTTTGGAGCTCAATGTAGACCAACCATCCGCTGCCAACAATATAAATTGTGGAGATCTGGCCATTGTATTGGACTGCAGAAAGAAACAGTAAAGGGACTGATGCTCAACATCCAAGAAAAGCAAGTGGCTAAGTTTGGTAGAAGGCATAGGTACTACCTTGCACATGGAGACTTACCCATTCTATTTGACTAGCAGAAAGAAAACCCAAAAATTCCCCGACATACAAGATTCAAGAAAAGCAAGTGGCTAGAAGGCATAGGTACTAGCTTGCACATGGAGACCTACCCATTCTATTTGACTGGCAGAAAGAAAACCCAAAAAATCCCTGACATACAAGATTCAAGAAAAGCATGTGTGTAGTTGCGTTCAACGCATAGGTACTACTTGCACGTGTCCTTGGATGTTCAATGCAAATACTATTAATATGCAAATAGGGTATTTTTTTTATATATTGAAGAAAGCATAGTATGGTGGATCCCTTTAAAAAGTTATAAAACTGAATTTACCACCATCTAAAATAGTAGTAGAAGTAATAACATATATAATACACATGACACCATCATAAAAGAACTATTAAGAAATTGCAAAAATATTGAAATATTCAATACACTAAAAATAAAATTGAAAGATACAATGATTTTAATATTTCAAGATTTGAAGCTGCCCTTTTATAAACATGTCGATTCTTCCAATATTACAATATGTGCATTATTGGCTTGATCAAGGAGAAATAAAAATCATTTAATAACATTCTCAGTAAGAAGTTATCAAAGGTTGAGCAAAACTACACAATGACATAAAGGAAAGCCTTATGCATGGTATACACATTAAACAAATTTTGGCATTATCTATTAAATAGATTTGCGATTCAAGGGATAATTGATAACTAGTTGTTGTTTCAAAATTTGAACTTTAAAATCATGGTGAAACTTGAGTGTGCTAATTATGGGCAATATGATCTATTTAGAATAAAATTAAGAAAATTTAGGGTCTATTGATGATAAAATGGATAGTGCAAAATTATTTGGAGTGAATGTAGTACCCCAAGAGCTCAATGTAGTAGTGACTTTATTGTCAATAGGGAAGTATCTTGAAGGGAGTACAAAAGATGAGAATATAATATTGTTGCAAGGACAATTACCCGACACTTGAATTTGAGGAGAATTATACATCATTAGGAAGGATAAATTAATAAGAATGGTGCTAAAACATTAGAGGAATAATATCTTAAGAGAAGCACATGAAGGCATATAAAAAGGTCACAACTCTAAAAAAGGTAGGGTCAAGATGGTGATGTTGGTAGGACTATGGTGGCCTCCCTTATTTAAGGATGCAAATACTTTTGTGATAGAATATGATATATTGTATATGGTAGGAAGATCCACGATAAAGGTGGTGAGTATGAGATCATAATGGTTCAAATAGTGGTAATAGCCAAAAAGCCCTACATAATGAAGTGTAGTGCATTCCCTCTATACAAAAATTGGGATTACCTTGGAGTTAGGCAAGTTGGAGTCTCAAGAATTGCCAAATAAACTTACAAAATGACCCATTTATTGTTATCCTACATCCTTAAAGCTATTAGATTTTTGTAACCAAAATTTAGTGAAAAAGGGTTCACATATGAAATTATTAAGATTATAAAAATAGATTAACTTCCTTATTATAATTTTATTAAGTAATTGGATTATTTTCATAATATATTTCGAGAGGAAGAACCTTGATAGGGTTTGTGTATTTTCTATAGTTTTTCATCATCCTTATGTCACTCCACACCTTTGGCATAGGAAATATTTTAACCTTTTCGAATTTATTTTCTAGTTATATTGGTAGCTATTTTTATGTCCTCAAACGATTTCAATCTAGTAGTTCATGCTATTATTCATGAATAACTATGCTGGCTAATTTGGGGGGTTTCAGTTTTGAAGAGGGGATAGAGAAGGAACATGTGAACACATAGAATAGGGCGGAATAAATTATTGTATGCGTGTCTTTTTAGTTCTCTTTTATTCATTAGTTAGCACAAAATAGAGTTTTTTAATAATTTAATTTTTGTACTTTTATTAGAACGTTAGTTTGCAGGTTCAAGGAACAAATCTGGATCACAAATAATGCATATTATTATGTAAGGTCAAAACACATGAAATTTTTGTCATTGTTTTGTAAGAGAAATCATTCAATAGATATAGTTATTATATTGTAGCAAAAATGACAACATGGATGATGTATTTACAAATTTTTTGACAAGATAAAGTTTGTACACTAAAAATATGCTAGGAGTATTAGAAAAATTTCGTTCATTAACAAAAAGTGATAGGATAATGAATAGATGATAAGTAGGAGTATTGTCTATTAATTTTATTGTTGTCAATAATTATTATAATTATGTCATTAATAATGAATGTATTATCAATTAAATAAAATAATGATATAACCTCATTTTGATAAATAAAAAGAGTTATTCCAAATTTCTTTGCTTAGTGACTAGATTACCATTGCCATAGCATGTAGATTAGAAACAAGAAAATCATGCAATTTACTCATGTCACATCCCAATCCCATGGAAGATTACATTCATCATGGATTACTATTTAAAATAGAAAAGAATAAAATAAAATTTAAATAAGTAGGTGTTAGTTGTAGAGATCAAGTTTCCAGAATCCATGAGATATTAATCTTGAGTGTTTCCTGATTAGATTGTGTATGAGTTTTTTCATCAACGTTTTGGATCACACTCTGTGATCCATCATCAAGATGACAAATGGAGAGCATGCAGAAGTGAGAAGATGACATACATACATACATACATACATACATACATCCATGCATATATGTGTGTGTGTGTTCTCCAAACTACAAAGGTGTTAGTTGCTGGATTAAAATACAAACTACAAGTGGAGACAAATCCGATACAAGTTCGATGGAAAAGAATCAAAAAATAAAACACAAAACACAAGGTTGTTGTAGACACCAAATAGTTGGTAATGTACAAAAAAAAAATTAAAAAAACTACAAAGATAATTGTAAAAGAATAACACTCAATTAGCAAGTTGAGTGGTGTCGGTGTGCAAGCCATTTTCTCAAGTGGTGGTTGCAAGATGACAAGAGGCTCTATGGTGCTTGCTAAGGGTGCTTGTATTGGAGCCTTGTATAAGGTAGATGCATGCACGATTCAGTGCAATAGTGCTTCTATGAAATCCAAAAAAGGGCTTTGGATTGTTCATCCTCACCATCAAACCAAGAAGACAGGAAGAATGTTGTTTCTATATCAGATGGTCATGCTTTTTGGGTACCTAAGGGTTCTAATTATTTGGAGATTAAGCTCTCAACTGATAAGACAATACTATGACACCAAAGACTTGGTCATATTGGTGAAAAACGTCTTAGAGACCTAAAAAATAAGAGCCTTTTTGAAGGCCTTGATGATTGTAATCTTGAGTTTGACTTTTGTGAATATCTAGATCTAGATCTGTGTATTTGATCTCTTTCATACATCTAGATATCTTTGGTTGTGAAGCATATGTGTAATGCCCAATTTTTAACCAAGTGAACATTACACAACATGAACAATTTTTTTTTTCAACTTCAAACACAACTAACATAATACTTCACTCATTATGCAATTTCTAAAATACATACACCTAGGAGGAACATGCAAATATAAATAGACTATACCAAACTATACTATTTTTTCATATATTTTTTTTCAACCACAACATGTAATGCACTCATAAAACTACAAGCAGTAGTAATGATTAGAAATTTACCATTTTATCCAAGTTTAAATGTTAAATCAATAACTTAATGCTTCTTTAGTTTATAATATAATGTACCTCCTTCATATCCAAGTTACCCTCTCATTCCATCATGATATAATTGCCTTTTCTCCCATATCTGCACTTGCAAGATGTCTAAATGTCTAGATGCTCAACACAAGGTCAAAGGATAATTAGATACATGATTCATCTTACTAAATTGTATCATTACTTTGGCTAGATCAATCATATAATAATCACCTACTAAATTTACATAAGATTGGGAAGGGGAGGCATAAATATTTCAAACCTGAAAGAGAAACACCTAAGGGCCAGACCTAATGTCTCAAGGGATCATCACAGATGGTCTTGCCTACATGAAAGCACAATGACTTTGTAGTTTGTAAAACAATTTGAAACCATCTACTAAGAAAGTATTAGAGTGCGCATGGAACCCTTTCTAGGATCCAGTCCCTATATAATTTTCTCATCGGCTGCCACCCACTTAGGTGAAATAGAGATGACGACCTAGCTAGAACAAATGGACCATCCATAGCCCATAAACCAATGTCCATTGTAAAATAATGATAAAAGAAAAAAACAATCTACATGCTTCGTCAATTGATTATCTCTACCACACTTATGTGATCTCCCAAGAGTTCTAAACAACAAGATGTTTCTTACAACTCTCATGATAACCCACTTTGAGGATATAGAGATTTCAAGATTAAAAGTTCACACATAATTTAAGTAGAAGATAAAGACCACACAAAACATACACTCTCCAAAGGAGATCTATGAGCATAGACCATGTAGTTGGATAATACAGTTATATAACCTCTAGGTTCAAAAGTTAGCTTTAAATCAATCCAGTTATAATTCCTAGTATCATTGTTCCACTTCTTGTAAGAAAATGATATTTTGAGAACACAGATTATTACTAGAAATGCATATATATATTTTCTTAGAATTTCAATTAAGTAACAAACAATTCCCACATTAGAAGTTTTGAGAAATGATACCAATTATTTTTAGATATCTATTGGTATAGACACACCTTACACATAGAGAATGAACAAGTACACTAAGTGCAAGTCTTTCCGATAAGCAATAATTTAGTATACTACAAAATGGAATCGTATCTCCTCTTTAATCGAAGGGTGTACTTTTATTCGAGGATTTTAAAGTCATGTATAAAATAAATGGTAATACATTTTATAACAACAAAACCATATTTAGATTCCATTGAAAATCTTGAGATAACTCCTTGTACACACAGTTATCAACCAATATATTTGACCTTAATAAGAGAAGTAATACCTTTCCATGAACACTATCATAGTCTATCTAATCTTGCAATTCAATATACACCAAAGCTCTAGATTAAAACAATGGCAAGTATTCAATGATACAAACAAGTGAAACTACTCATTACACTAATAATTCAATAGGATTAAGTTTGCATTAACTCAAATATTTTACAATGAACATCACTTGGTTTACTATGAAGAATGATGCAATAAATCTCGTCGTAAAAAAAAGTAGTAGTTTACTATTAATATTGATTATATACTATATGCGAGGCAAGAGAATTGTTAGGCAAACATGTAGGATCTCGGAGGTCAAGGTTGCGATGCACAATCAACTGAGGCGCTTCATGAGGAAATTGTTAGTGTCTGCAAGTAACATTGGGGATGTGCGTTGACACTAAGCCTCTTCTATGTCATCAGTTAGTGACCCTCTAGCAAAACAGTGAGGTCTTATTTCAAAGGCCTAAGGATTAATAAACCAAAACATGAAGTTAAATTTGAGACATTAACTCGAATATAGTGTAGAACTGCAGTTCGAAGGCCATAAAATTAATAGCTTAAAAATTTCTTATTGAAACTAGCCATCAATGTTATAGCCATTCTAGTACACTTATTTAACATTACACTCATAGTTCAACTATGATCTCTGTAACCATGATTTTACAATGCACAAATTTTCTAACCGTTTAAAAAAAAATATAAGCACAAAAATACCTCTTGATCATAGGCGAAGCCCTCCCGTTTCTGCTCCATCCACAAGTCTCTTCTTCTACTCATAAACCCAGGAAAGTGTTGTCTATGCACTTGAAAACCAGGGAAAGCCTTGAAGCTCCATATAGATACGTCAATTAAACTTCTCTTTGAGATTTGTGGCTGCCTCATCTGTAAGAAATATGGTTTAATGGCTACATTGATTGTTGGATGTGCACAAAAACGGATCTGTTGAAAAACACTTTAAAAGCTTCCAAGAAAATGTAAACGGTAGGCTTAAAGCCAAATTCCTAGCCAGTGTCCTCTTGGCCTATGACAAAATGAAGGCTGAAACGTTTGACCGAACGCCTCAAAGAGATATCATCTCGTGGAATGCGAAGATTGTAATGTCTTCTTTTTATAAAATGGGTTTATTGAAAGGGCTTTAAAATCGAATAGAGGAACTTCGCCTGGTGTTGTAGTTACGACTGCCTTAGTAGACATGCATGCAAGATGTGGAAGCTTAGACAAGGCGTATGTAGTGTTTGACAGAATGACTCATAGAAAAGTATTCTCATGGGTCACAATGATTACAGGATTTGCACAAAATGGATTTTGCATTTTTAAACTTTCAAGCAAATATAGCTGGTAGTTGTAAAGCCAGATTTCACAACCCTAACCAACGTCCTTCCCGAGAGATCATTGGTCGATAATATAGATCTTGGTCTGAGAGTCCTGAACGCTTCAACAATTATCTTTACCTCTTTCATACTTTTCCTCCACTCATAGCCCTGCCTCGACGCACTATGTTATGTTGCGTTCCTTTGAACAGGGAGTTTATATCATCCATCGCTGTATTTCCGAAAGGCACGCTTCCCACCGCCCTTCCCCTAATTGTGGGCCCTAATTGTGTATGAAAGTTGTCTCGTAGAATTCCTTGTTCCCCCATTATCCACTTACTCCATTAATTATGGATGGGGTGCCGTACTGCCTAAATGGTACTGTCGGAGAACATTAAATCTATTAGATTTAGAAAGTTTCAAGCCAATGCCGTTGGCTGGCGTAAAGCCTAATTATCTAGAGATGTCGTCCGCTTTTTACCAACTCACCAACTCACCTCAACTCCCAACAACTTTAGAAACAATTTTTTTAGTAAACACAATTAGGAAATACCATGTTGTAATTTTAGAATATGCACAAATTAAATTTGTTGAAAGAAAAGGAAAGCAAAGGAAATGGTCTTTTATAGTCCACGATGCCAGTCATCTATGTATGGGTCTATAGATGGGTTAGAGCCATATCGGACTATCTCGTACTCCTTGCGGGAGGTACCTAATTGTACTACAAATGAGACGTACATACCTTACCCCCTTGTGGGATTTGAACTTGTGACCTCTCTTTCAAGACTACAAGTTCTCCACCACTAGGCCAATTCAGAGACTTTAAAAACTGTCAAGCGTATGTGATTGTTGGGTGTTGCCTCCTACTAGGATATGCACAATGTCGATTTATAAAGAGGCCTTTGAAACTTTTCCAGCCAATGCCATTGGTTGGCATGCCGAGTGATAATAGCCAGATGGGAATTGGTATGGGAGGGGGTATAAGAAGTTGATGGGACCGTGTTGCCAAGCAGATGTCAACTCCCCATAATGCAGCTGCATAAAAGTTCTTTGCATTAAGTTTAATGGCTTTCATACCTATTGAAAGGTCGTGGTAGTTGGCAGTGTCTGCAAGGTCAAGTTGTGTGTTGCACGCAAGAGGCAAGGGTGGAGACCTTTACAAATGATCTGACTTCAATTGTAAAGTAACTATTCTGGCTCCAAAAACACTCTGATTACATTGTTGTACACAAAAATTAATCTTCATGTTATACACACGGGGGACAACGGCTGCAGTGCTTCTATCAAGCCCCATAGCCATTCTAAGCCTATTTTGCAATTTTTTTGTTTGCATAACATGAAAGTTTTGCATCATGCAACATCGCGGTTTTGTAGCCAATTTTAGCCGCATCCCAATTGTAAGGTGTGGAAGAGAGAGAGGTCAACATCCTAATTGTAGTGCAATCCCCTCGATTAATGCTACAATAATGGTGTGTAGATATTTTGCATTCACCACAGCTTACTCATTGTTTTGCTTCATGCTTTTGACTTAGCTACCTAATATTTAAATGCTAAAAATATTTGAATCATAAGCTCTAGTTTTATTACTTATAAACAAATTGAGTAGCTAATATTAACTCTATATTAATCTTTAGAATTATGCTAATTATAATAGAAATAATTTCTATGACCCACTCCTACCACCAAGGCAAATAGAATTGTACACCTTGCTAGGGTGGTAAAATTTCAAACCTAGGTTAGCACTTGCCTTAGTGTGTCTTGCATCTTGCATTTCTAATTTCCCTTTAAGCATTTAAATAATTAATTTAATTAAATCTAAGGTCCTATTTCATCACTTCGCACATTATAAAATTGGGCCCTTTACCCTAAGTGTGCCCCTTTAATTTTATTCATCCAATAAATCATTTAATTATAAACCCTAATTATGTCCTATTTCGACCTTTAAGGCTCGATTTCACATATCAAAACACCTCGAAATCAGTTGTAACTTTGGGATTCGCTCTAATATCATCATATCTAATGACCCTGAAAATTTTTGTGAAAAGTTGGTTAGACTGAGGCGGGAATGCACATGGTCCTCGACTTTTTTCCCGAAATTTTGGGAGGACAATTCTATTATATTATAATGATTAATTCCAAAAGATTGATGGGAAATTAAATTCCTAGGTCATCCTAAAGATGAAATTAAGTCAAAATTAAGATCTAGGGTTTCATACATAAGAGCTCTCTTTCTTCATTTGAAGGAAACAAAGATCTATCTAATGTAAGGCAGTTTTCAACAAAGAAAGCATAAGGAGTCTTCTATGTAGTGAAAGAGAACCCTATGTGGAGTCTTCAACAACATTCAACAACATTCAACAAAATTTCATCAAGCATTCATCATCAATTAGGAGCCTTGAAGACATTGAAGAGTAATAGGAGATCTAGTGGCAATATCTCTCCCTTGAGGATTGGTATGATTTCATGTTATTTTCATGTCTTTGTATGAGCTTCTTTACATCGATTTGCATATTTACATTCATGCTTTAGATCATTTAGCATATTTGGTTTGAAGCATTGTTATTTACATTCACATTTACATTTAGGGTTTACTCTCATGTGTAGGGTAGCTCGAGTTTCTTATCATTTAGGATCTTGCATACACCCAAGGTTCTAGCACACACATTTTTAGTACATTATTAGCTATTTGTGGAGGTGGAAATCACCAACACAGGGGTTTGACTGAGGAAAAACCCTATATAGCCATCCAAACCTTCCCTTTTTAGTTGAAGGTGCATAAACAGGCATCCAGAGGTAGTTTCAGATCTGGAAAAGGCATCATAACCACTCAGAAGTCTTAGAAGTGTAGAAATATGTCAAGGACAAGGGCATGGTACCTTGGTCCTGCCCAGAATAGGGGCATGGTGCGCTAGTCCCTCCACTTTGTAGTGAAATTTGACAGGTTGTAGACTCAGGACCTCCAATTTGCAATGTCTTAGTTGCAGCCTCTTGTTTGCAGAAACAGGACAGTGACGTGGCACCCTGGTCCAGGTCAGTTTCATTCAATTTGCAACATCAGGTACACATCTAGAATCCTCCCCCTTTCATTCTTTCAGTATCTCAGTTTCAAATCGACAAGTTTGTTCAATTTCAAATTCATTTATGCTTCATTCTTTATCTCCTAGCCTAGTTGATCATTCAAACCCTATTTTTTCTCATTATTTGTAACAAGAGGAATAGAAACCCTAAGAGGTAATCCTTGACTCTCTCTTTCTCAGAAGAAGTAGACAAAGTGATCTATCTCCCTAGGCTCTTTCGTATTCCTAATGTGTTGCCAAAAGTGGGATTAGGTCCTAGTCACCCGATCTCGTTTTTCTTGCCCCCACAAATGACACGAAGTATCATTAGCGTCTTGTATTTATATTATGGAATCCTACTTGAGAAAACACAATGCGCATCAACCACCCCAAGTGAAGTTTATATAAGGAAATAGAAATAACATAATGTGGAGGATGGTATTGGCAGTCATGTAATTTGCACAAGAATAATATATAAATCAACCTATATAAGCATTATATTTATATTCATATGTACTAATCATTTGAATAATTTTAACAAAAAACCCAAATTATTTTAAAATTCACATTCATGTAATTAACCAAATATGTTGATCATGAAGATGTATTCAAAAGGATTAGAGGTCCCTAGCCAATTTATTTAGATCAATTTTAAAAATGTTTAGATTTGATGTTTCAAAGTAGAGCATAAAAGATGGTATGTGATATAGTGACCCTTACTAGAAAACCTATGCTTATCTTTATACAATTATACATATATGAAAAATAACAAAGATATATGAGCATTCACCATACCTTTACAACTCGACCCTATGAGCATATTGGTAGAACTTCATTTAAAAGCAAGTTGACATGAATCATATATCTAAACATGATTCACTTGCACATGCATTAGCTTTTCTTTTCTTTTCTTTTTAATAAGATCTAATTTCCACACAATCTCCACAATGGTTAATTTATTATCCAACATGAAAAGTAATTCACAATCTTTAGGACTGATAACTATCGTATGACATAAAGTGTTTCCATTCACCTTACTACTACAGGTAAAATTACAACACTCTAACCATTTAAACACTTTCTCATTCTAGGTTAGTACTGAATATCAACTAACTCATATTTTATTTTTGTGTTTAACTTATGTATATAAGATTTTATGAGCACAATCATACTATTCCTTATATTTGATGTGACCACAACCAATACTTAATCATAAACTAAATGTTCATAATATAAGAATGGATAAAAGTATCTCAAATTAGTCATTAGAATGAAATATCTACAACAATGTATAGGTGGTGCATCACAATATGCACATGTGCCACATGCAAAAAGATCAAAATTAGAGAACAGGGTGGTTAAATGTATCTTCATGGTGTCGATGTGAAAGGCTACAAGATTTCAAATCTAGTTGCAGAAAAGTTTCTCTATAGTAGAAGTGTAATCTTTCATGAGTTAAAATCTTTCATTTTTTATTAGGGAAAAAGCAGGTTTTACAGGGACCCGAAACCACAAAGTTACAAGCTAAAATTAAATAAGCAGTCAAAGTTCACCAACACAGCAAAGTTGCCAAGTAAACAAAAAGACAACAAGCAAAATAAAATGATAGAAGAAGCTAAATCCAGAAAACCCTTAACCTAAAGACTTTAAAGTCTCAGCTATCTCATTTTCCAGAGTGTTCATCTTTTGGGCTTCCTTTTTCAAGTCCTGGAACTCCTGATTAGAGGACTTCACCTTTCGCTTTAGGTTGGCTCTAGTTGTTTTGGGGGGACATGACTCCTCTTTTTGGTCTTTTTCTCTATCGGCATCGAGGTCCATGATTAGGGAACCCTGTTAGGACTTATCTAACTTCTCCACCAGTGTGTTCATAGTGGTTGCAGAGTTTTTAACAATCTTGTGGCTCTATTTCATAATTGCATTCAAGGTTTCCCTGATTTTAGTAACTTCCCCTTCCAGCTGCAAGGTTTTATTCTTATTTTCTCTTTTCATCTTTTTCAACTAGCTCATCTAGTTTGCTTGCAAGTGCCTTGTTGTTAAGGTTAATGTCTTTGATTTTATAAAAGACCCATTTAAAAAATCTAAAGAGGTCCACAACACCATTTCTAGCTATAGCCAAAACATTCTCTATAGATTCCCTATCCTACTTGAAATAGTGTTCATCTTGTTTAAGGTCTTTAGGAAATATCGACATGTTCTCCCTGTCAGTGACTAGGTGGGAAGACTTGGAAGCTTTAGGGGAGCTACAAGTATCAAGGAAATAACCTAGCGAGTCAACAGAGTAAGATACCAACTTATGCTTGGAAAGGGCCTTTCCTTTCTTTTTTGCTTTGGACTGGGTTTTAATAGAGAGCTCTTGTTTGCCCAAAGGCCTGGTCAAAGGGAATTTTTTGGCACCTTTTTAGGAGGGGGGGTAATCTTTTCTTCCTAGTCAGAGTATTCATCAGAATTTCCCTTAGACACATGGGTTTCCATATCATACCCATCCAAATCCGAGGGCGAAATAGGGTTAGACGGGATGGGCAAACTAGCAAAGTGCTCATGAATGAGCTGAATAAGACCAACATGCAAAATAGGGAAATTCATGGGACTTTTACCATGTTCCAGGATGCAATGTTTTAGAGAACACAATAGATAGCAAGGGAAAGAAACCCTGACCTTTTACTTGAAGTGGTTAAGAAGAATGAAATGGTAGTTGTAGACTCTAGTAATTCTATCGTCCACAATAATGTATTCCATCACCACTCTTAGCACCTCCCTCAAAAGTTTCTTGATGGTGCTGGATTCAAAGTAACTATTTGAAACCTTAACCAGAGCTTCCCTTTCCTCTTCTATCTTTGAAAATTTACCAACTGCTTCATCGGAGATCTTCCTGTCACGAAAGAACTTTAATCCTTCTATAGAAAGGTTGGTGACTTCCCCAATAAGAGCCTTGTTGATTATCACTTTTCTTTCGAATAGAATGAAACCTTCCCCCTTCTAATTTTTGACAAAATATTACACAATGTCAGGGTTAGCTCCTTGAAGTTTTTCTAGGAAAGGTTTCAGCTCACCTTTGATAATTTGATTCCAAACCTTTTGGTTCTTTTGGTGCTTTTTGTAGTTTTTAGGTTCCACCCTCTTCCTATTACCCCCTATTTTTTCACAAACTTCTCTGTTCACAATAATAGAGCTAAAAAACTTGGCCACAATCCTGCAACATTGCTTAGGCACCCACAAAATGTGTCACTTAATGTGGTTTAAAGAGGTAATAATGGCACTGTCATTGTAGTGAATGAAGCTACACTCTCCTCTGATCCACTTAATCACTTTTTGAAATAGCAACTTTTCCATGTCTGACATCATATCCAATCAAGGTTTTAACCCCCACTTCGAGATCATTATTGGAGTGCCACATCCTTTGGCCAATCAGCTTGACTCCTTCACTGGCAAAATAATCAGCCATCGTGTTTGCTTCCTTGAACACATGTGAAATCTTCACATTTTCAAAGTTGTGAAGGAGGGATCTAGCCTCATCAATCCATATTTTGATGGTCCATGAGGAGGGGGAATTACCTAGAAGGCATTTGATAATGTTCTTAGAGTCCCCCTCTATCCATATACTTTTCGTGTTTAATTTTCTAGCAAGATCAATGCCCTAAAATGCTCCTATGGCTTCAACTAAGTGATTGGACTGAGAGCCCAAGGGGAGTGCCATTGTTGAAACAAAGTTTCCATATTGATCTCTTAACATCCCCCCCGACTCCCAGCCAATCCAGGATTACCCTTGGTCGTCTCATCAAAATTAGCTTTAATCAATCACCTAGGGCGATGGACCCAGCTAACATCTTCACAATCATTTTTCCCTTGTCTTGTGGCCTTAGATATGTCCCCTTTGATGTGACATTATCTTTCCATCTTAAGATCATAAGAGGTACAAACATCTGTCTCCATTTTATTTTGATTATCAGATATGTTGTTCACATTTTCCACCGATAGTCTAGAAAATCTGTCAAAAACTATATTCTTTGGGTCCTTCTTATTCTTGAATAATCTGTTATTCCTTTCTTTCCACACTCCCTAGACATTATGGGGGATAGTGAAAGACCACAATCTACGAATAGAGGGGTTCAAAGAGGGAGCATACCATTGGGAAAACAAGTCTTGACATGATCCAGGGAAAAGCCAAGATAAATTCCAAAGAGAAAGAACTCTTCCCCATATGAAAGTCACATATGGACAGTGGAGAAAGAGATGATTAACCAATTCCTCTACTTCTTTTCATAAATAACATTGGTGAGGGATTTGAAGCACCTCTTACAAATATTATCGACTGTTAGCACCTTATTCTGAAGTAAAATCCAAAAGAAAATCTTGATCTTAGGAGTAAGGTGTTTAATCCAGGCTTTGGCCCGAATAGGGGAAGGGGCAGAGGAAAAGGATAAAATAAAGATGGTCAAAGACACTAAGAAGCAGTTTGATGGGCTAGGCCTCCAAAATAAATAATCGCCTTGCTGAATCATTCCAATTTTAACAACCAACAAAGTAGATTGAATAGGAGCAAGATCCAGGCTGACTTGGCGGAGATCCATCCACCCTCCATTCCTCCAGTAATCCTTGACCTGACTACCAAAAAGAATTTTGTAGGTATCTAGCCATCCTGAGAAGGTCTCATATGACTTTAAGGGCTCCTTCATAACCCATCTATCCTCCTAAAACCTTACTTGATTCTTGTCTGTAATACACCTGCCTGTCCCCATTTCAAGGATTTTCCTTCCTTTGACCATATCGTTCCAGAGAGTTGACCCACATGATATATTAGTGGACTCAAGGAAGGAATTAAGAGAACCAAAATTGGCCAGATATTTGCCTTTTAGGATGTTGTTCCATTCATTATTAGAAGAAAAGGTTCTCCAAATTTGCTTGGCTAGGAGGGCCTTGTTTATAGTTTTAATTCTCCTAAGACCCAATCATCCATACTCTTTAGGTATACATACCGATTCCCAACCAATAAGGGACATTCTTTTGCTTTCCTCCACTACAGACCATAAATTTTTTTAATTTTTTTTTTCAATGACATTTGCAAACTTAGATGGAATTTTTGAGAGACTCAAAGCATAAATTGAGAGATTCAGGAGAGTAGATTTAAGAAGTTGAATCTTATGTACTTGACTAAGAAGAGCACCTTTCCAACCTGCAAGCTTTTTACTGAATCTGTCTCTTAGTGCATTCCAAAAGGAGTGAAGGGGCTTGAGACCCAGAGGCAGACCCAGATAAATAGGAAGCAAAGATTCAATTATGCATTCAAGAATTCTGGCCATTTTTTATTGCCTAGACTTCGTAGTGTTGAAGAAAAAATGGAACTTTTATGTCTGTTCACCATTTATCTAGAAGTTGTTTCATAATCATCCAGAGCCTTTCTCAAGTTCCTAGTTTCAGCAATAGTAGATCTTTCCATTAGGATAGTATCGTCCATGAACTATTGGTGAGTACAAACCTTACTAGTAGAGGAGGGATTCAAGCTCATTAAGGAACCCCACTCAACCATTCTAAGTTGTAGGTTTCTACCAAGACATTCTACCATTAAGGTGAAAAGAATAAGGGAAATGGCATCCCCCTATCTTAGCCCTCTTGAAATCTTAAAAAATGTGAAGGGGATCCATTGACAATAACAGAGATGGTAGCCATAGAGATGAGTTGACCAATTAGCTGGAGGACTCTATTGCTAAAACTGAAAGCCTTTAGGATTTTGAGTAGAAAATCCCAATCTACTCGATCGTAAGCATTCAAAATGTCTAGTTTAAGAAGAAAACCCTTTGTTTTAGATTCCGTCAGAGAATGAATATTGTCATGGACTGTTATTATGGAGTCTAGGATCTGTCTTCCAGGAACAAACCTATTTTCCTGATGATAAATTAATGAGGGCAAAATACTCAACAATATAGAAGTCAAGACCTTTCAAATGATTTTGTAAAATGAATTACATAGACTGATAGGCTTGAAGGCATCAAAATCTGCAGGCCACGGCGTTTAGGGATGAGAACCAAGAATGTGGCATTAAACTCCTTTAGAAGGCATTTGGATCCAAAAAATTCTTTGACAACATCCACCACATCATCAACAACAATTTCCCAAAAATGTTGGTAAAAGAACTTGGGGAAGCCATCTGGGCCCGGAGCCTTATTGCCTTCAAAAGAGAAAATAACTCTTTTGATTTCTTCCCTTGACGGAATAGAGGAAAGCATTTTATTATCTTCTTCTTTGACAAGTCTCGGAATGGCCTCTACTAAAATGTCTTTAACTTCATAGTTAATCCCAATCATTCGCTTTAAGGAGATTGCTAAAGAAAAGAACACCATTTCTTCTGATGTCTTCATCCTTCACAAACCGACTACCATCATAATCAATAGAAGAAATTCTATTAGCTGCCCCATGTTTAAGTGTTGTCATGTGAAAATATCTCGTATTTTTATCCTCGGCAGAGAGCCACAAAGCTCTAGACCTTTGTTTCTAGAATTCTTCTTCTTTGGATATGATGTCATGCATCTTCCCAAGCAACTCATTTTCCTTAGATTTGTAATCATCTACGTATCCTTCCAGTTGGATTTTCTCTTGCATATCCATAATTTTCAAATGTAATTCTAATTTCATTCCAAAAATGTTACCAAAGGTTTCTTTATTCCATTTTCTAACTTTGTTTTTCACCTCCCTTAACCTTTTGGCAACCCTGAACATACTCGTACCAAAAACTGAGATATTCCACCATTTTCTAACTTCCTCGATGATCTAAGGGTGAGATAGCCACATATGTTTAAATCTAAAAGGAAAATTCCTTTTAGCCTGGATGGGATCTGCCACAAAACTTATAGAAAAGTGATCAGAGTCAATTATTGAAAGGGATTTTAAGGAACAAAAATAATTTAAAAACCATTGATCTAAAATTAAAATTCTATCCAACCTAACTTGAATCAACTCTTTACTTATTCTTTGATTTGATCAAGTGTAGGAAACTCCTTAAAGGTCGATATCCATAAGCGCCTGAGAATTGACAAAGTAGAAAAGGTCCATTTTTCTTTCAAGATTCACCTGAGAGCCTCCAAATTTTTCTTAATCCTGGAGTGGAGTATTAAAATTTCCCATCACGATCCAGTTTTCATTACTGAAATTTCTATGAAATGCCAAGAGCTCTTGCCAAAAATGTTTTATAGCACCTCTACCATTAGGAGAATAGATATTGGATTGACTCCAGCTAGAATAAAATAATCTCTAATATGAGAAAATTTGGTGGCCACATGATGAATGCTTTCAAAAATAAGTTCTCCTCTAATGAGGTTCAAATTCCAAAAGGTAACAATTCCACCTAATGCTCCCTCAGAACTATTACTATGCACCCCACAAAACTTAAACATTTTGATTCTTTCTACTTTCTCTTTTGACATTTTAGACTCTTGAACCAACAAAATATCCGGTCTATGATCCCTAGCTAAATTATGAAAAACATCCTGCTTATGGAGGCTATTCAAGCCCCTTATATTCCAAGACACGATCTTCATATTTTACCAAGGGAATGGAGTTTGCGAATCTCTAGAATGGTTTTCTGCAAACCATCCGCAATATCCTGAAAGCTTGAGGATTTTACTTCCTTGACTACCTTTTGAGGCACCACAGCCTTCCTTGGATCTGGACCTTATAGCGACTCCTATCGGAGTTTCCTACTGTTCATTCTTTATCTTCTCCTTTTTAGTATGAGAGTAATCCTCCTCTCTTTCTGAATCTTTGGGGTTGAGGTTCTCTTTTCCTAGTTCCCAATCTTCCTCTAGAATTTTTTTCTGGGACAAAGGTAGAGTGTCCATGACTCCAAGATGATTCTGAGTAGAGATTTAACTAGAATTCGCTAGATTTTTACTAGATTCAACATATGTATCCTTTACAATTTTCTGCGAGTTCACAAATATGTGGCTCTTGGAAGGATCTTGACTTAGGGCATCGTTAGCTTCCAAAGCAAAGTATTTCAAGGGACCCTAATATCCACATTCATATTGATTTCCTTGAATGGGATAGTAGATTCTTGACTTTGGATGTCTTCAAGCCCAATAACACCATGCTCCTTTTCGCTTGAGTCAAGAACTGACATATTTATAACTGGCTCCTAGCTTCCCAAGAGCAACTGATTGTTTGGGACAATCCCCTTATCCAAGGCCTTTGAGGGCTTGTCAATGCTCTTAATATCTTTCTCCCCACTCTATTGGGTTGTGCTACCATTCTCCTCCCCTTTATTCTTCATTTTTCATATTTTCTTGAGGTTGCATTGCAGATTATATTTCTCCTTACTAACATTCAAGGGGAATCTCTTAGCCCAATGACCCGATTTCTCTCATTTGAAGCATGCAAAGAGGATTGATTCAAACTTAATAGCTTGAACCCATGTGCCTAGCTTGGATTGTATTTCAATAAATGATAGTAGAACAACATTCTGGGACACACCAACACGGATTATTGCAAACACCAACCTCCTCCTAGCTGCCATCATTGGGTCTATAGAAATAAGTTCTCCAAAAGAGTTAGCCAAGCCACAAAAATATCTTCATTCCAATATTCTAATGGGAGGCCGGGAAGTCTAACCCAAACTAGGACATTTTAAAAAATGGAATCAGAAAGATCCAAGTTAGTAGTCCATTTCTTAAGAGACAAGGAGGACTTTCCAATAACCGAGGGGTCTCCACTTCTAACAGCTTGAATATCCTCCTTGTAGGGAAACTCAAAAGAAAAATAGCCCTTAGGAAGAGCAGAGACAAGAACCTGGCCATTTGTTCTCCACTTCCTTTTGACAAAGGCCCTAAAAACTTCTATGTTAGGCCTAGGATCCATAAATTTAGTAATTAGCATCCTATCCATTAGAGAGATATTATGATCAATAACCATATCCAAAATAGAGATGGCAAACTTACTGGTGCAGGAGCACCTAGTGAAGCTCATGGAGCACTTCATCAAATTTTGGTCTGGAATGGCCTATGTTGGTCTCAATTGAATAATGGACTTTTTGTATGTCCAAAGTGTGTGCTTAGTGTGTTTAAGTGTCCTTTGTGTCTTAGTTTTGTTGTTTGTGGAGTTTTTGGTTTATTTTTGACCTTTTATGCCTTGTAAGCCTAGAATGGGCAAAATGTGGAAAAATGGTCAAAATGCCTTATAAAGCATTGTTAGGTATTGAAATATGTTTGTTTGGTTCTAGTAAACCATTTCACATGGTGGAGTTAAGTCTATTTGGCTCACAAGTAAAAAATGCTCATTGTACCAAAAATTGTCAATGTTGTCAAGCAACATTTTGACAATATTTGGAAAATTTGTAAAAATAAGGCAAAAGGTTGTTATTGGTCCATACCTGGGAATGATTTGGGTGGTGAGTGACTATTTAAATCCTCACACAACTTTTTATTAGGCTGGCATTCAAAAAAAAGAAGAACTCAATACAAAAACTAAGAATTTTGTCCTTTTTCTTGCAATTTTGCTCCATATGCTATAGTAGTTTGTACTTCCTGAGCATTTGTCCGTATTGTTTTCATTTGGGAATTTGTGCCATGTTGTTTTGTATATTTTTCATCTGGTTTTTTGTTTTGGTTTGGATTTTTGGCATTGTAGAAAAATTATTTTGTTTAGCCCTGTTCTAAGTTGAGTAAGGGTTTGGCTTCAATAATGGAAGCAACTTGATTTTATTTGGCTCTTCCTCCACGGCCTCTGAGAGTCAAGTTTTTGTACATATCATTCTTGTACATACAAGTTTTTTTTGGTTGGAAAAGACAAAGAGAATGGTTTTTGTTGCTTACTAGGCGAAGTCCTATAGCCCGACTAGTGGACCTTCATGGTGTAAAACAAAGTTTCTTTGCAAACCCCCACCAAGTGGACCTCATTTTGGTTTCCTAAGGTGGATTGAAGTTTGGAAAGATAATTTAGACCAGATGGAAGGTTTTTTCATTGAATAGTTAGTTGGAAATGCATTTTGAGTAGCCAAAGTGTTGAAATACAATGGTTTTTTAGCACTTTTCCTCTTAAAACTTGGTTGCACATCAAGTGTTTGACTTTATGCTTAGGGAAGGAAGTTAGAAGGATTCCTAATGTTTTTAAAGACCTTATCAAAATATTTGGTTGTCTAAAGAAGAGTTTGGAATGGTGATAAGGTGTTAGAAGACTTAAAACCCTTGAAAACCCTTGTTTTAAGGCACATTTATAGGAAAACAATTGTACGGTCTTGTCAGACCTCCTCATAGAAAAAATCTGAAAGATCTCCATAAAGGGTATCAATAAATGCAAGGTTTTTATGGATTTTTTTGGAAATTTGTGGAGTTATAAGCATTTTGGCAGTTTCAGGGGGCTAATTGGGGCTCTTTCCTTGTAGCCTTGTTTTGAGTTTTTCTTCAAATCGGGTAAGAAGACAATTGAATTGATCACCAAACCATGTTGAATTGAGCCTAAAAGGATTTTAGTTGATTTCATAGACCTCTTGCAACTCTTGGTGAGTGTTTTGGGTGATTGGAGTTAAAGTATCAAAGTCTCTCCTTTGTGAGACTTGAGAGCAAGCTTGAATGAAAACAAGAACTCGCATGGTAGGAAGATCTCAGGGTTGGTATGAAGCATAGAGAAGGAAAAAATCAAAGGAACAATACCTAAACAAGTGACAAAACCTTCAACAATTACCCTTGAGGAAACTTGGAAACTAAAATTGATTACAAACACACAATTTGGGCCAATTTTTTAATATCTCCGTATCACTTACCCTTCGCCAGATCATAAATATTGTTGACTGGTGGGAAGGTCAATTTTCCACTTGGTTTCACTCCAAACAAAGACATCCAAGATTTTTGTCTGGAGCCATCATTTCCAGCATCCCCCACCTCATTTTGGACCTTCTTAATGAGCCCCTATCCTTTAGAAGGATCAACAGGAGCATCACAATTAATGGGAATGGGGGGAACTACCTGCGCAGGTATTTCCTTATCATTCCCCCTATGAAGGGAACCATAGGATGAAACACCCGTCCCCCCAGGTCCACTTGCATATTATTTCCTAGGCCAGACTATTTTGTCTCCTCCTTCCCTTTCTTCTCACTCAGTCCTTGCATTGATTCCACCTGCAATTCCCCAAATCATGCACCGCCACAGCCTGCTCCACTGTTCAAAATTTCAAAAACTTGATTCTCCTGCCCATTCACCTACTTCTCCCACTCTATTGCTAGTTTGAGTTTGATGTTAGCCATTCCATATTTTTTTAGTTAAAATCTTTCATTTTTGATTTGCAATTTCTAGATAATAAAGAGAAACTTAAAAAGGAGGTAGTTCGGGTACCAACTACTATGATAAGAAATGAACTATGCACTCATGTTGTACCTAATAATGAGGAGAGCTCAAGAAGCTCTAAAAGTTGTAAAGAAGAGAAATAACATTAACCTCAACAATTGAGGAGGTCTACCTATGATAGGAAAGGATTTGATCGATATGGTTATTCACTAGAAAGGTTTGGATATTCTATGTTGGATTCTAGTTGCATATTTGCTTTGATGCTAACACTGATGACCTTAGGACTGTTAGATAGGTTATTGATATTTATGATGTAGATTCCAAGATGGAAGCCATGAGTGAAGAAATGGTTGTGTAGACACCTAAAATTGTCCTGGTTTAATTAATTAGATATTTTATTTATTTAATTATTTTATCCTAATATATTTTTGTTTATTTTTAATTCACTTATCCTCTTCTATCCTTTCCCCATTTTAATAAATATTTTATTTATTTAATTGGTCCCACTTCTTCTATCAATTAAATAAATTTTTATTTATTTAATTAATTCATTAGTTGTTTCCCTCCATAACACTTGTCATTCATCTTTTAATTTAGCTTTAACTACCTCTCTAATATTTTCCTATTTTCTATAGGTCTACCCTCTAATCCTAGTTGACCATTTATCCTTCCACATCTTAATCCTATCCCTCTATTTCTAGGGTACTCTCTATATAAAACGATCATTTCATTCCTTATCAATCCCTGATAAGCGATTAGTTACTCAAGCATCTACACAAACACAATCTGTTCTTTGTTGAGCTCTTGTGCACACATATAAATCTAAGGGTAACGATATCAAGAAATCTCAACGAAGATAGGGAACAATGGATATCAAACCCTAATGAGTATGTGAATGGTATAATTATTCATATTTGTGGTTTTGCATGTTTTTAGGTTCTTCATTGGTGTATAGGAGATTTCATTATAGAACTAGGGTTTTATTTAGTTGAATCTTATTTAGTTTTGCAATATTTTTGAATTCTCAATTTCACCGTATACAGGTTGCATTGAAGAAGAATGCTACATGGCATCTAGTACCTTTTCCTGAAGGATAGAAACTTGTTGTATGTAAATGGGTGTTCAAGAAGACTAGTTTTAGATGGTTGCAAAGGGGTCTTCTTAGATGGAGGTAATTTATTATGATAAAATATTATCTACTGTAGCTAAGCTAATATTAATTCAATTCTTGTCATCACTTGCAAAAACTTATGACTTGGAAGTTGAGCAGATGGACATGAAGACAATGTTCCTTCATGTAAATTTGTAGGAGGAAATTTACATGTAAGAGCCAAAGAATTTTAGTGAAAAATATAAAGAAAACTATATTTGTAAGCTGACAAAATCTTTGTATGGTTTGAATTAATCTCCTAGAATGTTGTATCAAAATTTTGATGCCTATTCGTTTACTTTGGGATTTCTAAGATCTAAATCTAACCTTTGTGTGTATTATAAATCTAAAAATGCTCACATTCTTATCATAGTCTTGTATGTAAATGATATTTTATTTATTGGGAATGGTAAAAGAATGATTTTAGATTTGAAGTCTTATTTAGTAGTATAGGTTGAAATGAAAGATCTAGGTGTAGCAAGATATATTCTTGGGATTGAGATCATCAGAGATAGAGCTAGAATAAATATTTGGATGAGCCAAAGTAAGTATGTTAACTCTATGTTGGAGAGATTCAACATGACAACTTGAAGGAAGTTAGTTGTTTCAATGTTACAAGGGACGAATATTTCTGTGGAGGATTGTCAAAAATATCCTACTAAGATGGAGAGCATGTCTAGAGTACCTTATTGAGTGTTTCTAGTAGTTTGATGTATGCTATGGTCTGTACTAGGCTAGACATAATTAACCAAGTAGTGAGAGACCTTAGTTAGTATATGATTAATCCTGTTTGGATGCATTGGGATGTGGTTAAGAGAGTGTTTAGGTATTTGAAGGGTACTTCTAAGTATTCCTTGTGTTTTCATGGTTATCCTTCTAGACCTCGATAATCATTTTATGTTTGTGGATATGTGAATTTGGATTGGGTGAGTGACATTGACAACATAAGATCCACTGGTGGATATGTTTTCATGATGTCTGGTGGTGTTATCATTTGGATGAATAAGTGGCAAGTTGTATTCGCTTTGTCCACTATAGAAGTAGATTACATGGTTGCTACTAATTATTGTAAGGAAGACATTTGGCTTAAGGTATTGTGTTTTGATATTGGTTTTGATGTAGGACATATTACTATCTATTGTGATAGCCAGAGTGCTACTTTTTTAGCTAAGAATCCTACTTTCCATACTAGAACAAAGCACATTGATGTAAAATTTGATTTTGTTTGTGATACAGTGGAAGATGGAAGGGTGAATATGGAAAATATTAATACTTGTGTGATTCTAGATGCACTAGTGGAGCCAATTAGTATTGAGAATTTTAGAAAGTATGTCAATTATATTGGCCTTGGGGTCTTGAGCAGATGGCAAAGTTTTAACTCTTGGTAGGTCTTTGACAAGTGGGAGAATGTTGGGATTAAGGTGTCACAAACTTAGAGTCTAAACATTCCTATTTAATTATTTATTTTATTTTCACCCACTTTAGAAGTCCTAATGCTCAAACTATGATGAATTTCTATGATACCTATGATAGTTTCTAAAACCTATGATAGTTTCTAGTTCGGTGGAAGGGTCATGGAGAGTTAATTTTTTGTAGTTGAGAATTATGTTTTGAGTACACTTTTGGCAAGTGGTGTGAGGTAAGGAAGGTTTCTATTATTGATCATGGTAGATTCAATGTTGTACTTAAATTATATTTGGTAAGGTGACCATTATGGAAAGGTAGGTATTGTTTCTTTGGAAGTTGCTATGTGCAATATGTAATGAGATTATCAAGGTGTTGTTTGTAATGAAACTTACCTCCTAGGTGTTATAGATGGTTTTGAAAACCATATGTGCATACCTCTTTGTCTTGAGCCTTATTTATATGTTGATGTCTTAGTTGATCTTAAGAGATAGGTTGATTATTTTTTAAGGCATTATGCAGCCAAAATTGTTCTCAGATTCTCTATTGTAGCTACTCTTGAAGAGATTTGGTTCTATACATTTTATTGTAATGGTTGTTGATGTTGATAATACAATTGAGTTTGGGTTTTGGAGTGCAGATTTTTTCCCGAAAGGGTTCCCATGTATATCTAATTTTGTGGTTTTATTTGTTTAAACCCAAATTTAATATATGTGTTTATCTAATCTATAATAGTATTTTTGCATCATTTCTCCCATTAGATTTAGAACTTGGAAGTGTTATTCTACACTTTGACTTCCTTTCACCCTATGCCTCAATCTACCTCGCTAGTTGTCATGTCACTCCCACACTTTCTTTATTACCATATGAAGGAATAGAATGTTTGACTGATTCATTACATTAAATAGTAGAAAATATACCTATATGGGGGAATGAATTTTCCAATTTTGACATAATGGTTATCATGTAACTGCATAATTGTATGATAGTTCATGTAATATAATACTTACACCAACATTATACTCAATTTGAAAAATCTCATATATGTCATTGAGAGGACAGTATTTTCTATTCTTAAGGATGGTCTTCTATAATATGATATTCTCTTGCTTCTATAATGGCTAATAGGCCCTACAATTCTCTTGAGGAATCAAATTCGATTTCTTGGGAAACAAATGTGAATTTCTTTGGCTACTCTGAGATATCAATATCTTGAAATATAGAAAGATGTGAATCAATTTTTTATTTACTAGATAAAAATTTATTTGAATTAAATGTAATATTTGTATTTGGTTATTATGTCAAAATAAATTTTTCACTTGGGATAATATGATGTTGGCTCCTCTAAATGTATTTTATATGGCATTAGTGAAGGAAATAGTTCTCAGCTTTTCCTTTAGTTCTCTTTTTCCTTTGTAGAATATGACGATCACTCATACCAATTCTTTATTTGAGTTTTGGGCTAGCTTGTGATATCTAGATACATCATTTTTTTCTATTTATATGTTGAGATCTTCAACCAATTTTTTTTTCTCTTGTAGATCAAATAATTGGAGAGAAATTTAAACATATTTTATAAGAGCATAAAAGTATTCTCATTCAGATTTAGAAAAAGATAAGGATTTCACTTGAGGAGATTATCAAGGCCAAGTGTACCCCTGAGGGATCTTTCTCATCTCTTCATTCTAATATTTATCATTAACTAGGGCTATCCACCTCTTTTGATGGTCATATTTAGAATTTTTTCTAGGTGAATATTTCTAAGAACTTGTGAATAGGATCAATGTAAGTGGTTTCAATAACCTCTAGGTTTCTTTAAAATCCATAATGATGGATCATCAAGGGGTAATTGAAGGTTAGTTGGGCTCGGTGGGATAGGTAATGATACTCAAGGTTTGGCTAATTTATTTTTCATTACTTATATGAAATAATTTATTGATAATAAAATGGATGCTCGTGATCCTTTTGTAGCTTTGACTAGAAAGATAATGAATTTGGATGGAAAATTATTTTTGTGAGATAGCTTATAGAATTTTTTTCCTTTTGAATATAGGAATTTCTAATAAGTTTTCTTAGAATTTGGATTCTCTAAATGAGTATATTTTATGTTTTGTTCCAAAGATTGATTCAATTTGATTTCTCTAACTTCCAAGGAAGTGGATCATGGTGGATGATCAATTTTCTAAATGGGGATCAAAGAATGTTGGTAACTCGAATGTCTCTAATTAGGATTCCTTTCCCATAGCTAAATTTAAGGTTCTTCAATTGATTCAACATTGGAAAGGTTAATATCTTCCTTTCTCGAAATATCTATGTTGAATATGAATGTAGTTCTATTAATCAATATAATTATCTCTTTTCAAAAAAGAATTATGTTACATTCAACGAAGCATTGGGATAGGTTACATTATAGGAAGTATTGATGCTTCACCTTATCAATATCACCTATATGTCATGAGTGCTAGGTTGAGAATTCATAATAATAAAAAATAACTTCAATTTTCACAAAACATCATAAAACGAAACCTCGTGATTCTTTAAGAAGATCAATGATAAATGCAGATGCTTAAGTTCAAATAGTACTTGGATGATTGATATCCTAGAGATCCCTTGTGAAGATTACCTAGATGAAATTAATACTAAGAAAACCATTCATATTCATGAGAGATAAATTTATGTGAAAAACAATCCATATAATATTTGATTCAAAATCATATAATCAAATTCCATAGATATTTTATTTTCTATTAATATATGCATATTTTTATTTACTTTTAACTAATTAAAATCTTAAAGAATGAAGACAATTAGATAAATGAGTGTAGTGTGCCAATTGCTAAAATAAAATGAACACAAAATTGTCATTTCTATATATTATACCTTTCATGATATGCTTGTCTAGATGTTTTCTAACTACACATAAAACACATCTCAATATTTAATCAAAATATTTTTTCAATAGGCTAAAGAGAGACAGATTTAAGGAAGCATTAGCCATATGAGTTAAGATGAAGTTACATATGTATTAACTTTTGAATCATTTCAATGTTTGGTGATGAGGCAAAGTGAAATTAAATCATGTTTGGAAAACTGATTCGAGTCTATGTTGCCCATCAACTTCACAAAACTTTCAAAGTAGAAATAAGATCACAACTAAGTGGTGATTGCATTGCAAAGCATATCTTAAATGTAGAAATAAAAGAGATCACCTAGCTAACATGTTTAATTTTGATGTGACTAGAAAAAAAATTGATAAAAGGTTGATTATATTTAGGCATGCTAGGTTATTTCAAAAGAAATTAATAAATTATGAGATTGATTTTTTTATTGATGAAAAAGTATCAATTGTTCAAGGGTGATTATTTATTAGAAAAATTAATCATAATTAACTAGAAATAATAAGGAAATCACAAATCCCTATTCTAGCTAAAGAATTCCAATAAATCAATGAAAGTATGCAATTAAAGACAATAGGGCTATAAATTAATTAGTTAAAACTCCCTATTCCATGATCGCATGTTGCTTCCATTGTCCTTCTTCTTTAAGTAATGATGTTGGCTCTTATATATTGCATTGCTAACTTACAGAAAGATGGCAAAAAGATTTGAAGTTCGTGATTGTTGAAAATGGAGAATTGATGCCGAATTTATATATTTTTGGAGGAGATTGCTTGAGAGGTGGAACTCAAGTGAGCTCATATGATGATTGATAGTTGAACTGTTGATTGGGAGGTGAAGCTCAATTGATTGAATTGATGACCGAATAGATTGAATTGTTAATTGAGTTAACTGATTGAGAAAAAAGTTGATTGAAAGATAGAAAAGGAGACTGAATAGTTAACTGATTGAGAAAAAAGATGAATGAAATATAGAAAAAGAATGATTGGAGAGAATTGAGAAAATGATTTAATGCATCAATTAATTATTAATTTAGCATGTGTTATAGGATATTTTATTTGAAGTTCAATTTTGATTTGCATGTTCTTGAACTCAATATAGATTTTCAATTTGATTTTTGCATATCTTTGAATTTGATTTTCAAAATCATGAAATTTAAATGCACATGTATTTGAAATTAGATGAAATTGGAATTTGGAAGAAAATTCAAATTCGAATTTGAATTAGAAGAATATTGAAATTAGCCGAAATTAGAATTTGGGGAAATTGGAATTGAAGAATTAATTAGCTAATTAAATAATTTAAAGAAACTACCGACCAAAAAAATAATAATTTAAAGAAACTATTTAATTATTTAGAAATTTAATTTAATTAAATAATAAAGTTTATTCAATTAAAGGAAATAAATAATAATTAATTAAATTATAAATATTTAATTAATTATTTAGAAAGAGGTTAAATGATTAATTGATGAAGATAGAATATAAATTAAAGAATGATTAGTAAGATGAAGAGTGGTGATTAGAATTAATTCAAGAGAAATCAATTAGCTTAATTGAATAATTAAAGAATTATTTAATCAATTAAGACGAATAATTAGTGGATTAGCGATGAGACATTTTTAGGTGTCTACATTTTCCCCTCTTTGAGACAATGTTGGAACAACATTGTTTCAAAGAAAATGAAATATTTCTTGCCCCAATATGCCCCAATGATTGAGATAGGATGCCCCCTTGAGAGATTGTTTGTGCATTAAAGGCATGAATGATCTCTCAAAAGAAGAAAAATATTAGATAAAAGATGAAAGAATGATTAGCTTGATTAAAGACAGAGACAGTTGATGAGAAAGTGATGTTGAGATAGAATAGAGAAAGATAAGATGAGAAAATGAAAATATTGATGATGATAGATACACGAACTTGTTTGCTTTTATTTATAGCACTAAGCCTTATTATGTAACAATGGATCTTTGCACACCATGGTATAAGGAACCAAGATGTAAAGATATCTCATTGCAAAAAAACACGTTGCAAACAAGGAGTGAACCCTCCATTCTGGTTGTAGTGCCAAGGGTCGAGGTATGTGTGATAGTAACAAGCATAACTATCCTTGACTTTTTGCATAGGATATTTGTTGAATGAACATACCAGCACAAATACCCAAGGCACTATAGCCCCGGAGTTTTATTGATTCACACCAGAAACAACAAACAATGAAAAAGATCATGACTATCCTAGCTCCTCTAGTCACTTGTGGACATCCTTGAGTAGCATATAAATATGACATCTTGCCAAATGATAAAAGATAAAGACTAAATAGGACAAAATTCGATAGCCATACTGATTTGTGCCTTTACTTTGATTGTTCAATGTAATGGTTGATAATGTATGATCTTAGAAAGTGTGGACCCTGTTTAAGTTTGACCTATTTGATTTCAAGTGTATCCTCTTTTGCTTAAGACAAGATAATGATCACTTGATATGGATAGTTGATAAGATTGATTAGACAACTTGACCAGTTTAATTGCAAATTGTTGCTTTGATAGTTGTATCCTTTGTTATTTTTGTGCAAAGTCTTTGATGCATAACTGCTAGGGTTTTTGATTCTTACAAGACATTCTATTACAAAAATTTTTATTGTTTTTTATTTTTAGTTCTTTTTCAAGAGATTTTTCAATGCTTTTGTGCCTTTTTAGGATCATATTTGAATGTTTTCGGTATGTTTTTTTCAGGATTTTGTATGCCTTTTAGGGATTTTTTTAGGACTTTTTATGCTTTTTAGGGACTGTTTTAGCACTTTTTATGCTTTTTAGGGATTTTTTCAACTATGTCCCTAGTATGTAGACCTATTGTGATATGATGATCTACAGAGTGCACATGGAAATAATGAAAATTTTGACATGAGACTATGCTTAATGCAATGATGTGCAACATGAAAATGCATTTGCTATTTGAACACTTGGATGATTGTGTTTATCATTGTGTCATACACTGATTGTTTCAAGGTATAAAAGATTTTAGAGATAAACGTTCATTCGATTTTTGAGAATCCTTGGACCACCCACCTTAACACATTGAGTGACTAAGATTTGTAAATAGAAACATGGGAAACTTCCCCACTAATTCCTAAAACATTTGGTCTTGTTTTGCCAATGTGTGTGCAATTGAATTTATTCTAGCTCTTATGATCATTGAAGACCCTTAGCATCCTATGTGACTAGCTACATAGTTTATTGTGACTTCAAAATCATCCTAGATAGAGCCTCGCTACCAGCAAACGTCTATAGCCTCGATGAGGTTATCACTATAATCTCTCGAATATTGCTAAATTTCTCGTAGGCGTCCATAGCTTTGATGGAGTTACTTGCATGTTCCTATTGAAGAGGGTAAAAATCAGGAAGGGTAGATGCAATGATTAATATGCAAATAAACAAATCATAACACAATAAAAACCATTACACCTTACTAATTTACCTTCTCCTTCAGATTGAGGCTTTGATGAAGCCAAAGATGCACCCCTCCTTGACTTGATTGGATTGGCTCCTTGCTTGAATGTGGTTGGCTCTCCAAATATAGATAAAAAATGATGAAATGGATGAAGGATGGATGGATTGAGAATGGGATGGATAGGCAAGATGGAATTGATAAAGGACTAAGTGAAGGATGAGTGGGAATTTAGCTAGAGTTTGGGTGCTATGGATGGTTTCTAAACTCAAATGGGCAACATGAACTTGGATAACTTGGAGATGGAAAATGAAGGAATGGAGTCTCCAATTTATAGAAGGAGAAGGAAGAAAACAAAGGGCTAGGATTGATCCAAGATGGAGGGTCAAGATTGCATGTGATCCCACACATGGACCAAGGGGAGTTGACAAGTCAAGTGTGGAGTCCAAGAGATATGCCATAAAGGCCTTTCTTGTGTCCATACTCCTCAAGGTTCATTGGGAAGACATCCCAATGCACCTAGGGAAGAGAAAAGGAATAAAATATTCCTTGAGTGATGGGGGGAAGGAATTAAAAATTTCTTTAAAAGGATGATCATGGGGATTGGAGGAATAGAAAGGAATTAAATATTCCTTGGAGGAAGAGATGCCTAGAGGAATGTGAGATTTTTGAAAATCTCACATTCACTTAGGAAAAGATAATTTAATGAAGGTAGTTGAATGGGAGGTGCATGGAGAGATGTGAGGAATTTTTTTATGGAAAGTACTTGAGTGAGGGGACAAGAAGTTGACTTTGTGGCTAATCATGAGGATTAGCCGCTAGTAACTCATTAGTAGAGGGATTAGAAGAATGATTAGGTGGGATTAGGGAAAGTGGGATTTATGGGAGGATTTGACTAGGAGAAAGAATAAGTGGAGGGAATTAAAAACTAGAAGACTAATGATAAGTGAGATTATGGGTGCTTCTAGAAGAATTAATTAGGTCAATGATGGATTAGGAAAGGGTGATTTGTAGGAATCACCTAGATTAATTAATTAATTGAGATTAATTAATTAACGGGAGATTTAGGAAGAATTAATTTTGGGGACTTTGGAAGAATAAAGGTAAATTGATTTATTAAATAAATCAATTTCTGGACTATAGTGACAATATTAATTAAATTCAATTAATATTTAGAAAGAATAGCGATTATCATAATTAATAAATTAATTATGTGAGGCAATTAAATTAATTAATTAAAAATAATTAATTTAACTATCTACATTTTGCCCCTTTTTTATGTAGCAGCAAAATTTGGTGATGGGTAAAAGATAGAAGAAGAAGGATGGCCCGACATAAAGCGCGAGTGGTGTATGTCCCCTTGAGAATTTTTCAGAAATTTTTGAAAAAATTGGCAAAAAATTCTTGAAAAGAAGGAGGAAGGAGTAGAGTGATGAGTGAATGAGAAAAAAATATAGAGAGGATTGGGGAAATAGAGGAGGATATAGAAGAAGGGAGAATACGGAGCAAGTGGGCCCACAAGGGGGACCATATAAGTCGCATTGGGCCCAATGAAGGGTCATTGCCACACATAAGCATTGGACCATTTTAGAGTCTAGACGAAGAGAAGAAGAGATGGATCGTATTCTGACACATGAGCACCACACCGAGAGGGTTCATTGGTATGAGATACTTGAGGGCTATGGACCACAGGTACGTACAACTAACCTCCTTTGTGATTTGGTAGATCTAGGCTAGAATTAGGGCTTAGAATAGGCTTAAAAGTCTAATGGGGTGGACGCATTGATTGTTGTTTCAGCGTACATGGCCCTTGGGTAGCATGAGTGCTTGCGGCTAGAAGGGGTCCTAGGGAGGTTTTAAGGTGAGCAAGCACCTTCAGCATGAGTGTCCTTGCTAGGGTAGATTAGGGTAAGGTTGGGGAGAAGAGAAAGGTAGTGTAGTGCTCGCGCTTGTACTAGGTTTGAGGACCCAAAGTTAGGGTTGGTTAGTGTGTGCGATTGTGGCATAGTGCAAGCACCATGAGTTTGGTGCGAGTACTAAGTAAATCGACCCATGCGCTAGGGGAGAAGAAAATAGAAAATTTCCAATATAGAAGATGTCTTGGAGGGGCATCATAAATGCCTTGAGAATAGTCCCTACGACCAATAATATGAGATGATGAAGTGGTTTTCTTAGATGCAGGTGGATTTAGGACCCTTGGCATCGAGGGAGAATTGGTCGGCGCCCATGAGACTGTATAGGCAGTGGCAGACATATGAGATAGAGATTCAAGCTGTAGTGGGATTGCATTTCATCGGTTGATGATTGAGGATTTGAGATCATACTGCGAGGGTGACAACCCTTGTAGAGAGATGGGACAGTAGGTATAACACCTTCCACCTACCTATCAGTAAGGCAACAATGACCTTATTGGATGTATGGAGGATATTGAAGATCCCCATTCGCGACATCATCACCAAGTACCGGTTAGATGCAACAAACTTCTACCTTTGGGAGATTCATGAGCATGACGCACTGTTGATGTTGGACAAGAGAAAGATGCACCTAGGTAGGGCGATGGGTATCTGACACATTCCTTGTCTAGTACTCGTGATATGCAGGTTTCTGATCTGAGGATCATGCCTGATCTAGGAGGACATGGGTTTCCCATTGGATGGAGTAGATGAGTATACTACATGATTCGGGATTGTGTCGAGTATTCTTGGGGAGCCGCGATGTTGGCTCAGTTGTATCATGACATGTCCCTTGTAGTATACCGAGAGTATGTCATCCTATCTGCAAGGGTGACCCTTCTTCACATATGGGCTTGGGAGCATATTGCAGTTACAACCATTAGGTGTACAAGATAGGCAGGCCTGACAACCATATATAGATAGGTACAGGGGCCTCTAACATTACACATGGATAGGTTCTATCTGGTTCTGGCACCGCATTTTTTACGAGCTCATGGAGTTCACTTGGTGACCATTTTGGGACAGTAAAGTATGGAGGGGGGATTGGCAGCTACACTGGGATGGAGTGGAGATGTGGCACTTTGGTTGGTCTGTTTACATTATGGAGTATTATGCCCCTTACAAGGTAGGTAGATAGTTTGTCTTAGTGCATGATATAGTGCAGAATATACCATTATATCCTTGGACGACACGAGAGGTGAGGAGGTGGGGCCCGATAGTGAGTCCATTGAAGGGGAGGACCAGCTTCCAAATGTCGATGTATTTGGTTTGGGATGAGTAAAGGGGAGCAGGAGAGGATCTAGGGACTACTAGAGGTTATAGGAGCTAGTGGGAGGGACATTTTCCAGTGCGTCTCACCATTCTGGAGTTTTGGAGGATGACGAGTTACAACTGATAGTGGATGAGGTGGTCGGTAGAGAGGAGGGTGCACTCGGTGAAAGGGTTTTGGCGGGAGCAGGGAGAGGTGTTGGGGGGCAGTGGATGGGGGTGAGGGTGGTATGGAGGAGAGAGGCTGAGGTAGCATAGGGACATGCAGTAGCATCAGTGATAGGGGGGGCAGTCAGGGGAGGGGAGGGTGGTGCAAATGAGGCCGTACCTATGGATATACCAAAGGTACAGGTACAGGGTGCAGGGTTAGAGGTTGGAGGAGGAGTAGCAGAGGCCAATTTTGACAGGGTCTTACAGTAGAGAGATGCCACCTGGGTGAGGTTACACTCGCTCGAGGATGAGGTGCAAATCCAGAGAGTGAGGAGAGAGAGAGCCAAGAGGTAGAGGTTGGGCGGCTGTAGAGGGAGATGGGGGATTTGACAAAGAGCCTCTAGACAGTGAGGACAGAGTTGGATGATTTGAGGAGGGATAGGGAGGAGTCAGAGGGGATGCTAGAGGAGGCTAGGTCAGGGACCACCATTGGTGCATCACAGGGTGCTCTTCGACAATAGGATGAGGAGATAGAGGGCCTGCAAGCCAGGGTGCACAGGGCAGAGGCAGATGCTTCACACTTGCGAGGGGAGAGGGATGCAACATAGGGATTTGGTAGATGTACTTAGACATGATGTGGTAGAGGGAGACGTTGGAGAGGGAAGATTGAGAGGTGACCTATTACAGGGGACTATACCATAGGGTGATACTAGCATAGCAATAAGAAACCCCGTACACTGAGAGTGTATGCTCCCATAGGACACATAGCCAGCAGCCAACACAAAGCCAACAGATGGGTGGATTGGTGGGTTTTAGGCCACCTAGATTAGGGGGAATAGGAGGAGACAGGGGAGGAGGTTATGATGAGGGGGTTGGGGAGACTGGTAGAGAGAGATAGCTCCATTTTAGCTTATGTGTTTGTAGTGTCATAAATTGTGACCCTAGCAATTTTCAACTACATTAGGGTATTCATGCACGCGAGATCGAATCCTCTAGCCTGATCGGAGACCAGAGACTACTTAACCCTCAGAATTAGCTTCTTTCTTGGCCTTTACACCACCCTGTCTGCACTCTGCCTTGGAGAAAGGGGTAGGATAGGTGCATGGCACCCCTGTCCCCCCTAGGACATGGGCATGGTGCCCCTATCCCTACCCTATTTTGGGGCAAGACCCTTCCTAGGGTTGCATTGTAGGTTGTGTAGTGAGCAGGAAAACTCCCCTGATGTCGGCCTGTGAGGAAAATCAAATTCATTGACATGTATTTAAGGGAGATTTGTCCTCTCATTTGCATAAGTTTGAAGCTGGATAAGTTGGATGAGTGGGAAGTTTATATGAGATCAATCATTCAAGAGCATTCAAGCATTCTTTTCCAGCATTGAGCATTCTCAAGTCTCCCTTCAAGGCTAGGTGTTGCATTCAAGTCAAGGATTCAACCATTGAAGAGGAGATTGATTCCAACATTCAATTCCAGAAAAGAATTTCTATCAACATTGCTACCACAACCTCCCTTGAGGTGATTTCCAATTCAGTCTTTCATTTACATCTACTTGTAAGTACTTTCTTTCATTATTTGGTTAATTCTGAAACTGGGGTTTTACCTAAAGGCAAACCTCCAATCCCAACCCATTTTCCTCTCTTTTCTATGTGTAGGTTGCAGGGGTGCACTGTACTTTTGGATTTGGGCTCCATTTGTAGAGGCGGAAAAACCCTTTTTGTTTTGCGGATTTTTCAGAGGACCGTGTAGATTACCACCACGGTCCGGGCAACTTTTCCTTAAATTCGCAGCATGACTTCATCTCGACATATTACTGCCAGATCCAGGTGCCCAACTTCATCCCATGTTCAAATCTTAAGTTATAGTTAGTTCTTTGTCACTTTTGCACTAAATAATTCAATCAATTCCTTTCCATTTCAAATAAGGAAGAGGGGATCAACATATCATTCCCATTTCATTCAAAATTCAATCTTCATCTTTGAAGGTTAAATTTAGTGAATTCTCCTCTCGTCTTGTAATGTAAGTAGGTGAAAACTGTTTGAAGGGAAATCCGTAGTGAAACTCTCATCTCTCCTTGGAGGGAAAGGGTAGCTTTCCTCTTGATCTCTCATTCACATTTCACCATATTACATTTTGGTGAACCCAATGTCTTGCATGCTTTCCTTTGAATAAAATTGCATATTTTTCATTCACAAATTTCAAATTTCTGCAAAATTAGTGGTTAAATCGTTAAAAACCCTAGTTTTTAAAATTAAAATTAAACTTGTGATTAGTAAATATTGCTTATGGTTATCTCAGATCTGAAAATTTTCTTGTTTATCAAATTCAATTTCCTCATTGTCTTGTTCAATTTGCAAATAAAATTTACAAAATTAAGAGGTTAGTTGTTAAAACCCTAATTTTCAAAAATCATCTTGAACTTGTGCAAAAATTGGATTTCCATTTAATTTTCAGTTTTCTGATTATTCTTAGATTTGTCTTCATTCCTACAATTCAAAATTTCAATTTCCCCCCTTTTTCCCAAAATTCAAATTTTAAAATTAAGTGGTTAGATCATAAAACCTTAATTTTCAAAATTAATTGGATTTTGTGCAAATTTCAAATCAATTTCATTTACATTCAGATTTCTAAACATTTTCCAAGGTGTCCCTATCCATTTGGTTTGACCTTTTTCAAATTTGCAATTCAATTGTTTTTCTTCAAAACCCTAATAAGGTCCTATTTTTACATTTGCGCCTTCATTTCACCCATCTAGAGGCCATAAAATTTGTCAATTTTTTGGGGTTAGCTTTGAAATCATCATAGTATTCATCTCTCAAAATTTGAAAAAAAGTTGGTCCGACCATGTGCATTCCCGCCACGGTCCTCGTCTTTTATCCTGAAATTTTGGGAGACTGTTATGATTGTATTTAATAGCCTAAATTTAGAAGATTGGCTAATTTTGTCGATTTGTTATTCCTCTAGAATCGGAAATACCTCCAAAATTCAACATTTCAAATTTCAAGAAATTTTTTAAAATTAAGAGGTTAATTATAGTCTGCCATAATTTTAAAATTCCAATTTCCTTTAATTTTTGGAAATTGTGTCATCCTCTTCCCCCAACAAAGTTAAAATTGTGTAATCATTATTTCCTTAAATTTTGCATTAATCAATTTTGTAAGCTTTGTTCTAAAATTCAAAATTCAAATTTTCCCTCTAGTGCATGAGTTTTACCACTATTAGTCCTACCTATCATATCCCCGTTAGACAAAGCATTATAATTAAGGCTTCCCAAGGTTTAATTACTAAGGAGATGGAACCTAATTTGGGTGACTTCTTTAATGAGGATCATGCTAATTCTTCCTATCCTAATCATGTTCCTATTCACCCCATTGATGAAACCCATGATGAAGAAGAAGAAGCTTTAACTAGGATTTCTATAGATCAACTTTCCACACTGGATAATAAATTTGATAACTTTCAACAATGGATGTCCCAAGAATACCCTAATAGTGAAGCTCTTCCATTAATTTAAGGCCTTAAACGCATGATTCAAAGTGATAAGAATGGAATTGATATATTGCATGGCATTGCACATATTGTTGATTCTAATGTCACGCCTATCAAGAGTTATGTTGAAGTCCTAGGTTTTTCACAACCTTTAACATAAGTCAATCCTTCAATTCCTTTGACTACTCTTATGACTAGTATTCCTACTTTCACCTCCAACATCATGCCTACATAAACTCAACATGTCATTCCTATAACCATTTATCATAGGGGCAATCCCTCTTCTTCATTTAATCCTCCATCTTTACCTATGTCTTCCATAAGTGCTCCTACTATTCCTCAACCAATCAATGTGACACAAGGGGGCAATTCCTTCAAAAAGTTTTTTCCTCCTTTAATTGTCCCTTTTTACTACCCAATCATCACCTATGCCTACTTATCATAATGTCCCACCACCTTATTCTCAGTCCATGCCTTCTTTCAATAACATCAGACCACCTTCTTAATCAACTGTGACTAACATCAATTCTTCTACCGAAGCAACCATTAACAATCTTGCTCAAACCATGTCTTCCTTACAGCAACAAATTGCTTCTATGAGTCAATCCAAGTTTAGTGTGCCCACCTTTGATGTTGCAAGCCCACTTTCTTTTGATATTGTTAACGTTGTGCCACCTAAACATGTTGAGATCCCTCAATTGGAACTCTATAATAGAAAAGGTCATCCTCTTATGCATGCCAAAATATTAAAAACCTTGTGTAGTGGTTTTGCTTATGATCAAAGATTGCTTGCAAAACTGTTTACAAGAACATTAAGAGATAAGGCTTTACAATGGTATTTCTCTTTTCCTTCTTATTCTATCACTTCCTTTCAACAACTATCAAATGCTTTCATCCAACAATTTCAAAACAACATTGTTCCTAAAATCACTTTGACTGATTTAATGCATTCTAAACAAGGTGCTAAAGAAAAAGTGACTGATTTCATTGGTAGATATAAGCATTTGTGTGCTCAAATTTATTTTCATGTACCTAATAATGATATTCAAATAATTTTCATTTCTAATTTACAAAAAGATATCAAGGAAAAGCTTATGTTGTCTGAGTTTACTTCCTTTCCGTAGTTGTGCGCAACACTCCACAATTATCAACTGGCTGTGAGTCAAATGGAGAAATCCACTCCTATGGCTCTGAGTGATAAGGGAGAGAGTGTTCAGTAACCATTTGCAAAGTTCAAACCAATAAAAAGCTTCATCAAGTTCAATTATACTATCAACAACCACAATGTGAATGCTACAACAGGTGTGCCTTCTATTTCTAAATTTTTCCAAAGAGAAAGACAATTTACTTCCTTGAATGAATCTTTACATAGTATTATGTCTCAATTGTTGCACAAAAATGTTATCAAACTTCCTCCTATAAAAGCAATTGATCCTTCTAAACTTTCATCCCCTTATATTGATAACAATTCCTTTTTTCAATTTCATCGTCAGCCTGGTCATGATATTGAGAAATGTTTCGCATTGAAAAATAAGATTCAAGATTTGATTGATAATAATACTGTTATCACTGGTTTGAAATTTGGGTATTCTTGTTCCATAATTGGTCAAATCTGTAAGATTGTGTTAACCCTTCATGTTGCCTTTGATTTTTTGTGCCAAAAGGGGGTTTAGGGTTTTTAATTTTTGACCCTTTCCTTTGTTTGGATTTTCCCGCGTTCTATTTTCATATTACTTTTTCCACTTAAGTGGAAGGGTTAGTCTGTCATGAAGGTGTCCCCCCTTTAGGTTTTCCCTAGGCAAGTTTTAAATGTATTTTAATTTTCACGCCTTTACCTATGTTTTGTTTTAATCCTTGTTGGGCTTCTTAACAATCATGCAAGTCAAAGTTAATCCTGTAGTGCACGTTGTTTTGCTGGGAGAAGATGCTCGTTGTTTAAGGTCTGCGGAATATTGAAAAGGTAAATGGCCCTGGCAGTAGGATGGTTTGTAAGGTAAAGAAAGTGCATCTCGTTTTAGATCCAACGGCCTGTGTTGATTCACTTGCCCAAGATCCATATGTTTTAAAGTCTACGAAATAGCAAAAGAGTTGGTGGGTCCTAGAGGTAAGCGGTTCCTTTGGTTAAAGGATGATCAGCATGGAGTTGATCCAATGGTGCGCGTGGAGTCACAGCCAGAAGATGTCCGTGGTTTACATTTCACGAAGTAGCGAAAAGGTGGAGGGCCTAGGTAAGGTGGTCACGAAAAGGTTAATAGATGAGCACTTTAGAAAAGATCTAATGAACGTCATTGCCTCGCGAAGAAGAGTTGCCTGACATTTAAAGTCTATGAAGTAGCGAAAAGGTCGGTGGGCCCAAAGGATAAGCAAGTCATGGTTTTAAAGACCGATTAAGTAGAAATTGATCGGACGGTTAGCGTTGATTCGCAGCCTCGAATCAAACGAGGTTTACCTTTTGTGAAGTAGCGAAATGACATGGCAGTCACACGGTGGATGACATGGTAGGACAAATGGGTCGCTTGGTTGAGAGAAATGATGGCTTGTCATATTCACGTGGCTCCAAAGGATTGTTGAGGGCCCGCTTTGATTTCACCGGCAATGGTGTTGAAACCCATGGTGAAATAGAACACATGGTGGTCCTAAGATGGAGCCCGATGGAGTTCTTAGGTGAATGGCTAATAGACACATTAGATTCATTTACTGGTGATAGAATAGAGTAGGTAGCCTCCATGCCAAGGGCCCATTGTAAAGGTTTAAGTGCATGAAATGTTGTACATCTCGGGGTGGATCCAATGATGGGCATTGTTTCACAACCCGAAGATACAAGGTGGTTAGCCTTCATGAAACGACGAAAACCACTAGCAGTGATGATTGTACGTGATTAGTGAAAAAGACTGGCAGTCACTGTAAGCAGTAAAGATCGAGCAAGTGGAAATTGATCGGATGACCAACATTGTTTCGTGCGATTAAGGTACGCGAGGTTTACCATTCATGAAGTAGCAAAAGGAAGGTAGGGCCCATTACTAATATAGAGTGACTGGAGGAAGTAAAGGCATTGCAAGTTTCCAAGATCTGACGAATGTCATTTCTTCGTGAAGGAAAGGTGCGAGGGTTTTAAGCTCCGCAAAATGGCGAAACAACGAAATACTCAAAAAAGCTTGTGATCCATTGGAGCCCGTTTTTGAATTCGATTGCGAATTCAATTCTGAGATGATGGTCGAAGCATGCGGGTTAATATCTCAATTTAATGCTAAGTTTCCATATTAAGTGTAGCGTCGTAAATTGTACGCACTTGCTAGGGTGGTACAATTTCACACCTAGTTTAGCACCCGCCTTGGTGCATTTTACATTTTGCATTGCATTTCTCCTTTAGCACTTAATTAATCAAATTAATTAAGTCTAAGGTTCTATTTCATCATCTTCCACATCATAAAATTGGGCCCTTTCATTAAAGTGTGCCCCTTTCATTTTATTCCTCCAATACATCACTCAATCAAAAACCCTAATTAAGTCCTATTTCGAACTTGGGGGCTTGATTTCGGGGTCAAAACATCTCGAAATCACCTGTAACTTCGGGATTCTCTCTAAAATCATCATATCCGACGGCCCTGAAAATTTGGTGAAAAGTTGTCGGGACCGTGGCGCCCGGAGTGCACATGGTCCCGGACATTTTTCCTGAAAATTTAGGAGCGCGATCCAATCATAAAATAAAGCTTAACCCCAAGAAATTGGCGGGATATTCAATCTCTAGGTCGGCCAAAAGATGAAATTGTGACCTAGGGTTTCATACATAAGAGCTCTCTTTCTTCATTTGAAGGGATCCGGCCCGATTTTTGTTTTCAGGAACCTCATATGCAGCGAAAGAGCAGATCTTTGAAGACTTCAACAACGTTCAACATCCTTCTATCAAGCATTTATCAATTTCATTCATCCATTTAGGGCTTGGAAGACATTGAAGAACAATAGGAGATTACCGACTGAAGATTGGCTTGTACTCCTCCCTTGAGGGTTGGGTATGATTTCATGTTGTTTTCATGTCTTTGCATAAGCTTCAATATATCCTTTATTCATGCTTTAGATCACTTTGCATCTTGATTTAGAGCATTTACATTATCATTTACAAGCAATTAGGGTTTACTTTCTAGGTTGCTCTAGTTTGCTTTCTTGCATTTTAGGACCTTGCACACACACTAGGTCTGCACACACAATACATTTTACAAAACAACTTGGCTATTCGTGGAGGTGGAAATGACTGAAGTGGGGGTTTGACTAAGGCAAAACCCTATATAGCTGCCCATACCATTTTCAGATATAAGTGTAGGTTTCGAGACTCGGACGATGCCGCAGGTGACAGATCCGAGAAGAGCAGGTCGAGACAGCACTCCACACCAAATTGCAGAGCAAAAGACCGGGATAGGGGCGCTGGGCGCCCTGGTCCTACCAGGACAGGGGCACTGGGCACCCTGGTCCCTGGGACACAGGTGCTGGGCGCCCTGGTCCTCCGGACAGACAGCATTTCCGACAGTGTTCCAGAGTGCAAAACAGTAGTTTCTGGTACAATTTTCGGGACAGAATCAGGACAGTGGCGCCCACGCCCCCGTCCAGAACATTTTCAGTCTGATTTTGACTCCGGGTACACATCTACATTCTTATTTCATCCTTGTATTTACAGCTGTTCATTGTTTAATCTCAATTCTGCAATCTCGTTATTAGTTCATACTTGCATTTTGAGATTAAGACTTGAACTTGCATCATTTGGTCTTCCAATTTCAACAAAGGAATAGAAATCCTAATAGGTAGCCCGTGGCTCTCTCTTTCACAAGAAGAAGTAGCCAACTGTGTGATACCTCTAGGCTCTTTCGTATTCCGTAATGTGTGTCAAAAGGTAGGATTAGGGCATGTTAACCTAGTCTCACTTTTTCCCTTACACATTTTGGTGAACCCGACATGAACTATCATTGCTCCCTCTTGCATTTCATTTGTTACATCTAGATCTAGATTTAGTGTGTGTTTTCGTTTCATGTTTCATTAAAAAGAAAAAAAAATAAAAATGGGGGTGTGTTTCTTTGCATTGTGTGTTTAAATTTTATGCAATCTTTTCAAAATGTCAGATTTTTATTTGCAAAATGTTCATGCTTTTGATGATTATTATGAGTATAGCCAAGATGAATTAGATGAAGCTTTAGATGAGTTTTTAAACCCTAAAGATGCCAAACCTTCATTTTACCAAAAACTCATAAACCTTGTTACTATGCCATTTAGGTGTGATGAGAAAGATAAGTCGAATGATTCCTCTCAAGGATACATTCTTATCAACTCTTCCACTGAATCTAGTAACATGGTTGTGTTCAATAATCCCCTCTATGAGGAGATGTCTCCTTTTGAATCAAAAGATAAACCTTTTAACCGATATGATCATGCTTTGTTGGATGATGCTCTTGATGACTTTGTGGCTTTATCGAAATCTTTAAACAAGAATAAGACTTCTAAATTGGTTAACATGATAAACTTGAATGAGCATAACAAGCCTCTCATTGAAGTCCAAGGTGCTTATCCTTCTCCCACCTTTCAAGTTCCTAAATCACCTCTCCTTACTGTCCAAGGAGGGTATGATCACGATTCCTTTCATACCCCGAATAAACCAATTATCACCGTGCAAGGAAGAAAACCTATAAGTCCTTATAGTTATGCCAAGCAAATAACTAGAGAGAGTTATCATGCGGTTGCCCATACTTATCACACCAGAAATAATAGGCAACCTAATCCCCCTCCTGTTATTCCAATTTCTCTTCCTAATCCTCAACCAATTCTTCCACAAGCTCCCCGTATTTCACAAATGCTTAGTAAGGAGTATGATCTCATAGAACAACTTAAGGCTACCCCTGCTAAGATATCCCTTTGGGATTTGATTCAAACTTCTTCTGCTCATCATAGAATGTTACAAGATTCTTTGAAAGATTTGAATGTTCCTCCACCGAATACATCTAGTAATATAGCATCTTTGGTTAACTCTGTGATGAATCCTAAAGCTCAAATTGTGTTTACCCAAGATGAGTTGCCTACTAGTGAAATCCAACAACAATATGATCCCTTGATGATTGTGGTTATCATGAAAGATACTGCTATAAGATGAACACTAGTAGATAATGGCTCTGGCCTTAATGTGTGTAGCATCAATCTATTGCATAAAATGAATGTGGATACATCTCTCATTGAGCCTGATTCTCGTCCCATTCGAGGCTTTGACAATGTGGCTAAGACTTCATTAGGTATTATCACCCTACCTCTCATAGTGGGACCTGTTACTTTGTCTACTGCTATCCATGTTATGTCGGGAAATTTAACATACAACTTGTTATTAGGGAGGCCTTGGATTCACAGCATGCAAGCTGTCCCCTCTACATTGCATAGACAAGTTAAATTCATCTATAACAATAAGACATATACTTTGATAGGTGATACTAATTTTCAAGCTTGTCTACAAACATCTACTTCCAAAGGGGGTTCTTCTAAGCCATCCTTGTCTAGTGATGACTCTTTAAACAAGATACCTATTGATGAGTCTTCACTCTCTGATGATCAAAATTCTTTGGATGATTCCGAAGCTCCTGAAGAAGATTCTTCTCGACTTGAATCTACACATAAGAAGGATTTTGATCCTGAGAAGGTTCTCGCAGAAGACGATTGGGGATCTCTTGATTTCAATCCCACCTTTGTGGGTGAATATAAGGTTCCTTCTAGAGAGCTTAAAGTTGAAAAGAAGGAAGAAGCTAAAAATCAATCAATCTTACTGGAACCTATGAGTAATAATTTTGTGGCCGCTTCTCAAACCTCTTCTCCTCACACCTCTAATTATGAAGAGTTTGATTCTTTGTCTTATGAAAAGCCGCCTCCTCTTTCTGAAATGGCTGATCGTTATGGTCATGGTTTTCGTATTTTTGCTAAGCATGGGTATCATGGAAAAGGTTGTGGTGCTCATGAACAAGGGATAAAAGTTCCTCTAGAGACTAATTTTCACAATTATGCCTTTGGACTTGGCTATAATCCCTGCAAACGTACTAAAGCTTCTAAAAGACCATGCATTAGTGTTAATACTATTTCTACATCTCTATCAATGCAACACCCTGAGTATATTGATGGGGATCCTTCAGGTGACTGTGCTTTGGATGTCTTCCCTACCGACGATGCTTTAGCTGAATTTTTGGGAGCCTATGACACTCTTCCTCGTTATCATCACAATAGGGGACTCCCTTATTGTTTGAACACTGAAGCCTATTTTGGAAAAGAGATCGATAATGATGAGATTGTGAAAGAATTCCCTCAGTTAAAGGATACTCCTCAACAAAGTAATCTTCTCATAAGTGACACCACTGATGTTAAGATGGACCCTTGCAATAAAGAGAAAGTTATTAAAATTGGAAAATGTTTGGATGAAGAGGAACAAAAACAATATGAAGAACTATTGCACGAATTCCCTGAGATCTTTGCTTGGACATACTCTGACATGCCTGGTATAGATCCTAAGATTGTTACTCATAACATTGTCTTAGTTCCTGATGCTAAGCCCGCGAAAAAAAAGATTCAAAAAATGAATCCTAAGGTGGCTCTGCTTGTTAAAGCTGAGATTGAAAAGTTATTGGAGGCTGGATTTATCCGCTCTATTGACTATTCCCCATGGATTTCAACTATTGTCGCTGTGGCTAAACTAGATAATAAGATAAGAATGTGTACCGACTTTCAAGATTTGAATAAGGCTTCCTTGAAAGATGATTTTCCCCTTCCCAACATTGACATGATAGTTGATTCTACAGCAGGACATGCCTTGTTATCCTTGATGGATGGTTTTTCAGGATACAATCAAATTTTCATTAACCCTCAAGATCAATTCAAAACCGCTTTCACCACTCCTTGGGGTAAGTTTTGTTGGATAATGATGCCTTTTGGACTTAAAAATGCTGGTGCAACTTATCAACGAGCGATGACCCTTATCTTTCATGATTATATGCATAAGATTTTAGAGGATTATGTTGATGATATTTTAGCCAAATCCTTTCTTCACATGGATCATATTAAAATACTTCGTCAAATCTTTGAAAGAATTCATAAATATCACATGCGCTTGAATCCCCGAAAATGTGTTTTTGGTGTGGATAGTGGAAAACTATTAGGATTCATAGTTTCGCATCGTGGGATTGAGGTGGACACTAAGAAAATAGATGCTATTGTCAACATGCCACCTCCTAGAAATGTGTCTCAACTTAAAAGCTTACAAGGAAAGATTCAAGCTATTCGTAGGGTCGTATCTCAACTTGCAGATCGTACCTTTCCTTTTACTCAACTTCTTAAAAAGGATATCACTTTTCAATGGAATGAAGATTGTTAGCAAGCATTTGAAGATTTAAAAGTGTATTTGGCTAGTCCTCCTATTCTTCAACCTGCCGAACCTTCTAAGCCCTTCCTTCTGTATACAGCTGCTTCTTCTCATGCTCTCGCAGCATTGTTGGCACAACATGATAAAGATGGTAAGGAATGTCCGGTTTATTACATAAGTTGTACCTTACTCGATTATGAGACCCGATATTCTGTGATAGAAAGACAATGCTTGGCCTTGGTGTTTGCGACTTAGAAATTGAGACATTATCTCTTAAATTCAGAAGTCCATGTCATGGTAAAGTTTGATCCTTTGAAGCATCTTTTCTCTAAAACTGATTTATCAGGACGCCTAGCTAAGTGGGTTATGATGTTAACTGAATTTGACCTTAAATTTGTTTCACAAAAAGAAATTAAAGGGCAAGCATTGACCGACCACTTAGTTGAGGCCTCTTCACCTTTCTCTTTCCCTAACCCTGAGTCTTTTCCCAATGATTTCATTCTTTGTATAGAAAAAGATGAAACTTGGGAACTGTACTTTGATGGCTCTAAGTGTCATATGGGATCGGGGGCAGGTGTTGTTCTGATTTCTCCTACAAAGAAATCCATTCCTTTATCCTATCGTCTAAATTTCCTGTGTACCAATAACATTGTTGAGTATGAGGCTCTTATAGCGGGAATAAAAGCAGCCTTAGCTCTGAATATAAAGCACATACATATTTATGGAGATTCTCAATTGATTATAAGACAAGTAATAGGGCTGTATCAAGCAAAACAAGACAAATTATCACAATATAAAGACCTTGCCATCTCTTTATTACAAAAATTCGATTCTTATACCATGGAACCTGTTCCTCGAAAAGATAATCGACATGCGGACGCAATGGCATGTGTGGCTTCTCTTGTATCTTTAGAGGACCCTGTGGTTGATCTTAAATTTGTTATTCACAACCTTATTTCTCCAGCTATTGTAGACGATTCTAGCCTGGTAACATGTTGTGACTTTATAGACTCAGATGAATGGTACTCGCATATCGTAAGATATTTGACTGATGGTACCTTTTCGGATTCCGCTAATAGGAACACTAGGGCTAGAATCCGCAAGCTGTCTGCTGGATATATCATTCTTTCTAATGTCCTTTACCGAAGGGGTTATGACGGTATTCTCCTTCGCTGTCTTAACAAATTGGAAATCCCCGTTGCTCTTGAAGAGGCGCATTCAGGTGCCTGTGGGGGGCATTTCGGAGGCAAATCCTTGGTTCAAAGATTACTTCGTATGGGATACTATTGGCAAACTATGCAGAAGGATTCTTTTTCATTTGTTAAGAAATGTCATCAATGTCAACAACATAATAATCTGATTCATGCTCCTGCCCAAGAACTTCATTCTCAAGTAGCTTCTTGGCCTTTCTCCACATGGGGTTTGGATCTCATTGGTAAAATCTCTCCTCCTTCATCTCAAGGACACACCTTCATTATAACCGCAACAGATTACTTTATGAAGTGGGTAGAAGCTATTCCCCTTCGCTCTACCACTGCTGAAGTGATTTGTCAATTTCTTCTAGAAAACATCATTTCTCGATTCGAGATACCTTCCACTATAATCTCAGATAATGGGACATCATTTAAGAACAAGGACGTGAAGAAATTCCTCGAGAAGTATCATATCAAACATCGATTTTCTACACCATACTATCCTCAGTCAAATGGTCAAGTTGAATCATCCAATAAAATAATTGAACAAATTCTTCGCAAAACCGTGAATAAGCATGGTAAGGATTGGAGTAATCAGCTAATCTATGCTCTTTGGGCCTACCGAACGAGTGTACGAATTGCTACAGGAACTACGCCTTATAATCTTGTTTATGGTGCTGACGCTATTATGCCTTTAGAGTTAGAGATTCCATCACTTAGGGTTTCTCTCAAGGGTATAGTAGATGACGATTCTTATAGAGAGCAACGACTTCAATAGCTTGAGATGCTTGATGAACAGCGTATAAACGCTCTTGAGCATATTCAAGCGTATCATAAAACTCTACAACGAAGCTATAATGATAAGGTTATTCAACGTTCCTTCTCAGTAGGTGACTCAGTCCTTTTTGAGAATCAGCGCAATGTGAATGCCTTACCTTCAAAAAAGGGAAAATTTAGTCCTAATTGGCTTGGACCATATATCGTTATTGAGGATTATGGATCAGGTGCTTACAAAATAGCGGATGTAGACGGTACGCCTCTTAAAGAACCTATCAATGCTATGCACTTGCGTAGATATTATGCTTAATTCTTCATTCCTTATCTATCTTCTTTTCAATTCTTCAACATTGGGTAATATGTTAGTATCTCCTAATAAGAGCAAAATAGAATTAAATGTCATGGTGTTTAATCTATATTGCTTCGTTCTCGACAAGCGTGTATTCTTACTTCATAGTTTGTCCTGAATTCATTTATGTAAATTGTAAAAGATTTACGTTTCCATTATGCTAGCATATTATACAATGTCTTTATGTGTTAAGTAGAATCGTATCATGTTGTGTTTAAGTTCAAAATTAAATCACCTTAGTTATATGATTCTTAGACTTAATGCATATTTCTTCCCTATCATCAATGTAGTACTTGATTAAATATTTAATTAAGTCACACATGTATCAATTTAATCATGGAGCATTGAGAAATCAATCACATGGAAATTAAATTCTGAACATACATGTGCATCTACCAAATGTATTAGATTTAATCAAAACAAAATATACATTGTTTTAAGCATTAAAGATAACACATTTGAGACAAAAGAGAAGCATGTATATATACATATATATATGTGGATCGTATACAAATATAGGTCACTATGCATAAAAAATGTGACCTCTCCTACATCATAAAATCATCTCCTATCCCTGGGACTAGTGGCTGGAGAGTGTCGACTGGACGCTCCCTCCTGATCTGGCCGTGAAGGTGGACCCATGGGTGTGTAGCGCGATACAGACCGTGAGTGACTCCGAGAGGAACTCCTACGATCCCTATCCATAAGGATCGTGCGATAGGTGGTAGCCTCGGCCTGAGCTGCTGCTAGATCTCGCCACGCCCGCTGAAGGTCCTCTGATAGGACTCTCTCTCTCTCCCTCCATATGTCTACCTATACTCGGAATGGGGAGAACAAGTCCTCATGCCGTCCCGCGTTCCCCTGAGGCCTATAAGAAATCTGTGAGGAATTGGGGATCTGTGCTATTGTGGAAATGTCTGTCACTGCTTGCTGAATCAAGGAAAGCCACTCCTGCACATTAGCTGTAGCAGTAGAACATATTTTTGTATTAGTACCATTCTATATCATCAAAACATTAATCAATCAATATAAACCTACTATGCCTGGGTCTCCCTCACGCCAGTAGGGATCATGATACGGTAGCATCTATGACTGGGATCTACTAGGCTCCCCTCGCTCGACTAATCTGTGCATGATGGGTGTAGGCTGGGTGGTACTAGGAACAGGTCTCCGTATCGCCTCATGTTCCCCCTGTTGGGGAATAAGAGGAGGATCCAGAGCTATGGTATCGTCTCCTGAATGGTGGGGAGCTGCATCTGACTCCTCCTCATCATCTCTATCCTCCTCCTCGTCATCATCCTCCTCCTCATCATCCTCATCCTCATCCTCGTCCGCATCCTCACCTGCATCCTCCTCATCCTCATCTCTATCCGTGTCCTCCTCCTCCTCCTCCTCCTCGACACTAGGCTGATCTCCTACCTCCTCATGACCCTCTCCCTCCTCTAGCTCCTCTGACCTAGATCCCTGGTCCTCATCTCGATCTCCATGTTTCCATGGGCCAGGATGGCCTGTCGGGTGATCTGGTGGAAAGATAGGCCCTGGGTATGATCTCATAAACCATGAGACATACCTGCGCTGTGCTCCAGGCTCTGCAGAGTAATCGGTAACTACATCCTGATCAGATCCCTCTATATCCGTAGTCTCGATGTCATCTATCGTCAGTCTCACTACTGCTCTAGGTCTGGGAAGGACCCGTGAGTGTCGAGTATAGATGGGCACATCAGCTGGAACACACTGCTCTAGCCCAAACTGCCTCCGTACTCGGTCAAAGTAGAAAGGGACTATGATGTGTGAATATCATCCCCGCAGTAGGCGATTCCTCTGTAAGCATACACTCTCCTGTGTCTCTCCATCGCTTTGATGCACCATGTGAGACCCCCATGCATATGCGTACCTCGCCCATTAGGGCAGACGGCTAGTGCTATGATGGTGATCATAAGGCGTCTCACAAGGGGTACCTCTCCTGTAGGATGTAAGAGCCAACTGACCATGATGCGACCTCTCATCTCGCTCGACATGACTCTCCCTATGCAATATACCTGCTCTCTCTGATGATCCTCCACTGACCGATCGGTCGCGTATGTAACAATCGCTCCTCTGATAGGAAGATGAAGTATACGGTACACATCCTCGAGTGTAACCGTCACCTCCCCTACTGGAAGATGAAATGTGCATGTGTCAGGATCCCATCGCTCCATCAATGCCATCAACATCGCAGGATGGAACCGAATGGCTGGCATGAGGATCGCATACCATAATCCCACAATCGACAATGTGTCTCTCTCTGCCTAAGTCAGCCGCGGAATCTGATCTCGCAAACTGCGAAGAATATGTCCCACCGTATGCTCTCACATGTATGGGAGACCCTGCAACACAAAAACATAACCGTAATCAGTACTCGATCATCAAAATCGCTCATGCAAACTGTTGAACATCGTATGCCAATCCTGAAATCCCTTGCCAAGCCCTGATTGGGACCATGGCGCCCTGATTGGGACCATGGCACCCTGTCAGGGACCATGGCGCCCTGAGGGGACCATGGCGCCCTGTTAGGGACCATGGCGCCTTGAAGGGACCAGGGCACCCCAACGGGACCATGGCGCCCTGGGTGGGCCCCAGGTCAGACTTCAAGGCCCGCAAACGATCACAGAAAAGTCAAATGCAGAAAATCAAAGGTCAAACATTCAGTCAACTCACCTCATCTAGTGGCTCATCGTCGATCACGGCCTGGCGTAGGATCTCAATCCTCGTGGGACGCTCTGGTCGTCATGAAGGCATGATGATAGCTATGTGGGCTCTGCTGCAATGAACAGTATTCCAAAATCAACAAAGTGACAAATGCAAATGTCACTTTCAAGGAATATACTTTTATTCCTTTACCTTTACTTTCAAAACCCTAATTTTCCTCTATCACTCATTTCATCATAACTTGAGTTTGGGAGATGCGATTTTCGAGCCGTTTGTTGCATAGGAATCATATTTTCATTCCCCTACTCTTGGGATGTTCCAAAAAGTGCTCTGATGAAGCCTATTCAGTGAACATCTCTCATCAATACTCTCTTACATAATTTGTCGTAAGTAAACATGCTACCCTGTTTCACCTCCCTAATAAGCAAGTCGAAACAAGGGGGGGCATATAGCTACTCACAAATTTCATCAATTTCCTTAGTAAGCATTAGGTGATTTTGTGATCTAACGTGTGTTTTGTAGGGTGCGGTTCCTAACTGTGTACTGCAGATACTGCTGGGGGCTTCGTCCGACAACTTATGGATATATCCTTTTTCAAATGATGTTTACTTTTCTGTACTTTAGCTTGCATATGCACGTAGTACTCATATGACCGCTAAAGTGGGGGCTAAATGTAGCGTCGTAAATTGTACGCACTTGCTAGGGTGGTACAATTTCACACCTAGTTTAGCACCCGTCTTGGTGCATTTTACATTTTGCATTGCATTTCTCCTTTAGCACTTAATTAATCGAATTAATTAAGTCTAAGGTTCTATTTCATCATCTTCCACATCATAAAATTGGGCCCTTTCATTAAAGTGTGCCCCTTTCATTTTATTCCTCCAATACATCACTCAATCAAAAACCCTAATTAAGTCCTATTTCGAACTTGGGGGCTTGATTTCGGGGTCAAAACATTTCGAAATCACCTGTAACTTCGGGATTCTCTCTAAAATCATCATATCCGATGGCCCTGAAAATTTGGTGAAAAGTTGTCGGGACCGTGGCGCCCGAAGTGCACATGGTCCTGGACATTTTTCCCAAAATTTTAGGAGCGCGATCCAATCATAAAATAAAGCTTAACCCCAAGAAATTGGCAAGATATTCAATCTCTAGGTCGGCTAAAAGACGAAATTATGACCTAGGGTTTCATACATAAGAGCTCTCTTTCTTCATTTGAAGGGATCCGACCTGATTTTTGTTTTCAGGAACCTCATATGCAGTGAAAGAGTAGATCTTTGAAGACTTCAACAACGTTCAATATCCTTCTATCAAGCATTTATCAATTTCATTCATCCATTTAGGGCTTGGAAGACATTGAAGAACAATAGGAGATTACCGACTGAAGATTGGCTTGTACTCCTTCCTTGAGGGTTGGGTATGATTTCATGTTGTTTTCATGTCTTTGCATAGGCTTCAATATATCCTTTATTCATTCTTTAGATCACTTTGCATCTTGATTTAGAGCATTTACATTATCATTTACAAGCAATTAGGGTTTACTTTCTAGGTTGCTCTAGTTTGCTTTCTTGCATTTTAGGACCTTGCACACACACTAGGTCTGCACACACAATACATTTTACAAAACAACTTGGCTATTCGTGGAGGTGGAAATCACCAAAGTGGGGGTTTGACTAAGGCAAAACCCTATATAGCCGCCCATACCATTTTCAGATATAAGTGTAGGTTTCGGGATTCGGACGACGCCGCAAGTGACAGATCTGAGAAGAGCAGGTCGAGACAACACTCCGCACCAAATTGCAGAGCAAAAGACCGGGATAGGGGCCCTGGGCACCTTGGTCCCTGGGACAGAGGCGCTGGGTGCCCTAGTCCTCCGGACAGACAGCATTTCCGACAGTTTCCGACAGTGTTCCAGAGTGCAAAACAGCAATTTCTGGTGCAGTTTTCGGGATAGAATAAGGACAGTGGCGCCCGCGCCCCCGTCCCGAACATTTTCAATCCGATTTTGACTCCAAGTACACATCTGCATTCTTATTTCATCCTTGTATTTACAGCTATTCATTGTTTAATCTCAATTCTGCAATCTCGTTATTAGTTCATACTTGCATTTTGGGATTAAGACTTGAAGTTGCATCATTTGATCTTCCAATTTCAACAAAGGAATAGAAATCCTAATAGGTAGCCCGTGGCTCTCTCCTTCACAAGAAGAAGTAGCCAATTGTGTGATACCTCTAGGCTCTTTCGTATTCCATAATGTGTGTCAAAAGGTAGGATTAGGGCATGTTAACCTAGTCTCTCTTTTTCCCTTACACATTAAGGTCCACATCAAATTGAATATCAGCACTATTTCGACGAGTTTGTTGCAGAGGAGCTGGTGCAGAGCAAATTTCTTCAGGTGAGTAAAAGGTTTTTGTATCTTGCTTGCTAATTACAATTTGAAAATCAGTATTACTATGTGTTTGCCTCGTCAGAGTTTTGTTTGAGTCTTAATTGATATAATTTCATTACCGGGATGGCACCAAGAAGGGATTTCATAAGGAAGGTAAATTATCAGGATAGAAACATATGTGATGATTTCCTGGAACAATTGACTATGTCCATGAATGTTGTAGCCAAAATCAAAGAATTGGTACCTAAAGCCCCCCGTCTAAGGATTGGAGATGGTTTGTATGACAAGGGCAACTGGTTAAGAGATCCACAGATAGGTATATTAGGTCTGGGTCTTTTCAAAGTAGGATTCAGTCAGAGACATGCCCTTTCCCCAATGAATAGTATTTGGGAATTGGATGTAGGAAAGCTCATAGTCCCTAGGGTTTTCATGGATGTTGATTTGTTAACCCAGATTGCACACAATTATGACCCAGTTGCCAAATGTATCAGGAATGTGAAAGGAGGAGCCCTGATTGAGATCAATGATGATGAGTTTAGAAAGGGTTTTTAAGCTCAGTGAGGTATCTAATTACTTAGAGCCCATAAATTTTGATACCCTGGCCCAGGTTTACAATGTACAAAGGGATCACCTTAGGAGTGGACCTTTGAAGGAGTTTTTTGTTAAAATAGGAGGGTTAACTGTTGTAGGTCCTAGTACCATGGAGCCTTTCTCCCTAAATTTGTTCACTCTAAGAGCTAAAGGCATGTATTGGTCACTATGTCAAATCTTTGGGGAAGATATTGAAACCACCATGCCAACTCATTATATGATGATGATAGCATAGATTTTGAACCCCTCTCTAGCAATAACATTTGATTATGCACCATACCTCACTCATGCAATTCATACAGGACTGGTAGGGATAAAAAGTGGTAAGGTAAATAGACCATTTGGATGGTATTCTCTTCTAATGCACATGTTTTTGTTCAAAGGTGCTGATTATTTTGCAAAAGAAATGGATTTAGTTAAGGAAAAGGACAGTGAAGAAATGCATTTTAAGAGCCAAAGCATTTTATCTGACAAAGCATTTTTTAATTCATATATATTTGTAATGAGCCAACATGTATTATCATTTTTGTATGTAAGACGACATATGTCATAAATGTTTGTAAGGGTATATGAGTAAGTTTATTAGGTCATTTAAGAGATAACATTTTGGTGATAAGATCTGAAATGTGAAGTTTATGTATGCGAGATCATTTGTATGCAAAAGCAATATTTTGTAATGATCTGTAGATGATTTCTAAGGTACTCATAAGGTGTATGTTATTCCGGTAAGGGTTTAGGGTTTAAGAACCATAATAGTCAGAGTCTTAAATGAAACTCAATCAGGCATAGCAGATGCATTGCATGAGTTCAGTTTTGCATTTTTGTATCAGAAAGTGATTGTAGTCAATGAGACTCTTGGTGATGAGCAATGTGCTCTAGGCAGTGCACCTTTCTGCATGTGCAGACCCCTATTATATGTAATATCTCTTCATATGGCCATTGAATTGATATTGTGGGTCACAAATCCCACTATGGTTTTTCTTCATTGATTCTTTCCACGTATAAATTCTATGTGTTATGGTGTTCATTTATGTGATTGCATTATTTATTTCAGTTATATGTATTTATGTTTACCGGTTGATGAATGGATGCTTTGATAAGGCTAAAATATTATATTCTGGTAGAACACTGATTCACCACCCACCCCTCTCAGTGTTCTTGGATTCCAACAAGAAGGAATTGATGGTCGAGATTCGATTTGAAGATATCAAGGGCTAGAATTGAGGAAGTTGGAGAAGAGGTTGGAGGAAATGACACATGTCATCTCTGTGGCGACAAGTGTCAAGGAACCTTGCTCATGAGAGGGAAAGTGTCCAAGAGATCAGACATGTGGCCAAAGTTCCATGTGTCTCAAGGAGGGGATATCCAACCCACAAGAGGTTAGAATAAAAGAGGTTAGGATGTGCAAGATAGGATAGGGTTATTTAAACCTAGGATTTGATAGAATAGGTTAGGTTAGGATTAGAAGCTAGAAAAAGTTGATGCTTTGGTAAATGTTTCAAATGCATTGACGAATCCAATGAACACTGAGAAGTTCAAGTGGTGTGTCGAATATATGAGCCTTGAGGCTTGGAGTAGATGACATTTTTTGTGGGAGATTTTTGGAATCAAGGTGTCTCAACATTAGAGTCCAAACATGCTTATTTTATTATTTATATTATTTTGACCTACTTTGGAATTCCTAAAATTAGAGAACTAGTGCCATAGGTTGCTATGTTGAAACTATGACAATTTATTTTAAGTACTATTACAGTTAATCACTCAGTGGAAGAGTCATGGAGAGAAATTATATGACGATTAATATTTATGGTGAAGTTCTCTTTCAACAAGTGGTGTAAGGTAGGTGTTGCATTTTACAAGGTGACCATTATGGTTGAGTTATGCATTGATGCATTTGAAGTTTCTATATGCAATGTGTCATTATTTTAGCAAGTTGTTATTTTTGACACCACATACCTCTTTAGCATTGGCATTGGTTTTGAAAACAATGTGTTATTTCTGCTTGTGTTGATCTCTATAAATATGTGGCTTCTTTGTGTATTTTGTATGATAGGTTGGATATCTTCTAAGAAGCTTTTATGTGCCAAATGTTTTAAAGAATTCACTGTTATTTTATATGCTCTTCAAGAGCATTGGCTATGGGCATTGTATTGTAACTATTGGTGTTATTGATAATACCATTTATCTAAATTTTGGAGTGTGCATTTTTTCCAAAAAGGGTTTTCCAACATATATTCGGTGTTGTGGTTTTATTTGTTAAATCTAATTTTATATATGTGTTTATCTAATTTGCAATAGGTTAAAGTTTTTAAGAAATTTTCTACATCATCTCTCTATTAGATTTAGCATTTGGAAGCGTTATTCCACACTTTGGCTTCCTTTCACTAGCCCTACATTGAACAACAAGAACACAAATATTATTTTTCCTCGACATAAATTAAAATGACACACATTATTATTGTCTACTTAAACAAAAACAATCTATACATTATGATTGTATAATTTATTTACTATTCATTCATATTGTTTCTCACTTACAAATAATTCTCAATCTCATTTATTCAAGCCACATATATATGAAAATATAATTTAACCTCTTAAAAATACTTTATAATGAACAAGAGCTGTGATACAGTTGGAGTCCGTGCCTATTTGCTAAAAATTGATGAATTATTGTTTTATGTTAGAATAAGAAAAGGGAGCAAGGTAATGCTAGGTCAAATTTGCAAGGTTTAGATTCTAGATGTAGTGTACATTAGATTTTGGTTTAGATTATAGATGTGGTGTACGATAGATTTTCAGTCCGATTCAATAAATGTTTTAAAAATTTTGTGCAATTTATTTACATCTACTACTGGATCACTCCATATTCCATGACAATTAGAAACAAGGGAAAATAAGCTCTAGAAAATTATCAAATTATAGCTTACAAATTCTAAGACAAGGTTCTCAAAGTTTTTTTACACTTAATATTTTTGGAGAAATTAATTAGATTAAGAAAGTATTAAATCTACAGAAGTTGTCTAATTTCATTTGACTATGTTGAATACCGCATTTGCCTTTGCTGAATCATCTTTATTGTGGATGTCTTGATTGTTTCAAGCTTCTGGATTTAAAAACCTACATAAATAACAAAAATTTAGACCACTCAGCCTTTGACATGTGAATCAATCTGAATACAACCAAGGATGAGAAAACTAATAACTTTGAGAAGATGAATTACTTAACCTATCCCATCACGAACGTTAGCTTCTTAGTGTAATTATTTAAAGAAAACTAAATATTGGGAAAGTGCACAAAGATAGAAATTCAATAAAGTTGATGATTCTTTAATTTTTTGGCTCCCTATAGCGACTGGCACTCTAAATGATTGTTGATGAGGGAACAACCTAAGAGACAGAAAAACACAAGGATTTGCAATAAAAGACTCAAAATATTTTATTGTTATTATATGGAAATATGCAAATTACAAATATGCTAACATGTAAATAAAATCAAGAGGAATAAATCCTCATAGGCTACAACACACAACTTTTAGAGTCTTCTAGAAAACCCTTACAATAAAAAACACAACTCCCAAAACTCACTCTCCAAAAAATCACATCCCAAAAACTATTACAAGTTTCCTCGAATGAGTCCTAAATAGCCCTTTTCCAACTTGGAGAAAAAATTACAATTTAGAAAATTACCATTTGGCTAACAAATTCCAAAACATGAAATTGGAAATACAAAAACACAACCAGATTAAAAAATTTGAACTTTTCAAAAAATTGTCCAACTTCCGCTAGCCATAACTTTTGATCCGAGAATCGGATTTATGAACCAATTGAAGCACTGGAAAGCTCTATGAAAGTAGAATATGATAAGAATCCGCTCTACTGATTCCTGCAATTTTAGTGCCCGTTTGACACTATTTAATGCCATAAATCTGACTTCGAAGAATTTGTTTTGATTTTTTGAGAAATTAAAACTTTAATAACTTTCAAATTGTTTATGATTTTGACATGATTCTTTTTCCAATGAGATTATTTTTTCCTCTTTAATATTCCTGTAAATTTTGGGTTCCATTTGCCTTCAAATCAAAACCTGCTATTTGGGCAGTCAATAAGAAAAAGTAGCTTGACAATTCTCAGAGTTGGAATCTCTTATTTGTCCAAATGGATATCTAGAACTTTAAATACATAAAAAGAAAGAAAAACAAACAGAAATATTTTTGGGTGATGCAGGATTGCCCATACACCACTGGATGCTCTTGCATCAAACACCCGGGGTATATTGAGGAGTGATCCTATAACATCTCAATGAGTTAAGGAAAACCCAAATGGTCAAACTCTTCCTTGGATAGCCATGAACCATCCTCAACAGGTCTTCCCCTCCATTTCACCAGATACTCCTCATACTGCCTGTTTCTGGTACTTTTCACACAACTATCTAGAATTTCTTCGATCTCCTCCTTCTCTGAAGTAGGTGCAAGGATTTTATACTGCTCTATCACCGACTCCTCCTTTGTGCCGCTTTCACAATATTTTGTTAAAGCTGTAATGTTGAACATAGGGGAAATATTAAATCCATCTAGCAACTCTACCTCATATGGACTCCATGAACTATGCTTCTTCAAGACCTTGCAGGGATCAAACTGCTTCACCTTTAACTTATTGTAGATCCCCATTGAGAACCTTTCCTTCTTCAAATGAACCATCACCTCATATCCAACCTGAAACTCATTATACCTCATTTTTTGATTTGCATGTATTGTTTGATAATATAAAATAGAAATAAAATTAGAACAACAACCAAGACAAGGTGGAGCGGCCCATTGAGGATGTGGCATCATCAACCAAAAGCAACCAAGAAAAAGAATGAAAAGAAAACAAACACATAGTAGTGTACACTAACAAGCAGAGTTACGTGGTTGACCAATATATCACTATTGTCATGATTGCTATGTTACTATTATGTTTCATTGGAAGTTTTATTGGTTTAAAAATAAGATGCTACATGTATATCATGGGTGAAATCCTCCATTCATAGGTGCCTTGGATTGAATGGATTGTGCTATTACAAAGTCTAGAGAGAATTTCATCAACAAATTTAGAAAAAGAAGAAGATGCACAAACTTAATACCATTGCAAGACACTCACAACAATTATGATTTTACTAAATATGTGCATAAGCTTGGATTTCTAAATCTGGGACGCATAGAAACAATAAACTAAAGTTGAGCCCTCAATAAAAATAAACTCCCTGGAACCATGCCAAGTGACTTACCTCAAAATTCTTATGTACAGCTACTAAGATCTTGACCCTACTCGTATGCAAAATGTCTTATTAAAGACAAAGCACACGAATGTTTTAGAAAAGGCAAGGCACGTGAACTGTTTCCAAGATGCCCCAGAACAACTAAAACCCTCAAAACAAGACATACAAAGCAGCTAAGGCAACATTGAAAAATTGCAAGCCATTATAGGTTTTGGACATGCTAAGTTGAATGGCAAAGTGATTGCCTATATGCACACATCTTATTATAATGCATTGTGTACTTATATGTCTTAATTAAAGAAACATAAACATGCACCGATTCAGATAATTGCTTTGTCTTCTACATGAGTGAAACAGGGAGAGATGTCAAGAATTTCTTATCAAACACAGGTAGCTGGAGGTCAGAAATATAAATAAGGAAGCACTTTTTTGTTCTTTAAGGCAATGGTTGTTTGAATAACTAGTTATGTATGGAGGTATTATATCATGATTGGATGAGGAGATACCCAAAATGGTGTCAATCACTCATGCTTACTAGATTTGTGATATAGAAAAACATATAGAAAAATGTTGAGGAGAAGAATGTGGACTCACAAGACAGTGAGAAATGATAGTTGTGAGAACGTGAGTACTATGAAAACAATGCCCAAGAAGTAAAATTCAAAATCAAAGTATTATAAAAATAATTATTAAATAGTTTTCTTCCAAGCCTTCATGCACCTCGTTCTCTCTTGTATCAATGAACATGGGTTCTTCTTTTACCATTTGTAAAACATATTAGTAGGCAGTACAAAATCAATCCTAGTGTTGCAGGCTATAAAATGACAATTGAATACTGTATATAAAATGCAAGTTTTTTTGTGGACACTTCCTACCCTTTAGGATGTCTACATTATTTTTATAAATTACAAATTAGGGACAAGCAAAGACTGAATCTTACAAGTCTATATCCATCCTTAGTTGAATTTACAAACATAGACTTCCCAAACTTTGGATTCTACGTTATGAACAGACATAAATTTTTCACCACTGTAGGATTACACAATCTTTATAATTAACAAGAAGGATAATGGGTTGGATAATATAACAAATATTTATTCATGCATAAAATTTTATATATAGTTTATGGTATGATGTTTTTACATAGAATCTAAACACTAGGATATAAGATGCAAAGAAATGGAAGATAATGGACAGACTAAGAAACAAGCAGAGATTAACTTTTCGTATTATATTTTACAATCTCAGAAACTCAAAGCAAATGGTGGAGAACTTTATCAAAATTGCAATGTTGCAGAAACTAGTCAGTTAGGTTTCAATGGGGTTCCAAGGCGACGTGGAAGAGGAAGACCGAGAAAGATGGAAAGTAAAGTTTCGGTAGTAAGAACTTTTGAGGATGATGAAATGGGAGTTATGGGACAAAATAAGAATGAAAAATAGGAAATCTTTTCATATTCTAGTTTACAGTCTCTAAAACGCAAAGAAAATGGTGGGGTTAGCCAGAAGTGCACTGAGCTTCCTAGGAAGCGTAGCAAAGGAAGACCAACGAAACTAGGAAATATTTTTCTCATAGATGGAATTTGCAGTGCCCTACTATAGATCTCTTGTGTATATGGTGAGGCGCAAGAAGTATTGCACACAAATAGAATGCAAGGTAGAGAAATATATTAGGTTTTTGATTGAACGTATTAGCATTTTAAAACTTAAGTTAGTTATGTGCTTAGACTGGAGATTAGTTTCTTCTAGTACTGTTATTTAATTTTCCCATGCTTCAATTCTCTCGTAATTGTGCCCCAAAAAAGTAGAGGATGAGAAAACCTTGAGCAAATTGTGGGTAAGTTAAAAGCCCTTTCTAGAAAGTAAGCTAAGCCAACCAAGAAAAATGTCAAAGATTTTACCTGTAGCTTCACCAAATTAATAAATCAGCAACCAGAAGAAAAATCAAGAAATATGCTTCAAAACCTTCAGCAAATCTTAGAACCCCTGCCAAAAGAGAATGCAACTGATAAGAAATGCCATTCGGTTTGTAGCAGCTTCAAAAATTTCAATGTGTATCCAACCAAGCCAAATGGCTCTTCTCCTATTTACCAGAAATAAATTCATGGTCATCATTCCTTCAGAAACCAAAATGAACTTCTTTATGAAAAATTTCTGAATCACTCATACTTCCGTGTGAGAGCATTATTGCAGCATATGAGATATTTACTTTCCCCGCCTTGATTGCACTAGAACCTTCCAAACGAAACATCAAGAAATGTTTAATATTTTTTCTTCCTCATTCCTCATTGGTCAGAACATATTTTTCTCCAAAATTTAATCAAAAATGACAAAACCACGGGGAAAAATAGAAAGGACGAATCAGAAAAAAAGAAAAAAATGTTTAAAATTACATTTTTAAAATCCAAGTGCTGCAAACATTATAAAGAATGACTTATTTTAGCTGACGTGGTTTTGGAAAAAGAATTAATAGACAAAATAAACTAATAACTGTCCTAAGAAAATTGTTCAAATGTCAGAATCACTATAAAATTAATAACCCATCTTTCATTAATATAAATGTCAGAAAAACATTCCTTCCTTACTTTCTTAAATACAACAATTAATTAAAATTTGATGATTAATATTAAAAGTGAGAGTAAAAGTTCATAGGTTAATGTTCGGCTCCTAATTTTGCGGAAAACACGGAATGCAAGTACACATTGTTGAAGCTTTTCACATGTTTTAAGCTGTATTGCATGTTTCACGTTGTTTCGGATAAGACAATATGTACACAGTGGGGAACGAACTATTAGGGAAAACTTTTAGGCAATTAACAATCACTGTATTTCCGATTTAAACATGTCTCACATTGCTTTGCATCCCGACAATAGTTATTTAGAAGGGAACAGACTCGTACAGAATTAACGATCAAGATATGACCCGTCCGATTCTTACTTTTAACATGTCTGACATTGTTTAGTCAATGACTTAGAGTGGGCTTTAGCAGTAGTAAACAGAGGAAATCGGCACATCTAATGCTATAAATTAACAAGAATGGTTGAAGATTGCATCGGTGAAAAAGCTTGTAGAGATTGTGCTGGCTTCTGTTAAATCTACCATTTCCAAAGATTATGAGCTGAAGATTGTTAACACAGAAGTTATAGTGCCTGCTCTTCCAATGCAGCAGCACATCCTTCCTTTGTTCAAATCTGGGTCTCACTATCCCTCCAGTTTCTGTGCATGTGTTCTTCTGTTATAAAAATCCCTTTCCTAGGACTTTTGGATCAGCAATATCTCATCTCAAGAATTCCCTCTCAAAGGCGTTGGTGTCCTATTATGTATTTGCAGGAAGAACGGTTACAGATAGTATTGGCCTACAAAAGGTCCATTGCAATAACAAGGGAGTTTCTCAGCTGAATTTGTTCAACCCTGATGAATCTGTTTATGGCAAGCTTGTTCCTTTACTTTCAAAGCTCTTTCAAGAAGATGGCATTCCTGCCTTTGATATTCAGGTAAAAGGGTCTAAAGATAACATATTTATTTCTCCTTGTTTTGCTTTCTACGTAAAAATCTTAACAGTTTTTTGGTATTTACAGGTGACAGAGTTTGTCTGTGGGGGTATTGTTGCTGGCTGCACATTCGACCACTGAGTTGCAGATGCATAATCTGCAAACATGATTTTCACAAGTTGGGCAAAGCTTTCTCGAAATTATTCAACTGCATCGCTGAATCGAAGCAATACACGCTGCATGTTATGCCCTCGCGATTTCCCTGGTTACTCTGCTAAAATTGACAATATGTATGTGAGGCATTCTTCAGAAGAATGCAGCCGAGAAAATACTCACCCACCTCCTTTAGCAAGTAACGGCATTATGGATCTTCAATTTTATGCAAACAAAGATGGTAAGAGTTACACCAAATTAGAGGTGTTCAGTGCTTACTTATGGAAGCTAACGATATGCACCCAGAAGGTGAAGGACACCATGAATTATAAAATAGGAATAGTTGTAGATGGCTGCCAACGCTTAAGGGAGATTGGGATTTCTGCTAATTACTTTGGCAATGTTCTTATCTTGCCCTTTATTGAGTCTAATGCTTGTTATATAAAAAGCAAACCGCTTTGTTGGAGTGCAGGGTTAATTCATGATGCCATAAAGAGTGCAGCGAATGAGGAGGACATTCAAAGCTTAATTGACTTCGTGGAGACTACAAAGCCAACACCTGTCTTAGCCAAGATTTAGTGTGGAGCAAATGACATGGAGTCCTTTGGACCTGCAGTTTTGGTGTCTTTTGGACTACGGTTTCCTTTGTATGAGGTTGATTTTGGATGAGAAAAGTCTACATTTGGAAGCCGCCATTTCCCATGTGGCGGTGAAGCAGGTTATGTCATGCCAACTCAAAGCCCTGCAGGAGATGTAGTTTGATGGTAAACATGCATCTTCCTCTTGAACAGTTAGATGCAATTGAATCTGATCCCAACCGCATTCTAATTCCAATCATAGGTTTCGTTTTGAAAACAAATAATTTTCTCTCTTGTTTCGTTTTGAAAACAAATAATTTTCTTGATTTTTTAAAGTTTTGTGATATTTTTCTTCGAACTTTGCCACTCTTTCGTACTATAACACGTATCCCGCAAATATTATGGGCACAAATTTTTTAAAAAAGCGGTTCATTGGCAGAGGCAAAAAAAGGGGATTTGTGAAGCTGCTTTAATAATTCCGACAAATCATTTAGCAGGAAATAGCAAAACGTTATAGGCATTAGATTATGTAAGCTTTGTACCATACTATTATATTAAAGAATACGTTTATTTACTCATCATTTATGTTTACAGTTATTATTATTATTTATATGGAAAATTTAAAATGAGTATTAATTATGTTTAAAATTAAATTAATAAAATTGAGAAATGATAAAACATTTATGATAAATAATAAAAAAATTAATCTATAATATTAATAAATAAAAAGAAAGTGAAAATTCAATATATGAATTAACTTATTTGTGAATTCTATTATATTTTTTATTTTTAATCTAATAAAAACAAGATAATAAGTATATATAAATTGAATTGAATTAAAATATAATTTAAGTCAATCGATCATGAAGTTGAAAGGATCTAAATGAGCCCATCAAGTATCAAGTCTTGTTGAGTGCAAGACTCTCACATCATAAGGGATGAGGCCAAGATCGTGCCTCGGGCGAAGTTTTGAGGAATGGATACCCTAAGACCTTGGTTCGTAGCTAAAGGGGACACTGCCTTGGGGTATCTCCAACAAAAAATTAAATAAAATTTAATTTAATTTAAATATAGAAATGGTCTTCCACTTTTTTTATTTATCGTTAGATAATATTGTATTGTTTGTATTTGTTACCCACCTATGTCTCACTATTTAATTTTAGATATTATTCAATATATATTTCATACACATGTGGTATGGTCCTGAAATAGACATTTTGAAAAAGTAATTTTTAAACATGCCTACTAGAAAGCAATTTATACCATGTGGGTATTGAAATAAATTACATATTTAAAAATTAGACTCTAAGCACTACATTTTCTATTACTGAATTTTTCTCAGATTCAATCTCTAAGTGCCTCAAATTTTGACATCAATCGACATAAAATTTGAAAAATAAGGAAAACACTTTCCACTTTTTGCCCAAAAGTGGGACTCAACTTCTTGCAGCCACCCCTCTATCTATTCATCCCTCTCCCTCTCCCTCTTCTTGTACATCTATATTTTAATCTCTTTATTGAGCTATTTTTATCTCTCCCTCTCTCCCTATCACAAACATAACATGAGCTCACAAGTTTTGTTTCACTCATGTATGGATTCATATAAGTGGATATATAGTTTATTTGAAGCTACCAATTCTTAATTGAGACCTTTGTTGCACAAGCAACATCATTTGGTAAACAACCTACGAATTGACCTCATGTACTACATAAGTGTATTAAAAAAATAGACCAAAATTTTTCCTAATTGATCTTCCATACCTCTTCAATGTACCCATTGCAGACAAAGGTGAAATTCCTAGTTATTATAATATGTAAAGCTTAATATTCTAACATCTTCTATTAAGATTTATATTCCACACAACAAAACAAATTGATAAATATGTAGATGTATATTTAGATATAAATACATACATACATACATATTGTTGTGTGAAATATAAATTTTAAGGAGAAATGTAAGAATATTAAGCTTTACATATTATAATAAACTCACCATCTTAGTGAGTTTTGGTTTATTATTGTTATGAATAAATTCATTCTCGTAAGTTGTTAGGTTCAAATAGTTGTCCTTGAAAGGTTTATTAAAGTCATATTGTGAGAAATTCAAAAGTAACTCAATCATATAATAATGATTTGTGTGTGTGCATTCTTTAGAAGTTTTTCTTTGAAGGAAAAACTCATGTACTAGATGGAACTTCATCAAGCTACCTCATAACCTTTGAAAGGGTGTAGCTCTTAAGTTGACTATTAATTTTCAAAACAACCATCTTCCCAAACTCTCAAGTCACAAATATTCCAATTTATTAGGCAATAATCCATGCCAACTTGCATTAACAGTGCTCCATCAAGTTGTCTAATGACCCTTAAAAGAGCATAATTATTAAAATCCACATACCCATGAACTACTTTAAAATAATTCACATTGAGCTTATATGAAATCCATTTATACCATCAAAAAGTTAACTTTTATACTATTAATGTAAAAAAAAAAATCAACAAAATTATATGCTTCTCATGCAAAGTATCATGTATGAGTTAGAAAGTTATTTGAGATGATGAAAATCCTCTAGCCTTTGACGCTTCTAGTCTCTAATCTTGATGGATTGAAATCAACATCCTTCCCTAGTATCTTTTGTAGATGGAGCAAGCATAAATATGCTTGCACCGTATATATTAAGATCTAGACATTTCCAACATCCAACAATAGAGTACCTACAAAAAAAAATAGAGCATGCAAATTTACTAATCTAACACACAGGAATTCAATAAACAATTTAACTCTATTGCCTTCTTATCTTCAAAATTTAGTAATTAATATTTATGCTCTTAGATTTCTAGCACTAAGCAATCTATGAAGAATAGAAAAAAATTAAAGATAATTAGGATTTCTCAAGTACACAAAACAAAATAGCATTACAACCTCTAGATTGAAAGAAGTGAAAGACTCCAATGTGAGAGGAGGAATTAATTTATAGGTATCCTCATAAGGAAAGAAAATTGTGAGAGAGATTTGGGATTAAAGAAGGTAGTTAGAGATAAATTCTTGTCCCACATTTATTGAGTGAATGTAATTAGTAGAGAAAGGATAGGATAAATAGAGGATGGGTTTGTGAAGTGATCGAGATTACGCATTGAATTGAAAGTGCTTTTGTGAAATGATAGAGATTAATGAATATATAAATACAATGATTTAATAATCAAAATGGAGGAAAAATGATTTAATGAATTAAAGAAGTTTAATAATTTAGACAATAATACCCACTTCATTAATAGGATGGTTATAAGGTTAAATTTTATGTGTCTACATTTTGCCTCACTTTGAGACAATGTAGCCTGTCATGTTGTTTCAAACAAATATTGATTAACTATATATGCCCCAAGGATATCCTGGTTAGGATGAACAAATTGATGTAATATGCCCCCTCAAGAGATTGATTGAATAAATTGTGAGAAGATGGATCTCTTGATAGATCACAAGAAAATATATGTGGTGATTGATATTGTGTAAGTGATTAAATTGAGATGTAAATTTGACAAAAAATCATAATGGAGAAGCATAACTAAACAATTGATGAAAATGATCAATACAACCAGGTTGATAAGTTGATTAAGTTGACAGGGATTTATTCTAGCATAAGATAAGTTGGTACAAGGATTGATTAATTGATTGATCAAGAATTGATAAGATCTTGTCCTAAGAAATAATTTGATTGATTTGGAATTAGATTAGGAGACATGTATCAGTTGGATAAAGTGATTGATTAATCTTTGAGATAAGAAGGATGAAGGAAATAAAATTGATGAAGATAATGATATGAATGTGATGAAGGAAATGAATAATGAAAAAGGGATACAAAAGAAAAGATATGAAGGAATATGAAAGAAAGCTTTAAAGATGATGAAAGAACTTAAGGTGATGAAATAAATAAAGATGATGAAAAGAATGAAGTGATGAAAGATGAATATGATGAAAAATCTTGTACTTTTAAAGTGCTTATATCATCATTGATCTTATTATGGAAAAAGGATAAATTCATCTAGATTTGAATGAGACCCAAATGAATTAACATACCAATTGCGTGTAGGAAGACACATCAAACAGTTAAGGAATGTCCCAATTCACATAAGACTCATATGTCCTTAATGATGTTAGACAATCATGTCCAAAGATGAGTGATCATATTACTAAGGAACAATTTACAAGTAGAAAACAAGTGAACATGCTCCATCCTCACCTTTCTAGTCAAATACATACTAGTAATAAAATCTCTAGTTAGAGACATCCTAGAAAAGTTAAAAGACATGTCACCAAAGATTAAAATAGAAACAATAAAAAATCTTACCAAACAATCAAACATCATGCTTCATACAAGTATGATTCTTGTCACACTTTGGTGTATTTGATTTGATATATTTATAGGATTTTGTTATGTCTGTTCGATGTTTTGATCATGTCATAATTTTGTTGAAGTCCAAAATTGCATGTTTGTCTAAAATGTTTGTGTCTTCACAATGTTTATGAAATGTTTTTAGATTTTTGAGATGTTTTTTAAATTTTTTTTTAAGGATTTTTTGAAAATATTGTAATTTAATTTTAGGATATTAATTTTTTCAGGACTTATGATTTTTAAGACTTTTAAATATTTTGATGTTTCCCCCTACTGTGCAAGTCTTGTATGAGTGACTTGGGAATCCACATGATTGTTGATTTTTTATTTCTTTGTAATGTTTTAGAGCACATTGCTTCAAAGTAAGACTTAGGAAGCCATACAACTTTTGACTTTCCTTTTTGATTTGTGGGCCATTATGGCCTTTGGATCAAATTTTTCTTTTTTTTGTATGTTAATTAGATGAGACATGTTGATCCTTAGATGTATGTGGATTTTTGAAAATGTTAATTTTGTGCTTGGCATAAAATTATTTCTAAGAACATTTGGATTAATGGATGGATATGATTGATATGGGGGTATTTTGGAAGATTTCATGTAGGTAGGTGATTGGAAGGTTCTCAAGAATGTGTGCCTTTGTCAATCCTAAATAAGGGATGGAGCGGTATAAGGATCTAAGATGGATGGAATGGATGAAGGGCTAGGCATATATTTGGTCTTAAATGGAAGGTTGTGAAATTTAGTAGGGATACCGACATCTTGAAAGTAAGACTTGTTTTAGGGGCCATGACAATAAGGATTTTCTTTGATATGGAGGGATCCTAATGTACCCTGGTCATAATCGATTGACTACTTTCCTTGATAAATCTTTTGACTAATGGGATACCTGTTGCTTTGGGAAGAAGACTCAATTCCATTTTGAGATGGGGCTAAAAGTACAAAGTTGTGTCACGGTTCAACTTTCAGGCAAACTTATTAGCACAAGTGAATTTAAGTAATTCTAACTAAAAATTAATTTAAGTCAAACATATGGTCTATAGAGATTCAATATAGCTATCTTATATATGGGCCACAAATTTACCAATTGGAATTGTCTACTAAGTGTATATTTTATACCACTTTGGGTCTAATTACTGAAAAAATTATTTTTTTGAGGAACTTAATGTTTCAACAACTCCTACTCTCATAAATAATAACTTTTTTGAAATGTAAAAATACCCTTTTATAGATCTATGAGTGAATTTTCCAAAATATATATATCTTTTAACAATTTAATTAGCTTTTATATTTTATATTTTATTTTTATTGAAAGTAGGTCATCAACACTAAATTATAAGGTTGATTATCTTGTAAGAGAAAAATACTAAAATTTATCAAATTTTTTTGAAACAAATAAATGCGCTAGAGAAAAGAGTCTATGTCAAGATGATATAATTCTTTTCTATTTTGGATAAATAATTAAGAAAAAAAGTGACACCAAAGGAAAAGAGTTATATTTTAGTACACAACTTTTCAAATTTATTGAAAATAATATATACATAAAAAATAGTTAAAAATATATTTTTGCACTAGAATTTCAAGTTATCAATATACACAAAAAAATTAAAGAAAAAAAGGTAAAATTTACTATGTAAACTTTGATGCTTCATGGAACTTCAATTTCAGCATTTTATCAAGAACTAAATTATAGTGTTTACTTTATAAGAAAGTATATTCAAATAAATTTTTTAATTTTTAAAAAAATTACAAACATAAAATACACAAAAAAATATACATTTTATTAGTTTACATCATTTCAAAATTGAAAACATATATTTCACTTTCTATTGATTCAATTTCAAAAGTTGAATAAGAATTGGCCTTTTCCTTTATCAAACTGTGACACGACTTTGTGCTTTTACCTATGGATAGGAAATGGAGGAATTGATAGGGTTACAAAGTATAACAAAACCAACGGAAGTTGTGGAACCCATTTAACCTATAAGAGGCTCAGTAACAACTTGCACAAAGATGTTGGGGTCATGAGGGGGACTAAGAGAAATGATGAGATATTTAGGTGGATATGGCGGCCTGATAGGATATTTAGATGAAATAGCAGGAATGATAGGTTCATCTTGGGAGATGGAATCTTTTGAAAGACATGGTGGATTCTGACAAGGAAATGAAGGGATACTTTGATCTGGACATGGAAGAGGACCATTAGATAAAGTGAAAATTGTGTTCAACTCTTCATTTTGAATAGGATCATTTGAAAAGACGGAAGGGGCATCATGATATTTCTTAGGAAGTGGATTGGGAATAGGATTTGGAAGGATGTTGAGCTCTTGATATGAAAGAGGATCATCTTGGAATAAACGGAAAGGTGTAAGAGGATGACCATGGGATTCTAGGAAGATAGGATCTTGGTAATCCATTGGACAAGATTGGAGACCTTTGGTGTATTGATCTTGATTTATGATAGGACTTGTTTCTTCATTATTTGGATTATCCTCTTGACATGGAGCCACTTCTAAGGAAGGGGTAGGATTTTGGATATGCATGGGGAATTCTTGAAATGTGTTGATGTTTTGGCATGATGGGGAAGCATTTTGGATGAGATTCTCTATAGTGAGTAAGATTGGAATTGGATTGCATGATGGCATAAGATCAGGATTTTTAGATTATTAGCGGAACTTGTATCAAAATTGGGATTAGCTTGGATATCATTAGGAGATAGCACTTGAGGGTTAGCACAAAAAAATGTTATCATTAGGTTCATTGTTTGAGGGAGATGGTATGAATTGTTGTCAAGAAGATCTAGGAGATGGCAACATTATGGAAGAGATGAAGGCTACATGTGGAGCCTTGCTAGATATAGGTGTATTATTTTGATCATGCTTGGGAATGATGTCTAGTATCTTTTTGACAAAGTTAATAGAATTTTCTTCAATTTCAATGTCACCATTATCAAGGAGGTTTTGAATTCTATGTTTCAAATCCATGCAATTTGAAGTTTTACGTTTTTTGTCTATGATACTCACAATAGCTACTCAAAAATTGATGTCCCCTTGTAGTCTTTCAGGTAACATTATAAGATTGTTCTCAAGAAGCTCTCCCAATAGATTGACCCAAAGGTGTGAATTTTATATCCAAGGGATATTTGGGTATGTATGTGCCTTGTTGTTTAGGTTGAGGAAACATGTGTTTTTTTGTGAGATCTTTCTTTTTTATTTTTAATTATTCATTGTTCTAGTTTATCTATTTGTTTTTCTATTCTTTGAATTTGTGCATTGTCTATCTTTTCTTGGAGGTGTTGCTCAAAAGTTATATTTGTTTTCATTTCTCTTCTTTCTTTTTGGTTTGGATTTTTATTTAGAAATGTTTGTTTTATTTGACCAATTGTGACAAGAAGACACTCAAACACAAGAACACAATGTCTGGATGTTTGATTGGAAGATAGTGTAAACATAATGTGTATGTTCAATAGCCCGTCAAGGCCAAGTTTTCACTAGTCTCTATTGAATATTCAGGCAACTGAGAGGGGTGTGAATCAGTTGACAATAAAGTTTTCTTTTAGACTTAATTAATAGATCTAGAATAATTAGCAAAATTAATAAAATGTGAAAGCATAAACACAAAATAGACCAGACACAAGAAACACCACAATTTATGTGGAAAACCCATGAAGGGAAAAATCACAAAGAATGTTAATTCTCAATATATAAACACCAGTTAAGGTGACACCTTTTAAGGTAATTTTTACAAAGGATGGTTCACTGCCAATGTGCTCATTGTATATGGGCTCACTGCCTAGAAAGGCTCAATGCCCAAAAAGGATCATTGTTGAAAAAGAAAGAAAGATAAAGAGAATCTAGTTGCAACACTATACTCACACAACAATTGGATTCTTTCAATCTTGCATGTCCTCAACACAAAAGGACACACTTCAACTCATCAAATCATACATCTACATATATTATCTCTAGAAAAACATAATCTTGAATGTCAGCTAAGACAAAGATATAAAATAGATCTCCATTAATATTTTTGGTGGTGGGAAGAAATGAGAAGTAGAGCTTATTACATTGTTCCTAATTGAACATGTCAACACATTGCATATATCACCAAAGTTGGACCCCAAATATTATCTGTATGTTGTATAACTACCATTCCACAACTTCAATGTCTGCTTCAAAATACCTTGAGCTTTGAACCAATCCGGCCCCAAAAGTAGCACTGAATAACAATTTTTGAAAAGCTAGAACATTTGGTAAATCTGAGAAACCTTCACATGCTCAACACACCTTATCGAAATACTTCTGTACAACACACTATAGCTAGACCTAATACAGACCATAGGATTTGACATCAATGACAACACATAACATAATGCTAACAATCCCCCCTTTGTCATTGACGACAACATCCATAAATTAGATCATCATGAAAAATCTCTCTCTCCCCCTTTGACACCAATGAAAAAGGTGGACAAAACTTATCTTGAAAATCTTACTCTTGCTCCCCCTAAAAAGAAGCACACAAGCATCAGTTCATAAAAGAATATACAGACTGCTCACTAGTCCAATGCACAAAAAAAATGCACATTACTTCAAATTGGAAAGGGATTTTACCCCTAACTTCTACCAAAGATACTCAAAAGTATCTTTGCACAATGCCTTAGTAAATATATCTACAATCTTTTCTTTTGTAGATACATACTCAAGTCTAACCTCATTATCCAAAAATATATCCCTCAAGAAGTGGTACTTGATGGATATATGCTTTGTTCTCGAATGTTGTACTGGATTCTTTGAAATGTTTATTGCACTAGTATTATCACACATGATTAAGATAGGGTCATCAAACTTTACACCAATGTCCTTCAAATTTTGCTTCATCCATAGAATCTGAGTGCAACAAGAATATGCTTCAATGTATTATGAGGGTATGTGCAGGATCATGGTGTGCCAAAACAGGCCCTTAAGTGGAAATTTGAATAAGTTGTGAACATTATTTTTAAAATATGTAAGAGGAGAATCTATATAAAATTGAATGTAGTTTCTAAGCTACTAGTCTTTTGGAAAAAAAAATCCTATTTGATGAAAATTTGAAATTTCAATGCAGTGGTACTAAAATTTTAGGAAAAAGATAAGTAGGCGAGTGTCTAACCACCCTAATCACAATCAAATCATAATAATTTTTTATAAGATTTATAATATAAGTATTAGACTCATGTCCAGATGTGACATATATTTTTTTAAAATATTTTATAAAGTAAATAATTATTTATAAAGTAAATAATTATTTATGATTTTTTTACTACAACTTTTCAGAAATTCAGACCTATAGTAGATGAAGCATAGGATGTGATGCATGTTTTAGATTCAAAAAATGTTATACCATTTGAAAGTTATGAATATTTTTCAATCAGGACTTTTGTTAGAATTCAATTATAAAATAAATAATTATTATTTATTAAAGTCAAAATAAGACAAGCCTTATATTATTGGAAATCTAAGAATGTCCTTAAATATGTTGATTTGTTAACTATGCAGAAAATGAAGATAAAATGGATGAAATAAGGAGCTACCAATTTGGGATCATGCTGTAACTTCGGATCTAAGATATTTATACTAATGCGGCCCCGCAAATTTGGAGAAAAGTTGCAGGGATCGGGTTGAAAGTGTACTTGGTTCTCCAAAAAATCTCTGCGACGAAAGGGGTTTTTCTGTCTCTGCAAATGAAGCCCAAACTTGCAATTACAGCGACACATTTGCAACCTACACATAGAAAAGAAGGGAAGAAGGTTTGTGGATAGGGGTTTTCCTCAGTCAAACCTCGACTGAGGAATCAACCTTGAAAGGAAGTAATTACAAATGCTTAAATGCAAATAATGGAAATGTATACCTTGTAGATTTGCAATTTGTCGATGATGATTGCTTTGCTTCTTGAATGTAATCACAAGTGTTCCATCAAATGGCATGTAACATGATGAAAACCAATGGATGAATGAAGAAGACATATGAAGAAGAAGACTTGATGGATGTTTCAAGACTTGAATGCTTGATGACGATAATGAAGGCCTCCTCCTAAATTTTCCTTATCTTTGCTTATCCTTGTATATTTCTGCTTATGCAAATGAGAGGACTAAATCCCCTTTTATACTTTCCTCGGAGGATTAACTTTTATCTCCCTATAGGCCAACATAGGAAAATTTAAGTCCCCAAGGAGAAAACTAGGTCCAAGGGTTAGATGGACCCATCTTAGGGCCACCCTAAGAGGGGGGACAATGACACCACGCCCCTATCCAAGGGTGAAAAAGGAGCCATGCCCTTGTCCTAGGGGAGATAGGGGTGCTACGCCCCTATCCTGCCCTATTTTGGGGCCTGGATAGGGTCACAAGGCGATGCAGGGGCCGACACTGGAGAAGATTTGGAATGATGATGCAGAGAGGGGTCCCAATTGGGTAGGGAAATGTAGTTGCCAGGGTGAGGACCTAAAACATGGTCAAAATTGTCAGGGTCACAATTTTATGATGCTACATTTAGCCCCCACTTTAGTGAGATTATGGCTTACACCAATACTGTCAGTAAATTAGAAGAGCAAGGGAGAGATGGAATGAGAGACGTAGAGCAATACCACAAGGAGTATAAGAGATCACTAATCTTGAGGAACAAAAGCCCCCAATTTTAGGATCTTAACTCACTCAAACATATGCAAGAGCACACAAAACAAAAAGAACAAGATAAACAAAACAAGACAAAGCACAAAAGACATACGACAAAAACCAAAACACAAGACCACAAATAACCTAGTCGAAGAGACCTCGATACTCAAATTTCTCAACAACTAATTGAAACACAAAGAAAAATACAATCACATAAATACCAATAATCGCATAAAAGAGGAAAGATGACATCATCCATGAAATACCAATAGTAAAACTATGAGTTCATGAGAGGAAGGACAGAGAGGACATGAATACACACTTTGGTGATCCATGAGAAGAAAGGAAAAAAAAAGGAACCATGGACATCTCTCCCCTAGAATTAGGTGTTCCATGGAGAAAAAAGGACATGGAAAACTAGCCCCTAGATTATGTCTAGGTGATCCATGTAAGGGAGGAGGGTGAGAACACCGTTAGTTCCAATCATCCTCATGTGGGTGTGTGTAAGAGAGCTTCAAATCACCTCATAGAAGTCTATGTCTGAGTATGCTACAACCTATATAAGATGCATAGTACAAATGTCAAGAAAGTGGTGCCTCTTTCTCTAAGAGGCCACCCTCTAGTTCTGAGAATGATCCACTGTATAAGAGAAAAGTGGTGACATCTCGCTCTAAGAGGCTGCCCTCTGGTTCCAAGAATGACCCACTATATAAGAGAAAAGTGGTGATATCTCTGGTTCTGAGAATGACCCACTGTATAAGAGAAAAGTGGCGACATCTCTCTTTAAGAGGTTGTGCTCTAGTTCTGAGAATGACCTACTATATAAGAGAAAAGTGGCAAAATCTCGCTCTAAGAGGCTATACTCTGGTTCTGAGAATGACCCATTGTATAAGAGAAAAGTGGTTACATCTTGCTCTAAGAGGCTGTGCTCTGGTTCTAACAATGACCCACTGTATAAGAGAAAAGTGGCAACATCTCACTCTAAGAGGCTGTGCTCTGGTTCTGAGAATGACCCATTGTATAAGGGACATAATGCGCGAGAAAAATATAATACAAAAGGAGCAGTGTGGGTGCCCCCCCTTAAGATGTCAACATAGTTTAATGTTGATATCTTAAGGAAAGTAGAGCAAGGATACCTACCTTCAACACAAAAATGATATCCATTATGCAACAATGTCATAGATCTATGCAAGAGAGGGAATACTCTTCAAGAAAGGATAAGATAGTTGAAAAGAGATATCTTGATGTAAGTGTAAAGGAGATCCTTGAAGGAGAAGAGATATTTTCTCAAAATAAATCTACCTCCAAGAGGAGTTGTCTTAGATAAATATAACATCTTCTAGAATGAAGTGCAAAAGAGAATAGGAATTCAATCCTTCCTCCTATTGCTAGGTGAAAGGGATTCTTGATGAAGGATGACTCACCTTTATCCTAATGGGGATGGGTGAATTTATTATAGATGTACATTACCAAGTGTGAAAGAGATTGTAGTCAAGGACTTACACCTCTTGTATAAGAGAGAACCCTTGAGTGAACAACAACAATTCCACACAAGGAATGACATCAAGTAATAAAACTCACACCATCCACAACATAGGAAAGAGTGGATCCTTAGAGAAAGAGAGAGAGAGAGGTCATTTCCCCCAAGTGTAGGACAATGAGAAGTATTACACAACTTCTAGAGAGAGACTACTCATAAGAGATGTACCATTTCAAGCAAGGAATACATCCTAACCAAGGAACAAACATGCACTCACATGAAGGATAACTCCATAGAAAGGACATCAAGTTATGAATCACAATAGAAGAGGTAGTTTGTAAAGAGAGAGAAAGAAGAATATTCATACAATTTCTCTAAGAGATTGTTCATAATAGATGTACCATTTCAAGCAAGGAGAAGATCCCATTCACGGAATAGACATGCACTCTCATGACTTTGTCGCTCACATTCAAGCATTTGTCCATTGCATCCATGTGTATGTTAAAAGGAGGGTTCACTCTTAGGGGGAATTGGATTGAAGTTTAAAGAGGCCCAATCAATTTCAAGATTTGTGTTAAGAGAAAAATTTGGAATATGAAATTCAAGCATCTTAGCCTTTCTATAAAAGATAGGAGTAAAATCTAAAGACCCCCAATCATCCTCTAAGAGTTCTTCTTTAGGAACTTCTTTGGTAGGAGATGGTGTATTTCAGTGAAGTGAAGAGAGGATTGTAGGAACGAAGAAAGCATATGATGCTTCACTTATATTATCATCAACTACCTTATTAGTATATGTGTAAGGAACAACATCATAATAAGGAAGAATTTTGGGTTTCCTATGAACATGAATGGAATTGATTTGATTTTTGTTAGGATCTTGATTTTTGGGAGAGAGAGCATTATGATGAGAAATAATATCATCCGCTTTTTCTAAGGCATATTTATGTTCAAGACACTCATTAGGAAAAGGACTATCATATGTAATTAATGCTTCATCTTTAGAGGGAAGATCGTGAAAAGAAGGTATGGTCTCCCTAGGATAAGTAGCCATAATATCATCCTCTTGCACCAAATAATCGTTATGAGGGAGGTACTTTGTAGGTGAAGAAGGAACACAATTCTCCAAAGATTCATCTTTAGGAGGGAGATCTTTGAAAGAAGTGTCCATATTCCCATTTTGCACCAATGTGCCCTCATTAATGAGATCAATTTTGGGAGAGGGTAAATCATAGGTATGAATGAAAGGGAGAACTAAATTATCATCATATGCATTAAAGGGAACATCATGAACATATTTAATGTAACTTGAAATTGAATTAGCAAAATAAGATAACAACTCCATATGCACTTATGATCAAGCAAGAAACTCATATGCCATTTAACCATAATAATGTCCACCCCATACATGCATAGAAAATTGAATAAAGGAGGGAAAATGAAATTTAAATTGCAAATTTGAAATTGTGAAATTTGAATTTGAAATTTGAAACTTGCAAAATAATTGAATAATTCAAAATTCTAGGAAAAATGATTATTCAATTAAATGAACAAATTGATTGAAATAATAATAATGAAACCTCCTAGGAAATTGAAATTTAAAATTAGGATTATGTAAAAGAATAACCTCTTAATTTAAAATTATCCAAAAGAGATTGAATTTTTAAAATTAGGGCCTAAGGGATACCACTTAATTTCAAATTTAAAATGGACACAATTAAGATCTTAAAATTAGGACAGATTATAATTAACCACTTAATTTTAAATATTTCCTTGAAAGTTGCAATGTTGAAATTGGGAAATGTTTTCGATTTTAGAGGGATCAAAATTCAACAAAATTAGCCAATTTTCTAGATCCAAGCAATTAAATACAATCATAACCGTCTCCCAAAATTTTGGGAAAAAACCTAGGGACCAAGTTGAAAGTGCACCCAGTACTCCCAATTTTTTTTGAAATTTTCAGGGATGAAAGCTATGATGATTTGAGAGCTAACCCCCCAAAATTGATTGATTTTATAATCTCTAGATAGGCAAAATTAAGGTTTGAATGTCAAAATAGGACCCTATTAGGGTTTTGAAAAAGAGAAGAAATTGAATTACAAATTTGAAAAATGTCAAACCTAATGGATAGGGCCACCTTGAATAATATTTAGAAAACTAAAATTGGTTGAGACTGATTGAAATTTGCATAAAATCCAATTAAATTCAAAAATTAGGGTTTTAGGACCTAACCATTGAATTTTGGCAAAAGGAGGGAAATTGAAAGTTTGAATTTTAGGCAAGAAGACAAGTGTGACAACAATGATAAATCTGAAAATTGAAGTAAGATCCAATTTTTGCACAAATTCAATTTCAAATGTAGATTTTTTGTAAATTGCAAGAAAATCAAACATACAATTTTGAATTTTCTTTTGACCTTAGGATGTTTAAAAATTGATAAAATCAGCCAATTTCCTGGATTTAAGCAAAAAAATACAGTCAATTCTAACTCCTGAAATTTTGGGAAAAAAGCTTGAGACCAGGTGCAAAGTGTACCTGGTCTGACCAACTTTTTCTGAAATTTTTAGGGATTATAAAAATTATGATTTTATTGCCAAATAAAAAAAACCAATTGTTTTGGAGATGTCCAAATAGGTCAAATTAGCAGTCAAAGGTCAAAATAAGAGATTCTTAAAAATTAGGGTTTTACTATTTAACCACTTAATTTTTCGAATGAAAAGACAGATTTGAATTACAATTTTGAGATAGAAATCAGATCTGAAACAAGCAACCAAAATGCTATACTTCACAAGCTTAATTTCCTCAAAATAAAAAAAATAGGGTTTTTATGCAATTAACCTCTAAATTTAGCAAAAAGATCAAACTTGGAAATGAAAATTTAAAGTTCAAATTCCAATTATTCAGATCTAACAAATAAGAAATCAGAATTAAGATGTAGGACATCTGGTTCACCAAAATGTAAAGTGGAAAATTGAACCTTAGTGATTCCCCACCTAGGAGAGAGAAAGGAAATCACTACGATGATTTTTACCTGGGAAATACTTTACATTGAAAAGAGGGGTTGAATCCACTAGATCCAAATCCAAGGGGAATAAGGATGTGAATATCAAGTGGATTGCAAGGGTTAGAATACAATTTTCCATCTTTTGTAAATAGATATTTTGACTTGTTTACTATGCAGAAAATGAAGATAAAATGGATGAAATAAGGAGCTACCTATTCGGGATCACGCTGTAACTTCAGATCTGAGATATTTAGACTAATACAGATCTACCTTGCAAATTTGGAGAAAATTCGATGGGACTAGGTTGAAATTATACTTGGTCTTCCAAAAAATCCGTGTGACGAAAAGGGTTTTTCCATCTCTGCAAATGAAGCCCAAACCTACAATTATAGCTGCACATCTACAACCTACACATAGAAAATAAGGGAAGAACGGTTATGGATAGGGGTTTGGCTTAGTCAAATCTCGATTTAGGAATCAACCTTGAAAGAAAGTAATTGCAAATGCTGAAATGTAAATAATGGAAATGTATACCTTGTAGATCTGCAATTTGTTGATGATGATTGCTTTGCTTCTTGAATGTAATCACAAGTGTTGCATGAAATGGCATCTAACATGACAAAACCCTAAAACACACACATGCTTGCAAATGAATATTGTAACGTTTCTCCAATGGATGAATGAAGAAGACACATGAAGAAGAATACTTGATGGATGCTTGAAGACTTGAATGCTTGATGAAGATAATGAAGGCCTCCTCCTGAATTTTTCTTATCTTCGCTTATCCTTGTATATTTCTGCTTATGAAAATGAGAGGACTAAATTTCCTTTTATACTTTCCTCGAAGGATTAACTTTAAACTCACTGCAGGTTGACATAGGAAAATTTAAGTCCTCGAGGAGCAAATTAGGTCCAAGGGTCAGATGGACCCATCTTAGGCCACCCTAAGAGGGAGGACAGGGGCAGCCTATCCTACCCTATTTTGGGGCCTAGACAGGGTCACAAGGTGATGTAGGGGCCGACACAGGAGAAGATTTGGAATGATGATGCAGAGAGGGGTCCCAATTGGGTGGGGAAATGCAGTCGCTAGGGCGAGGACCTAGAATGTGGTCAAAATTGCCAGGGTCACAATTTTAGGATGCTACATAACTGTTTTGGTTCTAAAATGCCTTGTTCATGTACAACTAATCCTCTTTATTGATATTGTATGCTTTGACACATTCTTCTTGTAACGAGGTATTTTTATTCTGGAAACAAGATGCTAACACATCTTTGTGTAGTTGAAAACCATCAATATTTCTTGATCTTCATCTACAAGAAATCCCACTTTGACAAAAGTAGATGACCATAGTTAATAAAATTATGTGATTTTCTCCTTGGTCATGCTTGTTGTCTCATGATCACTTGGTATATCCATGTGACCCATAATAAATTCTTTATCTTCTTCTTTGATGTAATTTACATGCCATTTATTTGATTGTCTATGTGTCCAAGGGACACAAGTGTCTCATCTTTGGAAACAAAGGTGGTTGGAATATGTTTAGGATCATCTTCATTTAAATTGTCATCATGGATTGTATAAAGGTGTATGAGGGAATAATCCTGTATTTCTTGAATACAAGTAAGATCTTGATCAAAGATAGCCTCATCCTTTTCTATTAGTCCTAAGGCAATACATAAAGGTATTTTTATTGGATGGGTTTTTGAATTGATATAAAGTGGATAGTAATGGTTTAGTGGATGATAGATTGGAATAGGATGTAGAGACTATGAGGATTTCTTGGATTGATGATGGATATGATGATTTTCATATGCATGGTTCTAGGAAATTGGTATCTGAGCCTTGAATAATAAAAGGGTACTATTGATAAAATGCTATTGTTGATACGTGAGTGTAGGGGTTCCAAGGAGTGTGCCTCTGTAGTGGGCTTTGGTCCTTTGACTAGTTGAGGGTCTAGGGGGTAGTGCACCTTGGTGGGGGTTTTAGGGGACATCACCCCTGAAACAAAATTTTATTTATAATTTATCATTGTGAATCTTGACCATTTATCATTAGGTCATAGATAGATAATGTAATGGATATTTTGTGTGCTTTCTTTTCCCTAGAAGGCATCTGGGCTATTTTATGAGGGTATTGTATTGTGACTATGCATTGTGATGTATTTGGAGATCTTTATAGCTACTGAATTACCTTTGGATCTCATTGGTGATACTCCTATGAGAAACTTTCTCTACAAGTATATTGTAATTTTTTGTTGATTTTTGAATAATATATTGGACAACTTTTAGAGTGTGGGGTTTTCCTCCTAAAAGTGTTTTCCCTATGTAAATCATTATGTTGTGGTATGCATGTTGTTTATGTTTATTTACATTAATTTAATGTAATTGTAGTAAGGATCTGTAAAAGTTCTACATTGCCCTCCTCTCAAGTTTTATGTAGGTTGTTGTTTCGCTACCATACCATCATTACACATGTGAGATAAGGATTTGACATATAGTTTAGTTTTTCAAGAAGTGTTGAATGAAATATTGGTTACCATTCGCAAGGATAGAAAAAGGATAACTAATGAATGTTTGTTGGTATTAATGGTATAACTAATTCTAGTTGACTCTTAATATCTAGGAGTAATGGATGGGTGAGTAAAGCTTATAGGTTTTCGGTAAGTAGGTTGGAATTTTGGGGGTTGTTGGAATGAATTATAGATGGATAGCTAATCACATTTTAAAAAAAAAATTCTCCAAGGTTTGATCATCATGAATGTCATATTGTAGTTGATAAACAAGACCTTCATTATTCTCGTAGGGGTCATACATTGGTTAATCAATAAGAACAACATCATCCTCATCATCAAAGAAAGAATTATTAGTTTGGTTAAGGATATTACCAAGGTAGGATGAAGGCATGGTTACAAAATTGGAATAGGATGGACAATAAGATAATTTTGTTGGATAATTTAGTTGAGTTTGGTTTGGATGCAAAATATGGTTAAGTCGGTGGATAATAGTTTGGATTCTAAACCCTAGTGCAAGGTAAAGAGAGGAAATCAAATAATATTTTAGTTTTTGGTTTCTTAATTATTTTGGGTTCTCATCATTTTTGGGGGATTTTTTGGCTTTGAAAGCCTGGACAAAGAAAAACAAAAAAGATTAAAAAATATAGCCTGGCTAAAAAGGTTAATTTTATCATTGGGATTCAAATAGGGAGGTTATAATCAAATGATAATATACATAGAGAAAAAACTAATAATTCTAAAATTAATCATGTGGGAATGACTCTTAGCATGGACCCATGAGTTAAATTCTAACAAATTTAGTTATGAATGGATAGCTAGGAATCAAACCAACTCATAAAAAAATGCATTATCCCTTACTAAAGGTTGTCAAAATATTTACCCTGGTTAACATAAGTTCCTTGTGAGTTTATTGGAGTATCATCTGAATCTCTTGAGACTATATATGCTATTTATTGAAATTATCTATATGTCACAAGGGTATGTGACCTGCTTAAGTTTTAAAAATATAGGAAAGTGAGTAATCAATCCTTCTCCTTCACTTGCCCAAGGTACAAAGTTCTTGGGGTCTTAGCCTAAATAAAAAATCTACAAATTTTGAGAGGTGTGAGATTTTGATTCACCCTCCACTAGTTATTGTCTATTGAAACACTAGAGTTGAGGCAACTCTCTAGGGTGATACAATCCATAGATTGGGCCCCTAAAAAAGGAAAAAGTGGTGTTTCTTATTCTCAAAATCACACAAGTGTGTCAAATAAAATTTCATGCACAAACCCCTTTAGAATTAAAAGATAATTATTCTTTGATTAGCCAAATAAAAATTTAATATTTATTTTAATCCCCTCATAACAATTATCTCAGAAAGACACAAAAAGACAAGAAAACAAAAAAATGGGTCTATAATCTTGTCTTCCTACAATTGTCTTTTATTCATTGTAAGTTTGATGTCTTTGCACTTTAGCCTAAAAAAATGATTGTTTATATATTTTATTCTTCAAGAGTGAAAAGAAGGTGTATTTAATGATCAATTATAAACATGTAAAAGATTAGTTTAAACTAAAAAATTAACTAGATAACATTAAACCTCTTATGAAATATTGATGATTTTCTATAGAAAAATCATCAAAGAAGAATATTGTATGCAAAATATATGCTCACTTGTAGTTTGAAAAGGAAAGACTAACTTTGGTTGATTATATCTAAATTTTTATAAATAATCTAAATGAGTGGCCTAATCCACAATGTCCATCTCACAACCATCATTCCAATGCCTGGAAAAATGAAAATCCAATAAAGCTAGAAAAATATATTAATGTTTTACTACATGTTGGGGTTTTTGGAAATTGCAAAGAGGAAGAGAAAGTAGCTTGGCCAAGTGATTAAAACCTTGTTAAATATTATTTTTTAACCAATTAATAAAATATAATTAATTATTAACAAAATTTAAGATGTGGAAAAGTGAAAAAAACAATCTAGAAAGTGCAAATCCACACAAGTGCATGGATTGTAAAATAAAATTCCTAAAAAGTGAGTTTTTAAAGTTTAAAATATTATCTTGCACCAAAAGTATAGACCATTATATATGTAAATTCATTTCTCATCCATTCTAGACATAGTCGTGACATCCATCCTAGGAGGGTCTTATGCAAATTTGATTTTTGAAGCCTCTTGAAAAGACATGCAACCAATGAGAGAAGAAAACATAAAGAATAGACTTATAGGTCCAACAAAATTTAAAGGTTATTATGTTCATGTAGGGCTCACAAAAAATGTAAGCATATAAATTCGAAATTATGAAATATAAAAAACTCAAAAATAAAATAAAAACTCAAATCTAATTCCTCTAAGACCAAATATCTTACTACAAATCTCAAAAGAGAAAGATGTTACTTCTCCTTGTTTGGAATGTGGATGTTAAATCTTTATGACATAACACTCTAATTGATGATTGATTTGTCTTTGATAGAGTATAATTGCATAAGACGTGAGATCTTGAAATGATAAAGGAATGATCCTATTTTTAGATTTTATAAGTGAAAAATCAACAAGGAAATGAGGATAAGATAAATGGCAACAATTTAATAATTTTCTATTTCAATTCATAGAGAGGATGATATTGAATTAATTATTTAATAAATGGATAAATATACACATTGAGTTTCCATTTGAATATGATGTTAACTTGTGAGAAGATAATTATAAATTATTTAATTTATTTTTATATGAGGAGGTTGCTAATTTGAGAATGAGTTAATTGATTAGATGAAAATAAAAATTAAATATAATTTAAAAATGAATAATTAGCTCCCATTTAATTAAACAATAAAATATTAATTAATTTACTTCATAAATAAATAATAATAATAATGATGTGATAAATGGTTAATAGTATTTAATGGATAATAAATGATAATGGTTAATGTGATGAATATTTAATTAATGGTAACGATAAGAGGAATGTTTTAGTATCTACAACCATCTAATGCTCTATCACCTTGAGGAGGTCTCAATTCATGATGTATAATTCCTCATGCATAAAATATATGGCAATTATAATTTAGATTTAATTAATAATTTATCTTTTAAATTAGAAATAGGTAAATAGAAAATATTTTCAATGCATGTCTTGGTACTTTTAGCCTTTAAAACATGACACATTTCATTTTTTCTCAAATAACCATGTGATTGATATGAAAAAACTAGCACATGTCTTCTCAAGTAGGTCAACAAAAGTAGTTGCAGATTTATTATTCAAAGCACATGCTTTAGCATTATCATTATTCAACACATTGTCATTCTCAAATTTAGGATTTCTTTTAATGATAGCCTTACCTACTAAAGTGATTGAGTGTATGATTGGGAGGGTCATTGGGTGTATCTAATGAAGGTGTAGAATTTGACTCCTTGTGACTATTTTTTATGATATTAGACTTAAACCAATGATAAATGTTCTAGTTCATATATATTTTTTGTTTATATTGATTATCCATTTTATAGCTAAACCAATTGGATACTTTACTTCTCGATTTCCTTCACTTTTTGTGTTATTTTTGTCCTCATTCTTAACTAAAAAGAGTAAATTTATAACTTGATTTGACTAGTTATTATCTTCTTCATTTGAATAATCATCATCAATTGAACAAAAATACTCTGTTATGTCTAAAACTTGATTGTATAGTTTCACGAGAGTTGTTATGGGAAATAAACTCTATACATGATTAAATATTGACCATATTGACCCAAAATTGTCTATTAAAAGTGATTCATGTAGTTCAATATAGATCACGATTATAAATTTTGATTATTATTATTGACATAGTTTATTGAGTGAGGTATTTGTACCTGATTACAATCATGTGATAAGTGATTAGAATGTCAAATTCTTTGAAAAATTGCAAGAAACAATAATTATTTGATGAAAAGAAGATGTAGTAATGCTCACAAGTGGAGTATGGTAGACTATTGAAACAAAAGAGAAACTTAGAGGAAAAATACTAGCAAGAACATTTTGTGAGGAAACATTTACAGTATTAGAATTACTAGTAGCATAAGAACTTTGCGTAGGGGTAAGTGCGCTAAGATGGTGCAGAAAAAAGTGGCCACATGCAAAAAAAAAAGAAGAAATTTTTAATAACTCGTGAATGTTCTGGAAATTCAAAAATGTGCTAGGCTTGGTAACACACAGACTAGCCAAAAATAATTAAAAAATAAAGAGTTCCTCAAAACCCGTACGGGTTTCGAGAAACATTAGATTTTATAATAAAAAATCAAAAGTTCTTCAAAACTCATACGGGTTTTGAGGAAGTTTTGGCTTTAGTTCTACATAACCCGTATGGGTTATGTAGAACTAGGAACCAAATAGGAAGTGGGGAGAGAGATAGAGGGAGAGAGAGAGAGAGAGAGAGAGGGAAAGAAAGAGAAGGGAGAGGAAGAGAGAGAGAGTGGGGGGGTAGGAAGAGAGGGATAGAATAGGATAAGGAGAGTGGGGAGGGAGAGAGAGTTAGAGACAAAGAGAGAAGGGGATAGGAAGAGAGGGAGAGAGATAGGGAGAGAGAGAGAGAGAGAGAGAGAGAGAGAGAGAGAGAGAGAGAGAGAGAGAGAGATTAGGAAAATGAGAGGGGTAGAGGGAGAGAGAGGAAGATTGGGGTAATGAGAGGGAGGGAGAGAGAGAGAGAGAGAGAGAGAGAGAGAGAGAGAAGAGAGAGAGAGAGAGAGAGAGAGAGAGAGAGAGAGAGAGAGAGAGGGGGAGAGAGAGAGAGAGAGAGAGAGAGAGAGAGAGAGAGAGAGAGAGAGAGAGATTGGGAAAAGGAGAGGGGGAGAGGGACAGAGATGAAGACTAGAAAAAGGAGAGAGAGAATAGGAGATAGGAAGAGAGGGAGAGAATAGGATAAGGAGAGGGGGAGGGAGGAGAGAGGGGGGAGAGAGGAGGAGATTGGGAGAGAGGAGGAGGGGAGGGTGAAGATGGGGAGAATAGGATAAAGAGAGTGTGTGTGTGTGTGTGTGTGAGAGAGAGAGAGAGAGAGAGAGAGAGAGAGAGAGAGAGAGAGAGAGAGAGAGAGAAAGAGAGAGAGAGAGAGAAAGAGAGAGAGAGAGAGAGAGAGAGAGGAGAGAGAGAGAGAGAGAGAGAGAGAGAATGGGATAGGGAGAGAGAGTAGGAGAAGGAGGAGAGGTTGAGAAACATGAGTTAGAGAGAGAATGAGAAGGAGAAAAGGGTGAGAGACTCGACAAAGAGAGAAGTGTGAGGGGGAGAGATATGAGATAGAAATCAAGGAGGATAATTAGGGATTAGAATAGATAGAGATAGAGATATGTGTAGTAAATGCTAAGTTTACAAGTATACATTGTTATGTCATCATAACTCGTACGGGTTTTGTGAAACACAAAATAATGGTTTTAGTTCTACATATGGGTTATGTAGAACTGTGAATGATGGTTTTAGTTCTACATAACTAGTATGGGTTATGTAGAACTGTGAATTGTACTTTTTATTTTTTAAAACCTGTGGGGGTTTTGGCTTGGTAAGAGGTTTGGAAAATGACCCTAAGGCTTGCAAGCTCATTTTTCCCCCATTTTTGTCCCTTTAGACATTTTTTCATCTTCCAACATGATTTATTGACTTCGTCATCATCAAGTTTAGATATGATCAAGTGAATATCTCTAAAATTGCCACCATAATCTCACACATCTTCTCATATTTCTAACCAGATATTTTTTTCTATTTTTGGACAACATTAGCATAGTAAACTTTAATTTTCTTTACCAGTGCCTTGGCAGTCCTCACAAACATATGTCTACCATTTTTTAATAACTTTTGATATACATGATCAAATGCAAAATAAATTATATATTATTTTTCTACACTAGATTCTATACACTTTTAAAAAAATATGTTTGCATTTTCAATTATTTTGATGCAAGTTATGCCCAACGCACGAACATGTACCAAATTTTTCAGGATGTAGTCAATTAAAAAAATATAAACAAAAACTCAACAGAAAATTACAAAAAAATACATAACTTCTAGATCTCACTCTTACCTACCATCCTATCAAATGGTTTTGCAAAATACTAAATCTAACTATATATTTTGTGCAACACACGAAAACAGCTATGCTATGTTTTTTTTGAAAAAATCAGGAACATTTTTTCATGCACGAGAGGTTTGACCCTCTTAATCTTATCCAATTTTAAAAAACTTTAGTAGTTTAGAAACAAGATTCAGAGTACTGCAAATCTTTTTCTTTTCTCAACTCCTAGTTTTGAGTGCATGACCTTCAAATATCTCTTTGAAGTTCAGGTTTACTTGTTTTAAAAAAAAAAGTAGCCAATTATACCCCCCTTTTTTGTCACCATCTTGGTGCACTTACCCATAGCCTATAATCTCTTCATCCTTAATTTTTATGTCTTCTAGTCTATCTACCCAAGTTTTGATATTATTGAATTCGTTTAACAATTCCTCACCAGTTTAGGCTTGAAATCCTAATAAGAAATATTATAAAAATAAAAATAAACATTTGCATTTGCAAATTGAGTTTTACCAAATGCATGGGAATATAGACTAACATATGGAGAGGTATTAGGGATTGTAGGTACATTTTGACGACTAATATGTTGACTAGCATTCATATGGATACTTGGGAAATTAAATTGATCACATATCTTTTAGATATTGGTGTCTGTTGTTGGCAATGCCACAAGACATCATTTTCTAGCTCATGCCAAATCTACTCACTATTCAAATTTGTAATTTATCCCACTTTGCATGGGGAGAAATGCATGCACAATTTTTTCATGAAGTTAAGAATAGGATGTATAAATATAGTTTTCTCATGTTAATTTTGTAACTTATGTATGGAGTTGCATGATAAGTTTCTAAAATTAATAGAAATAATCATTGTGTCAAAGACCTTTATTTAATAAGACTATTGTAAATATTTATTTGTCTCTATTTTGTTCTTAGATGATCAATTCGTGTTATAGAATGGATCAACAAAAGATTAGTTTGTGTAATTAGTACTGTACATCATTTATGTGTTTTATTATTTCTTTATTTTGTATCAAAGCAGGTTTGAGAAGGTTAATTAGGCTCAATAATTTACAAAAGAATGAGATTGTGGGAGGTTGAAAAGACAACCAAAACATTGAATAAATTGTTAGATTCAATCATAATTGAAGATAAAAACATTGTTGTATTTTTTAGAGTCAAAGAAAGATCATTAGTGTGAAGTTGAATTAATCTCCTTCAACTAATTAAAGTAACTGGTGAACAAAGAAAGATCATTTTTCATGTTTATAACATATCTATCAAGTAAAGTGCAAGTTGCTCGGTGATAGCTAGCATGGAGATTCAATGACAAAGGTTGAATTGTAAGTCTAGAAAAAGCCATTAACAAATTTAAAGTTTTTTTGCCACTATTTGGTTGTAGGAGATCAAAAGAGATCTCAAATTCATAAATATTGTAGTTTGAAAGCAATCACCAAGTCAAGACCACCATTAGTGAAGGAAATATTGAACTCTTAATTTCTTGAAAGAAGGTATCTTTAGTTTAAAATCTATATAAATATTTTTAGTTGTTTCTTGTAAAAACCATTGACAAACTAGAAAATAGATCATTTAAAAAAAAAAAAAAAAGAGGTGTAGAAATTAGAATATCCAAAATCACCTAGTCAAAGTGTGAAGATACCACCACAAATAAATATTATTCCCACATCCTATTTTTGGAGAGACTTAAGTAGAAGAAAAGAGTGAGAATAAATTACAAGGTTAAGTAATTTTTGTTTGATTGATATTTCCAAGTTCTTGCCAAAGAAATTATAGCAAGGAAGACATGGGCCAAGGAAATCACTCAATTGGCACTATCCAAAGGTGAAATTGATCATAAAGAGAAGATATTGAGGTCAAAGTGAAGTTTTCATATCAATTTAAAAGAGGAATAAACATTTTTTCATAACCTCATGTTTAAAAAGAAGTTTCAACCCTTAAAGTTTGTTTAAAAGTTTATCTAGTTAAAAAGAATATTAGGCATAATATACCAAGTTTAAATCCATCTCAAAGAAAGGTGAAGACCTCAATTTGTAAGGAAGTGAAATCAAATCCTTTCGAAATGCCATAGTGTTTTTGTCAAAATAAATTGAATTCAGGCCCTGTAGGAGAGAAAGTGTGAACCATTGAAGGAGTAATAGCTAGGTAAAATGCAATCTAAAAGGATATCACCACACCATAATAGGCACTGTGGTAGGAGAGAATTCCACACAACACAAAAAAAGAAATGAAGTCAACCATATATGTTATTGAGACGAATAGTTGGTTTTGTGTTGAATCAATTAGTCATTGAAATTAAGGGGGAGATTGTTGAAATATTTAACTGATCTGAATTCTATTTATTGAGAAATTGTATTGTATTCCTTGTCTCTATTCATTTTTTTTGTTGATCCTTGATCAGGTAATCAAGAACTTTTTGTAATGTTTGAGATATATTGAATAAATCTTGTATGTTCAAACCAATTTTCTTTTCACTATAGAAATTTCTATGTTTTCTAATTTCTTCACTTGTCCCTTTTTTCTCTTTTTCCTTTCTCCATCATGCAATTGTAATAAAAATATCTACTTGTCCCTTTATGTTTATCCTTTTATGATTTGATGGTAATCTATAATCCATTCCAATGACCTCACTTTTGCACAAGTAGAGAGGATATCAACACATTTTAAAGAGTCTAGCTTCCATGCCTCCAACGACATTTCTTGTCTCTCTTTTCATCAAATATCTCTTGCCTCTCAATTTTACCATAAATTTTAACTCCTTTCTTACACCATTCTTTTTGCCTTCCTTCTCTTCCAACTCCCCCAAAACTAGTCAAAATCACATTTTTTTATGAGATTGAGGGTGAAGGACTAGATCTTCTACACCAATTAACCATCAATGTAACATTTTCTTCTCAACAAAAGGTTGTCCCCTCTTTTTAGCATGAATCTCCTCTTGATCAACTATGCCCATGCTTTTGTATTCCTACACCATGCTCTTCTACTTGCACAACCATTCCTATCATACCCATGCCATTCTATTAATATCAGGCTATCTCGTTTATCTCCTTTTTCATTTTCAAAGTCTTTTTAATTTTCCTCATTGAATTTTTATTTTGTTCCTATTCTTTGAATGCTAGAAACAAATATGACAAAATAAACATATACTTTGTGAGATACTATCTTATTTAATGTAACAATTTCTATTTATACATTAAATAATACTTGATATAAACAACTAGTGTCATATTATGAAATGTAAATTTCAATCAAATTTATTTATTGTATGTCATTCTAGTATTTATTATCTATTGAATGACTACAAAGTATTAACAAATATTATTATTATTATGATTTGTTAACCTTCATATATAAAAAATGATAGAAACAACTTCAATTTCTCATATCACCAATTCCATATCTTTTGAAATTACAAAGCAAGCCAAAAGAACCCCACACATCAATTTTTTTTAGAAGGGTTAAATATATAAATAGGTATTCAATTAGAAATGGAGAAATATTTGTTTGAAGAGTATCCATGATTCTTCATTCCTCATGTGAATTGATCATGGACTAATTAAATAGATCTTAGACATGTTAAATAGAAATAGAAATTAAGTTTTGAATGTTTCAATAGAATTTTTATTTTAACTGGGTACGTATTGGAAAAGTCTTTCACAAGTGTGAACTCTAATAGACATGGAAACGAATCTTTATGGGCCTTTTCTATTATGTGCAAACAATTCTTATAATATATTAGTCGATTAATCCAAATCTTTATAATAAATTGCAGCATGTGAAAGGGGAACTCTGGTTTCTCGTAGAAGATATAAACTACTTATATTTATAATATTGATGAGGGTAACTTGGGTAAGATGGGGCTGAGGAAGGTTGTTTTATGGGTAAGATTGTTATATGAGGAAGTTGCTGGCCAATTTTTTTAAAAGGAGGTTCCACTTTCAGAATTCCTTTTAAATATAATTTTCTCCTTAGCAACATTGAATGTTAAAAACTATAATTTGGATGGCATTATACATGTGGAATTAAATCTTTCCAAGCTCTTTAATTACAGAACTCATAAAAAGCTGAGTACAAATTTATAATAGAATGAGAAATCATAAGAGCATGCCAAACAATGCGAAGGCACCAAAACAAGAGACAAAAACTAGTATCTGAGACTTTTCTGCAATGTCTCAATACCTTTGTTTAACAATCACACAATTTAACTTTCTTACAAGTTTTGAAATATTTAGAAATCAAAATTTTAAATTTTAAGTTTTATATTTTCAAAAGGAATTGCATATCAAACTCTATTACCATTCAAACACTGTAAAAATAGTAAACAATCATTTTAATTTAAACTGTGAAAACATCAGCTTCAAAAGTTGCCATGTAAATCCTATGTAGAGCTCCTTCATAGTAATGTGCCAGTTGCCATGTAAATCCTCTTTGAGCTTCTCCTCAAGTGAGTTAATGCCAATCTAAAAAAAATACGCTCGAATAGGAACGTGTGGCCACCATATACTCTCCTAGAACTTGCTGGCAAGAGCAAGGCCCACACAGACATAACATGGGTCATTGTTGTTTGGTGAGTAGACAGTTGACTGAAACTTATTCTTCTGAATTATTTTTGGAGTGTCTATCCAGCAAGGTGTGTATTTTTTTAATAATATATATATATATATATATGAAGTTATTAAATTATTATATTACAATTTGCTTCTTCAAATTAGATCTTGATTTTGCTGATGTCAATTTTTGTCGTTCCATGTCACATTACTTTTTTGAGTAGGGCTCTTTTAGGAATGACTTGAATCACACACATTAATCTTATAGTGTATGTGGTTTAAGGCTGGCCCTTTGGTATTGTTGTGTTATGACTTAAAAACTTGAGAAGCCCCTAATATTTTTTAATCTAGGAAGCTGTGAACCTGATTATTTTATGAGAAATACTTGTGTGTTCATAGTGTCTTGCTAGAGTTTATGGAGGATCTATCAAGATCATACATTATTTTGAGGATGAAGAATCAATTTCATTATTTTTTTCAACTCAAATCTCTCTCTCTCTCTCTCTCTCACACACACACACACACACACACACACACACACACACATAATAATCCCACATTGAGAAATCAATGACCACAATCTAATCTCAATGGCTAAGATTATCTTGACATCATCAAGTACTTTCTAGAAGTTTTCAATTACTTTCTAGAAGTTACTAGAGAAAAATAGATAACTTTCTATTATTTTCTCGAGCATGCATGGAGACACCTGTCCGAGCTACACAAACTAACACTTTGCTCAACCCATTATTAGGGGGAACGATGTTTGTTTTAATGCAAATACAAAATCAAAGGATATATTGAATTAACATATTTGATTTTGGTAGTGACTTCAATTGTGTAAAAAATTGGTTTTGTAACTAATTGTTGCTTATGGCAGTGCCTCTTAAAGCAGTACATTCCCATTTTTTTATCCTCAGTATGGTTTTTATATAATTTGTATTGATATTAGTTTTCCCCATCATAGATACTATGCTCAACTTTTTCATTGTCCTCATATACTTTTGTTTTAACTTTCTAAATATTTCCACGATGTGCCAGAATTGACAATTTGGTTTTGGAAAGAAATTAAGATTTTATGGTTATGATTTTTTTTTATTCCCCTATCCTTTTTCAATTCTAAGATGTTTAATGAAATTTTAAAAACATTGTTGGAGGAATTTGTCTAAAACAAATGATTCATGCAAATCAAACAAGGGAATATACTCATTTATCATAATGTCTAATTTCAAAGTTTTATTGCAGAGAAATTATTTGAAGAATGCTTCTAAATGTATTTTTTTTACAATTGTTTGAAGTTTATATTTTTTCTTTTTGAATTGATAATATGTATAAGTTACATTTCAATCTAAGATATAATAGGAGCAAAGTGTTTGTCTTTACTCATGTATCATAATGTATAATTTCAAAGTTTTATTGAGGATAAATTATTTGAAGAATGCTTCTAAATGTGTTTTTTACAATTATTTGAAGTTTAAATTTTTTCTTTTTGAGTTAATAATATGTAGAAGTTACATTTCAACCTAAGATATAATAGGAGCAAAGTGTTTTTCATTTTTCATGGAGTGTGGCTCAACTCATGGATTGTGGGTGCAATAATTCTTCTAACTATTTAGAGAATCCTAGAAAATATAATGGCATCCATCCTTCCTTAAATATCCTTAACGAAACCTATAATTTGAGCTTCAATATTAATTATGCAGTTACACATGAACCTGACATATAGAATGTGCCAGAATAGGTGTTGTATCTGAAGCTTCACAAAAGAAACAAGATAGTCATCTCTAATTAAATTACCTTCCTGCATTATCTTTGTTTTATGTTCTATATTTTTTGGAGACAAATTCAAAGTAGAATAATTTTTTTTATTAAAACAAAGCTTATGTTAAAATAATACTTAAGGGAGTAGCCAACATCATAAGGGGAAATCAACACATTTGTCTAGAGAACAATAAATAATTAAATTACATTATTCTTTTTAAATGAAACAAAGGGCCAAATCAAGTTAAACAAATTTTAAAAAATATTTTTTTAATGAATAGGTAATTTCATAAAAATTTAAATAAAAGTATATTATCCACAAAAAAAGTAGAGGGATGTAAGATCGATCCTTAGGACTCATAGGGTTAGTGCCCAAAAATAGCACTAAAACATCAAAAAACTATGGGCAGTGCCCGAAAATAGAAATAGCTAAAAACAAATTGCTAAGCGGCTAAAGCAGTGGTAGCAAGAGGCATCAATGGATCACAATGATCCTTCACATCTCTTCACCAAGTAGGACACCCACCACATCTTCAGATTTAAAAACAACACAAGTAATATCGATAGCCATAACAAGAGAATCCCACGAATCAAGCAAAGAACAAAGAAAGATCTGATATTTCTCCTCTTCGTTCATCCTAACACCAAAATATACTAATTGAGCAACCAACATATTGAATGCTTCTAGATGGTCTACAACTCATCCACCCTCTTCCATCTTCAAGGAATACAATTTCTTCCTCAAGAAAATCTAATTCAATAAATATTTTTCTTGATACATTTCAAAAAGCTTATCCCATAGTTTCTTTTTAGTGGTTTCTTCGTAGACATTGATCAAAATGGAGTTTTCTAGGCATGGTCTAATCAGACCCTTGGCTTCTTGTGTAATAAATAACCACAATTAACTCAACAAAATTGACCATTCCTTTTTTTTGTTTAATTTAATCATTGTGTTTGATTCAATTGCATACTATGGGCCTCCATCCATTTGGATTAGGCATTCATCCATCCGGGATGAGCATCTAACCATACGGGTTAGGCATTGGTCCATACGAGACATAAGATTTCATCTATCCAATATGGGATAGGCATCTACCCATATGGGGTAGGCATAGGTCCATACAGGACATAAGATTTCATCTATCCAATATGGGATAGGCATCTACCCATACGAAGTAGGCATCTATCCAATCGGGATAGGAGGTGCTCTGGCCAGAGACTTAGACTCATTGGGACCATTCAGGTCCTGAGCCACTCACTAAGTACTACACTCTTCTAACAGAAGTGCACCGAGGTCACCATCCTTAGGAGTAATTAAATAACATAATACAAGCTTGAATTCTGCCTTGGAATTTTGCTTAAAGCCTTGGGAAGTCAAGCGAATCCATACGAGATTCCTTTCGAGTATGCATTGAATTACTTTTTCCAGTTTAATTATCTTATCTTTCAAAATAGATTTCTTACTCAATCTTTCTTTTACCAAGCCTAGACCCCACCCACGAATGCCTGAGTACGAGGGACAACTCCATCTCAAGACTATCTACATACCCGCTTCGGCACGGGATCAAGGCGTAAAGTATGTCGTTCTATTTTCTACTCTATGGTTTGATGTAAACTGATTAGTGGGTACACAACCCTTTCTAGGGTCAATGTCCTTGACAGTTTCTCTGTGGTTTCTACCCATGATGGTAGCACTTAAGAAAAGGCTCAAGATGGCCTATTGCTTGTGGCCTAAAACAACTAGATCCTAATTCTTACCATGAGCGTCACCCTTGACCAATTGTTAATCAACAACAATTCTTTGAGATTAATTCAATTTTACAAAACCATTTCACTCATCATCCCTATAGGGGTTTACTATAGTTTAACTCAGCGAATGAAAGATAGTTTTTGAATTATCTTATTAAATTATCGATCCAAGGGGGATTACCTGTCCCTTGGATTTTAACTTCCAAGTGTCCCTTATTACTCCCTGATGATTTATAGGGATGATGCCATAGACGTCATTGATGTAGCTTTATTAGGTCTTAAGTGTAGTAGTTCAACACGATGACATTACTTGTAAGCGTGACCCAGAGGAATCGTATATACCGAACGCTACTATGTTTTGGTTTCCATCTTCCTTTCTTTACTTTTCTAACTACGAGCTATGAAAACATCATACTTTAAAACAACAACTAATTGAATGCACAAAATTTAATTAATTGAAGTAACTACTTGGAATATAACTTGCATAACAATGACCATCATGAAGCTTGCATATTAATAATTACATGTGTACTTGCATGAAAACGTCAATAAATGTAATTAATCTATAAGTAATTTGCATGTTATAAGAATAGTGCAACTTGCATGAAAACGTCAATAAATGTAATTAATCTATAAGTAATTTGAATGTTATAAGAATAGTGTAACTTGCATGCATGATTAAGCAACCCAAAAATAATGATTAATTTAGGCATTGAATTCAAATCATATTAATGTGAATTAATTGGTAAAGGCCAACTAAGTGCCCCAATGGATCTTAAATGGAATGAATAACTCTAATTAAAATAATTTGATATAATATAATTTACGAATATAGAAATTTACCAAGGATAATTTAATTATGAATTTACTACACAATAATCCCCAATATTTATGAACTTTTCTAAGTTAAATCCAACAACTTAAAATTTATACTAAGGAAAGAATTAACATTTCCTAAATTGCAATTAATAACAATTAAACCTAAAATTTAAACAAAAATAATTATTAGAAATTAACTTGAAATTTAACCCCAAAGTAATTACTAAATATTCTAAATTGCAAATTAAAAAGAATATATATAAAAAAACTAATTACAAAAATAAAATAAGCGAAATTTTTTGTTTTAATAGTAAATACAGGGGGGGGGGGGTGGGGTGTGGTGGGGACCACGGGTCCCCATCATCCCTGTGGTCTTGCATGCACAGGCCTGCAGGGTTGAGGGGACACCATGGTCCCCTCCACTTGCCTGCGGCCACTGCCGTGACAGTGACCGCAGGGGTAGTGGGGGGTACCGCTGCCCCCAGTGGTTACAATACCCTTCACCCCCGTACGCTACCGATATTCATTTGAATATTTTTTGAAGACCGTGCTATTATAATTACATGCAACATTAATATATTTTAACATTTTGAATAAATTTAATATGATCAAACAATTGTTTTAGATTGATTTTATAGTAACAGGAGGTTAATATTTACACAGAGAGAGAGGTTACTCCACCATTCACATGGAGGAAGTTTATTTCCAGATTTCACAGGGGAATTGTTTATTTCCAGTATTCGTTTCCATTATTCATAGGAGGATTTTATTCAACTAATATTCTCAGAGATTCAAAATACTCATAGAGAGATTTAAAATACTCAGAGAGAGATTTAAAATAATCATAGAGAGATTTAAAAATAATCACATAGTAATTTAAAATACTCACAGAGAGATTTTTAAAAATAATCACAGAGAGATTTATTTAACTAAAATTCACAGAGAGATCTTATTCAACTCACAGGGAGATTTATTTAATCTAATAATCACAGAGAGATTTATTTAACTAAAAATCACAGAGAGATTTTATTCAACTCACAGGGAGATTTATTTAATCTAATAATCACAGAGAGATTTATTTAACTAAAATTCACAGAGAGATCTTATTCAATTCTCAGGGAGATTTATTTAATCTAATAATTACAAAGGGATCTTATTCAACTAAAATTCACAGAGAGATTTTGATTCAACTATTATTCACAGAGAGATCTTACTCAACTCACAGGAAGATTAAAGAATGAGATTCAGATTTCCATTTGAAGAACTAGAGAAATGAATTATAGGAAAAAAAAAAGATTCAAATCACATAGGGAAGAATTTTAATCTTAGAAATAGAGATTTTAAACAATTAAAAGAATATGATTTTCTTTTTGCTAAAATCTTTGAAAAAAAACAAAAAGAAAGATCATGTGCATATTTTTTTAAGGGAAATAAAATAAATAAATAACTATCTTTTACATGCACTATATGAAAGCATTATCATTATTATTTATCCCCCAATAAAAGATTTAAAATCTAATAAAAGAATTTCTTTATATATAAAGGAAGATTTATAACTATTTTTTTGAAAATACAAATTCCTCATAAGTGAATGTAAAATAATAAGGAGAGAACTTGGTTTATCAAGCTTTATGTTGAATCCACTAGTTATCCTTTTGATCCTTCCTTGCAACTTGAGAGAAATCCTTCAAACAACAACTCAAAATTCTTGCAACGAAAAATGAGACTACCAAAGAAGATCTACTTCTAAAACTTGGGAAATTTTCTTCAAAACATAATCAACTCCCTTCTTTGAAACTTGCATATAATTTTATAAGAAAAATCTTTCCATTCCACTATCTAGAAAATTTAATTAAAAAGGAGATTCTTTCCCAATTTTGGACTTCATGCAAATTGATTAAACTTAGTGGGAGAGTTACATGCAAGGTGGTGGAGAATCCTCTAGAAGCTTCTTATTCTTCCTACAACATGTACCATAATTGGAAGTGGAAAATAAATAAATAAAATAATGTATATTTTCCATGTGTGTGTGTGTATTCATTTTTTTTTTAAATTCTTTTATAACATTCATTCAATCATTTTAAATAGCTTAACCAAAATATAATAGAATTGTACTTAAAACAAAAAGTGATAAAGGAGGGTTGTGACATCTCGGTCCATAACATCATACTGAGCCGCCACAGTAGGATCTAAGGGCCTTTAGACATTCGAATCAACAACATCCCATAGATCATGATCTATTAGTAGATCTTCCATCTTTAACTTCCACATCTCAAAATTTGTTCCATTAAATTTATCCACCTCTATTTTCCCTGGCGGACTTGCCATTTGAAAATTCTTACAACAAGATCAAATAGAGTCTTCTGCAAAAGCTCCCACTGAAATTTGGATTAGTTTAAAAAATCCAACAACCCACAACTGAAACCAAAGGTAATCAAGCTCTGATACCACTTGTAAGGAAGTTAAGTAGCGAAACAACTTCCTATACTAAACTTGAGAGAAGGGTAATGCAAATTTTTTTACAGAAAATAGAAATAGATATAATAACAATCAAACCATAACACAGTTATATACGTGGAGAAAACCCTTTTGAGAGAAAAACCTCACACTCCAAAAGTCACCCAATATATTATTCACCAATCAAAATAGATTATAATATACTTGCAGAGAAAGCTCTTCGCTAGAGTACCACTAATCAAACATTCAAAGGTAACTCAATAGCCATTAGACTCTTACATACAACCTCTATCTCACACACCTCATATATAGGAGATACAATACAAGAAATCTTCAAATAATATTGCAAAACCATGGGCTAAAACTATAGGAGTTGAGAAAATACAACACCACAGGAGCCCAAATAATCTCTGCAAGCTGAAAAACCTGTTACAAGGAGAAGCAATGAAGCAAATCACAGAAGGAAAGAATACATAGGAAAAATATGCTCCAAAAATGTATTGTCAATAATAATCCTTCTTCATACAATGAAAAGAAATAACTCAACCTTTAATAGGTCAAGAAACCCTAAAAGGGAAAACCTAGGTTTGCACATAATAATTAATTAAAATAATTAATTATATGCACCTAAAGTTAGCTTAAGTGTAAAAGAGATAAAGGGAACTTAAATAATTAAACAAATAATGTTTAATTAATCAAGTAAATACCCGAATACTCTAACGCCCCCCCTTAAGCTAGACTTAGGGAGAAGCTAAAACCTAAAACAGCTACTAAAAGCAATGAAGATGGGTCTCAGCAACAAGGCCTGATCAGGTACCCAAATACAATGAAATCTCTATGAACTAGAGAAATAGAGAAAACCACATGGAAACAAAACTCTACTCCAAAAAGAGATGGAAAAGAATATCATTGAAGCATGAAGAACCTGCAAACTTTATCAAAAAATAATTGCTGATCTGGAGAACCTCCACTGAAATAGAACATGACCAGGTAGAGAAGACTGTAATCTGCATGAGTGCCCTCAAATGACACTACATGAATTAGGAGGCAAACAAGGCAAAACAACTGAAATTGAAGATACAGATGACATGAGAAACCAAAGCCCAAAGAGCTAATCAATTGAACCATGGAAGCATTAGAACCAACAGGATAAACCTCCCCATAATGTGGAAGTGGGAGAGGGACAGGAACACTGAAAAGGACAGCAAAAAACATCTGCATGACAAAGAACCAAGAACATCAAAGGTGCTGAGACACATCATCATGAGGTGAATGTTGTGGAAGGAACACTCACTTGACAAAGGAAGATGACAAACAATAGGAAAACATCAAGCTTTCCGAAAAATGGAGGTCGGATGCTCATTCTACGTCTCCCGGAGTGCAAAAATGAGACCTCACTTTGACTATTAAAAAAAATAGTCAAACAACAAAATTGAAAAAAATTACCAACACCATGAGGTTGGCCTTGGAACCAGCTTTCTGACGCCTATTCGTTTTCAAAAAAATGACTCCATGTGCCCAAGATAGGGCCAAAAAACCAAACCCCCCCTTGAAAAAGCCAAAAAGGGATCTGGTTGCACTTTGGTGGTCCGGTGGTCAGTGGGTGGCCAGTGGGTGGCAGCCAGGTGGTGGCCAGGTGGTGGCTCGGTGGTGGTTCGGTGGCCGGGCAGAGCCAGGGTGGCCTACAAGCTGGGCAGAGATTTCCCGATAGGAGAGGAGGCCGGGCAGGGCAGAGCTTTCCCGGCGGCAAGGGTTTTCGGTGGTGAGGGTCTAGGCAGGGTAGCGGCGGCGGGGCCGTAGGGAGGCCAGTGGCGGCAAGGTGGTGCTGGGAAGCAGCAGCTGGCAGTGGGCCGAAGTAGTGGCGGGGCCAGGGACCAGCAGCTGGCGGTGGGTCGAAGCGTGGTGGAGCAACCGAAAGCGGATCGGGAGGGCGCTGGGAACGCAGGGAGGTTGGCGGGGGCTGGGAGTCGGTAGGGGGTCAGAAACTGGTGGAGGGACCGGAGGGCCGGTGGCCGGCGACCGTGGAGTAGTACAACCCTGCATGAAGGTAGGGGGCCCCACGGTACCCTGCGTACCATGGGGAGCCCCCCCTCAAAAATTTTGGAAAAAACAATTTTTTTTTTAACCCTATTTTTTCCCTTTGCTTTTTTCAAGAATTTTTTTTTTAAACAAAAAAAGAAAAATTCGGCCTGCATGCCATAAAAAGGCAAATTTTTTTTTTCAATTTTTTTTCTCAATCTGCGTGCCAGGGCTGTACGGCCTGGATCTGAGAAAAAAATTCACCTAGAGGCTCAGGAACCAAAATAGGTCGAATTTTATATGACCATAGGTGTTTTCGGGCCTTCTAAGCATGACGGTGAGGTCCGTTTAGGCCCAAAGTGCTCAGAAAAAAGGTGAAACCCTAGGTACATAAAAAAATTTCTGAAACCCCAGATCTGCTTACAAAGCCAAAAAAATTCTCAAAACAAGAACAGACAGCTGCAGATCTGAAGCTCTGATACCATATAAGAGTTGAGAAAATACAACACCACAGGAGCCCAACTAATCTTTGCAAGTTGAAAAACTTGTTACAAGGAGAAGCCATGAAGCAAATCATAGAAGGAAAGAATACACAAGAAAAATATGCTCCAAAAATGTATTGTCAATAATAATCCTTCTTCATACAATGTAAAGAAAGAACTCAACCTTTAATAGGTCAAGAAACCCTAAAAGGGAAAACCTAGGTTTTCACATAATAATTAATTAAAATAATTAATTATATGCAACTAAAGTTAGCTTAAATGTAAAAGAGATAAAGGGAACTTAAATAATTAAACAAATAATGTTTAATTAATCAAGTAAATACCCGAATACTCTAACAAAAACCACCCAATAAGGTGTAGTCGACTTTATCTCCTTTATAGATTCCTTATGACATGTTATAACACACATCGACACGTGTCCCTCCCTTTTAAAACTCATTTATGTGTTTGATGTATTTTATATTTCCTATTTCAGTAGTACAAACTTCTGGAGGCCATAACTTGAGAACGGTGTGTCTGATTGACGAACCATTTGAAGTGCTAGAAAGCTCCCAAAGTACTCTATTACCTTGTAAATGGATATTCCATTTACACACACTTTTCAGGATGTTTTTTGTCCTCAAAACTCCTCAAAATTAAATTTAAACCTTTCATTTGACCCCTCCAAAATGAAAAATTTAATATCTTCAAAACTAGTTGTGATCTTGTGATGTAACTTTATCGAAATGCTTATCTAGAGAACCAGAAGCTTCCAAGAGAATTTTGCACCATTTCATGCTCAAATGAAAATTTACTATAAATAGTAACCTCATATAAATGCTAGGCTGAGACACCATTTTCCCAACAATTATAATTGAATACTCTTTCATTACCTTGGCACAAAAAGATGAACTGAGCAGCCTCAATAATCTTATCTACCTTGTTATCTTTGAACATGTAGTGTCATGGTTAAACCACTTCATTAGTGAAGTAGCCACCAAGGTTCAAACCCATGCAGGGTCATTGTGCTCGTAGGCCTTGTGTCTTCGCTGGGTCATTGTGCTCGCGGGTTTCAATAAGTGAAGTGTGGGGATAACATCCCCCAATTGTGGCCTCACTGGTTCATAGCTCCGAGTCGAAAGTGTTTCACGTGGAGCCGGAGGGCGTGTCATTCCAGTGTCGTCGGTCACGTTAAAATTTTTACCAGACACTATTTAAAAAAATAAACCAAATATTAGCTACCTTGTTCAAAATTCATAAAACTATCATTGGGTAAATGGGAATAGATATTAGCTACCTTGTTCAAAATTCATAAAACTATCATTAGGTAAATGGGAATAGCTACCAATGAGGTTATAATGCGAGTGAATCTACTCTCTAGTGATGACCATTTACCTTTCCATGTACCCAATAAATTTTGAATGCACTCCACTACTGAGCTCCAATTCAACTTTGAATATCTCTTACCAATTAATTTCATTCCCAAGTATCCATGGGGAAACATATGAACCTCATAATTTAAAATATCTTAAATCTTGAATCTCTCAAGATAAATGTGTTTTCAAAAAAATATATTGCATTCAAATTTATTCACCTTTTGAATAGAAACCTTCCCATAATGCTCAAGAGCATTTTTAAAGCACCTAGCTTCCTTGGTGGAAGCTACCCCAAAGAAGACGGCATTTGGCTTCTGTGAAAGAAGTGAAAGACAATTTTGAACAGATTAAGAATAGAAATCTCCTTTGTGACTGGAGTATCCTACGTCTTTTGGATGGATGGATGGATGGTCCTCTCTATGGATGGAAAGTTGAACAAAGCTACAAGAAAGGCATTGGGGAGATGCTTCTTGTTAAAATAAAGGCATTTATAAAGGGAGGTAAGTTTTTCCGACCATTAACAAACTTGTCACATATTTGTTCAACTGCTTAACATCTTTAGTTCAAATTCATTTGATAAAAGTGTTTGAAACGATATTGATTATCATCTAAATTCTATGCAGATGGTGCACTCGTTCCGGAAATGTACTCCGGAGTTTAACTCACTAAAGAAGGACGAGATGCCGCTTTACTTTTCTCGATGGAAGATAAAATTGCTGAAGTTATATACTTCATTTTCTCCGTCTACACCAAGCCTGCGGAGCGTGAAGCCCAGTTCAGTTGCTTGATGAGTAAAATCACGCAGAATTCTGGGTTGAAGGCATATTGATGGGCTCACCTATCCGTCACTATTATAGTGTGGAATATTATTAGTGTGGTATTATTATAGTCCGGTATGTTTGTAATGTAATCATCTAAGCTTTGTTGAATAGCTATACTAAATCGTAATATTATGTTCTATGTGAGAAAGGAGTTTTTATTTTTGGGTGTGGTGGATATTATCATTTAGAGTATGGTAGATTTATCTCGAATATGAACATATAGACTTTATTTTACTAATTTTTTTATATATTTAGTAAAATGTAAAACATACTTAATATAGTATTAAATTAGTAATATTTACTTTCTACAAGTTCTATTATGTTTGGTTATTATTTTTATAAATTTGAGCAAGAATAATACGAATGAAACATTTAGTAATTTTTTAGAAGTTTTTCAAAAATGATAGATTTCTTTTAAAACAATCAATACATAGAAGAGAATTTAAAATCTTAGTATAGTCCTCTTTTCAAGTATTGTATAATGTAAATATTAATAGTACATGCAAATTGTTTAAAATGGATATATGTTCATCCTATCAAATACTATAATGATATAATGAATATTTAAGGTAATATACATTTAATCTCAATATGCAACATAGAGTGTCTATTAAGATGACATGTTTTGAGCCATAAATTACATTTATATTACATGTGACAACTTCTATGTTTTTATAATAAAGAAATGAGTTTGTTTCTTCATACTCTATGTCTAGTATAACAAATAAATTTTTTGATCCATTTTTAAAATATAAACAATAATGCAAGTGTAGGCCATAGAAAATATAGATGGTTAAGTCTTTAGATAAACAAGTACAATATAATGGCATTTAAGAATTCACTAAATATAATTAACTTTAAAAATAGGATGGTCAAAAGAGGCTCATGACCTATTACATTAAAAAATGCAAAATATCATACAACAATTTTAGGTCATGTCACAATTTTATAAATCAAGAATATTATATAGAGTTGTAGGAATATATAAAATTCAACACAATATATTATTGTAGTTTAGAGAGATTTTAGAGTGATAGGAATTTGGCTCTTAGTAGATGTGACCATCAAATAGTTGAAAGAGGCTAGATATTAAGTGGCATAGGATATCAATGCATTTTTGTTAGTTTTATGTAGAAGACCTATTAATCAGGTAGCAAGTAGTGGCAATAGCTTCAGCCCTAAACTTTTGTCCTAGACCAACACCACTAAGCATACACCTAGCCTTCTCCATCAGTATCCCGTTCATTATTTCTGCAACTCCATCCTACTGTGGAGAATACATAGTTGTCTTATGTCTATTAATGCTACAGTCTTTGTAGAATATATCAAAATCATTAGAGAAAAATTCACCACCATTATCAATCCTCAAAATTTTAATTTTCTTTCCAGTCTGCAACTCAACCATTTCTTTACATTTTTTAAATCGACTAAAAACTTCATATTTACTCTTTAGAAAATATACCCATGTCCTCCTCCTAAAATCATCAATAAATGAAACATAATATGTTGATTTTTCAATTGAAGGGACATCTATAGGACCAAACACATTAGAATGAATAAGATCCAAAACACAAGTTTAAAGAGAACTCGAGTAAAACTGAATCCAGTTTCTTTTTCCATATATGTAATGCTCATAGAAATCAAAGTCAAGATTACAATCATTCAAACCTTCAACAAGGTTTGAATATTTTTCAAAGTCCTTAGATCCTTTTCTCCAATGTGGCCAAGCCTCTGGTGCCATAACATAATCTTCTCTGTGAGTAACTTTCCTTCAGAAGAAAGAGCACCCTTAAGTACCCAAAATCCATTTCCATCTACCGAAGGTGAAACCCTCAAATCTTCCATAGGTTTACTTTTTACAGAAGTCTTATTACACTCAATTGTGTATGTGTCTAGCTTATACAAAGTGTCCAACCTAACGCCTCTATAAATTACCATAGAACCCTTAATCATCTTACATCCTGCTTCAAAAAAGACTACCTACACACCCACATCTATCAGTTTTCTCATAGATAACAGATTTCATTATAAACTAGGGATATGGAGGAAACCATTAATCCTTTTTATTCTACCATCAAAAAACCTGATTCTAACTTTACCTCGACCAACAATTTCTAAATGTGAAACATCACCCAAGTACACGTTACCTGCATTAAATTCTTCATATTCAAAAAACCAATCTCTATTGGCAGTCATATGAAAAGATGCACCTGAGTCAATTAACTAGGCATCATTACCTGTATGAGTCACTAAAGCCGCAATGAATGCATCACCATCTTCCTTCTCAGACTAAGAATCAGAATCAATATTATTTTTTTCTTCTTTGCAATGCTTAGGGTCCATGTGACCTGGTTTACCATAATTCTAGAAAATGACTTTGGAATTTTCAAGAGATTTCGATATTCCTTTCGATTTGGACTTATCGTGCTTCTCATTATTCTTTCCTTTCTACTTAGGTATTCCATGAATTGTTAGGGCTTACTTTAAACTATGGGATACCTTCCTTCAGATCTCTTCACCAACTAGAGCACCCACCACAACTTCAAATTTCAAAACAACACAAATACTATTGATAGCCACAACAAGAGAATCCCACGAATCAGGCAAAGAACAAAGAAAGATATAGCGTTTCTCCTCTTCATTCATCTTAACATCAACAAATACTAATTGAGCCACCAACATATTGAATACTTCTAGGTGGTCTCCAACTCGTCCACCCTCTTCCATCTTCAAGGAATACAATTTTTTCCTCAAGAAAATCTGATTTAATAAAGATTTTGCTTGATATATTTCACCAAGCTTATCCAATAGTTTCTTGGTAGTATTTTCTTCATGGACATTTATCAAAATAGAGTCTGTTAGGCACAATCTGATCAAACCCTTGGCTTTTTGATCCATAACATCATACTGAGTTGTCGCAATAGGATCTGAGGGCCTTTGGGCATTCACATCAACAACATCCCATAGATCTCGATCTATTAACAAATCTTCCATCTTTAACTTCCACATCTAAAAATTTGTTCCATTAAATTTTTCCACGTCTATTTTGCCTAACAAACTTGCCATGTGAAAACTCTTGCAACAAGATCAAAAAATAGCTTCTATAAAAGCTCCCACTCAAATCTGGATTAGTTAAAAAATCCCAACAACCCACAACTGAAACCAAAGGTGATCAAGCTCTTATACCACTTGTAAGGAAGTTAAGTAGTGGAACAACTTCCTACACTAACCTTGAGAGGAGGGTAATGAAATTTTTTTTTAGAGAAAATAGAAATAAATATATTAACATTCAAACCATAACACATTGATTTACGTGTGGAAAACCCTTTTGAGAGAAAAACTCCACACTCCCAAATCCGCCAAATATATTATTCACCAATCAAAATAGATTACAATATACTTGCAGAGAATTTTCTTCACAAGATTACCACAAAACAAAAATTCAGAGGTAACTCAATAGCCATAAGACTCTTACACACAATCTCTATCTCACGTACCTCAAATATAGGAGATACAATACAAGAAACCGTCAAACGATATTACAAAACCATGGGCTAAAACCACCCAATAAGGTGTAGCTGACCTTATCTCCCTTATAGATTCCCTATAACGTGTTACAACACACACCGAGATGTGTCCCTCCCTTTTACAACTCATTTATGTGTTCAATGTATTTTATATTTCCTATTTCAGGAGTACAAAGTTCAAGAGGCCATAACTTGAGAACCGTGTGTTCAATTGATGAACTGTTTGAAGCGCTAGAAAGCTTGCAAATCACTCTATTTCCTCATAAATGGCTATGCCATTTACGCCCACTTTTCAAGGTGTTCTAGGGCCTCTAAAGTCTTCAAAATCAAATTTAAACCTTTCATTGGACCCCTCTAAAATGTAAAATTTAATATCTTCAAAACTAGTTGTGATCTGGCGATGTAACTTTACCGAAATGCTTATCTAGCCAACCAGAAGTTGCAAGGAGAATTTCTCACCATTTCGTGCTCAAATGAAAATTTACTATAAATAGTAACCTCATCTAAATGCAAGGTTGAGACACCATTTTCCCAATAATTATAATTGAATACTCTTTCATTACCTTGCCACAAAAAGATAAACTGAGCAGCCTCACCAATCTTAGCTACCTTGTTCAAAATTCATAAAATTATCATTGGGTAAATGAGAATAGCTACCAAGGAGGTTATAATGAGAGTGATTCTACTCAACATGGATGATCATTTACCTTTCCATGTACCCAATAAATTTTGAATGCACTCCACTACTGAGCTCCAATTCAACTTTAAATATCTCTTATCAATTAATTGCATTCCCAAGTATCTATGGGAAAGATATGAACCTCATAATCTAAAATATCTTAAATCTTGAATCTCTAAAGATAAATGTGTTTTTAGAAAAATATATTGCATTCAAATTTATACACCTTTTGACTAGAAACCTTCCCATAATTCTCAAGAGCATTTTTAAAGCACCTAACTTCCTTGGTGGAAGCTACCCCAAAGAGGATGGTATCTCTATGAATTTAAGATGGGTAATCCTATTAATATACCCCCAAAAATAGAAACCAAAGAGGTTTTCCTCCCTCACCTCCTTCTTCAAATATCTACCTAGAACTTCAACTAAAACAAAAAATAAAAAGTCAAAAATGGATCCCCTTATCTCAAACCCCTAAAAAATAAAAATGACTATTTCAACGTTATTGTTTGGGACATCATAGGAAATAGAAGAGATATGAATCCATTCATACCATGCATCATTAAAGTTTAAAATTATACATAATTAGAATGAGGAAGTCCTAATACTCTATCCTGAGCCTTTTCATGTCTAGCTTGATCAACAAACCTTCCTTTTTCCTAACTTTTATTGTGGGCATGGTCATGTTGGTGATGATAACCTTGTCAAGAATCGATCTCCATTTTAGAAAACTAATCTATTGTTATGATATAAATTTCTCCAATCACTTCAACCTAGTAGAGATAGTCTTAGCCACAATCCTATAAATCATATTTCATTATGTAATTGGCCGATACTCATCAAAATACTTTGACCTCCCTTAATTTTGACCCAATCCTCCTTTTGTTCTCATGAGGATTACCCATCATCGCTTTGTTCCAATTATTGTCCTATTGCTTGATTTCTACCATTTTTTTTTGTAAAATGAAAGGGAGGTAAGTTTTTCCGACCATTAACGAACTTGTCAAATATTTGTTCAACTGCTTAACATCTTTAGTTCAACTTCATTTGATAAAAGCGTTTGAAACGACATTGATTATCATTTGAATTCTATGCAGATGGTGCACTCGTTCCGGAAATGTACTCCGGAGTTTACCTTACTGAAGAAGGACGAGATGCCGCTTTACTTTTCTCGATGGAAGATAAAATTGCTGAAGTTATATACTTCATTTTCTCCATCTACACCAAGCCTGCAGAGCGTGAAGCCGAGTTCAGTTGCTTGATGAGTAAAATCACGCAAAATTCTGGGTTGAAGGCGTATTGATGGGCTGACCTATCCGTCACTATTATTATAGTAGTGTGGTATTATTATAGCGTGGTATGTTTGTAATGTAATCATCTAAGCTTTGTTGAACATCTATACTAAATCATAATATTATGTTCTATGTGAGAAAGAAGTTTTTATTTTTGGGTATCCTGGTTATCAACATTTAGAGTATGGTAGATTTATTTTGAATATGAACATATAGACTTCCTTTTAGTATGTTTTTTATATATTTAGTAATATGTAAAATATACTTAATATAGTATAAAATTAGTAATATTTATTTTGTACAAGTTTTATTATGTTTGGTTATAATATTTATAAATTTGAGCGAGAATAATACGAACGAAACATTTAGTAATTTGTTAGAAGTTTCACCAAAAAAATAGATTTCTTTTAAAAGAATCAATACATAGAAGAGAATTTAAAATCTTAGTATAGTCCTCTTTTCATGTATTGTATAATGTCAATATTAATAGGACATGTAAATTGTTTAAAATGAATATATGTTCATCCTATCAAATACTATATTAATATAATGAATATTTAAGATAATATACATTTAATCTCAATATGTAACATAGAGTTTCTCTTAAGATGACATGTTTTGAGCCATAAATTACATTTATATTACATGTGACAACTTCTATGTTTTCATAATAAAGAGATGATTGCTATTGAATCACCTTTGGATCTCATTGGTGATACTCCTATGAGAATCTTTCTCTACAAGTATATTGTAATTTTTTGTTGATTTTTGAATAATATATTGGACAACTTTTAGAGTGTGGGGTTTTTCTCCTGAAAGTGTTTTCCCTATGTAAATCATTGTGTTGTGGTATGCATGCTATTTATGTTTATTTCTATTAATTTAATGTAATTGTAGTAAAGATCTGTAAAATTTCTGCATTTCCCTCTTAAGTTTCATGTGGGAAGTTGTTTCGCTACCATAACTTCATTAAACATGTGAGATAAGGATTTGAGATATAGTTTGGTTTGTCAAGAAGTGTTGAATGAAATATTGGTTACCGTTCTCAAGGATAGAAAAAGGATAACTAATGGATGTTTGTTGGGTATTAATGGTATAAATAATTTTAGTTGACTCTTGATATTTAGGAGTAATGAATGGGTGAGTAAAGCTTATAGGTTGTTGGTAAGTAGGTTGGAATTTTGGGGGTTGTTGCAATGAATTATAGATGGATAGCTAATCACATTTTCTTTAAAAAATATTCTCCAAGGTTTGATCATCATGAATGTCATACTGTAGTTGATAAACAAGACCTTCATTATTCTCGTAGGCATCATACTTTGGTTAATCGATAAGAATAAAATCATTCTCATCATCAAAGAAATAATTATTAGTTTGGTTAAGGATATTATCAAGGTAAGATGAAGGCATGGTTATAGAGTTGGATTAGGATGGACAATAAGATAATTTTGTTGGATAATTTGGTTGAGTTTGGTTTGGATGCAAAATATGGTTAAGTTGGTGGATAATAGTTTGGATTCTAAACCCTAGTGCAAGGTAAAGAGAGGAAATCAAGGAATATTTTAGTTTTTGGTTTCTTAATTATTTTGGGTTCTCATATTTTTTGGAGGAGTTTCTGGTTTTGAAAGCCTATACAAAGAAAAACAAAAAAGATTAAAAATTAAAACTTGGCTAAAAAGGTTAAGTTTATCATTGGGATTCAAATAGGGAGGTTATAATCAAATGATGATATACATAGAGAAAAAACCAATAATTCTAAATTTAATCATGTGGGAATAACTCTTAGCATGGACCAATGAGTGAAATTCTAACAAATTTAGTTATGAATGGATAGCTAGGAATGAAATCAACTCATTAAAAAGTGCATGATCCCTTACTAAAGGTTGCTAAAATATTTACCTTGGTTAATTCTCTCTTATCAAGCATAAGTGCATTGCGAGTTTATTGGAGTATGATCTGAATCTCTTGCACCACACCAGATGATTACCAAAGGACTCAAGCTAGACTATATAGGATATTTATAGAAATTCTCTATATGTCACAAGGGTATGTGACCTGCTTAAGTTTTAAAAATATAGGAAAGTGAGTAATCCATCCTTTTCCTTCACTTCCCCAAGGTACAAAGTTCTTGGGGCCTTAGCCTAAATGAGAAATCTACAAATTTTGAGAGGCATGAGATTTTGATTCACCCTTCACTATTTATTGTCTATTGAAACAATAGAGTTGAGGTCACTCTCTAGGGTGATACAATCCATAGATTGGGCCCCTAAAAAAGGAAAAAGTGATGTTTATTATTCTCAAAACCATACAAGTGTGTTAGAGAAAATTGCATGCACAAACCCCTTTAGAATTGAAAGATAATTATTGTTTGATTAGCCAAATAAAAATTTGATGTTCATTTTAATCCCCTCATAACAATTATCATAGAAAGATAAAAAGACAAAGAAAACAAAAAAATGGTCTATAATCTTGTGTTCCTACAATTGTCTTTTATTCATTGTAAGTTTGATGTATTTGCACTTTAACCTAAAAAACTGATTGTTTTATATTTTATTCTTCAAGAGAGAAAATAAGGTGCATTCAATGATCAATTATAAACATGTAAAAGATTAGTTTAAACTAAAAAATTAACTAGATAACATTAAACTCTCATGAAATATTAATGATTTTCTATAGAAAAATCATCAAAGAAGAATATTGTATGCAAAATATATGCTCACTTGTAATTTGAAAAGGAAAGACTAACTTTGGTTGATTATATCTAAGTTTTAATAATTAATCTAAATGAGTGGCCTGATCCACAATGTCCATATCACAACCATCATTCCAATGCATGGAAAAATAAAAATCCAATAAAGCTAGAAAAATATATTAATGTTTTACTACATGTTGGGGTTTTTGGAAATTGCAAAGGGGAAGAGCAAGTAGCTTGGCCAAGTGATTAAAACCTTTTTAATTATTATTTTTTAATCATTTAATAAAATATAATTAATTATTAACAAAATTTAAGATGTGGAAAAGTGAAAACACAATCTAGAAAGTGAAAATCCAAACAAGTGCATGGATTGTAAAAGAAAATTCCTAAAAAAGTGAGTTTTTAAAGTTTAAAATATTTTCTTGCACCAAAAGTATAGACTATTATATAATGTAAATTCATTTCTCATCCATTCTAGACATAGTTGTGACATCCATCCTAAGAGGGTCTTATGCAAATTTGATTTTTGAAGCCTCTTGAAAAGACATGCAACCAGTGAGAGAAGAAACACACAAAACACACTCATAGGTCCAACAAAATTTAAAGGTTATTATGTTCATGTAGGGCTCACAAAAAATGTAAGCATATAAATTGGAAATTAAGAAATATAACAAACTCAAAAATAAAAGAAAAACTCAAATCTAATTCCTCTAAGACCAATTATCTTACTACAAACCTCAAAAGGGAAAGATGTTACTTATGCTTGTTTGAAATGTTGATGTCAAATCTTTATGACATAACACTCTAATTGATGATTGATTTGTTTTTGATAGAGTAGAATTGCATAAGATGTGAGATATTGAAATGATAAAGGAATGATCCTATTTTTAGATTTTGTAAGTGAAAAATCAACAAGGAAATGAGGATAAGATCAATGGCAACAATTTAATAATCTTCTATTCCAATTCATAGAGAGGATGATATTGAATTAGTTATTTAATAAATGGATAAATATACACATTGAGTTTCCATTTAAATATGATGTTAACTTGTGAGAAGAAAATTATAAATTATTTAATTTAATTTTTGATGAGGAGGTTGCTAATTTGAAGAACGAGTTAATTGATTAGATGAAAATAAAAATTAAATATAATTTAAAAATGAATAATTCGCTCCCATTTAATTAAACAATAAAATATTAATTAATTTAACTGATAAATAAAAACTAATAATAATGATGTGATAAATGGTTAATAGTATTTAGTGGATAATAAATGACAATCATTAATGTAATTAATATTTTATTAATGGAAATGATAAGAGGAATATTTTAGTATCTACAACCATCTAATGCTCTATCACCTTGAGGAGGTCTCAATTCATGATGTATAATTCCTAATGCATCAAATATATGACAATTATAATTAGATTTAATTAATAATTTATCATTTAAATTAGAAATAGGTAAATAGAAAATATTTTCAATGCATGTCTTGGTACTTTTAGCCTTTAAAACATGAAACATTTCATTTTTTTCTCAAATAACCATGTGATTGATATGAAAAAACTAGACTATGTTTTCTCAAGTAGGTCAACAAAAGTAGTTGTAGATTTATTGTTCAAAGAACATGCTTTAGCATTACCATTATTCAACACATTGTCATACTCAAATTTAGGATTTTTTTTTATGATAGTCTTACCTACTAAAGTGATTGAGTGTATGATTGGGAGGGTCATTGGGTGTATCTAATGAAGGTGTAGAATTTGACTCCTTGTGACTATTTTTAATGATATTAGTCTTAAACCAATGATATATGTTCTTGTTCATATATGCTTTTTGTTTATCTTGATTATCCATTTAAGCTAAACCAATTGGATACTTTACCTCTCGTTTTCATTCACTTTTTGTGTTATTTTGTCCTCATTCTTAACTAAAAAGAGTAAATTTATAACTTGATTTGACTAGTTATTATCTTCTTCATTTTTATAGTCATCATTAATTGAACAACAATACTCTATTATGTCTAAAACTTGATTGTATAGTTTCGTGAGAGTTAGTATGGGATAGTTTCGTGAGAGTTGGTATGGGAAATAACTTCTATGCATGATTAAATATTGAACATATTGACCCAAAATTGTCTATTAAATATGATTAATGTAGTTCAATATACATAATGATTATAAATTTTGACTATTATTATTGACATAGTTTATTAAGTGAGGTATTTGTAGCTAATTACAGCCATGTGATAAGTGATTAGAATTTCAAATTCTTTGAAAAATTGCAAGAAACAATAATTATTTGATGAAAAGAAGATGTAGTAATGCTCACAAGTGGAGTATGGTAGACTATCAAAACAAAAGATAAATTTAGTGGAAAACTACTAGCAAGAACATTTTGTGAGGAAACATTTACAATATTAGAATTTCTAGAAGCATAAGAACTCTGCATAGGGGTAAGTGCACCAATATGGTGGATAGAAAAGTGGCCACATACAAAAAAAAAATGAAAATTTTCATAACCTGTGCATGTTCTGGAAATTAAAAAATGTGCTAGGCTTGGTAAAACCAATCCTAGCAAAAAAAAATTAAAAAACATAGAGTTCTTCAAAACCTGAACATTATAATTTTTAGAAACTCGTATGGATTTTGAGGAAGTTTTGGCCTTAGTTCTGCATAACCTGTATGGGTTATGTAGAACTAGAAACCAAATAGGAAGTGGGGAGAGAGATAGAGGGAGAGAGAGAGAGGTAAAGAAAGATAAGGGAGAGGGGGTGAGGATAGGATTAAGAGAGGGAGAGGAAGAGAGAGAGTAGTGGGTAGGAAGAGAGGGATAGAATAGGATAAGGAGAGAGAGAGAGAGAGAGAGAGAGAGAGAGAGAGAGAGAGAGAGAGAGGCAGATTAGGTAAAGGAGAGGTGGTAGAGGTAGAGAGAGGGAGATTGGGAAAAGGAGAGGGGGAGAGGGGAGGAGGAGGAGAGAGGGAGATTGGGAAAAAGGAGAGAGAGAGAGAGAGAGAGAGAGAGGTGAGAAGGGAGAGAGAGAGAGGGGGAGAGGGAGTAAGTAGGAGATTGGAAACATGAGAGAGAGAGATAGAGAGTAGATCTCTCCCTCTCTCCTCTACCTTTCCTACACTCCTTATTGACATCTCTATTCCTACCTCCCTTCCTAGCTCTTCTCTCTCCCTCTCTCTCACCATCCCTATGTCTCTCCATCGCTCCATGTATATCTCTCTACTTCTCCCTCCCCCTCTATCTCTCTCTCCAAATCTCTCAACCCTCTCTCCCTAGGCTCTAGGTCTCTCACCTCTAGAGAAAGAGAGCCCAGTAGAGAGAGGGAGAGACTTGAGAGAGAGAGAGGGTGGGTGGGGAAGGGAGGGGGTTGAGAGAGAGAGAGAGAGAGAGAGAGAGAGAGAGAGAGAGTAGATTGAGTGAGAGCAAGTGAGAGAGATGGAAGGGATGAGAGGGTTGTGTGATGGAAAGAAAAGGAGATACCAGGGGAGAGAGAGAGAGAGAGAGAGAGAGAAGAGAGAGAGAGAGAGGAGGAGAGAGAGAGAGAAGAGAGAGAGAGAGAGAGAGAGAGAGAGAGAGAGAGAGAAGGATAAGGAAGAGGGGAAGGGAGAGAGAGGGGGGAGAGAGAGGAGATTGGGGAGAGAGGGATAGGGAGGGCGAAAGATGGGGAGAATAAGATAAAGAGAGGGAGAGAGAGGAGATTGGGAGAGAGGGAGAGGGAGAGAGAAGATGAGGAGAATAGGATAAGGAGAGAGAGAGAGAGAGAGAGAGAGAGGAGAGAGAGAGAGAGAGAGAGAGGGGAGAGAGAGAGAGAGAGATCAGATTGAGTGAGAGCAAGTGAGAGAGATGGAAGGGACGAGGGAGGGTGGGATGGAAGAAGAAAAGGAGATACCAGGGGAGAGAGAGAGAGAGAGAGAGAGAGAGAGAGAGAGAGAGAGAGAGAGAGAGAAGGATAAGGATGAGGGGGAAGGGAGAGAGAGGGGAGAGAGAGGAGATTGGGGAGAGAGGGATAGGGGAGGGTGAAGATGGGGAGAATAAGATAAAGAGAGGGAGAGAGAGGAGATTGGGAGAGAGGGGAGAGGGAGAGAGAAGTATGAGGAGAATAGGATAAGGAGAGAGAGAGAGGGAGAGAGAGAGAGAGAGAGAGAGAGAGAGAGAGAGAGAGAGAGAGAGAGAGAGAGAAGGAGGAGAGGGTGAGAAACATGAGGTAGAGAGAGAACGAGAAGGAGAAAAGAGTTAGAGTCTCGTCAAAGAGAGAAGTGTGAGGGGGAGAGAGATGAGATAGAACTCAAGGAGGATAATTTAGGCTCAGAATAGATAAAGATAGTGATGGGGTAAGGAATACAAGAGAGAGGAAAAGAATGGATATATGCATGTATACAAATATATATTCGTATACCTATATAAATATATGTATTTATAACTATAGATATGCATATATACATACATAGACATATATTATATATGTATGTCTATACATATGTGTAGTAAATTCTAAGTTTACAAGTATACATTATTATGTCTTCATAACTCGTACAGGTTTTGTGAAACACAAAATAATGGTTTCAATTCTACATAACCCATACGGGTTATGTAGAACTGTGAATAATGGTCTTACACGACTCATACGGCTTATGTAGAACTGTGAATAGTACTTTTTATTTTTTTCAAAATGCATGGGGGTTTTGGCTTGGTAATAGGTTTGGAAAATGACCCTAATGCTTGCAAGCCAATTTTTCCCCCATTTTTGTCCCTTTAAAATGTTTTTTCATCTTACAACATGATTTCTTGACTTTGTCATCATTAGGTTTATAGATGATCAAGCGGGTATCTCTAAAATTACCACCATAATCTCACACGTCTTCTCATTTTTCTAACTAGATAAATTTTTTTATTTGTGGACAACATTAGCATAGTAAACTTTAATTTTCTTTACCAATGCCTTGACAGTCCTCACAAACATATGTCTACCATTTTTTTAATAACTTTTGATATACATGATCAAATTCAAAATGAATTATATATTTTTGTTATACACTAGATTCTATATGATGGTCTTGAAAAGCACTAAGACAGGGGGGGTGAATTAGTGACACCAAAATTAGCATAACTTTAAACACTAACTAGTAGATGGACTTAACCAAGTATTTGAACAAAATACATGCAATCCAAAATGAAATAACAACATCCACATAAAGTAGAAAATCCACCATAACACAAGTGTTTATAAGTGGAAAACCCAGATAGGTAAAAACCATGGTGAGATAGAACTCACAAGTTAACTATCTGCAGTAATAGATACCTGACCGATTAAGGTCTTACAAAGTGCTCTACTAGGAGAAAACTTTATTAGAGATCCCAAGCTTGATTAGAAGCTTATACCCTGTTAAAAGTAACCTTGCTGGAGGATTTTAGAATCCAAAGTAATGTATCACCTTATTAGAGGATTTGTACAATGAAGCTTGTTAGAGCTTACCCGATGAGGGGATTTGATTTTGTTGTAATGATTAGAAAACAACAAGAAAGGTTTGATCTATTCTGAGTAGCACAAGACTTGCTTGATCAGATCATTCTAAGTACATTCAACACTGCTCTTCGTCTAAGCACTTATATCTCTTCAACAAAAAGATTCTACTCTTTATGCATATCAATATTTGCATAAATCTCCTCTTCTATATCAGTTCTCTCCCTTTAAAATGATTAACTAAGATATCTTTAAATAGACATACAAATATTATGTCAGTTATAAGAACACAATTTCCTAGGTGCAGTGTATCTAGACAATTAAACATAACTCATCACAAAAATGACCGCCAAACAAACACTGTTGGTAACTCATCACAAAAATGGATACCAGTTAGAACAATCAATACTGGTTGGAGCAAAATATGTGAACCGTTGTCCTAGAATCTTCCGCTTGATTTTCATCTTCATTTTGATATCAACTTAATATAACCACAGGTTATCTCTTAGGAACACACCGGTTGACATAGAGTACTGGTTAGAGATAGACCTTAAACATGTCAGTTAACAGTGTAAATCAATGAGTTACATCGGTAGTCAATGTAATCATATGTGTGTGAGAGTGTTTCATCAATGACAACAAGTGATGGATACATGATAATCATCATCAAGCTAACAATCTCCCCCTTTGGCATTGATGGCAACAAAAAAATATTGAGTAATACAATACCGCTAAGTGTGCATACACAACATATATACATATGTACTCATATTCCCCTTTTTTTTTAATGCAATACTCCCCCTTAATGCATGCATAAATACAAAATTTTCAAAAACACACATACATATTATTACTCCCCCTTTGACAACAATGCTAAAAAGATAAAGTAAAATATATACATATATATAGAAAATCTGTATCAAAGTGTTCAACATATATTACAATTTAAAAAAAAGGTTCATGCATTGGCTAGTCTCATAAAAATATTATTGAAATTCTGCTTCATCTAGGATAAAGCATTTTCCCATGATTCCAATATGTTAGAAGTAAACTCAAATGTAGACATCAACTGGGAATGGAATTCTTCAATTGAGTCTAGCGTGCAAGTTTCAGGAGTAGCAATAATATCTTCTGCATTGGAGTAGGCTCTCTGAAGAATGTCGACCTGTGAGGTGAGCTGACTCTTGAGCTCTCTTAGGGAACGAAATCTCTTATCCTTCTCATTATCATTCATGTTCAGTCTGTCATGGAAATCATCTATAGACTAGTTAAAGGAATGAATGGATTCCTAGAGTGGGACATATGCCTTGTATAACCTTTCTATTTCCTACTCGGTTTCAACTTGATTCTTAGAAATATCAGAATAAAAGAAAGTAACATTGGAGGTAGAGGCAAGATACTTCCCTCCAGATTCAATAGCTTACTTCAACAAACTTCCATTATGAGATAAAGCCATTTTGCTACTTTCAATGTCCTTAGCCAGTTTATCTCCATATTCCTTCTTGTGGCTCTTCTTAGTAGACATTTGAACAACATCTTCAAGCAATTTGATTTGATCAGATGCATCTGCAACTAACTAACCAAGTTTGTTGATAGGGGTAGAAAGATGTGCAACAACTGTTTCCAGTATTAAAACAGACAAAATTTCTACTGCATTCTGGATTGTCTCTGCTTCAATCCTTTGCTCTTTCAGTCGCTTCTTGTGTGCTCAAGATTGCATAACATTAGAAATCTTCATCATTTCTAATGCACTCATGGTGTTCATATCAATAGGTCCAAAGATACTTAAAAAATCTTCATCATCATCATCAAGTAGTTCTTGCTTCACCGATTTAGGGGGTAAACTCTTAATGATGGCTCTTTCTGTGTTCTTCTTTGTTGTATCTTCAGTTTGCTGAGGGATAGCTTCCTTAGTAGACTCCTTTTGAGTAGTCTCAATGACTGGTGGAGATTGGGGTTTCTCCAATTGTTCAGTTGTTGGTTCATTATCCACTTTTAGTTGATTACTCGGTTGATCAACTGATGTAACATGTACTTCAGTTATTGTAGGAGGATCCATATCTGGTGCAGTAATATATCCAGATAGGTCTATTGTGTCCTGAACATCTTCATCAACAAGAATAATGGAATCATCCTTCTTCTTGGTTGGATAGACTTCGTTAGCTTGAACAATTTCCTCTTCATCTATTTCCAGTCAAGGAACATTGTCTGTAGTATCATCCTTATTGCTAGAGTGGATGACTTATTCCCCGTTTTTTATTATAGAGGCTAGACGATGTGTCTCAGACTCAACAACTGACCTTTTTGCATTAAGAAGCTTTAATATTCTTACTTTAGAATCAAAATATGCTTTGTATTCCTCAGTTAAAGCACTAATTCCATCCGATGATAGATTGGCAAAATATTGTACAAATATTTCATCAATAATCTTATTTTCTAATTGAATTGCTTCCTCATTTATCTAACAAAGTATTATACAAAGAAATTGAAATACATTTCTCCAAATCATGTGGAAATCTATTGTAGTGATCCAAATAGGTTAATACCTATTGGATTACATGCTTCTACTCATCTTCAATAAAAGAATCATAATGTTCTTTGACAATGTCAAACCTGTTTCTTCCTAATGACTTCATTGTCCTCTCAAAGACTGTGTCAGGTTTGTAGGTAGCAATATCTATAGGTGTAGTTGTCTTTGGCACTACCTTTACCTTCTTAGGTGTTCTACCAGTTTCTTTTTCCTTCTTTGGTTCTTCTTTAGAATTTGTATCCTCAGACTCTAGTTGCAAAATCAATTTCCTATTTCTCTTCTTTGGTGCACTCTCCTTCTTTTCATATACTTTAGGTGCTGGTTCCTTCTTGGTTAGGACACTCTGAGTCACCCTTGTGGTCTTTTTCACATGAGATTTTTCATCAGATTTATTTTACTTTCCTTTCACTTTAGCTACAAGTGTAGTACAGGTTTTAGTTGGTACAACTTGGACTACCAAAATGTCCAATTTTGCCTTCTTTTTATCTTTAGGAGATGCTAATAGGGTATTAGCATAGCTGACTAGTAAATCATGATTGACCTCGTAGATAATATCTTCCATCTCTTCTTCTCTAGGTTCAATTGCTTGTATCAAGCAAAAATCAGTGGTAACCATGCAGATTATGTCTTTTGCAAAGTGTTTTACCACATCTTCTGGTAGCCTCATTCTCATGCTCATATTTTTCTAGAATTCATTAAAATACTTGTTCATGGCAGCTGAAAAAGTATTCTTCACAGCCTTAATGTTGTTCTTGATTTGTGCATTGACCGGCTGTTCCTTGGACCATTCAATATCTCCAATACCTAGTAGGAAGTTTTGAAAATAGAAAAATAACCCGGCTAACAGCTGACCATATTTGAACTTTTGTATATTTTCCTTCTTAATAGATTTCAAATTTTGAAATAATTGGTATTTGATAGCTTCACGAATACCATGGTCTGCATTATAAACAATCATTCTATGTGTCGTGTGAATAGCTACAGATGGAACACTGTTAAATCTACTGGAGTAGAATACCCGGTAGCCTATCACCATTGTTGCAAGTTTCACCATAGGTTCTCTAATAGTGTTGATAGAGAAAGCACGCTTATTAGATGTAGAACCAGTTAGCTTGAAGACAATGCCCTTCAAAATTCTTCTTAGCACAGGAATTTCATCGATTGAGCAATAACCCATTACAGCCCTAATATCCTCCTTAGTTATTGTATGGGTCCTTTCCAAATACATATTCTCTCCATGGACTCGACTCAAGATGATTATTATATGTTCATCCTCAAAATCTTCAAGAAAACGTGCGGCATTATGAAACCCTTTTTCAAAAACCCTAGCATATTTTTCTTCAATTTTTCCATTCTTATCACAAAGTGATTTTAGCTGAGTATAGATGTGTAGAGCTCCTAAATCTTTTATTTTGCAATCTATATAGCTGGATAAGTCACCTTTGACCACAACACCACTTGGGACTTGTGATAATTCATTATAAGACATAATTTCATTTTCCTTTAGAGCTTCCTTGGGCTCAACAGTGATCATCAACCTCTCTATAGACTTAGAAGTAGATGCCATTCTTGATAAACAAGTTTTGAAGCAGTATACAAAGAAATACCTTGTATCTTGCACGTCACTCTGTTTCCCGATTGAAATGTTCAAATGCACACCCGTTCACCTCTCTGCAACTTTTGATTCAACTTGATTTCTCTAATCACAAAGCAATTCGCCAATTTACACCAAGACAATCTCGTTCTGCTCTAAAGTCGCTTCAAATTTATTTTTTGAAAGAGTTAGGGTAAAAATGATAAAGTAAAACTTTTTTTTTATCCACTTTACCAACTGCAATAAATGCTCACACTTTTTGGTTACAAACCCCAATTTTTATTTACCGCTTAAGTGAAATGCCGGTTGATAAAATGTCAACAAAAAGTCACCAAAATTCAAAATTCAAAAATTCTTTCCCGCTCATTTTACAAACAGGTCTGGAAATGTTTTACCATTAAGCTCCCCTTAGCCATGTTAGACAGGCTTAAGTCACCGGTGTTGGATTCTCTTCACTGCGTGAAGAAATAGTTTCTTCTCTAGGCGAGTCATCACCTTTCTTTTTCTAAATTTGATTCATATCTTCTCTGGTTTCCTCAACATCAACTTTCTGTTTGCCTTTCTGATCCTTAAAGGAGTTGATTGATCTGTTATTTCTTGATCTACAAAACTTTGCCAAGTGCCCCAATTTGTTGTAGTGGTAATAAACCATACTAGATGATCTCCAAGGTCCTGCATTTCCTCTTCTTGTTCTTCTTCTATAGTCCATAGTAACATGACCAAGGTTATTACAAAAGGTGCAAACAACATTTGTTGCCTTTTCCATTTCGAATGGACTAAACCGGTTGCCATAGGATCTTTGCCTGTTTCGGTTTACCCGGTTATCAAAATTCCTTATCCGGTCATCATTTGGTCTAGGATGCATGTGTGGTATAGGATTGTTTGATCCATATCTGCACTCAATATGTCTATTCCCATACATTCCACATGTGTAGAAATGACCTTCAAACTTTCTAGACACATACCTAGCATTAGTATTGTAATTTGCATTTCTGTTAGGTTTGTTTCTACAAATATTTGCAGTATGACTAGGCTTGTCACAAACAAAGCAAACAAGTTTAAAAACCTTTTTATCGGTAGTCTTATTGACTTTAGAAGTAGTTTTGTTCTTTTTATCAGAGGATTCACCCTTTTCAGTTGTATGAAAACCAAGTCCAGAGATATCACCCTTCATTCTCTGTGATTGAATTTGTTCTTCCAGCATGGAAGAAATTTTGATGAACTTCTCCTATTTTTCATTGGATTCAATAAGTTTTTTGACAAGATCTTCATTATGCTTAGACAAGTTCTCTTTCAGAGACAATGCCAACTCAAGATCTATCTTTAGGTTCTCCTTTTCTTCTGTTTCAACAATCAAGTCTTCATGTATAGTATCTTTTTCCCATTTGATCTTTATGATTTCTTGATCTCTTACCTTGATAAGATCTTCAACAGCTCTTCTGGCTTCCAGTTCCTGACTCATGCGGATAGTGAGACCTTCTACTTCTCTTCTTAGATTCAGTTTCTCGCCATTCACCTTTTCAACTTCATCAACTAAAGCTTCAATATTGGCTTCATCTGAAGAACTATTATTAGATATCTCTAACAATTTTTCAGATAGCTTTCTCTTTTTGGCTGGAAAGACTTTTAGTTTGCCCCAAAGGGATTCAATTTCATTTTTGCTAGCTTCTAGTTCTCTAACCATCTCGAAATAGCTCTTGTCGCCCATGGTAGTTTCAAGATTCCCTTCTAAGCAGTTAGGCTTCAAAGAATTTAGGCTTTGATACCAATTGATGGTCTTGAAAAGCACTAAGAGAGGGGGGGGGTGAATCAATGACACCAAAATTAGAACAACTTTAAACACTAACTGGTAGATGAACTTAACCAAGTATTTGAACAAAATACATGAAATCCAAAATGAAATAACAATATCCACATAAAGTAGAACATCCACCATAACATGTGTTTATACATGGGAAACCCAAATAGGTAAAAACCACGGTGAGATGGAACTCACAAGTTAACTATCTACAGTAACAAATAACTAACTGGTTAAGGTCTTACAAAGTGCTCTACTAGGAGAGAATCTTATTAGAGATCCCAAGCTTGATTAGAAGCTTATACCTTGTTAAGAGTACTACCTTGTTAAGAGTAACCTTGCTGGAGGATAGACAATCCAAACTAATGGATCACCTTGTTAGAGGATTTGTATAATGAGGCTTGTTAGAGCTTACCCGATCAGGGGATTTGATTCTATTGTAATGATTAGAAAATAACAAGAAAGGTTTGATTTGATCTGAGTAGCATAAGACTTGCTTGATCAGATCATTCTAAGTACATTCAACATTGCTCTTCATCTAAACACTTATATCTCTTCAACAAAAGATTTCGCTCTTTATGCATATCAGTATTTGCATAAATCTCCTCTTATATATCAGTTCTCTCCTTTTAAAACGATTCACTAAGATGTCTGTAAATAGACATACAAATCTTATGTCGGCCATAGGAACACAATTTCCTAGGTGCAGTGTATCTAGACAATTAAACATAACTCATCAAAAAAATGACCGCCAAACAAACGGTGCTGGTAACTTGTCACAAAAATGGATACCGGTTAGAACAGTCAATATCGGTTGGAGCAAATATGTGAACCTTTATCTTGGAAACTTTCGCTTGATCTTCATCTTCATTTTGATGCCGACTTAATATAACCATAGGTTATCTCTTAGGCACATACCAGTTGACACAGAGTACCGGTTAGAGATAGACCTTGAACACACCAGTTAACAGTGTAAATCAATGAAGTTACATCGGTAGGCAATATAATAATATATGTGTGAGATTGTTTCATCAATGACAATAAGTGATGAATACATGATAATCATCATCAAGCCATAACTATAAACTTTAAAAATTATAAGTTTGCATTTTCAATTATTTTGATGCAAGTTATGCCCAACGCATGAACATGTACCAAATTTTTAGGATGCAGTCACTTCAAAAAATAATAAAAAAAAAAATAATCAACAAAAAATACACAACTTCTAGATCTTACTCTTACCTATCGTCCTACCAAAGGGTTTTGCAAAATACTAAATCTAACTATATATTTTGTGCAATGCACGAAAACAAATATGCTATGTTTTTCTAAAATACTCAGGAACATTTTTTCATGCGTGACAAGTTTGACCCTCTTAATCTTATCCAAATTTTAAAAACTTTAGTAGTTTAGAAACTGGATTCAGAGTACTACAATTCTTATTCTTTTCTCAACTCCTAATTTTGAGTGTATGACCTTCATATATCTCTTTGAATTTCAGGTTTAGTTGTTTTTTTTAAAAAGTGGCCACCTATACCCCCCTTTTTGTTCACCATCTTGGTGCACTTACCCATAGCCTATAATCTCTTCATCCTTAATTTTTAACTCTTCTAGTCTATCTACCCAAGTTTTGATATTATTGAACTCTTTTAATAATTCCTCATCAGTCTAGGCTTGAAATCCTAATAAGAAATATTATAAAAAATAAAATAAATATTTGCATTTGTAAATTGAGTTTTACCAAATGCATGGGCATATAGACTAACATATGGAGAGGTATTAGGGACTATAGGTACATTTTCACGACTAATATGTTGACTAGCATGCATATTGATACTTGGGAAATTAAATTGAACACATATCTTTTAGATATTGGAGTCTCTTGTTGGCAATGCCACAAGACATCATTTCCTATCTCATGCCAAATCTACTCACTATTAAAATATGTAATTTTTCCCACTTTGCATGGGGAGAAATGCATGCACAATGTTTGCATGAACTTAAGAATAGGATGTATAAATATAGTTTTCTCATGTTAATTTTGTAATTTATGTATGGAGATGCATGATAAGTTTCTAAAATTTCTAGAAATTAATCATTGTGTCAAAGATCTCTATTTATTAAGGCTATTGTAATTATTTATTTGTCTCTATTTTGTTCTTAGATGATCAATTCATGTTATAGAATGGATCAACAAAAGATTAGTTTGTGTAATTATTATGTACATTATTTATGTGTTTTATTATTTCTTTATTTTGTATCATAGCAGGTTTGAGAAGGTTATTTAGGCTCAATAATTTACAAAAAAATGAGATTGTGGGAGGTTGAAGAGACAACCAAAATGTTGAATAAATTGTTAGATTCAATAATAACTGAAGATAAAAAGATTGTTGTATTTTTAGAGTCGAAGAAAGATCGTCAGTGTGAAGTTGAATTAATATCCTTCAAATAATTAAATTTATTGGTGAACAAAGAAAGATCATCGGTCATGTTTATAATGCATCTATCAAGTAAAGTGCAAGTTGCTCAGTGATAGCTAGCATGGAGATTCAATGACAAAGGCATAATTGTAAGTCTTGAAAAATCCATTAACAAATTTAAAGTTTTTTTGCCACTATTTGATTGTAGGAGATCAAGGAGATCTTAAATTCATAAATGTTGTAGTTTGGAAGCAATCACCAAGTCAAGACCACCACCAGTGAAGGAAATGTTGCACTCTAAATTTCTTGAAAGAAGGTATCTTTAGTTTAAAATCTATATAAATATTTTTAGTTGTTTCTTGTAAAAACCATTGAAAAACTAGACAATAGATCATTTTAAAAAAAAAAAAATAGGTGTAGAAATTAGAATATCCAAAATCACATGTCAAAGTGTGAAGATACCACCACAAATCAATATTTATCCCAAATCCTATTTTTGGAGAGATTGTAGTAGAAGAAAAAAGTGAGAATAAATTACAAGGTTAAGTAATTTTTGTTTTATTGATATTTCCATGTTCTTGCCAAAGAAATTATAGTAAGGATACCATGGGCCAAGGAAATCACTCAATTGGGACTATCCAAAGATGAAATTGATCATAAAAAGAAGAGATCGAGTTCAAAGTGAAGTTTTCATATCAATTTAAAAGAGGAATAAACATTTTTTCATAACCTCATGTTTAAAGAGAAGTTTCAGCCCTTAAAGTTTGTTTAAAAAGTTATCTAGTCAAAAAGAATATTAGGCATAATCTACCAAATTTAAATCCATCTCAAAGAAAGGTGAAGACCTCAATTTGTAAGGAAGTGAAATCAAATCCTTTAAAAATGCCATAGTGTTTTTGTCAAAATAAATTGAATTCAGGCTCTGTAGGAGAGAAAGTGTGGACCCTTGGAGGAGTAATAGCTAGGTAAAATGCAATCTAAAAGGAGATAACCACACCATAATATGCACTATGGTAGGAGAGAAGCCCACACAACTCAAAAGAAGAAATCAAGTCAACCATATATGTTATTGAGAGGAATAGTTGATTTTGTGTTGAATCAATTAGTGGTTGAAATTAAGGGGGAGATTGTTGGAATATTTAATTGTTCCTAATTCACATCAGGAAATATCCATGCACATTTTTTGCATGAAGTCAAAAATTGGAAGTCTAAACATAGATTTTGTATGTTAAGTTTATAATCTGCATTGAGTTGCATAATAAGTTTTAGAATTTCTAGAATCAGTTTGTTGTATTAAATACCTCTATTTATTGAGAAATTATATTGTATTCCTTGTCTCTAATCATTTGTTTAGTTGATCCTTGATTAGGTAATCAAGAACTTTTTGTAATGTTTGAGATTGAATAAAAAAATCTTGTATGTTCAAACCAATTTTCTTTTCACTATAGAAATTTCTATGTTTTCTAATTTCTTCACTTGTCACTTTTTTCTCTTTTTCCTTTCTCCATCATGCAATTGTAATAACAATATCTACTTGTCGCTTTATGTTTATCCATTTATGATTTGATAGTAATCCATAATCCGTTCCAATGACCTCACTTTTGCACAAGTAAATAGGATATCACCACATTTTATAGAGTCTAGCTTCCATGCCTCCAATGATATTTATTGTCTCTCTTTTCATCACATATCTCTTGCCTCTCAATTTTATGACAAATTTTAATTCCTTTCTTACACCATTCTTTTTTCCTTCCTTCTCTTCCAACTCCCCCTAAACTAGTCAAAATCACATTTTTTATGAGATTGAGGGTGCAGGACTGGATCTTCTACACCAATTAACCATCAACGCAACATTTTCTTCTCAATAGAAGGTTGTCCCCTCTTTTTAGCATGAATTTTTGTCGTTCCATGTCACACTAATTTTTTGAGTAGGGTTCTTTTACTAACGACTTAAATCACACACATTAAGTTTATAGTGTGTGTGGTTTAAGGCTGGCTCTTTGGCATTGTTGTGTTATAACTTAAAAACTTGAAAAGCCCCTAATATTTTTTAATCTAGCAAGTTATGAACCCGATTCTTTTATGAGAAATACTTGTGTGTTCATAGTATCTTGTCACAGTTTATGGAGGATCTATCAAGATCATACATTGTTACGAGGATGAAGAATCAATTTCATTATTTTTTGAACTTAAATGTATTGAATCTGTCTGTCTCTCTCTCTCTCTGACACACACACACACACACACACACCATAATAATCCCACAATGAGAAATCAACCACCACAATCTAATCTCAATGGCTAAGATTATCTTAACTTCAGCAAGTACTTTCTAGAAGTCACTAGAGAAAAATAGATAACTTTCTATTATTGTTGGCAATATTGCATTATAACAGACAATGAAAGATTGTTGGCATTTCTTAAGGATATTGAGAAGGTTGTTGATGATTATGGATATAACTGATTAAAGATGTTTTACTATCTTGATATTATTATTTTGTCATTGATGTCAAGAAATTGATTTTCTAATTCAGTATGGTGTTGCCATATCTTGAGAAGTATGATATGAAGATTATAAAGATGTCGGTAAAAGACATAGGAAAGAATATGATGAATAAGGGGATGAATAAGGTATTCAATGGGCAACTACTACTGAGTCAGACAATGATCAAATCATGATGTTTTAGATTGTTTTAACATCATACATATGTTGTAAATTATAAAGGTTAATACTATACTATGTTATCAAGCAAAGAACCTAGTTGATAAACCCTAAGGAACCTAGTCGGTAAACCCTAAGGTTATCGCTATCAGTTAATGAAGGTGCAATGTCTACCGAGTGGACTTTAGTATTCACCGAGTTGTTACCGACTTGTAACCAAGCTATAACAAAATGTATTAAATGTTTACATGCGGTATTTAATGAAGGAAGCTAATGAGCTAGAGCAGATCAAATGATTGGTGAGCAGTGGAAGAAGTTTGTTAACGAATCTAAGGCAATGGAAAGTTGACATGAAGATCTACAACTCAGATTGAACCACAATACGCTGGCACAAGTTCCAAGACTATTATGCAAGTTCCTAGGTAGGGTAAAACATTTTCAGATCGAAAGATGCATTGAACCTGGACAAGATTGAAGATCTGATGGCTATGATTGATCATCGGAAATGTGATCAAGGAGATTAAGTGATTACTTAATTGTTTATAAATAGGAATCTGTTGATAAACAATGTATGCAGGCAAGTGTATGCACAGGGATGCTACATAGTGATTACCGAGCACAGAAGCTTGAAGACCTGTTAGAATAATAGAGTATAGAAGCCTAGTAGATAGACAAGATTAGTTCTATGTCTAGATTGTATTGAACAAATAGGAATCTGCTTTAGCATTTTAGATGTGAAGGTGCAGATAGATTTTTATTACTGTTATTTTGTGAAAGTGACAGAAAATCTCTTAACCGAGTGGACTTAATAGTCTTATATGTAAACCCTCTAGCAAGGTGACATTCTAATTGAGTGTTTGAAATCCTTTAACAAGGTCACTTCTAACAAAGTGAAGATCCTAACAGATTTGAGGGAAATCCCTTAACCGGGTCACATCTAGCAATGTGTTTGTAATCTTTAACAGGATTTGCTTTTAACCGAGCATACTCTAGAAGAGTATATTTCTTAGTGGGTCTAAAATCCCATAGTGGTTTTTCCCTATTTGGGTTTCCCCATTAAATCTGGTGTTATGAGGTTTATATTATTCATATGCTTTTGAGTTTGCATGTTTAACAATTTTGGTTATATTACTGATATATATGCTATCGAGGTTGAAACTGATGTTTTTATGGATGTTTAAGTTTGTATGATTCACCCCCCCCTCTCATATTGTTGGCTATTGGATCTGTACTTATATTAAGTATCAGAACTATCAATTGGTATTAGCACTTTGGACTTCGGAAGGAAAGTTTAAAGGCACTTGAGTTAAAGATCCAAAGATGTATAAGAGGGATGCACCGATGTTGAACAAGTCAAGTTTCTCTACATGACAGAAAAGGATGAAGCTACATCTATCAGGAGTTGGAGAATATGTTGTATACTATCTGGAGAATGATTTTGTTACACCGAGCAGCTATACATTGACTATGGAAGAGATAAAGGTGAAGCAAGAACATATTAAAGCAATGATTGAAATAACATCTGCATTGACCAATTCAGAGTTTAATGATCTAGAAGGCTGTAATGATGCAAAGGCAATGTGGGATAAGCTCATATCAGTATATGGAGGAGATGAACATGTTCAAAGAGCAAAAGTAGATAGTCTAAGAGGACAACTTGAATCTATGAGGATGAATGAAGGTGAGAACATAACTCAGTACAATACAAGACTAAAGGAGATTGTCAATCAAATCAAAGGAGCAGGTAGAACTGTTGAAGAAAAGGATATAATAGGTAAGTTGTTGAGAACCCTTCTACCAGCTTATGCAATCCGAGTCTCTGCAATCAATGAATTGAGGTCTGTACCTAATATGTCAGTTTCTTTGGATGCTACTATTGGTAAGCTACATGCATTTGAGTTAAGTAATTTTGATAACAGTGGATCTTCAGTAAATAAAGTTGAATCTGCATTTAGTTCTTTTCATCTTGATGAATATAATGATTACAATGAAAGAAAGTATAAGTACTCTGAAGGAGATCACAGTGGAGCAAGTGAAAGATTTCAAAAGAACATGGAAGAAGTACACAAACTGTATGAAGAAATCAAAAAGCAAGAAGATTTTGAAGCACTATTAGCCAAAAGGTTACCGAGAGGCAAAGGTAAGTATAAAGGAAAACTACCTTTGAAATGTTTCAATTGTGATAAGATAGGACATATGGCTTCTAACTATCCTGACAAAGATTTTACTGAAAAGAGAGATTACCGAGATAATAGACAAAAAGATAATCTTTATAGAGGACACCGAGATTTCAGAAGAAGAGATAGAAACACATGCTTAATAGCTGATGAGGAATCTAAAGATGATAAATCAAATGATACTGATACAGAGGAAGTATTTTATGTGGCTATCAAGGATGGCTCAGATGAAGAAAGGTATGAAGAAAAAGCCCTAATATCTCACATAAACATTAATGATTCTTGGATTATAAATAGTGGATGCTCACATCATATGATAGGAGATAAACACAAGTTTGTTATGTTAGAAGATTATGATGGAGGATATGTTAGATTTGGTAATGATGCACCATGTCCAGTAAGAGGTAAAGGATCTATAACACTTCTTGATAATGTAAGATGCAATGATGTTTATTGGGTTGAAGGTTTGAAATACAATTTGTTGAGTGTAGCACAGCTAAACAACACATGTTACTGATAGAATTTCAAAAAGGAATTGTCAAAGTTCATGACAAGAATGGAAAGTTAGTTGCTACCGGGACACAAACAAAAAGTAACATTTCACCTTGACTCAACTCGGAATAAGTGTTTGCATGCAAAGATTGTTGATACCTAGCTATGACATAAAAGGTTTTTTCATGTAAATTTTGATAATCTAATCAAAATAAGTAAGAAGCACAAAGTAAGAGGTCTACCGAGTCTTGAAAAACCTGAGAATGCTATGTGCTGAGGATGCCAGATGGGTAAGATGACAAGATCAAGCTTTACGAGTAAGTCTTACACTTCTAATGGAATTTTAGATCTAGTGCACACTGATCTTTGTGGTCCTATGAAAGTTCAAAGTTATTATGGTGATAAGTATTTCATATTATTTGTGGATGACTATTCAAGGATGATGTCAGTAATGTTTTTAAAGGAAAAATCAGAAGCTTTTCAAATGTTTAAATGGTAAAAGGCAAGAGTCGAAAATGAAATAGGAAGACAACTAAAATGTCTTAGATCAGATAGAGGAGGAGAGTTCACATCTGATAAATTCAACTTATTCTGCAATGATCATGGTATTAAAAGACAAGTCTCTGCACTGAGAACTCCACAATAGAATGGAATAGCTGAGAGAAGAAACTGATCTATTGTGGATTGTGCTAGAACACTAATGATTGAAAAGAAGGTGCCACAAACATTTTGGAGAGAAGCAATAAGCACAGTTGTTTACACCTTGAACCGAGTACAATTGAAGAAAGGTACTTTGAAGATTCCATATGAAATTTGGTATGATAAGAAACCTAATGTTAGTTATTTTAAAATCTTTCGAAGTAGATGCTATGTTCATAAAGATGATAGAAATGGCAAGTTTGATAAAAAAAAGTGAAGAAGGAACATTTCTAGGTTATTCTTCTAGGAGGAAAGGATTTAAATGTCTGATCAAATCATCTAACCAAATAGTAGAAAGTGCAAATGTGAAAATTGATGAATTTGTAGAAAGAAGTGATGAAGGAAATTCCAAGGAACTAGAAGACTATGATGAATTTATCTATGTTCAACCGAGAAGTCCTACCGAGAAGACTGTTGAAGAAAATGAAGAGAATATCCAGTTACCGAGTGATGAAGAAGAACATACAGAGCCTACCGAGCCTGTATTAGCCAAGTATGTCAGAAGACATCATGCACCAAGTCAGATTATAGGAGATAAGGATGATATAGTGATGACAAGGAACAAACTGAGACAGAACACATGTTTGATATCTGAATTTGAACCGGGAATAGTGAAAGAGGCATTTAATAGTGAAGATTGGGTAAATGCTATGACAGAAGAGATTGATCAAATCAAGAAGAATGACACATGGACACTAATCCCAAGACTGAAGGACAAAAATGTAATCGGTACAAAGTGGATTTTCAGAAACAAGCTAAATGAAAAAGGAGAAGTCATTCGAAACAAAGCAAGACTAGTTTGCAAAGGTTATGCTCAAGAAGAAGGAATTGATTATGGTGAAACTTTTGCACCTGTTGCTAGACTTGAAGGAGTAAGAGCATTGTTGGCCTATGCTGCTTTCAAGAACTTCAAGGTATATCAAATGGATGTCAAATCTGCATTTCTGAATGGAATATTAGAAGAAGTTTTCATTGAACAACCTGAAGGATTTGTTGAAGACAATAATAAAGATCAGGTATGTAAATTGAACAAAGCTTTATATGGTTTGAAACAAGCACCAAGAGCATGGTATGAAAGATTGCACTCTTATTTGATTAAGATTGGTTTTATAAGGACAAGTGAGAACAACAACATGTACATGAAGAATGATGAAAATGGAATACTAATCTCAACCATATTTGTTGATGATATTATATTTTGTGGAAATGACTCTTTATGCAAGAACTTTGGAAATGAAATGAGCAAATAATTTGAGGTGTCATTAATCGGTGAGATAAAGTATTTTATAGGTTCAGATACTGGAAATGAAAAATGAGATTTTCATTACTCAATCCAAGTACATAAAGGAAATCTTGAAGAAATTTGGAATGGATGATTCAAAACCAGTAAGTACTCCTATGACTACCAACTATAAATTATCTAAGAATGATGAATCTGCATCTGTTGATGAGACACTCTACCGATCCATGATTGGAAAACTACAATATGTTGTTCACAGCAGACCAGACATAGCACATGTAGTAGGTATAGTTGCAAGATTCTCTGTAGATCCTAAGGAAACACAAATGACAGCAATCAAAAGAATTTTTAGATACTTGAAAGGTACAGAGGATTATGGCTTAGTATATCAGAAAAGAAATGATTTTGATTTAAAGTTTATACTGATGTTGATTGGGCAGGCAACATTGATGATAGAAAAAGCACAAGTGGAGGAGCTTTCTTTTTAGGAGAAAGACTAGTGAGTTGGCTTAGCAAGAAATAAGGATGTGTTTCACAGTCAAAATCAGAAGCTGAATACGTTGCTGCAGCATTGAATTGTACCAACATTGCATGGATCAAACAACTGTTGGAAGGTATAAATGAGAAATTTACCAAGCCAGTAACTATATTCTGTGACAATACTAGTGCCATTAATATTTCAAAGAATCCTGTTATGCACTCTAAGACAAAGCACATATCTATCAAATATCATTATCTTAGAGAAGAAGCTCAAGAGAAGAAAGTGGTGTTGGAATATGTTAGCACAAAGGAGCAAATAGCAGATATCTTCACCAAGCCACTACCAAAGGACACTTTTGAATATCTCAAAAGTAAGTTAGGGGTCCTACCCCTATCTTCTACTCATGGACCGAGTTCGGTGAAATTATCAATCCGATGACTCTATTGAATATCTTTTGGGAGTTGATGCTGAAGTTATACACTTTAGGATGTTTTCTAAAAGTGTATAGGAAATAATACAGAAATATTATAGGGAATAGGAATTGAAGACAAATGCTCTGACCGAGACTCAGTTGATACACAACAGCAGGAATCACTTCTTACAGAAAGAAATTAAGTTTTAGTTCTTTACTTTTTGGCATTGTTGTCAAAGGGGGAGAAGACCTACAAAGGGAGAGAAGACTGAGAGAAGACCTATTAGGGGAGAAGACTAAGAGAAAACTGAGCAGACTATAGATTGGAAAGAAGACCAAAGAAATGAGGAGAAGTCTTATGTATGGGGAAGAGCATTTCAGCATTTCAGCATTTCAGAATCACAAAAATCTAAATCTATTAAGGTCAAATCAATTGGTTTTGCCATCAATGCCAAAGGGGGAGATTGTTGGCAATATTGCATTATAACAAACAATGAAATATTGTTGGCATTTCTTAAGGATATTGAGAAGGTTGTTGATGATTATGGATATAACAGATTAAAGATGTTTTACTATCTTGATATTATTATTTTGTCATTGATGTCAAGAAATTGATTTTCTAATTCAGTATGATGTTGCCATATCTTGAGAAGTATGATATGAAGATTATAAAGATGTCGGTAAAAGACATAGGAAAGAATATGATGAATAAGGGGATGAATAAGGTATTCAATGGGCAACTACTACTGAGTTAGACAATGATGAGATCATGATGTTTTAGATTGTTTTAACATCATACATATGTTGTAAATTGTAAAGGCTAATACTATACTATGTTATCGAGCAAAGAACCTAGTCGGTAAACCCTAAAGAACCTAGTCGGTAAACCCTAAGGTTATCGCTATCGGTTAATGAAGGTGGAATGTCTATCAAGTGGAGTTTAGTATTCATCGAGTTGTTACCGAGTTGTAACCGAGCTATAACAGAATGCATTAAATGTTTACGTGCGGTATTTAATGAAGGAAGTTGATGAGCTAGAGTGGATCAAATGATTGGTGAGCCATGGAAGAAGTTTTTTTGACGAATCTAAGGCAATGGAAAGTCAGCATGAAGATCTACAGCTCAGATTGAACCGCAATACGCTGGCACAAGTTCCAAGACTATTATGTAAGTTCCTAAGTGGGATAAAACATTTTCAGATCGAAAGATGCATTGAACTTGGACAAGATTGAAGATCTGATGGCTATGATTGATCATGGGAAATGTGATCAAGGAGATTAACTGGTTAGCTAATTGTTTATAAATAGGAAACTATTGATAAACAATGCATGCGGGCAAGTGTATGCACAGGGATGCTACATAGTGATTACCAAGCACATAAGCTTAAAGACCTATTAGAATAACAGAGTATAGAAGCCCAGCAGGTAGACAAGATTAGCTCTATGTCTAGATTGTATTGAACAAATAGGAATCTACTTTAGCATTTTAGATGTGAAGTTGCAAATAGATTTTTATTACTGTTATTTTGTGAAAGTGATAGAAAATCTCTTAACCGAGTGGACTTAACAGTCTTATATATAAACCCTCTAGCAAGGTGACATTCTGATTGAGTATTTGAAATCCTTTAACAAGGTCACTTCTAACAAAGTGAAGATCCTAATAGATCTGAGGGAAATCCCTTAACCGAGTCACAGCTAGCAATGTGTTTGTAATCTTTAACATGATTTGCTTTTAACCAAGAATACTCTAGAAGAGTATATTTCTTAGTGGGTCCGAAATCCCACAGTGGTTTTTCCCTATTTGGGTTTCCACGTTAAATCTGGTGTTCTGAGGTTTATATTGTTCATATGCTTTTGAGTTTGCATGTTTAATAGTTTTGGTTATATTACTGATATATATGTTACCGAGGTTGAATCTGATGTTTTTATGCATGATTAAGTTTGTATGATTCACACCCCCCCTCTCATATTGTTCGCTATTGGATCTATACTTATATTAATTATCAGAACTATCAACACACACACACACACACACACACACCATAATAAACCCACATTGAGAAATCAACCACCACAATCTAATCTCAATGGCTAAGATTATCTTAACTTCATCAAGTACTTTCTAGAAGTTTTTGATTACTTTCTAGAAGTCACTAGAGAAAAATAGACAACTTTCTATTATTGTCCTGGGCATGCATGGAGACACTTGTCCGAGCTACAAAAACTAACACTTCTCAACCCATCATCAATGAGAATAATCTTTGTTTTAATGCAAATATAAAATCAAATGATATATTGAATTAACATATTTGATTTTGGCAGTAACTTCAATTGTGTAAAAAAATGGTTTTGTATCTAATTGTTGCTTATGGCAGTGCCTCTTAAAGAATTACATTCTGATTTTTTTTATGATCAGTATGATTTTTATATAGTTTTTATTGATATTAGTGACCCCATCATAGGTACTATTCTCAACTTTTGCATTGTCCTCATATATTTCTATTTTAACTTTTTAAAGATTTCGAGGATGTGCCAGAATTGACAATTTGGTTTTGGTAAGAAATTAAGATTTTATGATTATGAAATAAATTTTATTCCCCTTATGAATTCTCAATTCTAAGATGTTTAATGCAATTTTAAAAACATCGTTGGAGGAATTTGTCTAAAACAAATGATTCATGCAAATCAGATAAGGGAAGATATTCATATATCATAATGTCTGATTTCAAAGTTTTATTGCAGAGCAGTTATTTGAAGAATGTTTCTAAATGATTTTTTTTTATAATTATTTGAAATTTACATTTTTTCTTTTTGAGTTGATAATATGTAGAAGTTACATTTCAATCTAAGATATAATAGGAGCAAAGTGTCTATCTTTACTCATATATCATAATGTGTAATTTCAAAGTTTTATTGCGGAGAACTTATTTGAAGAATGCTTCTAAATTATTATTTTTAACAATTATTTGAAGTTTACATTTTTTCTTTTTGAGTTGATAATATGTAGAAACTTTACATTTCAACCTAAGATATAATAGGATCAAAGTGTTTGTCTTTTTCATGGAGTGTGGCTCACCTCATGGATTATGGGTGCAATACTTCTTCTAACTATTTAGAGAATCCTACAAAATACAATGGCATCCATTCTTCCTTAAATATCCTTAGAGAAATGCATAATTTGAGCTTCAATGTTTATTGTGCAGTTACACACAAACCTGTCATACAGAGCGTGCTAGAATAGGCGTTGGATTTGAAGATTCGTAGAAGAAATAGGATAGTCAATGCTAATTGACTTACCTTCCTGCATCATCTTTGTTTTATGCTCTATATTTTTTGGAGACAAATTCAAAGTAGAATAATTTTTTTATATTAAAACAAAGTTTATGTTAAAAAAATACTTAAGGGAGTAGCCTGTTAGGTCCCAGGGACACTTGAGAGGGGGGGGAGGGGTGGTGAATCAGTTGTCCAACAAATTCAAACAAAAACAACTTAACCAACTTTAATGCTTAATACTTGTAAACCAGTCTTTTATGTCGGTAGACAGTTTTATCAGTTAATTATAGTACCAATAAAGATTAAAGCATGAAATAGAAAGACAATAATATCCACAACACATAACACCAATATTTGTACCTGGAAACCCTGTAAGGGGAAAAACCACTATGGGAAACCTTACCCACAATCAGATGATACTAGTGTAGATAGTATGTGTATACAAATGGGGTCTACACATGCAGAAAGGCCAAGTGCCTAGAGCTCACTGCTCAACCACAAATAAGATTCACACTGACTACAATTGGATGGTTAAATCCAATAAGGATGTACTACTCAAATTAGCATCTTACTATGTTGGATTCAGTACCAATGTAGTTCTGATTGTCTTCACAAAAACCCTCCTTCAACCTTCAAATGATGTCTGCCTGTATAGCTCTGCTTATTCTTGCATATACCTTCACACAATTCTTTTTCGCATTCCTCATCCGATCTTACAAATAAGATCTTACATTTATATCATAACCTAAGATCAATTTTAGTAGGTCGACTCTAAGAGATATTACAATAAAATCACTTTACAAATAAAACAATGTCTGATGCAATAACCAATTCAACATGTTAGCTCAATGCAATTACAACATTAATAATTCCTCTCCATAGTGTGTCATGCTGATCTAGAATAGATAAGCCTACTGGTGCTTATTCTGGACCTATTTGCCAGTAACAACAAATATGCAAATACAAATCTCCAAGACAAAGTGTCCAAACGATGTCTTCAATATAACCAGGTGTTTTCCATATCATTCCAAGTGCCAGTGAACATTTTATCCTGCCGGTGTACCAGATACCGGTGAATGTACATTAGTCACTTGCTTGCCGGTGAACATTTCCAATTTTTCAAAGTGTCAGAGTTGATAAGTGTTAGTAGGTGTTGACATCAATGATAAAACCATACCAAAATACCAATAATCTCCCCCTTTGGCATTGATGGCAACACAAGATGGAAAAACCATCAAAGTGCCAAAACAGAAATGCCAAATACCAAAAACCAACAATCTCCCAAAAAGAGATCATAACCAGAAATCAAAATTTAGATATAAACAATCTCTCCCCCTGGGAGTGACGTGTTTTTCTTGTGTTTTTTCATACCAATCTCTCCCCTTTTGACATCAAATGCCAAAGCAATATAAAAACCATTTTTCAGATACAAAATACCAACCAATTCACTATACCAACTACTCCCCCTGAGAAGTAGCTTTCTCATCAAAGCCAAAGTAAAAGACTTATCTGTTAATTCTGTCAGCTGATGACAATCATCAACTGTCTAAGTCCCTACCAGTGGGGGTATGACCCCAAGCTAATCTCTAAGATATTCAAAGGTCTCCTTAGGCAGAGGTTTAGTGAAAATATATGCAATATGCTCTTTAGTATTCACATAAACCAATTTTATTTCTTTTGCTTCAACATTCTCCCTTAGAATATTCAGTTTGACAAAAACATGTTTGGTTTTAGAATGTTATACCGGATTCTTAGATATATCAATTACTGCAGTGTTATCACAATAGATAGTAATAGGTCCCTTGCATTTTACCTTTATATCCTTCAACATTTGCTTAAGCCATAGTACCTGTGTACAATTAGTTGTTGCTGCAACATATTCTGATTCTGCTATTGATTAAGATGAACAACATTGTTTCTTACTCAACCAAGAAATTAATCTTCTTCCAAGAAAAAATGCTCCACCGGTGGTGCTTTTTCTATCATCCACATCTCTTGCCCAATTTGCATCTGTGTATGCACATAATTCAAAGTTTTTATCTCTAGGATACCATAATCTAGGATTTGTAGTGCCTTGTACGTACCGAAAAATCCTTTTTACTGCTTATTCATGATTTTCTCTAGGATTACTATGAAATCTTGAAACAATACATACTGCATTCATAATATCAGGTCTTGTTTGTGTTAAATATAGTAGGCCTCCTATCATAGATTTGTACCTAGTCGGATTAACAGGTGTAGATTCATCTCTTAGTGATAATCTGTCATTTGTAGTCATAGGTGTGCTTACCGATTTAGAGTTCTCCATCCCAAATTTATTTAGTAACTCTTTCAAGTACTTGGATTGACTCAAGAATATACCTTTATCAATTTGTGAAATCTGCAATCCTAAAAAGAATTTTATCTCTCCAATCATAGACATTTCAAACTCTTGCTGCATTTCAATAGAAAAGTCTTTACATAATCTATCTTCTCCTCCAAAGATTAAATCATCAACAAAAACTTCTATAACCAAGATGTCATCATTGGTCACTTTGTAGTATAATTTGTTGTCAACATTACCTTTAGAAAAAACAATCTTCAAAAGACACTTATCCAATCTTACATACCAAGCTCTTGGAGCTTGCTTCAACCCATACAAAACTTTCCTTAACCTGTAAACCATATCTTTTTTATCTATTAAAGAAAATCCATCAAGTTGTTCAATGTAAACTTCTTCTTCAAGATCTCCATTCAGAAATGCACATTTAATATCCATTTGATATACTTTGTAGTTCTTGTGTGCTGCAAAAGCTAAGAATAATCCGACTACCTCAATTCTAGCTACTGGTGCAAAGGTTTCATTATAATCAATTCCTTCTTTCTGAGAATATCCCTTACACACTAGTCTTGCTTTATTTTTGATTACCTTACCATTTTCATTAAGTTTTTTTTTGAATACCCATTTTGTTCCAATCACATTTTTGTCTTTAGGCCAGGGAACTAATGTCCATGTGTTATTTTTCTCAATTTGTTCTAGTTCCTCTTCCATAGCTTTAATCCAGTGTTTATCTTCATATGCCTCATTAATTGATGATGGTTCAATTTGAGAAATAAGACATACCTCTTCATTTTCCAGTCTTCCTTTTGTCATAACTCTTTTATACTTGTTTCCAATTATCTGATCTTCAGAGTGATTCAATCTTACACACCGAGGTGTCTTTGTTTTCTATTGTTCCTTAGTTACAGTGGAATTTTTAGATGATACCGGTGTAACTGGATCTTCATTCTATACCGGTGGGTTCAATGTAGGTTCATTTGTCAGTATCTTTGTTGCCGGTTCAGAGTCTATATACCTTGAAGTTCCTCTGAATTGTTCATCAATCTTTACATTTGTACTCTCAACAATTTTGTGCAATATTTTGTTAAAACATCTGTATGCCTTGCTCTTAGATGAATAACCAAGAAATATTCCTTCATCACTTCTAGGATCAAATTTTCCAATATACTCATCTCTTCTAATATAGCATTTGCTTCCAAATATTCTAAAATATTTAAGAGTAGGAGTAATACCAAACCATAGTTCATGAGGGGTCTTACTGGTTTCTCCTTTGATGTGAACTTTGTTGAATGTATAGACCACTGTGCTTACTGCCTCTCTCCAATACACATGTGGTAGATTTTCTTCAGATAACATACTTCTAGCTGCATCCAAGATAGTTCTATTTTTCCTTTCAACAACTCTATTCTGCTGTGGTGTCCAGGGTGCTGATAGTTGTCTTTAGATTCCATTCACTTCATAGAATGTATTAAATTCCTTAGATGTAAATTCTCCTCTTTGATCTGATCTCAGACATATGATTGTTTAAACTTCCCAAGTGCTTCTGATTTTTCTCTAAGAAAATTAACCCAACACATTCTAGAGTAGTCATCAATGATTAGCATGAAATATCTATCTATAGTATCCCTACCCTAGATAGCTTTGTAAAATTGGTTTGACCTTGGTTGACTTTTTATGTGGCAATCTTGAATGGTTGAATTACCATGAGGTAATGTTTAGTTAGATATTATGATTATTGTGAGTATCTGTTAATATGCTTTCACATTGATTCTTATGTAAGTTTAAACTATCCTCCTGATTCTTGTTATTAATCTCGAGCTAACATCTTCATTAAATATATATATATATATATATATGCTTGTCTGACTCTTGGTTGCAGGAGATTGCAGGTACAGTACCGCCTAGGTGTAAGGTTCGTCTTCACTTGGATTTGCAGGGTTGAGTATACCTTTTTCGTCCTTAGAATTTGGGTTAGGTAGTTGTAAAACCTTCAGTTTACCCTAGTCATACTCAAATGAGTGTCGCTTGTGTTCTGTCAGTTGTCTTTTCATTTGGATTTGCAAGTCGGGTAATTGGTTGGCTTACTTGGTTTGCGTGCTTGGCGTGTGGTAAATGGAGTATTTAACCCTAAGTATATATTTTGATTTAACGTGTTCATTTACGCACTAGTAATTAAGGAATTAAAATAAATAGGTTTCTTTTATGTGATTAATCATTAATTAAAAAGATTGCTCTATTTATGTTTGTAGCAAGTTTAATTTAATGGTTAATTTTAAATAACGAATTTATTCAGTTTATGCATTTTTAAAAGGGAAACATTTAAATTTATTTGAAATAGAAATAATTTAATCTCTTTTGCTTTTTGGAATAGAAAGATTAATTTTAATTACTTAAGAAAATCAATTTTGATTAGAAAAGTGAGTTTTATTCATATTTATTTTATATAGTGTGTAAGATTGATTTTGAGAATTTAATTTAATTAAAAATATTTTTGCCCTCATTAATATTGTGAAATGCAACTATTAGCTTTGTTAATTAAAAATTAAATGAGGGAGAAAAGCATTTCTTTTAAATTAACTAAATTTATAATCTCAATGCATAAACAATTCAACTATGAGATAATTCCATAAATTTAATTATTTAATTAATTAAATTAAGTTGCAAGCTGCATGATATTAGAAATATATTTTTATTTAAATTTTAGTGGAAAAATAAACTAGATTAATTGTATTTATTGTTTCCTTGAATTTTAAATAAATAAATAATTAAATAAATAAAAGAATAAATTAATGAATAAATAAATAGAACAACTAACTGGAATTAAAGTATTGTTTTAATTTTTTATTATAAAATTAGAAAATAAAATAAAATAATTTTTATTCTAAATTTAGGTTTTTTGAGAAAAAATTATTGAACCTTGAATTTTAGTTTAAATAGGGAATAGGGCTTTATTTTAGATAGATAGGAAACAGGTCAGGAATTTAGGTGAAAAAATTTATTGGAAGCTTATTGAAAAGATTAGGGCTCTTCTACAGATTTTACTTCCAGGAAAGCTATACTAGGTTGGGTGGCTTCTTTGATTTGTTGGTTTTTAAGAAAATAATTATATTTTTCTCTGAATGGTGTATGTGTAAATTATTTGTTAGATCCAAAACCCTCTTCTGGTTAATTCAGGTTTTGATTTAAAATTCTTGCTCGATGTTAATTTTTTAGTTAATAGGAGTAATTTAATTTTGAGAAAATTAGGGAAATTATTATGAAAAAAATTATTCTCTCTTGTTGATTTGTTCTGATAGTCCTTTAAATAAATCTCTGTGAAATTAGTTGATTTCTTTAGAAATAAATTTAATTGTGAATTAAATTTATTGGTTTATCTAGTTTAAAGAAAAAGTAATTGGAATAAAATTTTGTGAATGAATTTTATTGAGTTGGGAATTTTATTTCTATGTAAATTCTGTCAAAGGGGTTTTAATGAATTTGGAAATTATTTACATGTTTTAAAGAAAAATAATAATAATAATTAAAAAAAAAATAATCGTTAAAAAAAATTAAAATAAAATAAAATAATAATAATAATAATAATAAATAATATAACATATTAAATTTAAAGTGGGTTTTAAAATGTTTAATTGTCTTATTAAATATTAATTAATATATTTGATTACTATATGTTAATTATTAATTATGAATTAATATATATTTTAAATATATGTTAATCATTATAATTTATATATACATATATATATTAATTAATACTTAATTCGTTAATATTGTGTATTATTAAATTATTAATTTTTTATATTTTTGGGGATGAATAAATATATAATAATTAAAATTTAATTTTAGTATCTGTTTTACTGAGGAAGTATCTTTTTGGGAAAAAGATAAAATATTATTTTATTTGGAAAATTGTTGAAATAAAATATATTTATTAAATTGATACTTTTTAAATAATATTTTATTCAGGAATATATTATACAATATGCTATTGGAATTATTGGAAATTTAATAATGTATCGTTTGGAAAAATGGTAAGTTAATGAGATTTTCATTTAGTAAAATAAATGGTTAGTTTATATTTTTCCTCTATATTGAGACATAGACAAATGGACTAATGCAATTGTGGTATTGTATTCTCCTCATTATGGTGATTTTTTTGTTAATGTATTTTAAAAACTTAGATCATTTAGAAAACTTGATCGACTTTTATTGTTTAAAACAATAGGAAAGAAGATTGTCCTTTTTTGGTTATTGCTTATGCAAGTTTAATTTATGTATTCGCATTTGTTTAAAGTAATGGCAAGGCCTTGATATGTTTGTTTGGACCCTGTCGTTTGGTTGATTTGGGGTGCCTCTTTATGTCTTCAGTTTCTAGTTTGGTTGTTGCCTTGTGATGGTGTTTTGACTGGTCTTGTTCTGTATGTGAATGTCAAGTGTTTACTTGTGGTTGACCATAGCGGGTCAGGTCTCTAGTTAGAGTATTTTTGGGTAGTGGACCTTGTATTAGTTTAAATGTGTTCAATTGGATCCATTTATATGTAGGGATCATTGATGTAATTATTGACTGATGCGGTCGGTTGTTTATTGGTATGATTCACCTTGGTGGAAGGAATGTAAATGATGTGGAACTTATGTACCCTTAACTAATTTAAATGAACAGAGGGGTCTTGCAGTTGAGCATACCCGGAGATGTAGCCCTCTAGGGGTGAATTCTGAGATCACTTTGGTGTTATGTGTGGCTTTTGTACTTATGTTTTCTTTTTTAGTTTTAGCATGCATGAATGGCATTATGTTAGAATGTATGAAGTGGATTAGATGAAATTAATTGTAAATGCATGTCTTTTAAATGCAGTAAATTGGATCATGAAAGAATGTAGTTTAGAATAATGGAATATATTTAGGAAATTAGGTATTCATGGAAAGATCTCGTTAGTTATGGTGAAATTCAAGTGTGTTATTAATTAGATGCGTGACTTAAATTTTAATAAGAAAAATATAAATGAAAGGTATGATTAAATTGTAATTCTAATGGATGAACTTCATTTGGGTTATTTACATTTTCAATCTAGATATTAGCTATATTTTAACCTTAATGGATGTATTCATATGTTACCTATGATTTAGTCTTAATGAAAGAAATTATTCTTTGTATAAGTATTATCTTGTCTTGAGTTAAGTTAAATTTGGAATGAAGTAACTGCGTTGGGAAACTCTTTAGGTGTTAGTTGATGTCTTCCACTATATAATTTGTTCTTTGATATCTCATTGTATCATTAGGTTGTGTTTAACTTTTAAAAAAAAAAATTGTTGCACTCCATACGTGCGTTTTAGCTTAATCCCTTCGGGGTCTCTTGGCGAGGCATTACATTTGGTATTAGAGCCCAAGTTGCAAACACTGGGATCTCTAGTTTCACTTGTGGCCTTAGTTTGTGTGTGGTGTATCGTTCTCATGTTGTATGCTTGTCCTCCTTGTTGTATGAGTGTCATTGAGAAGACCTTAACTTGTGTGTAACGTGTGTGTTCACACCTTGTCTTCACCTTCTTGATATTGGTGCTTTGGAGTGATTATATGTGCTTTGTCTTTTTATTGAGGTCTTGGTTTACGATTTCTCTTATTTTGAAGGAGAGTCGTATGTACCTTCCTTATTGATTGTTGTACTCTTTTGACTAATCCATTTGGGTTGGTTAGTGTTGTCTTGAATCTAAAAGTACGAAATGTGTGTGTTTAAGAATATGATCTAGTTTAGTGTTGTCCACTTGAAAGAATTGAATGATAAATATTTAATGCTTATTTTGTAGTAAAATGAATGATTATCATCCTTCATCTTCTCTCTCTCTATAAATTAAATGTTTTTGTTAGATGTGTATTTATCTCTTATGTGAGTTTTCTTATTGCAAGAGAAAGGTTGCATTTTCTTGAGCCCTTGTGTGAGCCTTATAATGTTTATGTGGTTTTAGATTATAAAAGGGCTTTTGGTTTGAAAGTGCTTATTGGATATAAAAAAAAAAAGAAAAAAAAAAAAATTGTATGTTACATTAAAGAATTCTCCATGTGTTTTGTAGGAGTAATATAAATAAATTCTATCTTAATTAAGGTGCATTAAAATGTGAATAGTTGATTTTGTGAAACTACTTTGGTTGTAAAAGAAGTATCAAAAGGGAACATGTTATAGTAGCTTCAAGAGTTTATTAATGTAATTCTATTAAAGAATGTATTGATTTAAATAGAGTGTTTATAAAACATGTGAAATTGTACTTTTTGCATTTTTGGCTTTTTATGGAAAGATGAAAGTGTTGAGCTTCATAACAAAATTTTCATAGCTAGTAATGTGGTTGTGAATGCTTAATGGATTTATAAAATTTATGAAAATGATGTTATTTCCTTATGTAATGCTGAATTGTTAAAAAATTTCATTACTGGTATCTAGAGTAAACTTTATTTCAGTGATTCATGTGGAAAGCATAGGTAAAATATTTCTTGAGTAGATGATAGCATATCAAAAAGTACTCCCCATAAATGTGACTAAAATAGTAATAGTTCTTTCCTTGTGTATTGTAAGAAACCCGTGCTTGCTATGTGTGCCCATGGGATGGTGAAGTAATCAACCACGGAGGATATGTTTACTTATGAGTATGGGAAACCATGCTGTTTATGTGATGTTGTTTACTTGTTTCCTTACTGACATCCAACCCACGGGATTGTAGATAAGTCAGTATGTGTAGGGGTAGTATTAGAAGTCACCATTCCTTGAATAGTATGGAACGACGTACGAGTAATGTCGATGCAAAGCGACCTTTAGCTTCTCTATTTCAAGGAAAAATATAGTTTTGTAATGAAACTGTATTATAGGTGTACTCAATACTTTCCCTTGTGATGAACCGATTTATAAGGTTCATGTGTGCCAGCCTATTCCTATCCTTATTTGAGCATATTGATGTTAGTTCTTGAGCAGAATTATGGTTTTATTGGAGGATAATTTGCCTTGTCTTCATGAAAGGTATGTTATTTTGCCTTGTCTTCATTAAAGGTATGTTATTTTTCCTTGTCTCCATGAAAGGTATGTTATTTTTCACATGAGCTGCCAATTGTCCAGCATTGGTAGACATGTGGGTGGACCTTAGCCATGTATACCTCTGGCTTATGATGAGTATCTTGAGAGGTACGTTGCTATGTAGGCTGTGACCTGCACGTGTCCTTTTTTGTGAGGTACATTTCCATGCGAGATACGTCCATTGCGTGTCCTTGCCGCTTGGAGTATTGCCATGCCATGTTGAGACACGATGCGGGGTGTGACCTCCGCGTGCTCTTTTCTGTGAGGTACATTGCCATGCGGGATATGTCCATTGTGTGTCCTAGCCTCTTGGAGTATTGCTATGCCGTGCTGAGACACGATACAGGATGTAGTAGAAATTTCCATGTGGCCTACCGACATTTTTTAGGGTAGAGCCATGCCGTGTGATGACGTGATGCGAGGTGATGTTGAGGTGCACACCACCATGCCATGTGGGTAGTGTGACTATGTCACACCACATGATGAGCTACTGCGCTAGCTAGATGATTGTTCCTTCCTTCCTCATTGGTGGCTAGATTCTAGTCACATGGTGATGTTATGTGCAATTGTGATATTTTTATTTTATTTTATTTCCTTGTGGGCCAGCAATTTATTTTATTTAGACTTTGAAAGTTTAGCCATGATCTTGTGATCTTTTACATACTTGATTTGGTATTGCAAATTCTGGATTATTTTATTACCTTATTGTTGGAATTGGTGATTTATTATCTTTATTCTTCTGTACTTTGGTGGCTAAACTAATTTGTCCTTATTGTTTTTGTATGCTGGTCTTGTGTTTAAATGTGAAATTCCTCTCCAAGGACGTATGAGATGGTCTTGGTTGAGTGTGTACGAGGAAGTAGACATAAGGAACCTTGAGGATGGGGGTATGTGAGGATGTGATGCAGCTAGTATCCACTACCTACCTATGTGTGGTGACTATCTCTTGGAGGATAACCACCTTACTCAACAAGGGATGTTCACAAAGGTCTTGTATGGAAGGTAGCCCCGCTATGGTGTGTCCTAGCACCATCAAGCCTTTGAGTGAGATGTTGGATATTTATGATCATATTATTAGTCTAAGATCAAGCATAGAGATGCTGATCGTGCATGTTATCTTTGACCGAGCATTAGACATGCTCACGTGGCCTTTTGTGTTGTGCATTCCAATTATGTGGATGATTATTATGTGTAATCATGGAGTAAATTGTGTTAACTTGTCACTATGTTATGGGACATTGTCTTTGGAAAGGTTTTTATATGCCTGGCAAGTGTAAACAATTGAGCTATTTATGTTTCTCTTATTTTATGAAAGTTAACTTGGTTGTAGAATTTGATATTTGAAGCTAGTTCTATGCGATAAAGTTTTATGAAAATAGATGTATTGGTAAAAGAAATTGATCATGGTGGCATGTTTTTCTTGTCATGTTTGATAGATGAGTATATTAATTGTTGCTTACCTCTTTTAATGCTTTAATTTGGTGTAATGAAAGGAAAAAAATTATTGTTTCTCTGCTATGATTGTGGATAATTCCTAGAATATTTTAAGAAGTGTATGGTTTTAGATATATCTTGAGAAAGGATAATGACATTTGTAGAGGATTTAGAAATAATGTTCAATTGTTGAGAAAATATTTATATGTACAAATTAATAGTTGTGAAATGAGTTTCAGGGCTAATACGTGTTGCATGATTTTTGCTTAGCCTTACGACTTCCGGGAGTAAGTTGAAGCTTAGGGGGGGAGGATGTAGTACCCCTACCCTAGACAGCTTTCTAAAACCAGTTTGACCTTGGTTGACTTTTTATGTGGCAATCTTGAATGGTTGAATTACCATGAGGTAATGTTTAGTCAGATATTATGATTATTGTGAGTATCTATTAATGTGATTTCGCATTGATTCTTATGTAAGTTTAAACTATCCTCCTGATTCTTGTTATTAATCTTGAGCTAACATATTCATTATATATATATATATGTACGTATGTTTGTCTGACTCTTGGTTGTAGGAGATTGCAGGTACAGTACCGCCTAGGTGTAAGGTTCGTCTTCACTTGGATTCACAGGGTTGAGTATATCTCTTTTGTCCTTAGAATTTGGGTTAGGTGGTCATAAAACCTTCAATTTACCCTAGTCATACTCAAATGAGTGTCACTTGTGTTCTGTCAATTTTCTTTTCATTTGGGTTTGCGGGTCGGGTAGTTGGTTGGCTTACGTGGTTTGCATGCTTGGCATGTGGTAAATGGAGTATTTAACCCTAAGTATTTATTTTGATTTAATGTGTTCATTTACGAATTAGTAATTGAGGAATTAAAATAAATAGGTTTCTTTTATGTGATTAATCATTAATTGAAAAGATTGCTCTATTTATGTTTGTAGTGAGTTTAACTTAATGGTTAATTTTAAATAACAAATTTATTCAGTTTATGCATTTTTAAAAAGGAAAGATTTAAATTGATTTGAAATAGAAATAATTTAATCTCTTTTGCTTTTTGGAATAGAAAGATTAATTTTAATTACTTAAGAAAATCAATTTTGATTGGAAAAGTGGGATTTATTCACATTTATTTTATATAGTGTGTAAGATTGATTTTGAGAATTTAATTTAATTAAAAATATTTTTACCCTCATTAATATTGTGAAATGCAACTATTAGCTTTGTTAATAAAAAATTAAATGAGGGAGAAAAGCATTTCTTTTAAATTAACTAAATTTATAATCTCAATGCATAAACAATTCAACTATGAGATAATTTCATAAATTTAATTATTTAATTAATTAAATTAAGTTGCAAGCTGCATGATATTAGAAATATATTTTTATTTAAATTTTAGTGGAAAAATAAATTAGATTAATTGTATTTATTGTTTCCTTGAATTTTAAATAAATAAATAATTAAATAAATAAAAGAATAAAAGAATAAATAAATAAATGAATAAAAGAACTAATTGGAATTCAAGTATTCTTTTAATTCTTTATTTAGAAACTTAACTAATTTGCATGAGAAAAGAAAAGAAAGAATAATGATTTTTAATTATTGCATGTTAGCTTATCTTTTGTTATAAAATTACAAAATAAAATAAAATTACTTTTATTCTAAATTTCGGTTTTTTGAGAAAAAACTATTGAACCTAGAATTTTAGTTTAAATAGGGAATAGGTCTTTATTTTAGATACACAAGAAACAGGTCAGGAATTTAGGTGAAGAAATTTATTGGAAGCTTATTGAAAAGATTAGGGCTCTTCTACAAATTTTACTTCCAGGAAAGCTATACCAGGTTGGGTGGCTTCTTTGATTTGTTGGTTTTTAAGAAAATAATTATATTTTTCTCTGAATGGTGTATGTGTAAATTATTTGTCAGATCCAAAACCCTCTTTTGGTTAATTCAGGTTTTGATTTAAAATTCTTGCTCGATGTTAATTTTTTAGTTAATAGGAGTAATTTAATTTTGAGAAAATTAGGGAAATTATTATGAAAAAAATTATTCTCTCTTGTTGATTTGTTCTGATAGTCCTTTAAATAAATCTCTATGAAATTAGATGATTTCTTTAGAAATAAATTTAATTGTGAATTAAATTTATTGGTTTATCTAGTTTAAAGAAAAAGTAATTGGAATAAAATTCTGTGAATGAATTTTATTGAGTTGGGAATTTTATTTCTATGTAAATTATGTCAAAGGGGTTTTAATGAATTTGGAAATTATTTACATGTTTTAAAAAAAATAAAAATAAATAAATAATAATAATAATAATAAATATAATAACATATTAAATTTAAAGTGGGTTTTAAAATGTTTAATTGTTTTATTAAATATTAATGAGTATATTTGATTATTATATGTTAATTATTGATTATTAATTAATATATATTTTATATATATGTTAATCATGATAATATATATATATATATATATATATATTAATTAATACTTAATTCGTTAATATTGTGTATTATTAAATTATTAATTGTTTATATTTTGGGGGATGAATAAATATATAATAATTAATATTTAATTTTGGTATCTGTTTTATTGAGGAAGTATCTTTCTAGGAAAAAGATAAAATATTATTTTATTTGGAAAATTGTTGAAATAAAATATATTTATTAAATTGATAATTTTTAAATAATATTTTATTCAAGGATATATTATACAATATGCTATTGGAATTATTGGAAATTTAATAATGTATCATTTGGAAAATTGGTAAGTTAATGAGATTTTCATTTAGTAAAATAAATGGTTAGTTTATATTTTTCCTCTGTATTGAGACATAGACAAATGGACTATTGCAATTGTGGTATTGTATTCTCCTCGTTATGGTGATTTTTCTGTTAATGTATTTTAAAAACTTGGATCATTTAGAAAACTTGATCGAATTTTATTGTTTAAAACAATAGGAAAGAAGAATGTCATTTTTTGGTTATTGCCTATGCAAGTTTAATTTATGTATTCGCATTTGTTTAAAGTAATGGCAAGGCCTTGATATGTTTGTTTGGGTCATTTGGTTGATTTGGGGTACCTCTTTATGTCTTCAGTTTCTAGTTTGGTTGTTGCCTTGTGATGGTGTTTTGACTGGTCTTGTTCTATATGTGAATGTCAAGTGTTGACTTGTGGTTGACCATAGCGGGTCAGGTCTCTAGTTAGAGTATTTTCGGGCAGTGGACCTTGTATCAGTTTAAATGCATTCAATTGGATCCGTTTCTATGTAGGGATCATTGATTTAATTATTGACCGATGTGGTCGGTTGTTTATTGGTATGATTCGCCTTGGTGGAAGGAACGTAAATGATGTGGAACTTATGCACCCTTAACTAATTTAAATGTACAGAGGGGTCTTGCAGTTGACCAGACTCGGAGATGTAGCCCTCTAGGGGTGAACTCTGAGATCTCTTTGGTGTTATGTGTTGCTTTTGTACTTATGTTTTCTTTTCTAGTTTTAGCATGCATGAATGGCATTATGTTAGAATGCATGAAGTGGATTAGATGAAATTAATTGTAAATGCATGTCTTTTAAATGCAGTAAATTGGATCATGAAAGAATGTAGTTTGGAATAATGGCATATATTTAGGAAATTAAGTATGCATGGAAAGATCTTGTTAGTTATGGTGAAATTCAGGTGTGTTATTAATTAGATGCATGACTTAAATTTTAATAAGAAAAATATGAATGAAAGGTATGATTAAATTGTAATTCTAATGGATGAACTTCTTTTGGGTTATTTACATTTTCAATCTTGATATTAGCTATATTTTAACCTTAATGGATGTATTCATATGTTACCTATGATTTAGTCTTTATGAAAGAAATTATTCTTTGTATAAGTATTATCTTGTCTTGAGTTAAGTTAAATTTGGAATAAAGTAACTGCACTGGGAAACTCTTTAGGTGTTAGTTGATGTCTTCCACTATATAATTTGTTCTTTGATATCTCGTTGTATTAGTAGGTTGTGTTTAACTTTATAAAAAAAAATTATTGCAGTCCATTCGTGTGTTTTAGCTTAATCCCTTCGGGGTTTCTTGGCGGGGCATTACACTATCACCTTGTAAACTTTTAGTTCTAGCTGGACCACATAAATCAGTATGAATTAAGTCAAGAACATTATTTGATTTTTCTGGAATACTTTTAAAAGTATCTCTAACTTGTTTTCCAAATTGACATTCCTTACATACTGGATTGTGAGGTTTAACAATCTTAGGTAAATCTCTAACTGCCTTAGTAGTACTGATTTTTACCATGCAATCAAAATTTACATGACAGAGTCTCTTATGCCATAGCCAGCTCTCATCAATATGTGCAATCAAGCATGTCTTTTAACTGTTATTCAAATGAAAGATATTACCTCTAGTTTGATTATCGGTTGCAATTTCCAAACCAATTCTGTTCATAATTTTGCATATTCCATTCTTGAATTGTAACTGAAATCCTTTTCTCAACTAATTGACCAACACCCAAAAGATTATGCTTTAAACCTTCCACATAGTAGACATTGTCTGTATTATGCTTACCATCAAGAGATATTGTAGCTTTACCTTTGATCAAACAAGCTTTATCATCTCCAAATCTTACTAAGCCTGCATTATATTTTTGAAAGTACAAGAATTTGCTTTTATCACCAGTCATATGATGTGAGCATCCTGAATCAATGATCCATTCATCCTTAACTTTAATTTTAGCTGTCAATGCCTATTCTAACAATTGAGGAGTACGTGTCGGTTGATCTTCTGTTATAGAAACAAAAACCCATCCATTGTCTGTGGGATCCTCATCAAAATCATCAGTTACTCATTCATCAGCAAGATAACAAGATTTATCTTTTTTCTTCTTAAATTTGTATCTCTGATATTCAAGATTAGTCTTGTATGTTCTTCTAGCTTCTTCTCTTAGTCTAGCATGTCTATTAGGGCATCTAGAATCCATATGACCAATCTTATTACAGTTAAAGCATTTAAAGGGTGCTTTACCTTCATACTTACTTCCAACTGGACCTTTGGGCATTTTCCTTGCAAATAGTGCTTCAAGTTCTTCAAGTTCTTCATTTTCTCTCCAGCTCTCTTCAAGTTCTCTTGCATAAAAGGCTTTCCAATCAGACTTGTCAAATGATGGTGCAGATGATGTTGATGCTTTAAAAGCTAAATCTGTCTTTATAGTAGCAACATGACCAAATTCCTTAATTTCAAAAGCTGAAAGTTTTCCAATCAATGTATCCCTAGTTACTGATGTATTAGGCATTGTTTTTAACTCATTTATAGCAGTAACCTTCATTTTATATGTCGGTGGCAATCCTCTTAAAACTTTTGAAACAATTTCATCTTCACTTAGGGTTCCTCCACAACATTTAATACCCAAAAGAATTTCATTAACTCTTTCCATAAAAGCAGAAATCCTTTCATCTTCTTCCATTTTTAGATTTTCATACCTGACCTAGAAGCTTTCAAGTTTTGCAATTTTGACTATGGAATCTCCTTCATTCAGTGTTTCCAAATGATCCCAAATATATTTAGCAGTTGATCTATCTGATAATCCCATTATTTATTGATCTGTTAATGCGCTCAAAAATGCTTCTCTTGCTTTGCAAATCATTTTCCTCATCTTTAGCCAAGTTAGGTGGATTAGGTTGATTCAGAGTAGGAATGGTATAGTCATTCTTTGTAACATCCCATATTTCCTTTCCAATGCAATTCAGATGTGTCTCCATTCCAATCTTCCATATGCCATATTTGGTTCCATCAAGTTTAGGATTGTCCTTCCTAAAATAGTTAGTAGACATTCGATCTCCTCAAGCTGTTAAACTTTTGCAAAAGAGGACTATGCTCTGATACCAATTGTTAGGTCCTAGGGACAACTGAGAGGGGGAGGGTGAATCAGTTGTCCAACAAATTCAAACAAACATAATTTAACCAACTTTAATGCTTAATATCAATAAACTAGTCTTTTATGTCGATAGACAGTTTTATCAGTTAATTACAGTACTGGTAAAGATTAAAGCATGAAATAGAAAGACAATAACATCCACAACACATAACACCAATATTTGCACGTGGAAACCTTGTAAGGGGAAAAACCACCGTGGGAAACCTTACCCACAATCAGATGATACTACTACAGATAGTATGTGTATACAAATGGGGTCTGCACATGCAGAAAGGCCAAGCACCTAGAGCTCACTGCTCAAACACAAATAGGAGTCACATTGACTACATTTGGATGGTTAAATCCAATAAGGATGTATTGCTCAAATTAGCATCTTACTATGCTAGATTCAGTACCAGTGTAGTTCTGATTGTCTTCACAAAAACCCTCCTTCAACCTTCAAATGAGTTCTGCGTGTATAGCTCTGCTTATTCTCGCATATACCTTCACACAATTATTTTTTGCATTCCTCATCCGATCTTACAAATAAGATCTTACATTTATATCATAACCTAAGACCAATTTTAGTAGGTCAGCTCTAAGAGATATTACAATAAAATCAATTTACAAATAAAACAATGTCCGATGCAATAACCGATTCAACATGTTAGCTCAATACAATTACAACATTAATAAATCCTCTCCATAGTGTACCATGCTGATCTGGAATAGATAAGCCTGTTGGTGCTTATTCTAGACCTATTTGTCAGTAACAATAAATATGCAAATATGAATATGCCAACAAACAAATCTCCAAGACAAAGTGTCCAAATGATGTCTTCAACATAACCAGGTGTTTTCCATATCATTCCAAGTGTCGGTGAACATTATATCCTACCGGTGTACCAGATAACAGTGACTGTGCATAAGTTACATGCTTGCCAGTGAACATTTTCAATTCTTCAAAGTGCCAGAGTTGATAAGTGTTAGTAGGTGTTGACATCAATGACAAAACCATACCAAAATACCAACATAGACAACATCATAAGAGGAAATCAACACATTTGTATAGAGAAGAATAAATAATTAAATTACATTATTCTTTTTAAACGAAACAAAGGGCCAAATCAAGTCAAACAAATTTTAATTTTTTTTTATGAATAGTATTTTCATTAAAATTTAAATAAAAGTATATTATCCACAAAAAAGTAGAGGGATGTAAGATCAATCCTTAGGAGTCATAGGGGTAGTGCTCAAAAATAGCACTAAAACATCAAAAGAGTATGGGCAGTGCCCAAAAATAGAAATAGCTAAAAACAAACAGCTAAGAAGCTAAAGTAGTGGTAGCAAGAGGCATCAATGGATCATGATGATCCTTGGGACCCTATACATTAGTGGGGTTAGGGTTTTCATTCAAGAGGGACCACCCTTCATTAGTAGTTGTCTCCTCATTCTCCTTTTACTTCTTGTTTGGGGAAATAGCTAGAGTGAGCTATGGGAACCCTTTGGAAGAGTTGATCCAATTACTATCTCTGCTAGTATCCGGCTAGTCGGAACCACCACTAGCAGAAAATTCAACACCCCTTGTACGCCACTCGAAGGAAAAGTCACCATGTGTCAGAGAGGTTGAGCGATGTAGAATTGAAGTGTCTACCACCATTAGACTAGCGACAAGGAAACAGGGCCCATAGTGGTTGTGAACGGTGAGAATAGGAGGTGTGGCTACACCACTGGCCTTGGGGCAGAGAATTGTCACAAGGAGAACATTGGTAATGGGAGGCAGAAGGGTTTGAAGGAACTCATGTCACCATACAAGGGGAATTTCCCCAATGATCAAGGAACACTTGCAAGTGGGCCACCTTGAGTGTAACCTTGTTGGCTTGCACTTGAATACGAAGCATCACACTATTATAAATACACGCTTTAGTAAATAGTGAAATGAATATCAATAGAGTTGTGAGAAAATAAAATAACATTTCTATGCTTAAATAATGTGAAGAGGATTTCCATGTTGAAAGCATGTAAAATCTGTGTTAATTTGAAGGGAATTAAAGGGGATTCCTCCAAAAGAGCCATATGCCAAGTGAAAGGTTCAAGCCAAAAAGGCTTAAAAAAATCATGAATCCAATTCCACAAATGTTGAGCTCAGAAACAAAACTAAAAAAGGTGAGTGAAATTTTGTGGCTGATCATAAAATGGGTAGTGAAGGTTAGGAACTCCCAAGTGCTGCAGTCAAGCTCCCAATGGCAAGCCTTGGAAAAGAATACACCAGGAAAAGTGAATTAGCTTAGGCTTAACAATGACAGACCAAATAGTTTTAAATCTATGATGATATATGTGGTACGGTGACTACAAATGCCAGTAGAGATTCAAAGCCAAAACCATAGGCAAATGAGACATGAGCTAGTGGTAATCCAGCCTAGGCTTATAATTGCAAAAGTGTGTGTTGGAAAACCAATGCCAATCTTTCCACCAGGGTTTGATAGATTCAATTCCCAACTTGTGTAGCATATTTAGAGGCAAAGCTGACAAGACAAGGTCAAATATTTGTTGATCGGGTCGAGCAAGTTAAAAAAAAACTTGCATATCCTCCCAAGAATGAAGTTGCATGGTAGATCTAGAGAAAAGGTCCCTAGGGGCGTGAATGCCATGTTTGTGAAAATATAAAACACTAAACCTAGGAATGTGGGCTAAATGAAGCCCTTGAATTTGAAAGAGAAACAACAACCAAATATTATGATGATTGAAAGAAAGATCATCCATAAATCCAACTCCATCCCAACGAAGCTAAGATTGGACAACTTCCTAGGCACACCAAATATTTTTGTCAATAAAAGTACCTTCAATATGTACTTTGTCTTTCATGAAAAGAAGGGTTTGAAAGTAGATCCCCTTCCACGAGGGTCTATTAGCTAGATATCTGGCAAAAATGTAATTTTTGAGAAGAACTTTCCAATTACAATTTAGAGTAGGGTGGATTTATCTAGAATATATATTTTTTAAATAATTATTAAAATATTTAAAATATATTGAATAGAGTATAAAATTAGTAATATTTATTTTGTATAATTTTTACTATGCCTGGTTATTATTATTAATATTTTTTACTATTAGGAAGAAAAAATCTTTTAAAGAGAATTAGCATTAAGGAGAAATTAAAATCATAGTATAGTTCTTCTGAGCATTGAATAATGACAATGTCAATAGTTCATTATAATGTGGCCTTGCTGCTATAATAATCTGGGGCAGGTCATAAAGCTCACATTGCAAATTTTTAAACCAGTATTTGTTACATTTAAATGGTTTCAATGAATTGTCATTGATTTATAACCCTATTTTTTGAGATCGTGCTAAATATATTAGTATGTAACTTGATATATCACTATATAAAAACCAATTGTTGGTCCCTAAATTACTATCTCCCCACTGAAAGTGGTTTTTAATTTAGATCTTAATACAAAATATTTAGTTGACCCAACTTATAGCCACATAGCAATTAATTTACTATATCCTTATTGAATGTGCATCTTATTTAACAAATTCTTACAAAACAATTGTTTGCCCAATTTCACGCCTCCTTACTAAAATTGCTTTTATTCTTATAAATTAGGTTTTTTTTTAAATTTTAGTTATTTCTTCAGCCCTCTGCAATATATGATCCCCCCTCGTGTTTTGTTTTTCTTTAGATTAATGGGTCACTACGATTGTTTTTCCAAGTTCGTCTTTGAACATTCTTGATAGTAAAAGAAAAGAATAGGGCAATCAAAATGCTCTCTATGAACTCAAGAAAAACAAGCTTAATATTTACATCAATGGTAGGAAAATATTAGCATGCAAAAAGGAAAATGGAACATGTCAATGACAACAAGACAACAAGGAAGAGGATATTAAATACCCTTTGAAATGAAACTAGGCACTATTTGAAAACATGCTCAAAATTGCAAGTAACAAAAATCATTTTCTAAGCGACGACATATTATTGTAAAAAGGGAGGGAAATGTCAATAGTTCATCATTAGGTTATAGAAGGTTCACATGGCAATTATAGTATGAAAAAAGTAAAAATTATTTATATAATCTTTAGTATGTTTGGTTTTAGTTTTTATAAATTTGAGTGAGAATAATATGAATAAAACGTCTAGTAATTTTTCGTTATAGAAGTAAAAATTTATAAAAAGCTAGATTCTTTTTAAAAGAATTAGTACTTAGGAGAGAATTTAAAATCTTAGTATATTGATCTTTGCAAGCATTGAATAATGTTAATGTTAATAAGTCCGTGTAAATTGTTCAAAATGGATATGTGTGTATCCTATCAAATAGTGTAATAATATAATGAATATTTAAGATAACACACATTTGATCTCAATACGTACCATAGACTTTCTCTTAAGATGACATGCTTTGAGGAAAAAATTACATTTATATTACATGTGGTCTCTTCTATGTTTTAATAATAAATAAATGAGAGTTTTTCTGCATACTCTATGTCTAGTATAACCAATAAAAAACTTTGATTCATTTTTTAAATTTGAAAGGCAATGCAAGTGTAGACAATAGAAAATATGGATGACTAAGGCTTTAGTTAAAGAAGTACAATATAATGTCACATAAGAATTCACTAAAGATAATAAATTTTAAAAATAGCATGGTCAAAAGAGGTTCATGACCTACTATATTAATAAATTCAAAATGTCATACAACAATTTAGGACGGTGTCACATTTTTATAAATCAATACTATTATATAGAGTCACAAGAATATAAATTCTAACATAATATGTTATTGTAATTCAGAGAGACTTTAGAGTGATAGGAATTTGACTCTTAGTAGATGTGACCACCAAATAGTTGAAAGCGGCTAGATATTAAGTGGCATAGGATGTCAGTGTATTTTTGCTAGTTTGATATATTTTAAGAAGGGTTTATTGAAAAATAATTTTCATTTAATCTAAAGTACTCACACAATATATTCATTATTTGTGTTGAAATAAAAGTGAGATCCATTTAGATCTTCTGGAACAAATTTAGCAACATAATACCAAAGATTTAAAAAGGGGCACAAACTAAAAGGTATGGTGCTACACTAATAAGGAAAATGATAAATAAATATTGAATGATTGCAATGATAAATAAATTAACATAATACCTAGTTTGGGTGTGCCTTTGGGTTCCTTTCCCCATGGCTTTGGGGGAGCTTTTTGGTGTCTTGTGTTGTGGGCCTACTTTGTGTTGAATATGATTGCCACCTCTCTTTAACACAAAATATTTAGTTGACCCAACTTATAGCCACTTAATTTTGTAGCTTCATACATAGCAATTAATTTACTGTATCCTTATTGAATGTGCATCTTATTTAACAAATTCTTACAAAACAATTGTTTGCCCAATTTCATGCCTCCTTATGAAATTGTTTTTATTCTTATAAATTAGGTTTTTTTTTAAATTTTAGTTATTTCTTTGACCCTCTGCAATATATGATCCTCCCTCGTGTTTTGTTTTTCTTTACATTAATGGGTCACTACGATTGTTTTTCCAAGTTTGTCTTTGAACATTCTTGATAGTAAAAGAAAAGAATAGGGCAATCAAAATGCTCTCTATGAACTCAAGAAAAACAATCTTAATATTTACATCAATGGTAGGGGAATATTAGCATGCAAAAAGGAAAATGGAACATGTCAATGACAAAAAGACAACAAGGAAGAGGATATTAAATACCCTTTGGAATGAAACTAGGCACTAGTTGAAAACATACTCAAAATTACAAGTAACAAAATCATTTTCTAAGGGATGATATATTATTGTAAAAAGGGAGGGAAATGTCAATAGTTCATCATTAGGTTATAGAAGGTTCACATGACAATTATAGTATGAAAAATGTAAAAATTATTTATATAATCTTTAGTATGTTTGGGTTTAGTTTTTATAAATTTGAGTGAGAATAATATGAATAAAACATCTAGTAATTTTTAGTTATAGAAGTAAAAATTTATAAAAAGATAGATTCTTTTTAAAAGAATTAGTACTTAGGAGAGAATTTAAAATCTTAGTATAATGATCTTTGCAAGATGCTAATAAGTCCATGTAAATTGTTCAAAATGGATATGTGTGTATCCTATCAAATAGTGTAATAATATAATGAATATTTAAGATAGCACACATTTGATCTCAATACGTACCATAGAGTTTCTCTTAAGATGACATGCTTTGAGGAAAAAATTTCATTTATATTACATGTGGCCTCTTCTATGTTTTAATAATAAATAAATGAGAGTTTTTCTGCATACTCTATGCCTAGTATAACAAATAAAAAACTTTGATTCATTTTTTAAATTTGAAAGGCAATGCAAGTGAGGACAATAGAAAATATGGATGACTAAGGCTTTAGTTAAAGAAGTGAAATATAATGGCACATAAGAACTCACTAAAGATAATAAATTTTAAAAATAGCATGGTCAAAAAAGGGTCATGACCTACTATATTAAAAAATTCAAAACATCATACAACTATTTTGGACGGTGTCACATATTTATAAATCAATAATATTATATAGAGTCGCAAGAATATAAAGTCTAACACAATATGATATTGTAAATCGGAGAGATTTTATAGTGATAGGAATTTGGCCGTTAGTAGATGTGACCACGAAATAGTTGAAAGATGCTAGACATTAAGTGGCATAGGATGTGAATGTATTTTTGCTAGTTTGATATATTTTAAGAAGGATTTATTGAAAAATAATTTTCATTTAATTTGAAGTACTCACACAATATATTCATTATTTGTGTTGAAATAAAAGTGAGATCCATTTAGATCTTCTGGATTAAATTTAGCAACATAATACCAAAGATTTAACAAGGGGCACAAACTAAAAGGTATGGTGCTACACTAATAAGGAAAATGATAAATAAATATTGAATGATTGCAATGATAAATAAATTAACACAATACCTAGTTTGGGTGTGCCTTTGGGTTCCTTGCCCCATGGCTTTGGGGGAGATTTTTGGTGTCCTATGTTGTGGGCCTCCTTTGTGTTGGATATGATTGCCACCTCTTCCTTGTAGGCCTCTATTACCCTGCTCCAAGAAGGGTATGTTGGTGCTTGCCATGAATTTTTGGATTCTTCCTCTATTGATGTGTGATTTATCTAATTTTCTACTTGGTCTTTGTCTTTTGTTGTCCTAGGTTAAGGGAACTTGGAAAAACTCTTTTCTCATGTTTTTCTATTAAGTTGAGTCTAATGGCTTTAGCCTTCTAATTTTATAGCCAACTATTTTAAGCTTAGCTTGTGTTGTATGGCTGTGGGGTGGTTGCTAGATGGTTGAGTAATATTTTGTTGCAGTGTCCTTCTCTGAGTGGCTTTTAGACCCCCAAAAAAATTGACGGTCTTGGGTCACCTCAAAACCTATTATTTGAGGTTTTGTATTTGCCTCAAAACCCGCTTTTCCCTTAATTAAAAACATAATATTAATCAAATGTAAAGATTAGTTATAGAAGAAATTTATACGAAATCACATCCTTAAAAATGAAACAATGAAGATCATTCACATTGAAGTGAAGAGGGGAATTGGATCAATTGAAACTTTTTTGAACATCTATAATAAGGCATAATATTATGTTCTATGTGAAAAAAGAGTTTCTATTTTGGGGTTCGGTGTATTTACAATTTAGATTATGGCGGATTTATCTAGAATATGGATAGGTAGGATATCTTTATCTAATATACTAAAAATATTATGAAATAAAAAAATATTTATTTTATATGGGCACACTAAGGTGAACCTTGGTCTTGCTAGTTATGGGGGAGTGTTGAGAGATAAAAATGAAAGGCTTCTTTCAACAATGGCATTCCCTTTGGGAATCCAGACTAATCACCTTGATGTTGATTTCCATGGCATCAAATTGGCACACTCTCCTAGCTATATAGGAAAGTGTTGATCAAGTTTGATTCTCTAAAAAATTTTGAATTTCTTGAAGGGGTCTCAAAATCCGAGCTGATCAATTGATACTTTGATTATGTATTCCATGAACCTTATTCAAGATTTTGATAATATTTTTATATCTCATATTTTTTAGGGAAGGAAATACTCTAGCTGATAAAATTGTTGAAGTTATATGCTTCATTTTTTCCACCTACACCAAGCCTATAGGGCAGGAAGCCTGGTTCAGTTGCTTGATGAGAAAAATCACTAGGACTTCTAGGTTGAAACTACCTTGATGGGCTAGTCTACCTTTTCTCATCACTATTATTATAGTATAATATTATTACAATAAATATTGAGAACAAAATGAATTAAATATCTAGCAATATATATATATATATATAAAGTAGATTCCTTTAAAAGAATCAATACTTAGGAGAGAGTTTAGAATCATTGTATAACGATCATTGCAAGCATTATATAATGAAAATGTTAAGAGTTCATGTAAATTGTTCAAAATGGATATGTGTACATCCCAAAAAATAGTTCAATAATATAACAAAGATATAAGATAGCACACATTTGATCTCAATATGTGACATAGAGTTTCTCTTAAGCTAACACATTTTGAGCCAAAGATTAAATGTACATTAGGCATGCCCTCTTCTATGTTTGCATAATAAATAAATGAACATTGTTGTTCATATTCAATGACTAGTATAACATATTAAAAAAATTATCCCTTTTTAAAATCTAGAAAAGAAATGCAAGTGTTGACCATAAACAATACAAAAGGTTAAGCCTTTAGTTAGACAAGCACAATATTATGGCATATAAGAACTCACTAAAGATGATTAAGTTTGAAAATAGCATGGTTAAAAAAGTGTCGTGACCTACTACACTAAAAAATTTAAAACATCGTACAACAATATTGGATGGTGTCACAAATTTATAAACCAAGAATATTCATAGGAATATAAGGTTTGACACAATATATTATTGTAATTTAGAAAGATTTTAGAGTGATAGGAATTTGGGTTTTAGTAGATGTAACCACCAAATAGTTAAAAGAGGTTGTATATTAAGTGGCATAGGATGTCAATGAATTTTTGCTAGTTTGATAATTTTAAGAAGGGATTATCGAAAAATATTTTTTATTTAATGTTAATAACTCACACAACATATAGATTAGTTGTGTTGAAAACAAAGTGACTTCACTATTGAGCTCAAAACCCAAAAACCCCCATTTTCATATTAAATTTGTCCAATTTGGACAACTTTGGCCTGTGGAATTTTTTTTTGTTTTTGCCCATTTTTGGGCATGAATTTCGAGAAATTAGTTAAAAAAATAAATTAAATTAAATTAAAAATAAAATATTTTGGGTAGCTTTACGACATACACAGGTTGGAATGCCGCCATCAATTTTTTAAATCATTGTGGCTGTCATAGTAGTTGCCACCAGCGGTTTATTGATCGCTGCGGATAACAGCTACCACGGGCGGTTCTTAAACAGCTGGGGTGAGTGATAACCGCACTAGTAAACCGCACGTGGTCCCACCACCATTAGTGACCGCTGACATAGAAGTGTCGCCCACACCGCCACTGCCACCCATAGCACCACCACTTCCAGCAATGCGCCACCTCCACCGCTGCTTAGCCTGGCCCACATGCCACCTTCGCCCTATGACCACTCTCGACACTTCTTTGCATGCTTTTTGATAGGGGGTCTTTTTTAGCCATAACTTGGGCAAATGGAGTCGGATTTTGGAAAACCAATAGGCCTCAGAAAGATGATTCCGAGATCTCTTCAAATCTGGAGGTTTGATCTTGTATTTTTTCTATTTTGATGTCTTTTTTGATGTCAAAGCCAGAAGTTCCTTTTTACACTCCAGGAGGCATATCTTGAGCATCCGAACTCCATTTTTGGCACATGAGATATCCTTAGAAAGCTGGTTCTGTGCACTTTCCAGTAGTATGGGTCTTGTTTCTAGATTTTTCTTTAGGTCCATTTTATTTTAGATTTTGCATTTATGCACTTTAGTGAATATCTTGGATGTTTCAGCTCCTGGGATCCTTTTCTTTGTTTGGGGTGACTCATCTTTGGCTATTATTTCTGTATTTCTAGCCTTTTGTCTTCTTTGATTATTGTATACATCATTTTGTAAGCATTTTCCTTTCTGCAAACGCATAAGATAAAGTGCCACTATGCTTTGCATGCTTGGGATGTTGCACATCTTATGCCTTATTGTACTCGCACTCCATTATAAAGTGCCATGGGGGGTTTGATGTTTTCCTTTGTTTACCATCTACCTTTGTCAGGTGAGTGTTCCTTTCATGACATTAGCCTCATGATGTGTGTCAAGTGAGTGTTCCTTCCACGACACTAGCCTTTATATGTGTTTGTAATTTCTACTGCACTCTCGATGTTCCTGGTTCTTCATCATGCAATTTTTCTTTGTATTCAGTTTTAGTGTACCTGTCACCTCTCCCTTGTCAGCATTATGGGGGGGTTTCTCTCATTGGTTGTTGGTTCTAATACTTCCTTGGTTTGTTGGAGTCAACTATACATTCAGTATTTATTCCTATGTACTAGGCCGATGTAGTGGCTGGCTACCTATGCATTTTGGTGAGATGGATCAACCTTCCATCTTTGATTGATCAACTCTTCAGACTTTGGTGTTTTTGCCATCTGTATCTTCGAGTTTAGTTGTTTGCATTTGTTTACCATATGATTCGAGTAGTGTTATTTTAGGGTACTCATGCAGATTATAGTCTTCTCTACCTGATCATCTTCTATTTCAGTGGAGGTTCTTCAAATCAATAGTTATTCTTCAATAGTGTTTTCAACTTCATGCTTCAGTGGTGTTCTTCATGTTCATCCTTTGTTCCTTTTTTCTAGGAAATTCTCTTGTTTGGAGGCTTCTTTAGTCCTTCACTTGTATTTCTCTCTTTAGGAGAGGAGTTTTTCCCATGAGGTTTTCTCCTTTTCTCCAATTTTGAGAGATCTTTTGTACTTGGGTACCTCATCGGGCCTAGTTGCTGGGACCCATTGTTACCTTCATGCATTGTGTTTACATGCATTTATTTGGTCCTTAGTTGTTTTTAGCTACTCCCTAAGTTCATCTTAAGGGGGGTGTTAGAGTTATCATGTTGTGTCTAATAATTATTTATTTAATTATTAGTCTATTGTACTCTACGCTTAAGCTAAACTTAGGCATATTATAATTCTTTAGGGTTTTCTCTTTTAGGGTTTCTAGTATCCTTTTATAAGGATTCTCTCTTTGTAATTTAAGAAATTATATTTCATTATTCTTGCATAATTAATATGACTCCTCTTTTCTAGATCATTGAATTCTGGCCTCCATAGCTTTGTTTTTGCTTCTCTCCTTTTGTGACAAGTTTGCATGCAGGCAATTCTTGGGAGCTGTAGAGTTGATTTTTCCTCAACACCTACATATTCAATAGGAAGGACACAACCCAAAAATAATGTGAGGACTAGGAAGAAAAGTACCTATGATGATAATGTGACTAAAGTGGATCAAGGCTTATAATAAGGAACAAAACCAATAAATATTTTGGATGATGTACTAGATTGCATAGAATGATTATATTGATTAGGATTATTTGTTTATGAATGGAATAATTTTGGGATTGGTCAAATTATGCAAGGATTATTATATAGGAGGATCAAATTGGATTGGATACTAGGAACCAATGACAACAAAAAACATAGTCTTGGGATAAGGATGAAATGATAATGATTTTCTTAGATAGGGAATGTGAGGATGATTAAGATATGATCTGCAAGGACTATGTCGCATTGGAATATTATGTTTTCTCCAAGATAAAAGGTTGGATAGTGTTTTGTAGGAAATGACATGATGTTTAATAGCGTGTTACCAAAGGATGGAAATTTCAAGAGTTTTCCAAAGCATGTTTTAAGTTATCAAGATCAAGGTAGGTAGGGAGGATGGAAGGAGATGATATGTAGTTGATGGAAATATCATGACAAAATATGTGATGTATGAGACAACTTTTCCCTAAGTATAATGTTTCACATATATAATTGATCTTACACATGATGCATGTTTTCTAGGTGTTTACCATGGTACTTATCCAAAGCCCATAAGAATGGTTGTCTCTATTGAAAAAAAAAATTCTTCTTTACTTTATTTTATTTTATTTATTTATGATTGTTAAACATGATGCCTATTTGCTAGGTTTTCATCATGATGACTAACCCAAGGTACCATAAAATTATTTTTCACCAAAGGATAGTTTATCTCTAAATAATATTTTCTATATTTTATTTTATTTTTATTTTTTTTAAATGACATTGATCTTTAGATGATCACTAATTAGGCTGGTCCATTTGATGGTGCTAATGTAGATATCAGTGTCATGATATGCTGATAGTGATATGTACTAAGTAGCTATCTTGTTAGGATCATGGTGCTTGTATATAAAATATGGATGTTATTGTGATTCTTGTTGATAATAGGGTTGGTGTGGTTCAAATATGCATATTATGATAGAGTGTCATAATCATTCTTATGATAAAGTGTTATTGGTAGGATTTTATGAATTTGTGAAGTAAGATTTTTTGAATTTAAGTGAGATGTTGGATTTTGATGGGCGATAGTAGACATGGATGAATTATTTAGAATTTGATATGCAAGGTGTTTTATTTGTCAAAATTCAAATGGTTTGGAACCAACATTTTTATATGCCTTACATAATGGGATTGATGACTATTTTGATGGAATTACTTGTATGTGGGAGAAATATTTTCTTGTGGATCCACTATTTTTTGGATTTTTATTTTGATCTATTTTTAAGATCCATTTTCACTATATTTGTCCACTTGGATTTTTGGATTTGTAGCATCCTAAATTGTACCCCCTTACAATTTTGTCCTCATTTGTGTCCTCACCATGGTGCTCGTCCCCTAAGGCCTAATTGGAGCCCTGATTCTACTCACACCATGCATCAAACTTAATATTTTCATCATCTGCACCTTCTCCCCCAAAATCCCAAGTCCCTAATTGGCTATGAATAGGGCAACCATGCCTTGGTCCTCAGGTACCAGAGTGCCCATGCCCTGGTCTTTCCAATTAGAGCCTAATTTGGGGTTCATAATGGTAACATGAAATGGGTGGGAACTTGGATCCTATGTCGGCTCATGTCAGAAAATTAATTTGTTTTCCGACTAAGCATTTATAAAAGGATGTCTATAATCGTAACAAATTTGATCAAGCAATCACATATTCATTAAGCAATCAAGAATTCATGTTCAAGTGAGCAAGCAATCGATCTTCTTTCAAGCATTGGAGCAAAAATAAAGTCAAGATTCAAGCATTGGAGATGACATTTATGTTGTATGTTTTATGAATAATATCTAAATGAAACCCTAATTCCGTATGAAGACAAATAAAAATTCATAAAAAGGTATATCATTAGTTTTTTCAGACATTTTCAACATTTTTTCTCAGAAGGAAATCATTTCCATTACAAAACTTCATTTACGTTTCAACTCTATTTCATGGGTAATTTCAAAAATAGGTTTTGACCTAAGGAAAACCCCTATTGCTGACTATTTCCCCTTCTCTAGTGTGTGTAGGAACATGTACAAAGCTACAATTTTTAGGATCAACATTATTCATAGAGATGAATAGATTCCCTTTTGGATGGTGAAAATTTCAGAGGACTAGAGCGATAGGAATTTTGGTCCTAACAATCAGGTTGACCTTCTAGGAACAAATCTGAACATTCACATATTGCTAAGATCTAGGTTTTTAGCTTCGTTTGCTGACTGTAGCTCACTATTTGTGCATAATTGCTTCAATTTTAGCACATTTACCCCAATTTTAGCATTATTAATTAAATCAATTCAATTGAAAGGGAAAGAAGAGGCACATCTAAAACCCCTAGAATCCAATTAGAATATAAATCTATCGAGGCTAGATCTATCAAACTCTATCTTTCCCTAATGTAGTTTGTCCCTAAGAAAAACATAGCTATTTTACTACAGAAAGTGGTGGAAACCCTAATTTTTCACCATCATACAAGATTCAATGGATTTTGACATTTGAACTTTTTTTATACATAAATTATTTTGTATTATATTGTACATGATACTTGACTTTAATATTGGTTCTAATGAGTGGGTGTAAGTAATTTATAATGATAGTTTATGACATGGATGATAAGAACATTGGAAGTAATCTTATGGTTGGACACTGCATGAATCTTATTTTGATGGTTGTATTGGATGAAATTATCCCTAGTATTGTCAAGGTATCACTAATATTATTTGATTTGTTAATTGAAGAATAGCCGAGACCTTGAAATCTAGGTAAGTACACCAAGATGGTGAACAAAAAGGGGGGTATAAGTGGCCATTTTTTTTTTTGAAAATAGGTAAACCTAAACTTCAAAGAGATATTTGAAGGTCACACACTCAAAACTAGGAGTTAAGAAAAGAATAAAAATTGTAGTACTCTGAATCTAGTTTCTAAACTACTAAAGGTTTTTAAAATTGGATAATATTAAGAGGGTCAAACCTCTCTTGCACAAAAAATTATTTCTGATTTTTTTAGAAAAACATAACATAGCTGTTTTCATGTGGTGCACAAAATATATAGTTAGATTTAGTATTTTGAAAAATCTTTTGGTAGGATGATAGGTAAGATTAAGATCTAGAACTTGTGTATTTTTTTTGTAATTTTTCATTGAGTATTTTTTTTTTCTAATTTTTTGAAGTGATCGCATCCTAAAAATTT